>NC_054471.1:74486719-75086719 GCF_017639515.1 Carcharodon carcharias
ACTCCGAGGACTGCTGGAGGCCAGTAAGCTGCTGAGTCCGAGTCAGACTACGAGCCTCTGGCTCAGTCATAGCTCAGTTGCTAGAGCTGCAAAGGCAAGCTCGGGGACATCAGGGAGGGATATCTGCTGCATTCGTCAGATCGCAAGGCATGGTGGAGGAGTCTGTCTGCCTTCAGTCTGAGGTTATAGCACTGCATGCCAATGCACCAACGTCAACACTGGTAGGATGGCAGCCGCCATGGAGACCTTGGTCCATGACATTGGTCTTGCATTGCTGTGTGGTTGAACTCTTATCACTGATGCCATAGTGGGCTCCAACAGTGTCAACACAAGAGGGTTGGGGGGCAGCTCGATCTCATTCCAGCTTCCCCTTCTCCTCAAGGAGTCAGCCATGGGCTCTCAGGCACCTATTGGGAGGAGGATCAGCAGGTGCAGACCCCAGATGACTCTGGCTGTATCTGGCCCATCCAAATCCCTCTTCCTGTGACCCCAGCAAATCCAGCTCCAAAAGCCAAGGAGGGTACCAATGCCACACAGTAGGGCCTGAAAGCAGGCTGGCGACCTTCAAGTCTCGGCCCTCCAGGGGATGCCCGTCAAGGTCATCACAGACAGGTCTTATCAGTCAGCAGGCTGCCTCCAATTCTGCTGTGAATGTCAGGAAAGCACCATGATGTAGTGGCAGAGTTAGGAAGGTTAAGAAGATGTAGTTGCATAGCCTGGGCATGGGTGTTAATTACTTGTATATAATGTTCACTTTTGTAAATAAACTCCCAAGAATATCTCCTTGCCTATGGCTCCTTATTCTGATGAGCAGTGTCAGTCAGATGTGAAACCTTGGTCCCTGCACAAGCTAAAAGCAGGTGTCTCATTCCAGGGCCTTTTCCCTGCACTTTGTGCAACCTTTTCAACACTGATGGTGTGTCTTTACTGTCACTGGACCCATCAGTCATGTCTGCATCTCAATGGGGCTTATCACTGCTGCCAAAATATCCTGAGCCAGTGGCACAGAGTTCCATCATTCTCTCTGTGTGCTCCCAGCACCTTTGAGGTGTGGCTGGCCCCCCTTCATCAGCATCTGTGTCTAGTGACAGTGTTGTCCTCAAGGGTTTAGCTCATGAAGGATACCATAGGATCAGGGGAAATTAAAGTTTCCCCGCTGCATCTCCATGATATGACCCTGTTTACAGAGTGCAAGCCATCTGCTATCAGCCAGAGTCAAACGTTCACATAAGTTATGAGAGGACCTATGGAGTGTCCCCACTGCATGCTGTCATCATCCTCCTGGAATGTAGGGACTATGGGCATCTGCTGCGTCTCCATGACAGGAGCCTTATCACAAAGGGTATACGCACTGCAATCAGCCAGACAAGAGTCAAACATTTACAGATGCAATGTGAGGATCTATGATGTTTGTCGTCATCATCCTCCATGTATCTAGCAGCTATAAGGGCCTCCTAAGTGCACTTGCCTCATCTGGCCAGTGCGATAGCCTCGTTGCTGTCGTCCTCACCTTCTAGGACCTCCACTCTCATCCCTGTCAATGCCTTCCTCATCAGAGGAGACGTGCAGCTCCTCCTCAGCTAGCTCCGCTCCCCCTTGCAAATCCAGGTTGTGAAGGGCGCAGCAGGCAACAATGATGCATGACACCCTCTGTGGATTATATTGCAGGGCTTCACCAGACTGGTCAAGGCACCGGAACCTCATTTTCAAAATTCCAATGGTTTGCTCCACCAAGGTGCGAGTTGCAGAATGAGCCTCGTTGTACCTTCTCTCTGCTGCACCCTGAGCCCGCCGCTCGTGTGTCATCAGTCACGTCCTCTGTGGGTAGTCCTCGTTCCTGAGGAGCCAACCCCAGGATCTGAGAACAACTGAAAACGTAAGAGTCGTGGACCTCCATGGGAACCGTGTGCAGACCTGTTGGATGTGTTTGTGGTGGTCGGGCATCAACTGAACATTCAGCGAGTGGAAGCCCTTGCGGTTGATGTAGTCAACTGCTCGTTACCACAGAGACCTGAACGCCATGTGAGTGTGGTCGATAGCACCCTGCACCTGTGCAAAACCTGAGATCTGGGCAAATCCAATCGCTCTTGCATCCTGGCTTTCCTGATCCCAGGCGAAATGCACAAAGTTATGTGCCTTCATGGAGATGGGGTCCACGACCTCATGGATACATTTGTGCATGGAGGCTTGCAATATCCCACAGAGGTCACCTGTGGAGTCCTGAAAGGACCCACTGGCATAAAAATTGATTGCTGCGGTCACTTTCACGGTCACAGGCTGTAGATGCCCTCTGTGTCCCTGTGGTGTCAGATTGTGCAGCAGGTGGCGCATGTGACCGACCAGTTCCCTGGGCATGCGCAGTCTTCGGTGACAGTGTTTCTCGGTCAACTGCAGGAACAACAAGCACCGCCTATCGATCCTGGGTCTAGCTAGGCGTCAACCAGTGACAGCTCGCTGTGGTTCTTCAGCAGCGTGCGCAGGAGCCCCAGGCACCCCTTCTTCTTGAGGGCGCTGCTCCTCCACCTGTCCAGCCAGGTGCCTCCATTGCTCTTTTGGCCTTCGTCTCTGCTCTCTGTGAGTCATGAGGCATACAGCTGAGTCACTAAGCTCCATGTTCCTGATGGACTCCTTTTGCAGGATGAAAGAGAGAGATGCGTGGGTTAGCATGGGTGCACTAAGAACCCACTCTTGTTTAAGTCTGAAAGCCCCTGAACGCATCCTAGAGAGTGGTGGCCAGAGTTTAATGCTGCCTTAAACCCCACCACCTACTCCCCACTCCACTTGACCGATTGGCAGCAGCTTCGCCCACTGGACTGCGTGCTGTGCTGTCAGTTCAGACGCAGGCATTCTCCTAACTCACACTGAAAGGTTGTGCTGTTAGCTTGAGCCATGGGGAGACTGGTCCAAACCTGAATAATGACATTGCAAGGGACTGTGAGCACCTCCACCAGTGACAGCTCCATGGCCAGCTGTCACAAGGAGATTATACAACTTGCCCATTCATCCAATTTTTCTGCAGTCCACTAAAACGCTCATTGGTTTGCAGTCTGTGCCCAAGAGGTGAAAACCTCTGTAGAATTTGGTGACACTTTCATGCCTCTGCATTGCTTGAGTGGGTAGATAAGCTAGAGGTCCGACTCCAAGCATGCCAATGTGGCTGCGCATGAACTGTCTCAGCTGGCCTCAGATGCAGTGCACCCCTTGCACCCCCCCCCCAACACACCCCAACCGCAGTGCAGCTCTTGCTCCAGCACCACACTGTCAGCCAGCTGGGAAAAAGTGACTTGCCTGATGCCTTTACCTGAATGCGTGGCACCACAACCTTGAAATCCAATAGGTGACCCTCGTGAACACTGTGCAACACTAGTGTGCACTCAACTCTGAGTTCCCCTTGAAATGCAACTTGCCAGGTGCACAGCTTATAAATGCTATTGTGAAATACATTGGCATGCAATCATGCCGATGTGCCCCGATGATTCAGCGTGGGGGGATGATTCCGGCAAGCAGGGCTTATAATGATATGCAGATATATTAAAATGACATTCCTGACATACACCGGCAGGAAATGCGGCCTGCCATTGATAGGCATAGTGGATGATCGCAAACTGGTTTCACAACGTTGTGAAACCGATTTTTGGCCTTCCCGCCATATTGTCTGCTCACGCCCTCTATGAAGCCCGACACCAACAGGCACAGAAAATTCCACCCGCTGTCTTTTGAAGGAGACATTAAACAAAATCCCCATTTACCTTTTAGGGTGGTGTTCAAAATCCATGTGATTATTTGAAGAAGAGGAGGGAACTATCTTGGCCAAGATCATTCCCTCAGCTACCAACACCTCAGATTAATTGGTTACTTATTCATTATGGAACTTTCCTGTATTCAAATTGATTGCCTGCGGTATGACAGTGCTGCACTTCAAAAGTAATCCGTTGGTAGTAAATTGGTTACATTGTGAGCATTATATATTAGGAAAAATAAAATTAAAAACAGTGGTAGCTTTCTATTTGAGGTATGCATGTGGAAACTTAATAAGTTGGTTGTAGAAATCCACACATATTGATTGCTTCACTAATATGTCATTTATAATAAGAGAATAGATGAGTGAAAGCATTGTATGGCCTCCTAAGGCCATAAATGCAATTTTCAGAATTAGTTTTTCTATTAAAATAAATAATGGCAGTACTGAAAATAAACTGCATATAGCTGTCGCTAACTTGCTGAACAAAGCCGACCTGCAATCAGGGGTACAATGGTTTCATTGTATTTGCTGGCATAATTTTTCTCCAGTAATTTATGTATTTATGTGTAGTTTTTTAAAAATGTATTCTATGACTTCATATATTAATGGAGAAATGCTGCTCTGGGTATATAAAATTTATGAATCCTTTTGATAGATTAGCAAAGAGTAACTGGTTATATGGAAACACTTTATGGCATTCATATTTGGTATTGCTACTTGGTACAGAAACATTTTTGTGAGCTTTAACCTTGACAATTTTCTCAGAGCTGCCATCTTTTTGCATATTTACAATTAAGTCTTTTGAATGTTGGGAACAACATTAACCTTGTTAGCTATCTGTTGTCAGGCTTGCTGCATCTGTCTTTTCTATATAGGATATTTCGTACAAACGTGGACACGATCATTTCCCTCATTGCAGCATCTATAAGTTTAGCTGTGTGTGAATGAAAGGTCTAAACTAACCAGGAATTTTCCAGCTCAAAGCTCCTCCCCTTCTGTTGCAGGCAGGAATGCTGAATGCAATCTATGGAACAGGCATGAATGCTCTATTATATAGCCTTAGTACGAATGGAAGCTTATACCGTGTAATCGACATTTCCAAATCCTGACTATCAGAAGTAAATAGCCATGCAAGTGCAATCAGCAGAAACAATAGCTTTACACCATATATCCCATCTGTGGCTTGGTGCTCCTATGCAGTGCAATCAATAACTGGTGGAAGGCTGCTGCTTTTCACTTGGGGAGACTGAAGGTGGCTTTGGAGCATGCTCTAGAGTGGCCCTGGGTCTTAGGCTCTGCTCTAGGCTAAACTTTGGAGCTGGCTGCCTGAGAGGCAACAGCAAGGATTCTGGCACAATTTCAGTGGTGGAAACAGGAATGCTACTATCCTGAGACAGGATCGGAGGCTCATGCTCCACAGCACCTCTGCCACTTCCATGGGGCTGGACACCAGATTGCTGGACTACTGTGAGCTTGTATTCTCCTTTGAACACTGATATCTGTACCCATGATGGCAGCATTGAGAGCCTGGATGCCAAAAGTGGGCCTGCATGTGAGCAGACAGGGATCTCATGACCTGAAACTTCCACTGCAGCCTTGAGACATTGGGAAGCCTCCACCTCTGCTGTAGTGGAAGCTGAGACAAAGGGGCAGTCTACACTCCATCATGGGTTGGGTTGGCATTGCTGCCCTGGAGTTGCCCACCAAGCTTCTTATTTCCAGCTCTTCTTTGGAAGAGGTATCCTCTTGGTTGGAGATAAGGACCTGGGTGGAGCTGAGGAACTGGCTGGCTGAGGATGTCAGTCTCTTGGCAGAGCTTCATATGAATCAAAGGAGAGATATTTAGTGCATGTCAGCAGAGTCAAAAGCAGGAGAGAGAGCACACACAGTTATATTGAGAGGGGGATGATGTGGTGCAGGATCCTCACGTGTGTGTTTGCCGCCAACTTCACCGTTGCCCAGGCACGGTCCATGTCCTCACCAGTCAGTGCGATGGCACGCTCCTTGGTGAATGAGGGTCTAATGTGAGCCACTCCACCCCCAGTCTGGAACATCTCCCTGCTGTTGCGAACCAGCTTCTCCTGCATGAAAACAGATGGAGACAGTGTGCGCAGGACACTTGGCACTGCGTGAATGTTTGTGCGTGAGTGGAGCCATGGACAGGATGAAGATGCAAATTCCAGAGGATATGAGCCTGATGGAGATATGAGGGTGTTTGTGAGAGTTAGTGGTGTTATCCCTTGAGGTGTGAGATCCCTGTGGATGTCGGATGAGTTTGTGAGTATGTAAGTTGAGACTGATGAGGTGGTTGACTTATCCTGGGGGAATGGATGAGAGCATTCATCCTCTTCCTGCACTGGATGGCTGACCCCCTCTGTGCTCCAATGGCGCTGACCACTGCTGCCATTCAGACCCAGGCTGGATTTGTGACTCTGGTTGATTTCCTCTGGCCAGAGTGGGGGTAGGGAACATTGTGGCGGCCTTTCATTGCATCCAGCCAGTGCCCCAGAGAGGCATCACTAAATTTGGGGGCTGCTGTCTTCTTTGGGCAGAATTTCTTCTTGTGCGGGTGGGGGAGTCCCCAAATGCGAGAGTGCGCTCTTTCGCGCATGCACACAAAAGAGCGCACATCTCCCTAAGGCTAAGTGCTGCCTCAGGGAGATCACTGACAGCTTTATAAACTTTAAAAATAGAAAAATTTAAAAATCCTTAACATGTTCCCCTCATGTAACAATGTCACACAAGATGGGACATGTTAATAAATTTCACTGAAACTTTAATAAACTTTTTTAAACCCTACATGAAACTTCATCCCGCCAGTGGATGAGGTTTCATGTTTTCTCAGAAGCCCGCCAGGGCTCCTGGCC
Source organism: Carcharodon carcharias (assembly GCF_017639515.1). Taxonomy (NCBI): domain Eukaryota; kingdom Metazoa; phylum Chordata; class Chondrichthyes; order Lamniformes; family Lamnidae; genus Carcharodon; species Carcharodon carcharias. The sequence continues at coordinate 74,493,329 of NC_054471.1, forward strand.
TGCCCACCAACCTTAAGGTTGGACGGGCAGGTCCTTTAATTGTTTTAATTATCCTGTCAATGGCCTCAATTGGCCATTGACAGGTCAGTGGGCAGACAGCTGATCTCGCTGTGACCCCGTCTTCCTGAAGATTTAAATGGGGCGGGATGACGTCGGGGGGTTTCCCCCGATGTCATCCTGCGTCATTTTCACGGCGGTGAGCGGGGCCTGTCCCCTGCTTGCCGACGGAAAAATTCAGCCCTTTGTTTTCGAGGCCATCGGTCACCTGGAGCAATCCTGGCTGTAGATATGAAGGAGGCTACGCACTGGTGCGCTAAAAGCTGCCACTGTGACAGACGGGTAAAACGTCCAATTTCCCATCCACTACTGCACTTTTGCAAATCTGGAATGATTCCACCCTTAGTCTCCAGAATGGAAAATTCTGCCCATTGTCATTCTCAAATCAAGCAGTGCCGAGTTACATTAATATATTGTTTTCAGTTTCTTAATGCTTTCTAAACAAAAATGAACTAGCAATTATAAAAGCGAATGCACTGTATGAAGAAAAGGTAAGGTAATTTGCATCTAAAAGAAATTCAATAAAAAGTCATTGGGCAAAAGATTTTCCTCATCAAGTGGGCACGGCGGCAGGCATGGGAGTAACCGCAAAACCGACCGCGCGCCCATGATCAGGCTCCGACCGCAATTTCACACTGGCTGGCCAATTAACAGCCAGCCAGCAGGAAACGTGCTGGGGGCCTCAGCGCTGCCGGAGAGGGGGTGAGAGGAGTGCGAGCGCTGAGGTGTGCGCATGCACGGGGGAGTGTGCTCTGACAGATCCCTGAAGGCACAGATCTGCCTTAGGGAGCTGACAGATTTTAAATACAAAAATAAACTTTTAACATGTGAAAAAAACATGTCCCCACATGTGACTTAGTCACATGGAGAGGGACATGTGAGAAAGGATGTTAAAAAATTTAATTTTTTTTCGTAAGCGCCGGAAATCTCATCCCACTCATGGATGATGTTTTGTTAAAAATGCAAAGGCTGCCTGGCCTATTTGCCTGCCCGCTAACCAAATGGTTGAGCAGGCAGCGAAAAATGCAGCTTAATTAATTACATAAGGGCGTTAATAGGTCTCTTAATTGTCGGCAGGTGCACTGCTGCCTCTCGTGCATACCCGCTGACCAAAAGATCTTGAGAGTGTGCGATGGCGTAGAGGTACTTGCCTGACGTCATTGCGCACTATTTCACTCCCGCTCAGATCAGGCACTGCCTGCCCGCGGGATGAAAAATTCTGCCTATTAAATTTTCATGTATAAAAATTATAATCTTACACCAGATTATACAAGGTATTCTTACACTGGTCTGAGCATATTGTTAAATAAAAAGAATCTTGCAAGAAGATTTGCTGCTTTTGCTTTAGTATGAATCCTTTTTTGGGAGACATCTTCAACTTACAAAAGGATCTTATTGTTGCGTACATAAAGAATAAACTATTTACCTTCACAAAGTTTCTGTTTCATTATTTCTCTAATTCTGGAGATACCAGTGTAGTCCTCTACATGGAACACATATGTGGATGATGGTTTATTAGCAATTGCCTGAAGTTCTGCATCTTCTATTTCCTGACCAACTCCAATTGCAAACAGTATAATTTTCTTTTTCCTTGCTTCCTCTGCTGAGTCCTTCACATCATCCTGGGACTTTCCATCTGTAAGTACAACTGCTACTTTTGTCACGGCATTAGCAGCCCTGGTTGAGGTAGCAAACACATTGTTAATTCCAAATGTTATAGCTTTTCCTGTTCTTGTATTTCCACCCCTATATAATATGGCTTCCATTGCTTTCATCAGGTCTTCATTGGACCTATATTTGTCCAATGGGATTTCTAGCAGAGGATTATCACTATATTGTATAACACCCACTTGTGTAAATGTTGTTCCTATTTCAAAACTGCTGGATATGTTGACAATCCAGTTTTTGACTATTTCAAAATCATTTGGTCCTACACTAAATGAGCCATCCAAAATGAAAACTAAGTCATTTGGAGCAGTTCTGCAGCCTAGAAGAAAAGAAAAAAGAAAAATGGTGTTACTACAAAGGAATAATATGCACATTATTCACAATGGCATTAACAATTGTATTTATTGCTACAACTTTTATGCACATTTTAAAGAATCTGCATAATACACATATTTAGCATTGCATGTAACTGTTTGGTGCTCCCACCTGTATTTGTAAGTCAGGTACCTAAAGACTGTGGATAGTTGGGAATTTTTAATCTGTGAGCAACAAATCTCTTGAGTTGTATTTTTAAGAAAATCACACACCTGTGCTTCTCGCAAAGTAATGACCATTTCAGTAATATTCATTCACAGCATGTGGGCATCGCTGGCTAGGGCCAGCATTTATTGCCCATCCCTAATTGCCCTTTCAAAGGGTATTTAAGTGTCAACCATATTATTGTGGATCTGGAGTCACATGTAGGCCAGACCAGGTAAGGACAGCGGATTTCCTTCCCTAAAGGGCATTAGTGAACCAGATGGGTTTTTACGACAATTAACAATGGTTTCATGGTCATCAGTAGACTTTTAATTCCAGGTTTTTATTAAATTCAAATTCCACCATCTGCTGTGGCAGGATTCGAACCCAGGTCCACAGAGCATTATCTTGGGTCTCTGGATTACTAGTCCAGTGACAATACCACTACATCACCACTTCCCCAAAGCTAGTTTGCAAAGAAAACAGTTTTGAAACTTCAAACATGTTTACTATAAGGTTAATTCAGTTTTGGTTTTCCTTAGTCAATCATGGTGGTAGGTCTTTGTAAGGTTCTTCACCCAGCCTTCAAATTCCACTTTATGAATGAGAAAGCCACACCTATCTTATCCTTCTGCCTGTCGCAACCAAATAAAGCTCCCACAAAACCCACTGCAAAGACTAGTTAGGCCACTCTGGATAGAAAAAATAATTTTCTGATTTGTCACCATAGTTCTTGCACACATTTACACATAAGCATAAGATATCACTGGACAGTTGGTAGGAAAGAACTTGCATATTGCTGAAAAAAAGAGACATGCTGTCAAAGCTTTTCATCTTGCATTCATTTTTTCAGCAATACATAAGATATTACATAGTTTTGTCATCTATCATTTCAACATGGATTCTTGACCCCAGTTGACTTATGTTTGAGACTTTCTTCCAAATAATAATAGCAGGAATTATATTTAGTGCCTGATAGCCCCTCAATGAATTTAACCTAACATTTTTCACTTAATAGCAAAAGGTTTTATAATACTATCATTTCTCAGAAAATGTGATTAATATAGGTCTTTAAAATTATTAAATGGGTTCATATCGTAGATGAAGAAAAAATGATTCTATTTGTGGGACATTCCAAAAAGAATATAAATATAAGACTGTTGCAAATAAATCTGATAGGAATTCAGGAGAAATTTCTTTACTCAGTGTTGTGAGAATGTGGAACTTGCTACTACATGGAGTAGTTGAAGCAAATAGTTTAGATGCCTTTAAGGAGAAGCTAGTTAAGTGCATGAGAAAGACTGGGATAGATGGATCTGCAGATAGGTTTAGATGAAGCAGAATGAAAGGAGATTAGAGTATAGGAAGCATAAATTGTTGTGCTCAATGGCCTGTTTCTACATTTTAAGTTCTATATAATGTAAACTAAGCATTTGAAAAAAAGATATTGCCCCTTAATTTCTTCAGATTTTATGCTGCTGTACCTCTGGTAAAGTCACAATGATGTGACAGCAAGAAGTTTGAAGAATTTCAGGAGCATTAAATTTGTTTTTCTACATTCTGTGTATTAATTTTCATTAATATGAAGTGTGCAAGTATCAGAAAATTACATTGTGCAGAATTTTCTGTTCCTGCACCTGGGAGTATTGTATCATCACCAGGACATAGCCCAGGCAGGGAGGCGAAACAGAAAGTAAAGTAGCCTGCACATTTTCCTTCTATTTTAATGAATAAATGGAAAATTTGGTGGCTCCACTAGAGGCCTAAGCTCCTCTCCACCTAATTTTCCTTTATTCACTGCATTTAGGCAATGTAAAACCCCAAGTCAAAAGAACAGGAAAATCTGCTCTGAAGTATTTCTACAAATATAACATATCACTGGCCATACTTGCTGCTCAACAGAAAGAGTGCTTCTGAGTCCAGTTATTGTAATGTTCCTTTTGTCACTGTTATCTCTATAGGTTCACTGAATGAGAAGTCAGATAAATAACATCTGTGCCAAATTCTAAACTTTTCCTGTGGAAATATTACTATTAAGAACTTGATTGATATAGCTAACAGAAATTCCAATCTGCTGCTCCTTGGCATGCTTTGCAAGCATATATTGCACTTCCAGCCCAGAATTTTCTTTTTACTTGGATAGAAAATCAGGGCTAATAGTCCAATTTTATCCAATTAGTCTGTCTGAATTTGAACTTGATCGCAAAGGCGAAAAGGCTCTTTTGTCATTCATCATTATGCCTAATGCTCAATAATCATCCTTAATATACCCAAGCTGCAAATATAACAAAACAATTCTGTTGGAAATAAACAGCAGGTCTCTCACCATCTGAAAAGAAGAAGGGCATAATATTGTTTCAATTCTGAACCTTTTGTTGTAATGGTGAATTCACACCTGAAATGCTAACCTATCTTTCTTTTAAATAAACAATGTTTTCAGCTTACAGTTAAAATCGATCCATAAATGCATGTTAGAAGTAAATTGTTAATCCATAAGGATCTATGAATCTTATACAAAAGGTGATCCTGGCTTCTGTGATGATCACATAAGTTAGTCAGAAACAAAATTATTCCATTCATCTCTTCCAATGCATGCTAAGTAAGGTGAGGTCTACACTGAATCTAGTCTAGAATTTCTATGACCAAAGACTGCTAAACATTTTACCTGGGCACAAAGTAGAAAAATATTCATTGCTTAACAATGTAATTCATCAACTTGATGAATAAAATACCACAAAAAATTAAAAATGAAAAGAAAGTATTAGTTCCTTACTAGATCTTACATCATCCTCCACAGCGGTACTGAATTCTTGGAGAAGCAGCAACAGAAAACTGTGCAGGACAAATTTCATGGCTTTTAGATTTGGTTCCATGTCATATGCCTTTGGAAGTAGTGGTCCACACACACTTCAAAAACTGAAATGAAGAAAAATAACAAGTACTGATCATCTTCATTCACAGAACATAGCATCATAAATGTTCCTAATTATCCAAAGCTCTTTTTGTGATCTTTCAAACTCCGCTAAGCTTTCAAATAATATATTTACTGGAAGAAATTCATGAAACGCAAAGTATGAATTATTGACGCACACAACTAGTAGATCCAATTGAATTTGCTAGAAAAAATGCCTTGTTGATGAAGAAAATATTAATTAATACTTTTAAATAATGGAGCTTAGATATTTTATTAATTTTAATTGGGATTGTCAATCACTAAGCTACACTTGACAAATCATGTGAGTCAGTTGTCTTTGAGAGAAGATTTATCATATTTTTTAATGGTTATTGAAAAATCTATAATTCAACACCAAAATGCGCAGGGTGCCATTAAGGTGAAAAGAGTAGAACAGTTTAGGTAAATTGCATCTGTCGCTTCATAATTACCTCAGCCCTAACTACCTTGAAAGATCAGGACTCATTACATACGCACAGCAGGGGCCCGACAGAATTCACATCAAAGAGGTGCCTGCAGTGTAAAATTGGGAGATTCCAAGTGGTGCTACTGCAGCCTCTGAAACACCAGAGGATTCAACAAGATTCTTAAGGCCCCATAATTTACAAGGAGCATCCATTTAGAGGCTTTAGCTAAAATTTGTGTCAACAGAGGGATAGGAGGCCACTATCAGGCTCTCTGCCTCCACTGCAAATGGGCTGTTAAGACCATTTACCAAACCTACGGAGCGAAAGTGCTCATGGTTCCATGGCACATTCCTGCTGGTTGCAGTTGACCATTTCCTGCTGACTTCCCCAACTTCTTCCCAGCACTTGCCTGAGAGCTGCTGACAGTGAGGGAAGTTGCCCAAAATTAATTTTGAAACACTGGCAAGCTTCCTGTGGAAGCTTAATGGGCGCCGGCAGAATGGCCAAATTATTGAAATAAAGCCCGAGGCCTAATTCAAGGCTGGCCTCTGGCTCCAGCCTATGAAGTGTCGATACTAAGTCTGAAATGGTGAGCAAACTATTTTTTATCCACTAAATTTTTGCATGATAACATAACTAACAATATTTCTACCTTGTCTGTCTCAAGCTACATACAATATCTATCACATGTAGAAGTAAATTCTAATGAAAAACAATATGTGAGCCTGCAGTCATAGCACTCTAGCCTCTGAGCCAGAATGTTGCACTTTCACGACTTGAGCATGTAATTTCATTGAAGTACTAAGGAAATGCTGTACTGTCAGTGGTGTTATAATTAAGATAAAATGATAAACTGATGCACTGTTTTCTAAGGTATTCAAAGAAAAGCAGGAGACTTTTCCCAGTGCGCTGACTAACATTTATTCTTCAACCCAACACCATTAAAAAAAAGATAATTTATCTCCTTGCTGTTTATAGAAACTTACAGTCTGAAAAATTGGCTAAATTATATAACTACATTACAGTTCAAAAGTACTTAATTGTCGTAAAAGTATTATGCATATATGAAAAGCCTGAGATTGTGAAAGCTGCGATATAAATGCAAGCTAGCATTTTAAGCTATATAGGCCTCAAACTTCCTGGAATCACAGAATTGTTACGGTGTAGAAGGAAGCCATTTAGCCCATGCTGTCTGCACCGGCTCTCTGAGCATTTTAACTTAGTGCCAATGTCCTGCCTTTTCCCTGTAACCGTGCACATTGTTTCTATCTAAATAATCACCTAATGCCCTCTTGAATGCCTCAATTGAACCTGCCTCCACCACACTTCCAGGTAGTGCATTCCAAACCATAACTACTTGTTTTTTCTCACTTCGCATTTGCTTCTTTTGCAAAACACTTTAAAACTGTGCCCTCTGGTTCTCGATCCGTTTACGAGCAGGAACAGTTTCTCCCTATCTGCTCTGTCCAGTCCCCTCATGATGTTGAAAACTTCAATCAAGCCTCCCCTAAGCCTTCTCCTCTCCAAGGAAAACAGTCCCAACTTCTCCAATCTTTCCTTATAACTGAAGTGTCTCATCTCTGGAACCATTCTTGTAAACCTCTTCTGCACTCTCTCCAATGCGCCCACATCCTTCCAATAGTGCGGCGCCTGGAACTGTTCTGAACTGTAACTCAACTCTATATACTCATCTTCGCACCATACCTCTAACCTAACCTTACTTCACGAATATCTATTTATATCTGTCTTGACAGCTCTTAGCATAGTCTTATCAGACAATTCCAACTTTATATGTGCCTGTCTGTATAAAAATGCTTCTTGATTTGGATCTTAAATGGCCTAGCTTTAGTTTTGAAATTATGTGCCCTTGTCCTTGATTCCCTAGCAGAAAGGAAATAGTTTCTCTCAATCTACCTTGCTGTATTCTTTTAATACTTTCAGTACCTCAATCAGATCATCCCTCAATCTCCTATGGTCAAGAGAATATAAGTCAGACTTACGCAACCAATACTCACAATTTAACCATCTAAAACTCAGCATCATACCTTGTTACGAACCTTGGCCAGACCCCGGGAGGTGGGGGAAGATCCAGTTAGGGATAATAGCATTTTGTTTAAAGGAGATAAAGGTTGAGATTCAAGCCACTTGTTTTTGGAGTAAAGCCACAAGATTCCACTGGTTTTCAACAAACAAAAACAAACTTTACTATACAAATTTATTTTTATTCATTCACAGGATGTGGGCTTCGCTGGCTAGGCCAGCATTTAATGCCCATCCTTAGTTGCCCTAGAGAAGGTGGTGATGAGCTGTGGTCTTGAACCGCTGCCATCTTGAACCGCTGCAGTCCATGTGGTATAGGTACATCCACAGTGCTGTTAGGAAGGGGGTTCCAGGATTTTGACTCAGCAACAGTGAAGGAATGGCGATATATTTCCAAGTGAGGATGGTGAGCAACTTGGACGGGAACTTCCAGGTGGTGGTGTTCCCATGTATCTGCTGCCCTTGTCCTTCTGGATGGTAGTGGTCATGGGTTTGGAAGACGCTCCTTAGCCTTGATGAATTCTTGCAGTGCACCTTGTACATGGTACACACTGGTACCACTGTGCGTTGGTGGTGGAGGGAGTGAACGTTTGTGGATGCCAATCAAGCGGGCCGCATTGTCCTAGATGGTGTCAAGTTTCTTGAGTGTTGTGGGAACTGCACTCATCCAGGCAAGTGGGGACTATTGCATCACACTCCTGACTTGTGCCTTGTAGATGGTAGTTGGGGAGTCAGGAGGTAAGCTACTTGTTGCAGGATTGCTAGCCTCTGACCTGCTCTTGTAGCCAAAGTATTTATATCGCTGGTTCAATTCATTTTCTGGTCAATGGTAATCTCCAGGATGTTGACAGTAAGGGATTCAATGATGGTAATGCCATTCAATGTCAAGGGGTGATGGTTAGCTTCTTTCTTGTTGGAGATGGTCATTGATTGACACTTGTGTGGTGCGAATGTTACTTGTCATTTGTCAGCACAAGCCTGGATATTGGCCAGATCATGCTGCATTTGGACATGGACTGCTTCAGTGTCTGAGAAGTTGCGAATGGTGCTGAACATTGTGCAATCATCAGCGAACATCACCACATTTGACCTTATGATGTAAGGAAGGTCATTTATGAAGCAGCTGAAGATGATTGGGCCAAGGACACTACCCTGAAGAGCTCTTGCAGTGATGTTCTGGAACTGAGATGATTGACAGCCAACAACCCCAACTATCTTCCTTTATGCTAGGTACGAACCCCGATTCCCATTGACTCCAGTTTTGCTAGGGTTCCTTGATGTCACACTCGGTCAAATGTGGCCTTTATGTCAAGGGCATTCACTCTCACCTCGCCTTGGGAGTTCAGCTCTTTCGTCCCTGTCTGAACTGAGTGGCCCTGGCGGAACCCAAACTGGGTGTCAGTAAGCAGGTTATTGCTAAGCAAGTGCTGCCTGATAGCACCCTTGAAGACCCCTTCCATTATTTTACTGATTATCAAGAATAGACCGATGAGACGGTAGTTGGATGGGTTGGCTTTGTCCTGCTTTTTGTGTACAGGACATACCTGGGCAATTTTCTACATAGCCAGGTAGATGCAGTGCTGTAGCTGTACTGGAACAGCTTGGCTAGGGGCGCAGCAGGTTCTGGAGCACAAGCCTTCAGTACTATTGCCGGAATATTGTCAGGACCCATAGCCTTTGCAGCATCGACTGCCTTCAGCTGTTTCTTGACATCACATGGAGTGAATCGAATCAGCTGGAGACTGGCATCTGTGATGCTGGGGTCCTTCAGAGGAGGCCAAGGGGGATCATCCATCCCGCACTTCTGGCTGAAGGTCGTAGAAAATGCTCCAGCCTTTTCTTTTGCACTGATGTGCTGGGCTCCCCTATCATTGAGGATGGGGATATTTGTGGAGCCTCCTCCTCCAATGAGTGTTTAATTGTCCACCACCATTCACAACTGGACATGGCAGGACTGCAGAGTATAGATCTGATCCATTGGTTGTGGGATCATTTAGCTGCTTATGCTGTTTGGCACACAAGTAGTCATGTGTTGTCCCTTCACCAGGTTGGCACCTCATTTTTAGGTATGCCTGGTGCTGCTCCTGACATGCTTTCCTGCACACTTCATTGAACCAGGGTTGATCCCCTGGCTTGATGGTAATGGTAAAGTGAGGGTATGCCAGGCCATGAGGTTATAGGTTGTGTTCGAGTATAATTCTGTTGCTGCTGTTGGCCCATGAGACAGTGCCTAATGGATGCCCAGTCTTGAGTTGCTAGAACAGTTCAACGCTTGCTAGGCAATTTCAGAGGGCATTTTAAGAGTCAACATTGCTGTGGGTCTGCAGTCACATGGTGGCCAGACCAGGTAAGGACAGCAGATTTCCTTCCCAAAAGGCATTAGTGATGAGCTTTTACAATCAACAATGGTTTCATGGTCATCATTAGACTTTTAATTCCAGGTTTTTATTGAATTCAAATTTCACCATCTGCCATGGTGGGATTTGAACCCAGGTCCCCAGAGCATTACCCCGGGCCTAGTCCAGCGACAACACCGCTACACCATCGCCTCCCCACTTCAGAAAGATAAAACAATTTGCAATATTTATCTTATACTCTAGCGTTCAGGGTAAGTATGAGGTGCAAGTGAATTAACAGATAAACTGTGGAAAACACAACACATTACAGGGTAAATGACAATGCAACCAAGACAGGGTCCATGGATTTCTCAAGAACACACCCACATCAGTAAACACTAAGTCAAACAATATCATTGAAACGCTGTCTCACACGGGATTTCCAGCTTCACCTTCAAAGATCTCTCCTTGGAATTCTCTCCAAAAGTCACTGCCACTTGGACAACTTTAGCAATAGCCCACTTCACAAGTTTCAATCTTGCCTTCTGAAATTCCTTCTCCCTGGATTTCCGAATACACTCAAACACTAGCTTACAAGCACACTTTCAGATATATGGCTGTGCCAAGCAGAACACCACTGCTCCAAAGCCCCAATGTCTCACAGTGTAGAGTCAGTCTGCTAACTGGAGCTCTTTTTTTAATTTGGAGCCTATTTCTTTGCTGCCTTCATTTAACTTACTTAATGGAACCTATTCCTGTCCCTGTGTCTGTGACATCTGTTGGCTGGCAGACTACCTCAAACTGACTGCCTAAAGAGCTGTTGTTCACTGACCTTTGAACTGATCTGATGACCTATCAAAACAATCCTGGTGGTTCCCACCGTTGTTACTAGGCAGGAGCCAATGTAACAAGCATTGGAACGTCCTGTACCTTAAATGTTACTGTTAGGAAATAGAGATAGTTTAAGTCAATTATATTGGTATTTGTCAGTGTTAGGAATGAGTTTTAGCTTTAATATTTAAGTTTGATATGTATTTCTGTATTTGTGTGTTAAGAAAAGGTCAAGTTGAGTTTTAGTTTTACTTCAAAAGGTGCATGCATTTCTAATGAGAGTTTATGAATGTAAGAGAAGTTAAGCAAACACAAGTGTAGAAAAACTGGGCTGTTGCCTAGCAACAGGGGCCCAGAGAGACAGATCCCTCCCACAGACACACACAGAAGAAACTAGAAATAGCAGTTTTTGAGTTCAATTTGAGCCTGCTGCCAGGCAGAAGCAGCCTAGAAGACTAAGATACCCAGTTCCAAGCTAACGTTGGTTGAAAGTAGCTGCCAGGGAGAGACTGGAGCAAAGGGGACAGGTAGCCAGTCCCAAGCTAAAGAAGAAAGTCCCCAAAAGTCCAGGGAGTGGAACAGGAGAAAGTCCCAAGCAGACCTTCTAGTCAAAGGAAGGGCAGGAACCAGGGAAGGGTCCTGTCAAGTGAAGTTAAGAGTGAGGGGTAGAGAAAGGCTCCAAGTTTAAAGCTCCAGGCTCCAGGAAGCAGAGTCAAAGTGACATTAAAGCTTGTGAGAAGTCAGAAGGTCCAAGAGAGGAGACTGAATGTCTGTAACTCTTTGCTATGGGCATGTGAATCAGTTGTGTACTGTTGACAGCTGAGTCAGTGAGAGAGAGTGCGTGGAAAAAAACTTGAATGCATGTGGTGACCCAGGGAAGAGGAACATTGGAAGGAGAGTTCAAAATCCTGGAGGTAAACCCTTGCGGAAGGCATCTGAGAGAAAGTGTCGGTTTGGGAGAAGATTGCAAGGTGAGTTCTTGGAGAGTGGAGATTAGAAACTCTCATGTGAAAGATGGAATGCAGTGAGACCTGTTGGCTCATGGTGTGCCAACCATCTGGGGAAAGTTGATGAGAGATCCATTGCATCCTGATCGAGGTGGCATCTGTCACTTGGTTTCAGAGTGTGGCGTGTCTGACAACAGGTCACCTATTGGTACATGGACCATCTACTTACTGTGAACATTAGAATATAAGATAGATTATTATAACTTGTGTTATCCTTACAAATCTGTATATATCTGTAAAGGTATAGTTGTGGGTGAAGGAGCATTGTAATATAGTTCATCTTTTCTTGTTAAATAAATGTTTTATTCTTTTGTTAAAAATTCATTAGCTGACTCCGGTGACTCTGTTCAGTAGCCACTCTCCAAGTATCTAAACAAACAAATAAAAGTTAGGATTTATCAAGCTGGGTTCCACCTTGGGATCAAGCTTGTCTAGTTGTAACATCAGCTGGGAGCATAACATTACAATCTCCACAGACTGCGAATTTAGCACCCAGTGACACAAAGGTCAATGGATTTGATGACAACCTTCACTGATCCGCTTTAAACAAATACTTGTACCTTGATGAGTAACTCTCAAGCAACAAGCAGGTGTGACCAAATTTAAGACAGATAAGTCATCTTGCCCTTACTCCATGTTTAAATATACCTGCCATTAAAAGAATGGCCAGGATTTTACGAGACCCAACAGGAAAGTGAAGGTGAAACTGAGAGTGGGTGACAAAGACCCTCCCGCTTCAATTCCCATTCCCGTAGCAACCTTGTGCTGGCTGGACAATTAATGTCTGACAGGTGGGGTAGTTGAACATTCAGTGGCCAGAGGCAGGCATTCAGACAAGTCATCACCTGACATGGAAGGAAGTGCTGGCATTATGTTAAAGAGTCACCAGCACCTGAGCCTTAACGCCAGTGTCCTTTAATGCAGCAATCATCCCAGCTACCATCATTTGAACAGTCAGGCCTACAAGTATCCTTTGAACAGTCAACCCTCCATCATCATCCGAAAAGTGAACCCTCCATCTTCCTCCAAACACTGAACTTTCCATCAATTTCTGAACACAGAACCCTCTAGGATTCTCGGTAGAAGTCCACAGGAGAAGTGCGCTTGAGACATGACAGAAGGAAGATCTTTGCTGGCCCCATGAAGGCTCCCATATGTTCTCTTCCAGGCTGCTTAGGCAAAGCAGATGGTCCTCTTCCCCAGGGACAGAGGAGCATACCTCCCCACTCAACCAAGCAAGACTGGACAGAGGTCACTGAGGAGGTCAGCAGTCATAGAGTCATCCAGAGAACCTGACAGCAATGCCGCAAGCATGTCAATAACTTTCACTGCTCCACAAGGGTGAGTCCCAAACCTCAAGTCCCTAAAGGCTCAGCAACCCAATAAGGGTGAGGATGCCAATGCTGGGGACAAAGTGCCTGCCATGTTGGTGGCAAAAAGTTAAGGCTGCAGCATTTTCTTGAAAAGGAATGACAGCTGCTCTGCCAAGGGGTCTGGGCCAGGCACTCTTCTCAATGTTGCTCCAAAACAGACCAATGTCACAAATATGCCAGTGGCTCCAAACTCAGCAGTTAGCATGAAAAGTGTTGTGTCCACCCTAGTGTGGTTACTAACATTGGTCTTCCATGTTCCTGCAGGAGAAGAAGACCTAGGATACCAGAGGCAGAGTCCCAATCATCATCATCCTGATGCTCATGGAGGAGGCTTTAGAGCTAGCAGAGCATCTCCATCATAGACAGTGAGGCCGGAGCATAGTCGCAGGAGGGTGAGCGGCCTCAAGACGGGGCATGAAGGAAGCCTCAAGCAGGCATGATGGATTGTGTTCATGTGTCCTTCAATGTTCAGACATTGATATGCGATGCAGCTGACTCTAGGGGCTCCTGTTTGTAGGAATGAGAATTGCTGCCACAGGAACAGAGAGCTGCCATCTCCAGGGGATACATCTACCTCTGTGGAGGAGGAGGGGACCTCAGAAAGTGCAGGGTCACATCATTCCCTTGGGTCCTCCACCAGGGTAACCGGTACAAACACCACACACACATGCCTGTGTAGTTGTTTGAGACTGTAATTGCCGAGGCCATTGATATTCAAAGAAGTGTGGGAGATCGGACTCATGCTGAGCCCAAGGCTGATGTCATGCCTCTGGAATTGTCTATGAGGCAGCAGATGTTGGAAGTTCAGTGTGAAGTGCATGATGATCTAGTGGAGATTCCAGATTTCAGTGGAGGAGTCCATCCAGGCCATGAGTGCTGTGATCTCCCTTTTGTCTGCACGTGTCGCCTCCTCCATTGAAAGATTGGCAACTCTCATGGACAGCCACATCCAGCAGGCCTGTCAGTGGATGGTGGAGATGCACACAGACCTGCATGCCATCACCTTGGCCATGGGCTCAAGAGAGTAGTGGCAAGGCAAGAGGACGACTAGGCATTTAGAGTCTCAAACCAGGTTTTTAATTTATTTTTCATGGGATGTGGTCATTACCATTGTGGTCAGGCCAGCATTTATTGCCCATCTCTAATTGCCCTCGAGAAGGTGGTGATGAGCTGCCTTCTTAAACTGCTGCAGTCCATGTGGTGTAGGTACACCCACAGTGCTGTTAGGGAAGGAGTTCCAGGATTTTGACCCAGCAACAGTGAAGGAACAGCAATATATTTCCAAGTCAGGATGGTGAGTGACTTGGAGGGCGAACTTCCAGGTGGTTGTGTTCCCATGTGTCAGCTGTCCATGTCCTTCTAGATGGTAGCGGTTGTGGGATGGAAACTGCTGTCGAAGGAGACTTGGTGTGTTCCTGCAGTGCATATTGTAGATGGTACACACTGTTGCTACTGTGCGTCTGTGGTGGAGGGAGTTATTGGTGAGATACCAATCAGGTGGGCTGCTTTGTCCTGAATGGTATCAAGCTTCTTGAGTGTTGTTGGAGCTCCACTCATCCAGACAAGTGGAGAGTATTCCATCACACTCCTGACTTGTGCCTTGTAGATGGTGGACAGGCTTTGGGAGTCAGGAGATGAGTTACTCGCCACAGGATTCCTAGCTTTTGACCTGCTCTTGTAGCCACTGTATTTATATGGCTAGTACAGTTCAGTTTCTGGTCAATGTTAACCCCCAGGTTGTTGTTAGTACGGGATTCTGCGATGGTAATGCCATTGAATGTCAAGGGGCGAGGGTTAGATTCTCTCTTGTCATCACTTAGCACTCATGTGGCACAAATGTTGCTTGCCACTTGTCAGCCCAAGCCTGGATATTGTCCAGATCTTGCTACAATTGGACATGGGCTGTTTCAGTAACTGAGGAGTCGTGATTGGTGCTGAACATTGTGCAATCTTCAACGAGCATCCCTACTTCTGACCTTCTAATGGAAGGGAGCTCATCAATGAAGCAGCTCAAGATGGTTGGGCCTAGGACACTTCCCTGAGGAACTCTTGCAGTGATGTCCTGGAACTGAGATGACTGACCTCCAACCATCTTTCTTTGTGTTAGGTATAATTCCAACCGGCGGTTCCCCCCTGATTCCTATTGACTCCATGTTTTGCTAGGGCGTCTTGATGCCACACATGGTCAAATGCGGCCTTGATGTCAAGGGCAGTCACTCTCACCTCATCCTTCTCAGATCAGCAGAGAGGTACAATTATGCCTTGCAAGAGAGGAGGAGTGGCTGGCTTCTACTTCTGGGGCTCCTCCTTTGGACGCTCCAAATGTGGACAGTGGCTTCTAAGCCCCTCTGCTGGTGATACCAGCACCTCAAAAGTTGACATGATGACAGGGGAGGATCCTGTGCCTGTGCAGGAGCCCTTCACCATGCCAGGACTCTCCAGGCAGCCAGAAGATGGTCACCAAGGTCACAGGGTAGCAAGGTCAGCAGCCTGCCTCCACTGAAGCTGGCAGTGAAGGGAAACACCTTGCAGGAGCACAGGTAAAAGAACTAAGAGAACACACTAAATGCACATGGGCCTCATGGGTGTTTAGATAGTTAATACTTCTCTGCTTGTTGCAGTATAAAGGGTTAACAGATGAGATATGCTAACGTATGACATAGGTGATGATGTACCACTGACATCATTCAGTCATATATTAGACTCGATAGAGAGAGAGAGAGATTGGAATCATGCCTAGGAGCAACGTGCCTCCGCAGCAGCCTGCTTAGATGCAGTACTAATAAATAAACATTAAGCAAATGCCAAAGTATGTCTACAGTCTGTCAAAGAAACAAGTCCCACGCCTAGAGTCCAAGATAGAAGGACCATCTCAGAACATGGTGACATTGATATGAAAAAGGAACCACAGAGTGAAGAGAACCTTGATGTCAATTTTTGCCCAAAGCAAAACTTAGTAATCGAATGAGCAAGTTTTAACCAGCAGTTGCAACGACCTGGAGAATCGATTGCATTATTTCTAACCAACCTATAGCGCCTAGCTATTTCTTGCGGATACGGGGCACTGAAGGACAAGCTAATCCCTGGTCACATAGTCATGGGTGTCTGGGATGAAAATATCTCAGACTTTCTGCAGACCAAGTTTGGAGCAGGAACAACTGAGCAGAGGCAGGTTTGGGTGTAAACCTCACCTTCAGAGCTGAGTTTGAAAAAATATCGAACAGTGACATCACAGGAAAACCATAAGTTCATTGGTTGATAAGGAACTGCTGTTAGGCAATGTCTTTAAATAGCTGTAAATTAGTAACACGTATTACTTTGAAATAAGTAGCTACTTGGATTTGGGTAAGAAATGCTAGGAATAAGGGTAAGTAAGGATCAATGACGTAATGTAATATAAGTAAACCAAAGTAAAATAAAGTTAACGTAAGGGAAGTAAAGTTAAGACATGGCAGGGCACCATACTCAGGCAGAATGTGGGAAGTCTACTGGTGAACTAGGCGACCACAAGTGCAGGAAGTGCTGCCAGCTGCAGGAACTTGAGCTCCAGGATTTGGAGCTTGAGCAGCAGCTGGAATCATTATGGCGCATCTGTGAGGCTGGGAGCTATGTGGATAGCACATTCAGAGAGGTGGTCACACAGCAGTTTAGGAGCATGGAGGCAGAATGGGAATGGGTGACCGCCAGGCAGTCCAAGACAACAAGGCAAGTAGCGCAGGAATCCCCTTGGGCCCTGCTCACTAATCAGCTTTCCGTTTTGGCAACTGGTGAGGGTGTTAGTTCCTCAGAGGAGTCCAGTTAGACCCAAGTTTGTGGCACCATGAACAGCTCGGCTATGCAAGAGGGGAGGAAGAAGAAAGGAAGAGCAATAGTGATAGGGGATTCATTAGGGGAACAGGCAGGTGATTCTGCAGCCGTAGGTGTGACTCCAGGATGGAATGTTGCCTTCCTAATGCCAGGGTCAAAGATGTCACCAAGTGGCTGCAGGACATTCTTCTGGGAGAGTGAACAGCCAGAGGTCGTGGTCCACGTTAGTACCAATGACTTAGGTAGGAATGGGGGTGTGGTCCTGCAGACAGAATTTAGGGCGTTAGGTAGAAAATTAGGAAGCGGGACCTCAAAAGTAGTTATCTCTGATTATTCCCAGTGCCACATGCAAGTGAGTACAGAAATAGGAGGATAAGGCAGATGAATGCTTAGCTGGAAAGATGGTGCAGGAGGGATGGCTTTAGATTCCTGGGACACTGCAAGCCAGACAGGTTGCACCAGAGCTTGGACTGAGTTCTTTGTGGGGCATTTTGCTAGTGCTGTTAGGGGGGCTTTAAACTATCTTGGCAGGGGTGAAGGAAACAGGAGAGAACATTAGAGAGTAATACCAAGATGCACAAAACACTGTGAAAGACAGATAGCACTAGAATAGAGAATAATAATTTAATAGGCGGAGTCGGAATAAAGGAGAAAGTAATGAAGTCTAAATCAGGGTTATACAGCATGTATGTGAATGCACAAAGTTTAGCAAATAAGACTGGTGAGTTACAGGCGCAGATTGCCATGCGGAATTATGATGTTGTGCTGATGGACTGGGTGTTAAATATTCCTGGATATAAGGTGTTCAGGAAAGATAGAGCAGGAAGAAAAGGAAGAAGAGTGGCTGTATTGGTTAGGTGAGCATTACAGTGTTGGAGAAATAGGATATCCCAGAGGGTTTAAGGACTGAATCAATTTAGCTAGAGCTAAGCAACAAAAAGAGTACAAATACATTGCTCAGTGCAGTCTATAGGCCACCAACTAGTGGGGAAGATGTAGAGGAACAATTCTGAAAGGAAATTACAGAGAGGTGCAAACATTATAGAATGGTTATAATGGGTAAGTTTAATTACCCAAATATAGACTGGGATAGTGGTATTGAAAAGGGCAGAGAGGGGCAAGAGTTCCGAGAGTGTGAAGGGAAGTTTAAAAAAACAAAAATAAACAAGAGAGTAGAGATGCAAGGTAGTGAAAAGGCAAACGATAATAAAAATGTGACAGGAAGGGGCAGACAATACAGGCAGATGATTGCAGCAGAAATTAGAGCCAGAATGAGTAATAATGGTAAAAATTCAAAGCTTAAGGCTCTTTTCTGAATGCACGCAGCATTTGTAACAAGATAGATGAATTGACGGTACAAATAGAAATAAATGAATATGACTTGATAGCAATTACAGAGACGTGGTTGCAAGGTGACTAAGGCTGGGAACTCAATATTCAAGGGTATTCAACGTTCTGTAAAAATAGGAAAAAAGGAAAAGCAGGTGGGGTAGCTTTGTTAATTAAGGAAGGTATCAGTGCAATGGTGAGTAGGGATATAGGTGCAATAGATCGTGATGTGGAATCAGTTAGGGTGGAAATATGGAATAGCAAGGGGAAGAAGTCACATGTGGGAGTTGTCTATAGGCCTCCGAAGGCCTCACTGTAGGACAAAATATAAATTGGGAAATAATGGAGCCATGTAAGAAGGGTGCTACAATTGTCATGGGTGATTTTTATCTGCATATTGACTGGACAAATTAGATTGGTGGGGTAACACAGAAGACAAATTTGTAGAGTGCATTAAGGGTTGTTTCTTAAGCAATATGTTGCAGAACCTAAATAGGAACAGGCTATTTTAGATCTAGTAATGTGTAATTAGGTGGGATTCATGAGATATTGTAATTAAGGATCCTTTAAGGAATAGCAATCACAATGTGGTAGAATTTCAAATTCAGTTTGAAGGCAAGCAACTCAGGTCTTAAACCAGTGTCCTCAACTTAAATAAGGATAATTACAGAGGTATGAAGAAAGGATTGTCTAAAGCAGGCTGGGAAAATAGACTAAGGGGAAGATCAGTGGATAAGCAGTGGCAGACATTAAAGCAGATATTTCACAACGCTCAACAAAAATTTATCCCGGTCAAAAAGGACTCGATAAGAAGGATGAACCACCCATGGTTAACAAAGGTGGTCAAGGAGAGTATCCAATGAAAAACTAAGGCATGCAAAGCGGCGAAAACTAGTGGTAGGCCAAAGTCCATTATTAAGGAAGAAATAACAGGACATTTAGAAAAGATTAACACAATCAATCGTTTTATGAAAGGGAAATCATGTTTGACAAATTTGCTACAGTTCTTTGAGGATATAACAAACAGAGTTGATAAAGGGGAACTGGTAGATGTGGTGTATTTGGGTTTCCAGAAGGCATTCGATAAGGTGCCACATCAAAGGTTATTGCACAAGATAGGAGCTCACAGTATTGAGGGTAATGTATTAGCATGGATTGAGGATTGGTTAACACACAGAAGACAGAGAGTTGGGATTAATAGGTCCTTTTCAGGTGGGAAAGGTGTAGCTAGTGGAGTGCCACTAGGATCTATATTTATGACTTGGAGGACGGGGCAGAGTGTAATGTATTCAAATTTGATGATAATACAAAAATAGGTGGGAGGGCAATTTGAGGACATAAGGACTCTGCAAGGAGATATAGATAGGTTGTGTGAGTGGGCAAAAAACTTGGCAGATGGAATTTAGTGTATGGAATTGTGAGGTCATGCACTTTGGTAGGAAGAATCAAAAGGCAGACTATTATTTAAATGGAGAGAGACTCTAAAAAAGTGCAGCACAGAAGGATCTGGCTGCTCTCTTGCATGAAACACAAAAAGTTAGCATGCAGGTGCAGCAAGTAATTAAGGCAAATGGAATTTTGGCCTGTATTGCTAGGGGGTTGGAGTTTAAAAATAGGGAAGTCTTGTTCCAACTTTACAGGATGCTGGTGAGGCCACACCTGAAGTACTGTGTACAATTTTGGTCCCCATATTTAAGAAAGGATATACTGGCATTGGAGGCAGTTCAAAAGAGACTCACTAGGCTGATTCTTGGGATGAAGGGGTTGACTTATCGAGAGCGGCTAAACAGGTTAGGCCTTTATACATTAGAGTTTAGAAGAATGAGAGGGGTGACCTTATTGAAACATACAAGATTCTGAGGGGGCTTGACAGGATAGATGCTGAGAAGATGTTTCCACTGGTGGAGGAATCTCAAACTAGGTGACATAGTTACAGAATAAGGGGACACTCATTTAAAACTGAGATGCGAAGGAATTTCTTCTGTCAGAAGGTAGTAAATGTCTGGAATTCTCTACCCCAGAGAGTTGTGGAGGCTAGATCACTGAAAGAATTTAAAGAAGAGGTAGATAGATTTTTGAAATATCAGGGAGTTGAGGGCTATGAGGAGTTGAAGCCTGGGGCAGATCTGCCATGATCTTATTGAATGGCAGGGCAGGCTTGAGGGGCTGAACAGCTTACTCCTACTCCTACTTCTTATGTTCTTATGAGCACAGGAAACGAAAGATTGGCGGGAAAAACTGTAGCTGAACAATGGGCTACCTTTCAAGAAGAAATGGTTCCAGCAGAGTCAAGATATATTCCTTCAAAAGGAAAAGGTGGACTAAACAAATCCAGAGCTCCCTGGATCAAAAAGGAGATAGAAATTAAGATAAAGAAGAAAAAGTGTGCTTATGACAGGTATCAGGTAGACAATACAATTGAGAATCAAGCTGAATACAAAAGGTTCAGAGGAGAGGTGAAGAAGCAAATCGGAGAAGTGAGGAGGGATTATGAGAAAAGACTGGCAGCCAACATAAAGGGGAATCCCAAATTCTTCTATAGGCACATAAATAGTAAATGGGTGGTAAAAGGAGGAGAAGGGCCGACTAGGGACCGAAAAGGAGATTCTCACATGGAGGCAAGATGCATGGCTGAAGTGTTGAATAAATACTTTGTATCTGTCTTTACCATGGTGACAGAGGAGGAAACTCTGTCAATAGAAGGGTTCAAAATTGATAAGGAGGAGGCATTAAATAAATTGTGGGCACTTAAAGTTGACATGGCACTGGGACCGGATGAGATGCATCCAAGAATATTGAAGGATGTGAGAGTGGAAACTGCAGGGATACTGGCCATAATCTTTCAGTCTTCCCCAGACTCATGGGAAGGTCAGAGGATTGGAGAATTGCAAACATAACACCCCTGTTCAAAAAACATTGTAAGGATAAGCCCAGCAATTACAGACAAGTCAAGTTAACTTTGGTGGAGGGGAAGGTTCTAGAAACAATTATTCGGGATAAAGTTAATAGTCACACTGAAAAATGTGGGTTGATTAAGAAGAGCCAGCATGGATATCTTAAGGGAAAATTGTGTTTAACGCACTTGCTGAAGTTTTTTGAAGAAATAACAGATAGATAGGGTTGATGAGGGTAATGCTGTTGATGTGGTGTACATGGACTTCCAAAGGGCTTTTGATACAGTGCCGCACAACAGACTTGTGAGAAAAGTTATAGCTCATGGAATAAAAGTGACAGTAGCAACATGGATACAAAATTGGCTGAGTAATAGGAAACAGCGCATTAAGGTTAATGGATATTTTTTGGGCTGGAGGAAGGTTTGTAGTGAAATGGAGCAACTCAAAACTGGGCATCCATGAGATGCCGTGGGCCATCAGCAGCAGCAGAATTGTAATCAAACACAATCTGTAACCTCATGGCCTGGCATATCACCCACTCTACCATTACCACCAAGCCAGGAGATCAACCCTGGTTCAATGAAGAGTGCAAGAGGGCATGGCAGAAGCAGCACCGAGCATACCTAACAATGAGGTGTCAACCTGGTGAACTGACAACACAGGACTATGTGCGTGCTAAACAGCATAAGCAATAAGTGATGCACAGAGCTAAGCGATCCCACGACCAACAGGTCACATCTAAGCTCTGCAGTCCTGCCACATCCAGTCGTAAATGGTGGTAGCAATTAAACAACACACTGGAGGAGGAGGTTCCACAAATATCCCCATCCTCAAAGACGGAGGAACCCAGTACATCAGTGCAAAAGATAAGACTGAAGCATTTGCTACAATCTTCAGCCAGAAGTGCCAAGAGGAACATCCAAATCAGCCTCCCCCGGGGAACTCCAGCATCACAGATGCCATTTAGCCAATTAGGTTCACTCCACATGACATCAAGAAATGGCTGAAGGCACTGGATACTGCAACGGCTATGGGCCCTGGACAATATTCCGGCAATAGTACTGAAGATTTGTGCACCAGAACTTGCCACGACACTAGCCAAACTATCCCAGTACAACTACAGCACTGGCATCTACCCAGCAATGTGGAAAATTGTCCAGGTATGTCTTGTACACAAAAAGCAGGACAAATCCAACCAGGCCAATTACTGCCCCATCAGTCTACTCTCCATCATCAGTAAAGTAATGGAAGGGGTCATCAACAGTGCTATCAAGCAGCACTTGCTTAGCAATAACCTGCTCATTGAAGCCCAGTTTGGGTTCTGCCAGGGCCACTCAGCTCCTGAGCTCATCACAGCCTTGGTTCAAACATGTTTCTCATGTGTCGATGCAGACTCGATGGGCCAAAGGGCCTCTTCTGCACTATGTGATTCTGTGATGGACAAAAGTGTTGAACTCCCGAGGTGAGGTTAGAGTGACTGCCCTTGACATCAAGGAACTGTTAACAGCTGTAGGAGCTGTTAATCCATTTCACACAGGCAGATACTTTTAATTTATGATGGGCTTATAGGAGTCAGTAGCAAGGCCAGCATTTGAACGAATGTGGCATCAAGGAAACCTAGCAAAACTGGAGTCAATGGGAATCAGGGGGGAAACTCTCCGCTGGTTGGAGACATACCTAGCACAAAGGAAGAAGGTTGTGATTGTTGGAGGTCAGTCATCTCAGCTCCAGGACATCACTGCAGAGTTCCTCAGGGTAGTGTCCTCGGCTTAACCATCTTCAGCTGTTTCATCAATGACCTTCCTTCCATCATAAGGTCAGAAGTGGGGGTGTTCGCTGATGATTCCACAATGTTCAGCACTATTCACAACTCCTCAGGTAGTGAAGCAGTCCATGTCCAAATGCAGCAAGACCTGGACAATATCCAGGCTTGGGCTGACATGTGACAAGTAACATTCGCACCACACAAGTTTCAGGCAATGACCATCTCCAACAAGAGAGAATCCGACCATTGCCCCTTGATGTACAATGACATTACCATCACTGAATCCCCCACTATCAACATCCTGGGGGGTTACCATTGACCAGAAACTGATCTGGACTAGCCATATAAATACTGTGGCTACAAGAGCAGGTCAGAGGCTAGGAATAGTGCAATGATTAACTCACCTCTTGACTCCCCAAAACCTGTCCACCATCTACAAGGCGCAAGTCGGGAGTGTGATGGAATACTCCCCACTTACCTGGGTGAGTGCAGCTCTCACAACACTCATGAAGCTTGGCACCATCCAGGACAAAGCAGCCTGCTTGATTGGCACCACATACACAAACATTCATTCCCTCCAACACTGATACACAGTAGCAGCAGTGTGTATCATTTACAAGATGCACTGCAGGAATTCACCAAAGCTCCTATGACAGCACTTTTCAAACTCACGACTACTACCACCTAGAAGGACAAGGGCAGCAGATAGATGGGAACGCCACCACCTGGGAGTTCCCCTTCAAGTCACTCGCCATCCTGACTTGAAAATATATCACCATTCCTTCACTATTGCTGTGTCAAAACCCTGGATCTCCCTTCCTAACATCACTGTGGGTGTACCTAAACTACATGGACTGCAGTAGTTCAAGAAGGCAGCTCACCACCATCTTCTCAAGGGCATCTAGGGATGGGCAATAAATGCTGGTCCAGCCAGCAAAGCCCACATCCTGTGTGTGAATCAGTTTGTAAGAAATTCTCCTGGTCTTGGTATTGGGACCTTTGTTTTCCTGATATATATTAATGATTTAGATCTTGGTGTGCAGGGGAGAATTTCAAAGTTTGCGCTTGATACAAAACTCGGATGCATTGTAAACTGAGGAGGACAACTTCAAAAGGACACAGACAAGTTAATGGAGTGGGCATGTAGATGGGAGATGATGTTCAATGCAGAGAGGTGTGAGGTGATTCATTTTGGTAGAAGAACATGGAGAGACAATATAAAATAAGAGAGACAACTTTAAAGGGTGTGCAGGAGCAGAAGGACCTGGGTGTATGTGTGCATAAGTCATTAAAGTTGGCAGGACAGGTGGAGAGAGCAGCTAATAAAGCATGCAGTATCTTAGACTTTATTAATAGGGGCATAGAATACAAGAGCAAGGAGGCTATCTTTAACTTGTATAGGATACTAGTTAGACATCACCTAGAGTATTTTGTACAGTTCTGGGCACCACACTACAGGAAGGATGTGAATGCATTGGAGAGATTGCAGGAGAGGTTTAAAAAAATAGTTCCAGGGATGAGAAACTTCAGTTATGAAGATAGATTGGAGAAGTTGGGACTGTTCTGCTTGGAGAGGAGAAGGCTAAGAGGAGATTTGATAGAGGTGATCAAAATCATGAGGTGGCTGGACAGAGTAGGTAGGGAGAAACTGTTCCCGCTCATAAAAAGATTGAGAACGAAGGGCACAGATTTAAAGTGATTTGCAAAAGAAGCAAATACGATGGTTTGGGTCTGAAATGCACTGCCTGGAACTGTGGTGGAGGGAGTTCAATCCTGGCATTCAAGAGGGCATTAGATGAGTATTTAAATAGAAACACTGTGCAGGGTTACGGGAAAAGGCAGGAGGATGGCACGGAGTTACAATGCTCCTTCAGAGAGCTGATGAAGACATAATGGGCCAAATGGCCTCCTTCTGCACTGGAACAACTCAGTGATTCAGTGAAGCAGTCCAGTATATGAGGCAGACTGAGCTTAGAGAATTTAATTGGACCATAATTCAGCACGACTCCAAGGCTTCACATGATTCCGAAGACGGGATAGGCCTACGGGGCAGCAGCCCCACCCACAAGAAAGCTCACCAAAACAGGCGAAAGGGCAGGAAATACCACAAAGGCAGTCATTTTCAGATGCTTGCAATGTGGCAGAAAAACCCAGCAGAGAAGCCACAACTGCCCACAGGGGGTGCAGAATGCTTCCTGTATGGCAAAATTGGACATTTCATGCGTTTCTGCAAATCCACCAATTTTAATTGAAACAGAAGGGAAGTAGGTATTTATGAAATACATTCTATCCAGGAAATGGAAAGTCAAGAAAAAGACAAGACTACAGAGTTCCTTGGGGAAGTTGATAGTCTTCTTCCAGAGTATTGGTCAGTTGTAGTCCAAGTTCAAGGCTTCAATGCTACTTTTATAAGCGATACTGGAGCGGTTATTAACATATTTGCAGATGGCTTTGGCTTCTGCTGATGACTCTTCATCTATCAAGACATCAAATTACAAGGTCCAGGTGGCATAGACCTTCCAATTAAAGGCAGGATTATTGCTACTCTTAGCTACTAGGGGCAAGAGATTGTTGATTCTCTCTATGTTCTTCACAATCAACATACATCCTTATTGAGTGGTGATGTTGGCATACTTCTACGAATCCTAAAATAAATTATACTCATCTCGCTGTCTTTCATTCGACAATCTTCAAACTTTTATTTAAAAGCTGTGAAAATTCAGCCTTCAGAAGCTGAGGAAGTTTATACAATCAACAGTGAGTTCCTTTCATTCACAGAGTGTCATGAAAGTATGAAATTAAAATCTTTATAATATTTTTCGGTAATGAGTATTTTGCTAATGAGTAAACATGGATGCTGGCTTAGCATGTAAGGTGTGAAGGGAATTTGCATTTTCAGACAGATGAAGGGGGATTTGGATTTCAAAAGGCTGTTTACAAATAGCCAGACAAGCAAGGTGTCTATTTTTCTCAAGGGTTATTGACAATATATAGTGACAACATTAAAGTTTTTATGTTATGAAGGAGTTACAGTTTCAAAGACTTATGAAACAATAGAATTTACATATTAAGAAGAGAAAAACATATAAAGGAGAATGAGGCTTTGTATCAGGGAGAAGGCATTGTGAGATCTAACAGAAATGTGTGAAGTAGCCTTAATGAAGCCTCCAGCATTTATGCATAAACCTGCTATCTACAGAAACTGGAGCTGGAGAAGAGTTATCTTGAGTTCCACTGCCCAGGGTATTGTGTTAATTTACTGGATCTGTTTAAAATCTAAAAGCTATTTTTGGACTGTTGCCTTAAAGTGGGTGTAACTGGGAGTCAGGTTAATTAGGAATTTTAGGACTTATTATAGTATATATTTGTAATTCTATGTATGTGCTTGAAATCTTTCCTTTTGTTAATAAATATATTAATCTAGTTATTTAAAAATCTCTAAAAGTGTTGGTGGCTTGTTATTTCTGAATTCAGTGCACGCATCTCAAAATAAACACAAATTGCAAAACTGTTGTGATAGTATGATCAAATTTGCCTCGTGGATTTCATCCACCTGGCACATATCATCTGCTGCATCAAAACATAGAGACACCATCCACTAGACCCCAGGCAGAGACTGAAGTTATGAATCTCTCAGTTCTTCATTAAGGCCAGAGGTGGCAGATACAGGAGGCACTGCAGCAGATGGTGACCAGCCCCATGAAGACCTGCTAGACCTGAATTGGCTCTTCCTAGAAAGTGTTAAGGAAAAATCCCTCGCAGTACTGAATAATCCCTTGGATGTTTAGGTCCTAGAGGATGATTCGTCTTTCCAGTTGATGGATGCATCTTATGAAGCCTCTGTTGCTTTTTTTTTGGAGAAATCAGCTTTGTTTTTGGTGCCTGAGCAGCATTCAGACCGTAGTTCCACTGAACTAACCTACTGTTGTCCATGAAGAGTCTTACATAGAGAATGCAATGCCTGAGTCCAAGTCAGAGTCCATAAAGGATCACACTGCTAAAGAGCTGGTGCCTTCCAGGGTTGAAAATAAATTGACACCCATACTTCAATCCCAGCTGAAAGTCTTCTTTCTTCCAAAGATGGAGGCCAACAAAGAAGCTGCATCAGAATCTTTAGCACATCTGAAGCTGCACGATCCTGTACAGCAATCTTGTTCCCAAGTTTACTGTTTACAAGAAAGTTATCTCATTACAGCAGATGAGGCTGTCTTGTCTCCATATCCTCAGCAATTCTTCTCATTGCCCATAGTGGAGCAACCTCACACAAAGAGAAATGTGGGTCTCTTACCTATGTAAACAGTCCTCCTGAAATATCATTGGGAAATCATCTCTTTTTTTTCCTGACTGTCTTAAAAGAGTTTGGTCATTTTTCCTTCGTTGTCTAAGCTCAGTGAAATCTCAGATTTTCATTGCCTTTTCAGTCATTGATACAGTAATGGATGATACAGCTGTGACAGTCATTCCTCTTCTGAAGCTTTTTTCCTGCGTGCTTTGACGGAGCAACAAGTTCTTCTCTACTATTCCGAGAGGATCAAAAGGTAAATTCTCTTCAGTCATACCTGGCACGAAGGTTGTGGTTATTGGAGGTCAATCATCTCAGTCCCGGGACATTGCTGCGGTTCCTCAGGGTAATGTCCTGGGCCCAACCATCTTCAGCTGTTACGTCAATGATCTTCTCTCCATCATAAGGCCAGAAATGGGGATGTTCATGGACGATTGCACAATGTTCAGCACCTTTCGTGATTTCTCAGATATTGAAGCAGTCCAGATCCATATTCAGCACGACCGGGACAACATGCAGTGGCAAGTAACACTCACACCACACGAGTACCAGGCAATGACCATCTCCAAAAAGAGAGAATCTAACCATATTAACTTGACGTTTAATGGCATTATTATCGCTGAATTCTCCACTGTCAACATCCTGGAGTTACCATTGACCAGAAGCTGAACTGGACCAGCCAGCTACAAGAGTAGGTCAGAGGCTGGGAGTTCTGCAGAAGGTAACTCATCTCCTGACTCCCCAAAGCCTGTCCACCAACTGCAAGGCACAAGTCAGGGATGTGATAGATTACTCTCTACTTGGGTGGATGAGCACAGGTCCAACAACACTCAAGAAGCTCAACACCATTCAAGACAAATCAGCCCATTTGATTGTCATCCCACCCACCACCTTAAACAGCCGTGGAGGTATCAATGTAAAAAGAAACACGTTGGTGTTATTGAAGGAACCATAGAGTGAAGAAACCTTTGAAAGCAACTCATAAAAAATTCGGCAGACGAAGGAGGCACCCTGGAGAGAGGAAATAATGACAGTCCCTGGCGAGCAGTCCTTGCCCTTGATTCACCCATTTAACTGCCTCGAGGGCCTATACAGAGGCCAGCAATGGGAGCTATGAAAACACCATTTTCTCCAGTACTGAGTAGTGGCAGGTCTTCACGAAAAGGAGCCAAAGCTTCAAGTTAGTTCCTTTTTTATGCAGTGGGTCCAGGAGCAGACAATGTTCTCCTAAGGCAGGGGGTGCAGGAGTCCACCACATACTTTGAGTCCATCCTTCAAGCCTTTAACACCTATTTTAACCCGAAGCAAAATTTAATAATCGAATGAGCATGTTTAACCTGCTCACAACAACCTGGAGAATCAATTGAACTATTTCAGACCAACCTATATCACCTAGCTAGTTCTTGCAGAGGAAGGGGAGCTGAAATTCTTTGTAAGGGAGACAGAGTTTTGAAGACTTTGTGACTGCATTTGATGACCTATATGCTGAGTAGAATGCTGAGCCAATTCATAAGATCTGTCCGACTTGTATCTGCCATTTAAGGTATAATTTATCGTTTATAATCAACCACAATCTCTGTTAATTCATGTTTGTTTAACTCTTGCATGGTAAAAGTTCTCCTATTTTAAACTGTGGAATCTAGTAGCTTTATTCTTTTAATAAATAATTGGGATTTTGGATTTCCTCTACTTAAAGAAAAAGTTACTGGTCTCTATCAAGATGGTAACAAGCACAAAAGCAGAAAAGTTATGCCGAACCTTTATAAAGCTCTAGTTAGACCACAACCAGAGTACTGCATCCAGTTCTGGTCAGACACTTTAGGAAGGATGTGAGGCTCCTTGAGAGAGTGCAGAGGAAATTTACCAAAATAGTTCTAGTCATTTTAGCTACCAGGTTAGAAGGTCAGGTTGAAGAGGTTGTTCTTGAACAAAGATGATTGAAGGTAGATTTATTAAAGGCGCACATGATTATGACAGGTTTGGATAAGGTAGACAAGGCAAAACTGTCACCATTAGCTGATGGTTCTAGGACTAAGGGACACAGACTTAAACTTTGGGCAAGAGATGTAGAGGTATGTGAGGAGGAACAAAAACAAAAACAGAATTACCTGGAAAAGCTCAGCAGGTCTGGCAGCATCGGCGGAGAAGAAAAGAGTTGACGTTTCGAGTCCTCATGACCCGTGAGGACGAACTTTTTTACCCAGTGAGTGGTAATGACCCGCACTTCACTGCCTGTGAGGTTGTAGAAGCAGAGATGGTCAACGATTTGGAAAGGAAATAGGATGGGCATTGAAACAAATAAACTTGTAGAACTACAGGGATAGAGCAGGGAAATAGGACTGACTGGATTATTCTACCAGAAGCCGACATAGACTCAATGGGCTGAATCTTGTGGAGGTTACAGAGGTCTCGTTTGCCAGCTGAAGAGTCAGTGAGAGACTGATTCTGCATCCTTTGGGGAGGCCTCCTGAACCACGAGCCAATCAGGCAGTTGAGAGGCCACTGGTTGGCCTTCCCCAGGATCTGGATCTTGGGGTTGGGAAGGCATGCCTGCCAAAAGATGCCAGCCAGTCACATAGTATAAGGGTCTGGCAAAGAAAGGTTTAACATTGGACTGGGTACAGTACCACCCCAGTGTATGTAAAGGAACACATGACTCGAGTCTAGAGGTCAGTTTTGTACTTGGCAGAGACATGCGTACAGGCAAGCATGGAGACAGCTCCTAGTTTAGACCTTTTACTGTGTGTGTATATATATATATATATATATAACCTCTTCATGACACCTACCAAACTATACACATCTTACAACATATCAAAGGCCACCAGCTCTTATCCTCCACAGCATCACTGGGGAGGTGCTGGGCATAGCTGGAATGACAGCCACTGGAGATCCAGGATCATGGAGCGACCCAGGCCAGAGGTAAGTAATGTTGGGAAGGACTTTGTGGGGTTTGATTGTGGGGTTGGGCAGTGTAGGATAATTGGCAGGTCAGTGGGTAGTGGCTTTCAGTGGGCCCCCTCCTTTCTGATGCTGGGTTCCTTGATCAGGCATTGAATGCCATTGAAAGGGGGGCACCCACACACTCCCCAACCCCCGCCCACAGGGGTAGAACAAGGTACTTTATGAATTGAGAAAAGCTACAAACAGTGGAGTCCAAAGAGACTTGGGGATCCAGGTACACATATCATTAAAATGCCGTGAACAGGCACAGAAATAATCAAAAGGGCGAATGGAAATTTGGTCTTTTTATCCAGGGGTGGAAGGCATGCTTCAGCTATAACAAAGCCCTAGTTAGACAACACCTGGGCTACTGTGAGCAGTTCTGGATATCACACCTTTGAAATCATATATTGGCCTTGGAGGGAGTACACGGTAGATTTACCAAAATCATACCTGAACTCCTAGGACTACATTATGGGAAGAGATTACACAAACATTTTACTTGTTCTTGGGATGTGAGGGCCACTGGCAAGGCCAGAATTTATTGCCATCCCTAATTGCCTTTGAGCAGGAGGTGGTGATCCACCTAGAACTGAATGGGTTGTTGGGCCATTTCAGAGTCAACTACATTGGTGTGGGTTGGGAGTCACGCGTAGGCCAGACCAAGGAAGGATATCCTATTTCCTCCCCTGAAGGACATTAGTGACAATCTGGTATTTCAAGATAATTATTAATGAGACTGGCAGCTTGTTCCATATTTTTAATTAATTAACCGAACCTTAAGGTTGGAAGGGCAGCTCAGTTCACAACTTTAATTAGTTTTTAAATGGCCTTAAAAGGCCTTTGACAGTTTGGTGGGCGTGCAGCCCACTCTGCTGCGCGTCTGCCAAACTGAAGATCTGAATGACACGCGGTGACATCGGGACACATGTCTGATGTCACCACACGTCATTTTACATGTCAGCGAGTGGGGCCCACCCCCACTCGTCAACCCAAAGATTCTGGCCATAGTGTATGTTTTTTTTGTAGTTAGGTAGGTACAGAATACTACATGGATCAAAGCATGTTCTAGGCAAAAGCTTTATCTAAGACAAAATCAAATTATGGGTGAAATTGTTTTTAATACTTTCTTACCATGGAATTAATCAGCTGCCTATGACATTTATGATTGTGTCCAGAAATTAAAAATGACAATTGCTAAAGGCAAATATTAGTCCTAAGCAATGTGTGAGTTAGTCCAGGTGTCACCCAGAATTTGTTCCAACAAAATATTGAAATCATAAAGTATGTCTGTGGCAAAAAGAATGTGCAGCAATTCAGCAATTACACTTCCGGAGGACTACGCTTACTGGCTAAAGTCCAGCTGCAAATAGGTTCTTATTATGTGAAGCATCCAACACATATTATTAAATCCAAAAATCCTTTTGGAGAACATCTTAAGTTTTGTTACAAGAGAACAACCCCTTGCAAGACTCTATGTTCATCTGACATCCAATTTACAGTTTCTAGGAAATTTTTGAGCAATATTCCCTAGTGTCTCAGTTAGGGAAAAGTAAGCAAAATAGTTCAAAATGCTGGCTTTTATTCTCAAAATCCAAATTTAAATCCAGTTCAGTATAGTGTGATGTTGATTATGTTGGCAAGTCACAATTAAATTAGTTCATTTTTAGTCACTTCAGACAAATACAGGCACAACATTTGAGGATTTTCATCATATTTCTGACAGCCCTCTTCAGTGCCAATACATCCCAACTAACGCCCAATAAGTGTTTAATTTCCAGAGTATTAGCCAAACAAAAAAAAAGAGTCAGAGACCTGAACTGCTCCATCAGTACACCTTTTGTGTTTGAAATTCATTTCCTGGAGATCCCTGGTGTGGATGGGAAGCTGCTGCCTGAACCAGGCAGAGTATTTAAATTGTGAATGGGAGTGACATCATTAAACCTACAGTGTAATTTTCTTGGGATTCCACTCAGTTGGTCTGATTTCGCTCCTCTTTTCTTCCCAGTTTAAGTCTAGCAGTGTGCACTTTGAATTGAGATGATCCACGTTTAGCACATTTATGTATATATGTTGGAAAAATACCAACTGTAATGAATTAGCACTTGCACCAAATCAGGGGAAGGACAAACCCTGGGTGGCACTCTGCTGTTTTGTGAAACAAAACATTGTCTTCAACCATATAGCCCTGCTGCACTCTAGAAAGGAATTAGTTTTTGCTGATGTTACTAACTGTAACTTTGCAGATATTTGAGCTAAAGGGAAAATTACCTCCTGCCCTGTAACTTTTTGGATGCCATTCAGCTACTTTGGCCTTCACTCACTTAACATGTCTACATCTCTTTGCAGCCTCTCTGTGTCCTCTCCACAGGTTATCTTCCCACCTAGCTTCGTATCATCAGCAAACTTAGATACATTACTCTCTGTATCTCTATTTTAATCATTAATATATCTTGTAAATAGCTGAGGCCCCAGCACTGATCCTTGCGGCACTCTACTATCCACACCTGAAAAAGCCCTGTTAATACCACTCACTGTTTTCTATCCATTAACCAATCCTCTACTCATGTCAAAATGCTACTACCAACTCCATGATAAAAGAGTCTTGCCTAGTAATATTTTGTGTGGCAACTTATTGAATGCCTTTGGGAAATCCAGGTATACTACGTCTACTGGTATCCCTTTATCTAAACGACTAGCTAAATCCTCAAAAAACTCTAACAAATTTGTCAAACAGGATTGCCCCTTAGTAAAACCATGTTGACTTATTCTAATCATACTATGTTTTTCTAAATGCATTGTTAATACTTCCTTAATAATAGATTCCAGCATTTTTCCAACAACTAGTGCTATAAAACAACTGAAACAGTAGTTGAAACAAAAGGGTAAGCAAGACGTTAATTACAGGGGAGTAGGTTCCTGTGTGTGTGGTTCTGTTTTCTAAGCAGTTTTAATTTAGAACAAGTTGACTGCAGGGAACATCTCTTTCAAACAGAGTTCAGTTGAAATTTTGTGTGCTGGTTAGAAAAGTTTATATCCTTTTATAACTGAAGGACTCTATTAACAATCGGTTGGACTTCTGAAATAGCCAAGCTAAGACAGAGAGAGAGAGAGAGACAGAGAGAGGGCCTAGATGCAAGATTCCAAAGTTAAAGAACATTAGAACCAGGGGAGTTCTGGTGTGAGGTGGTTACGCTTAATACATCAGCAACGCCTGTGTTGAATCAGAAGTCTGTAACTGTGGGACAATCTTACTGAACGTGAACCCAAGAAATCTCAACTCTTATATGAATCTTTGAGAGTATAAGAACTATGTTCATGTGTTCATTGTACTTTTGATATCCTTAAGTAACTGACTATTTAGAGTATAGCTATTAATATGCATGGGCAGGATTTTGACCTTGGTGTGCAGGCATGCGCCCAACACGCTAGAGCATAAAATAGCGTACAATGATATCAGGCGAGCATCCTGACGTCATCACGCACTCGCCCGATATTTCAGTTGGCAGGCGCGCACGAGAGTCAGCAGCACGCCTACCGGCAATTAAGAGGCCTGTTAAAGCCACTAAGGTTTCAATTAGCGGGGATTTTTTGCTGCCTGTCCAATGTTATTTTTGGCAGGCGGGCAAATTGGCCAGATGGCCTTTGCCTTTTTGAGGAAACCTCATCCAAGGCCGGGATGAAGATTCTGAGATTAATTCAAAAAAAGATAAAAATGTGTGGACATCATTTTCGACACCCATATATTAAGGTGACTCATTCTGACGTGTGGACATTGTTACCAGATTTTAAATTATGTTTTTATCGATTTTAAATTCATCAGCTCCCTGAGGCAGCTCTCCTCCTTCAGGGACCTTTCCTTCTGTGCTCCCCTGTGCCCGCACTGACTTCAGCGCTCACCCTCTTCCTGCCCCCCACCCCAGCAGCACTGAGCGTTTCAGTGCGCCTGTCACACTGGCTGGCCGTTGATTGGCCAGCCAACGAGAAATTGTGGTCGAGGGCCGATCACAGGTGGTGGCCCATTTCTCGGCCGCTCCCGGCCCCACTGACCATACCCATACGCCAAGGTCAAAATCCTGTCCCATGTTCTTTGACTTTTGTATAGTAAAATTCTTTTGTTTTAAACAGTGAAACTTGTGACTTTACTCATTTAGTAAATACCTGGGTCTTCAGATTTACAAAAATAAAAATAAAAACGTTGCAGGTCTTTACCAAGATCATAACCAGAGCAAGAGGATTCAAATCCTTGAGCATGAACAAGAGCCAACAACTCCCATATCTCCAGTGAACAGTCAATGAAGCAGAGCAAGAGGCCATAAACAGGAAAATGTTGCAGGGCAGACAAAGGGTGGCCCCATGGTATAGCGATGCCTCTCTGAGGGTTCTCTTCCAGTTTGCACCGGAATGGCAGGAGGTGCTGTTCTCTACAGACAGCAAGAAGAGACCCCCCTGCCTGACCAAGGAAACATTGGTCATAGGACATAGCAGTGCAAATTAACAGCCATGGGGTCCAGCTGTGCACCTGGGCCCAGTGTCAAAAGCAGGTCAATGACCTCCTATGCACAGCCAGGATGAGTGTAATTAAATGCTGAGAGTGCTGTAGCTTTTATGTAAGCCAGACACAATGATACTCAATGCAGCGAGGGATTGGCCAGATTGGTTGAAAGAATTGTATGACTCAGCAGCAGCTGCATCGTGAGCAATGACTACAAGTGGATGACAGGCATCTGCCAAGTGGTGCCAACATTCTCCAAGTCCAGTAAGAGTGGGTGTATGGATGAGACATCCGTGAGCCACCATCATGTGTCAGAGGGATGCCAGCTGGTTAGGAGATCAGATATCATTGTGTGGTGACTAATTTGCCCCTTCTGCCTGCAGGAGAAAAGGACCAACAATAGCAGAGAAAGGACACCACTGAGGAGGAGGCTCTCGACCTGGCTGGAGAACAGGGAGACCGGGACGTAGCAGATGAGGAGAGCTGAGTGCGAGCTTGGTGTCCACTACTCAGCAGAAAGGGAAAATGTGCCAGACATGGATGGGAGGAGAGAATGGAAAGGCCTTTTCACTAATTGTTTGTCTTCTCCAATGGAGGATTTAAGATTCCAGAGAGACGCACTGTTGCCTCGACAGGGGCCATGCACTCTAGCTATGAGGAGGAGAGTGCCAAGATCCAGAGGGTGCAACGCCACATCATCCACATGCACCCTCCACCAGTGCAGATACGTTCATGCTGGTGGGTATACGTTTGCAACTCAATTTGGGGTCACAAGTTGCTGAGGACCTCACACATGTGTAGGAGCTGACAGAGATTGTGACGGCTGACAAGGACAGTCAGAGGACAGTTGGATGTCAGACCCATGCTGAACCCCAGGCTGAGGACGGGCCTCTGGTGTCGGCCACAAGAAACTGTTGGAATTGCAGTGACAGACAGGGGAACATCTGACAGAGTTGCCAGAGGGTTATGCGCAGTCATGTGCTGATGATGGAGGAGTCCATCCAGGGCATGGGTTCTGCCATGTCTCAGATGTGTGAGCACATGGTTTCCCCCATCAGCAGGCGATCCTCATGGACATCCAGATTCAGCAGATAACCCAGTGGCTGCCAGATATGTGCTCAGACTTGCATACCATCACTTTGTCCACGAGCAATTCCAGGCAAGAGGGAGACTATTTTGTTGGGTTGCGCTACCTGTGCTGTGTACTGCCCTGACAGCATTAAGCAGTCTTGTAGAAGTTACCAAGAGGTCTTTATTAACATTACTGAACTATGTACATATTTACAGTAGAGGGTACAGGTATGGAGAGGACTCCATGCCATGTCCTTACATGTTGCTACCTCGCTCTACACTGCTGACCTAAGCACTTGGTCAGGTGCCTTCTTACATCACTGGTGGGCGGTACTATACTCAGTCCCAGGTTAACCCTAAATATAGCAGATCTTTCTGCTACACTTCCCCCCCAAGTCTTCATTCCCTGAATATAGACTGACAATAGATACTTACAGTTTGATCCAAGTCTTGTGTTGTCATAAGACTTGTGTACTGAACTGCGATGTTGCAACTATATCCACACTAACTCTAAACTAATTTGTGACTAACATTACAACATTAACAGCATGCATTTACAGAGTTTAAACTACCCCATCTTCCCCGTCAAGTCATTAAAATCAGTGTTTGAGGCAGTCTGGAGGTCTAGTACCCTTGTCACGCCTCATTGACAGTCCGGTCGGGGAGTGGTAGGATCGAGGGTCTTGGTGGTGGATTGTTAGTTGGAGCTGGGTGCAGGCATGGCTTCATGCGCTTTTTCCATTGTTCCATTGTTGCACCATGCCTGGTCGGTAGGGTGGCTGCGGTGGTGGTTTGGTACCATGAGTGGTGGTTGTTTCTTCCTGGGTGGACAGTAGTGGTATCCATCCGGCTGTTAATCGCACCCCTTCTTCTTCTTCCACCTTTTATGGCACCTGGAAGTCTTCTGAGGTTGAGGGGGAGCCGTCCTGTGGATGGAAGAAGAGTGTAGAGGCAGCTCACCTTTATTGAGTTGTTACTATCCCCAGCTGAGGTTACCCCTGAACAAGCCTGATCCCAGAGTGGAACCCAGCTTGATAGATCCTAACTTTTACTTGTTTGTTTAGATACATGGGGAGTTCCTACAGACAGGGGCACAGGTGTCAGTTGATAGACTTTTAACAAAAGAATAAAACATTTATTCAACTAGAAAAGATGAACTATATTATATTACTCTTTCACCCACACCTATACCTTTAAAGATATGTACAGGTTTGTAAGGATAACACAAGTTACAAAAGCTATATTATACTCTAATTTTAGATTGTAGAGTCCATTATTAAGGATGAGATTTCAGAATACTTGGAAGTGCATGGTAAAATCGGGCAAAGTCAGCATGGTTTCATCAAGAGGAGGTCATGCCTGACAAATCAGTTAGAGTTCTTTGAGGAGGTAACGAGTAGGTTAGACAAAGGAGAGCCAATGGATGTTATCTACTTGGACTTCCAGAAGGCCTTTGACAAGGTGCCACACAGGAGGCTGCTCAGTAAGATAAGAGCCCGTGGTGTTAGAGGCAAGGTACTAGCATGGATAGAAGATTGGCTGTCTGGCAGGAGGCAGAGAGTGGGGATAAAGGGGTCCTTCTCAGGATGGCGGCCGGTGACTAGTGGAGTTCTGCAGGCGTCAGTGTTGGGACCACAACTTTTCACTTTATACATTAATGATCTAGATGAAGGAACTGAGGGCATCCTGGTTAAGTTTGCAGATGATACAAAGATAGGTGGAGGGACAGGTAGTATTGAGGAGGCGGGGAGGCTGCAGAAGGATTTAGACAGGTTAGGAGAATGGGCAAAGAAGTGGCAGATGGAATACAATGTGGGCAAGTGTGAGGTCATGCACTTTGGTAGGAAGAATAGAGGCATAGACTATTTTCTAAATGGGGAGAGAATTCAGAAATCTGGAGTGCAAAGGGACTTGGGAGTCCTAGTCCAGGATTCTCTTAAGGTTAACTTGCAGGTTGAGTCGGTGGTTAGGAAGGCAAATGCAATGTTGGCATTTATTTCGAGAGGACTGGAATATAAAAGCAGGGATGTGCTGCTGAGGCTTTATAAGGCTCTGGTCAGACCACATTTAGAATATTGTGAGCAATTTTGGGCCCCGTATCTCAGGAAGGATGTGCTGGCCCTGGAGAGGGTCCAGAGAAGGTTCACAAGAATGATCCCAGGAATGAAAGGCTTAACATATGAGGAACGTTTGAGGACTCTGGGTCTATACACGATGGAGTTTAGAAGGATGAGGTGGGATCTGATTGAAACTTACAGAATACTGAAAGGCCTGGATAGAGTGGACGTGGGGAAGATGTTTCCATTAGTAGGAGAGACTAGGACCTGAGGGCACAGCCTCAGAGTAAAGGGAAGACCTTTTAGAACAGAGATGAGGAAAAACTTCTTTAGCCAGAGAGTGATGAATCTATGGAATTCATTGCCACAGAAGGCTGTAGAGGCCAGGTCATTCAGTATATTTAAGACCGAGATAGATAGGTTCTTGATTGGTAAGGGGATCAAAGGTTATGGGGAGAAGGCGAGAGAATGGGGTTGAGAAACTTATCAGCCATGATTGAATGGTGGAGCAGGCTCGATGGCTTAATTTCTGCTCCTATGTCTTATAGTCTCTAATGAACACAGTAAGTACACAGCCCATGTAAATCTATAGCACCCTGCGGTCAGACACACCACCCTCTGATCTCAAGTGACAGATGCAACCTCAACCAGATGCTAAGGATCTCTCCTCAACTCCCCCCAGATACTTGTCACAACGTGAACCAACCAGTCTCACTGAATTCTGTCCTTCACACGAGGGTTTCCAATCTCCACTCTCCACGGCCTAGCCTTGTAATCTTCTCCCAAACCGACACTTTCTTTCAGGCGCCTAACGCAAGGGTTCACCTCGAAAGTTTCGACCTCTCCATCTGATGTCCCTCTTACCTGGTCACCACATGCATTCAAGCTGTCCCCCTCACTCTTAACTTCACTTAACAGGACCTTTTCCCAGGTTCCTGTCCTTCCTTGGACTAGAAGGTCTTCTTTGGATTTTCTCTTCTTCCATTGCCCTGGATTTGTGGGGTTTTCCTTAGCTTGGGACTTGCTATCTGTCCCCTTTCAGGCTGCTTCTGCTGCACAGCTGTCTTCAAACCAACTGAACTCAAACAGCTTCCAAAACAAGCTGCTGTTTCTCTTTTTGCCCACGCAAAAGATGTAACACCTGCCCCTTCACTTCCTCTCTCCACACCGTCCAAGGGCCCAAACATTCCTTTCAAGTAAAGCAGCATTTCACTTGTATTTCCCCCACTTAGTCTACTGTATTTGTTGCTCCCAAAGCGGTCTCCTCTACATTGGAGAGACCAAACGTAAACTGGGCGACCGCTTTGCAGAACACCTGCGGTCTGTCTGCAAGAATGACCCAAACCTCCCTGTCGCTTGCCATTTTAACACTTCACCCTGCTCTCTTGCCCACATGTCTGTCCTTGGCTTGCTGCATTGTTCCAGTGAAGCCCAACGCAAACTGGAGGAACAGCACCTCATCTTCCAACTAGTCACTTTACAGCTTTCCGGACTGAATATTGAATTCAACAACTTTAGATCTTGAACTCCCTCCTCCATCCCCACCCCCTTTCTGTTTCTTCCCCCATCCTTTTGTTTTTTTCCAATAATTTATATAGATTTTTCTTTTCCCACTTATTTCCATTATTTTTAAATCTTTTATGCCCCCCCCACCCCCACTAGAGCTATACCTTGAGTGCCCTACCATCCATTCTTAATTAGCACATTCGTTTAGATAATATCACCAACTTCAACACCTGTGTTCTTTTGTTCTTTTGTCTGTGACATCTTTTGATTATCTACTCCTATCACTGCTTGCTTGTCCCTACAACCACACCACCCCCCTCCACTTCTCTCCCCCCACCCAACCCCCAACACCCCCCTCCCCCCCCACCTTAAACCAGCTTATATTTCACCCCTCTCCTTGGATTCACCTAGTTCTGTTGAAGGGTCATGAGAACTCGAAACTTCAACTCTTTTCTTCTCCGCCGATGCTGCCAGACCTGCTGAGTTTTTCCAGGTAATTCTGTTTTTGCTGTTGTTTCTCTTCTTCTGTGTGTGTCTGTGGGAGGGACCTGCCTCTCTGAGCCCCTGTTGCTAGGCAACAGTCCAATCCTTCTACCCTTGCATGTTTACTTTCTCTTTAGGGGTCGTAAACCTCCTAATTAGAAATGTAAGCACTTTTCTAAAGTGAAACTAAAACTCCATTTGACTTTTCTTAACACACAGATACAGAAATACAAATCAAAATTAAACTTTAAAACTAAAACTCATTCCTAATACCCGCAAATACCAATATAACTTACTTAAACTATCCCTAGTTCCTAACAGAGTAGTGTTTGCATTGGGCTGCTACTTGGTTCCAGTGGACTCTGTGGTTTCATCACACTGGCTGGTACTTGCTGGACCGCAGCAGTGTGTAAGTTATCATCTCAATCGATTGCACTGTAGTTGTTGGTGGAGGCAGAGGCTCTTGTAGAAGTCATTGTGGCTCTAGCATCACCTCCACTGAGGGTGCTGTGATAACTTCCTGTGCTAGGAGTTGGTCTGGCCCTTGGTTTGGTTCAGGGACCCGAAAAAGAGAACAGACCTGCTCTGCGAACTGGGAAGGTAAGTTATAAACAAAATCAACATTGGGTTGCTGCTTTGTAGTTGGGCTTTCGAGAGGACAAGTTTCTGGCTGCATGGTTGCATTCACATCTTCTGCTGGTTGAAGCAGGTCGGGAGTTATGCAGGCATTTCTACTGAGGAGTAAAAATGGCTGATTTTGCACAATGTAAATGACTTCTGTGATCTGTTTGTCGCTGTCCCTTAATGCTCTTGAATCATCCTAATGACCAGGAGTTGGAATCCCCCGCAACATAGAGTGGGGTGTTGCGGTTTGGACCCAGCAGCCTTGGGGTCACAGTTCTTCATCCTATAAGATGGTTACTCCGGCATCAGAATCTAACTTGAAATTGGTTAGATGGCCATTTACTGAAATGTCCACACTCCAGAAGGAGGAGCTGCATCATCTGATGTCATCCAGAAAGACCAGCTGTGTGTCTTCTGGGTCGGTAACCTCGACTTTGCGAATGGCTCTCGGATTGTCTGCGCAGTGCAGAGGGTCTGACTGGCATAGCTTGCTGAAGTGCCCTGCTTGTGACAGTGGAAGCATTTAACGGCACTGGCCAGACACTGGTCATTCCTGTGGGTACACTTCACCCTGCAGCGCTGGCACGGTCATTCGGCAAGATGGTTGGGGTTGGCTTACCCTGGCTTGGACAGTCTCTGCACTTCTGTGGTTGGATGTGGTGGGCCGAGGTATGGCACCTGCCCCATGAAGTGCTCTCACCTATAAGAAGAGGGAAAAACATACTTGACCTAATCCTCACCAACCTGCCTGCCACAAATGCATCTGTCCATGACTGTATCAGTAGGAGTGACCGCCCCACAGTCATTGTGGAGACCAAGTCCCACCTTCACATTGAGGATACCCTCCATTGTGCTGTGTGGCACTAACAGCATGCTAAATGGGATGGATTGCAAACAGATCTAGCA
The DNA here is from genome assembly GCF_017639515.1 of Carcharodon carcharias. Classification (NCBI taxonomy): domain Eukaryota; kingdom Metazoa; phylum Chordata; class Chondrichthyes; order Lamniformes; family Lamnidae; genus Carcharodon; species Carcharodon carcharias. The sequence continues at coordinate 74,534,682 of NC_054471.1, forward strand.
ACTCAAGACTGGGCATCCATGCGGCACCATCAGCAGCAATGGAATTGTACTCGAACACAATCTGTAAACTCATGGCCAGGCATATCCCCCATTCTACCATTACCATCAAGCCAGGAGATCAACCCTGGTTCAATGGAGAGCAGGAGGGCATGCCTGGAGTAGCAACAGGCATATCTAAAATTGAGGTGTCAACTTGGTGAATCTATAACACAGGAATACTTGCATGCCAAACAGCATAAGCAGCAAGTGATAGGCAGAGCTAATCAATCTCACAACCAACGGATCAGATCTAAGCTCTGCAGTCCTGCCACATCCAGTTGTGAATGGTGGTGGACAATTAAATAACTCACTGGAAGAGGCGGCTCCACAAATATCCCCATCGTCAATGATGGAAGAGCACATCAGTGCAAAAGATAAGGCTGAAGCATTTGCTACAATCTTCAGCCAGAAGTGCCAAGTAGATCATCCATCTCGACCTCTCGAAATGGCTAAAAGCCATTGGATACTGCAAGGGCTATGGGGCCTGACAATATTCTGGCAATAGTACTGAAGACTTGTTCTCCAGAACATGCTGCGCCTCTAGCCAAGCTGTTCCAGTACAGCTACAACACTGGCATTTACCTGGCTATGTGGAAATTTGCCCAGGTAGGTCCTAAACACAAAAGGCAGGACAAATCCAACCCAGCCAATTACTAGCCCATCAATTTACTCTCCATCATCAGTAAAGTAATGGAAAGGGTCAGCAACAGTGCTATCAAGTGACACTTGCTTAGCAATAACCTGCTCACTGAACCCCAGTTTGGATTCTGCCAGGGACACTCAGTTCCTGACCTCATTGTAGCCTTGGTTCAAACGGGGACATGAGACCTGAACTCCTGAGGTGAGGTGAGAGTGACTGCCCTTGACATCAAGGCCACATTTGACCGGGTATGGCATCAAGGAGCCCTAGCAAAACTGGAGTCAATTGTCATTAGGTAGAAAACTCTCCACAGGTTGGAGTCATACCTAGCACAAAAGAAGATGGTTGTGGCTGTGGGAGGTCAGTCATCCCAGCTCCAGGATGTCACTGCAGGAGTTCCTCAGGGTAGTGTCCTCAGCTCAACCATCTTCAGTTGCTTCATCAATGACTTTCCTTCCATCATAAGGTCAGAAGTGGGGGTGCTCGCTGATGATTGCACGATGTGCAGCACCATTCGCGACTTCTCAGATAGTGATGCAGTCATGTCCAAATGCAGCACGACCTGGACAATATCCAATCTTGGGCTGACAAGTGGCAAATAACATTGGCGCCACACAAGTGTCAGGCAATGATCATCTCCAACGAGAGTGAATCCAACCATCACCTCTTGATGTTCAATGGCATCGCCATCACTGAATCTTCCACTACCAACATCCTGGGGTATTGACCAGAAACCGAACCGGACTAGCCATATAAACGCTGTGGCTACAAGAGCAGATCAGAGGCTAGGAATCCTGCGACAAATAACCCACCTCCTGACTCCCCAAAGTCTGTCCACCATCTACTAGGCGCAAGTCAGGAGTGTGATGGAATACTCGCCACTTACCTGGATGAGTGCAGCTCCCACAACATTCAAGAAGCTTTGCACCGCCCAGGACAAAGCAGCCCAGTTGACTGGCACCACATTCACAAACATTCACTTCCTCCACCACTGACACACAGTAACAGCAGTGTGTACCATCTACAAGACACACCGCAGAAATTCACCAAGGCTCCTTCGACAGCACTTTGCAGCTCACCACCATCTTCTCAAGGGCAATTAGGGATGGACAATAAAATGCTGGCCTAACCAGTGAACCCACATCCCATGAATGAATGGCAGTAGTAGTAGAAAAATCAGGGGCAACTACAGGCCTTATCTAAATCTGAGTTGTTATGCAGAGTTAATCTATTATGTTGCACCACCCAGGACTGCACATGTTTATTTTACAGCCATACAAATAGGAAACAGCTGTGTGTAAATCCAACTGGATGAAAAGCAGGTCTTAAAATAAAGAATCCTTGGACTCAAGAAATTTTTACTATACCTATAAATGTTAAAAATTTGCATTTTCTTTCAAAATTTGAAAATAAATGTCTAAAAAATATGAAACCAAATAATGTAGAATTATTCTGAAGGTAAAATACTTGCACATGGATAAGAAATGAGGCTGTTAATATTAATAATTCAAAAACTAATGGCATAGCAAAGTTAATGATAGGCAATGCAAGGGTGTTTAAAGCAAATTTGCACTTTCACAAATTAAAAGTAGTTTTCATGGATTATAACAGTCAATATCTGTGCAATTAATAAATGCTCAAAACCACATCCGTGACAACATTTCTGAAAACGTCCCTGCTTGGTAATTCAATATCTATGTTCAAACACACAGGATTATCTACACATAAGCATTTTAGTTTGTTGCAATCTGTGCGTCGCTAAGAATTTCATATTGGCAAATGTTCATTTAATTTTTTGGATGTTAAGAAAATTATTGAATTTTACAATAGCATATGTGACAAATTATTGCACAATCAACAGGGCACAGGGGTTTCCTGTCTGGTTAGTTAGTAATTAAACAATTATAATAGTAAGATTTCAAATATTATTGATGCATCAAATAACTACTAAACGACTAATCAAAGCTCCCAATTGCTTCCAATCATTTATAGTACCTAAGATTTGCATCATGGAGTTGATTAATGCTTGGCCTAAATAGCCAAGTGGTCATGGTACTGGGTTTGGAACCCCAAGATCAAGAGTTCAAATCTCACAATGGCAAACGATGAAACAATGTAACTTCATCTGAATAAAAACAGATGGAGTTGATTAATCACAGAACCAGAGGAGTGATTTTAACCTTCAAGTAACTTTCTTGCACACAATAAAATTGTTCATTCATAATTTGTAGTATTTTAAACCATTATAAGAAATTGTCTGACAAACATGCTGTAATATTATGCACAGCAGTGTTCCAGGAGGGATCAATCTCATCTACAGATTGTAGTATGACCACAACCAATTGATATTTCACAGATGATAAGAATTTACTTGGAACAAGAATCCAAACCATCACTAATAATATTTTCTGCTTAATCATTACTACTAATAATAAAGAATCCATATAAACCTCAGTATTGTTGAGAACAAGGCACAGCTTACACATCCTGCAAAAGTAAACATTCTAATTTCAGGTGCTGGGAAAGTATTAGAAAGTCTGCTGAATTTTTCTTTAGAACAATATTAAGGCATATTTTTAGTGTCTACTTTATTCTGCCTTAACTTTGTACAAATAAGCTAACTCATTTCAATTAATTCTATATGAGCATTTAACAGTTAGAATGAAGTATTTGGTATTCAATGACATGCTGAATACTAAAATCGAGTAACGTGTTTTACCATTTTTCTCCATTTTATACAATTTCCTTTATAGTTTTGCACAATTACTTACATAATAGTCAATGAGGATAAATCGTTTGGATGGTCAATAGCTTACCATCTGAAAGGGCTGACAAGAGCTTCTGTACCAGCTGCAATCTCTAAGCTGGAGGTGTGTACTGCTGTTGCCTGAGTCTCTCTGCTCCCTGAACTGCAAAAAACTTGACTGCTCTCACAATGTTTCATGTGGATCTGGCAACTTGCCATTTGCTAACAGAATTACACACAGTCATAAGGGAGGCGTAACTCAAAGGGAAAGATCCTGAATTTGTTTTATTCAAAGACTGTTCCATAATTTGCTTCGATGAATCTGACAAGCTAATTACTTTTAAGAATACCTGATCGATAATCCATATATCCATATGGCAGCAACAGCTTTATAGGCAAAAACAAATACTTCAAAACTTATGTTATCTGTTTCTTCCAAGATAATTTTGGAATTAACTATTATTCTTTTCACTCTCCTTTGTGCTTTTGTGCTCCTTTAATATTTAAAAGGTAGAATAACAATATATTACTGCATTAGACCATCTTCAAACAAAACTTTCCCAAACTAACATTAGATCACTATCAATATTGTCAATACTTGTTACTTCCCCAATCTGTTTTGCAAAAGTGATTGCAAAATTAATAGAGGTACAAAGATATTAATTTGTTGAGTAACTTTGAAGGAAAAATAGTAAAAAAATAGTACTGGGTCCTATTACATTAAACCGTTCATTTATGTTTCTGAGCCTATAATGTAACAGTGACCTCTAGAGGAACTAGTCTGCAGCTTTTTTAAAAAGGCAAAGAATCAGCATAAGATATTAACAGGCTAAATTTGATCACTCCTGGAATCCAATGTGGGGATCATAATGTGCACTTAACCCAAGTTCATTGACTCCAAGATAGGCAGCAAGTCAACCTTGTGCTCATTTCAATGATTTCAGCATCCGCCATGCTGTTGATTGGTCGGATGCATCAGGAGTGCCAACAGTGCAAATGGCTAGTGTTGAATTGTTTTCTTATTCTAATTCATCTTGTTAAAAATCGGAGTACGAACATACGTACGAACATACTGTTATGATACCAGCTGATGTTAATACCGGACAAGTCAGATCTCAGAGTGAAATCTGGCTTCATAGATCCTAACATTTTGTTTTAGAAACCATGGAGGTAAATTACTGAACAAATTTACAGGAGTCTGCTGATGAACTTTTAAAACAAAGAATAAAATATTTATTAAGACAAGAGAAGTGAACTATATCACACCAGACAAAAAGGTTGGAAAGATCTCAATACAAACACAAGAAGACATTCAAATTCCCGTTATTCCTTTACCCCAGCAACATCTTTACAGACACATAAACAGAGAAGAGTCATCATTATTATAAAAACAAAAAAACTGCGGATGCTGGAAATCCAAAACAAAAACAGAATTACCTGGAAAAACTCAGCAGGTCTGGCAGCATCGGCGGGGAAGAAAAGAGTTGACGTTTCGAGTCATGACATTATCTTGACACAAAGGCTTCTCGCTTGGGACTGGCACAGTTACAAATGGTTTTCTTCTGATTAATTCCTTAGCATTCATATGATACTTCTCACCCAACTCGTATCTCTCCCCAAGACATCCAGAAGCCACACTCTAAATTCACTGTTCCTTCAGCTGCGGAGCAAACAAATGAGTTCCCTAAACTCACTCTTCCAATAACACCTTGCTAAGCTGATCAATTACTAAGTCCTATAACTGATTATTCAGTTAGCTACTGTCCCAACAACCTTGTGGCTTTTCTTCTCAGAGAGCTAAAAATCCCTGTCTTCCCTCACTGGCACACACCGAACACTCCCAACAAAGATGCAATAAAAGCAGATTCCATGAATTTCTCAACAACCCAGCCAGACGTTTGTCACATTTTGAGCCAACCAATCTCACTGAAACTTTGTCTTTCTCACAAGGATTTCCAATCTCCACATTTGAAGATCTCGGCTTGGAATTCTTTCCGAAAGTTGCTCCCACTTGGGCACTTCGCAGGGTTTCAATCTCACCTGAGTTTCCTTTCCCCTGGATTTCCGAGTACACCTTTCAAGCACAATTTCAGATCTTCGGCCATGCCAAGCAGAACACCACTGCTTCATAGGGATACCTTTGCCCCAATGGCCCGCAGCACGGAGTCATCAACCTTTGGCTGCCTTCTTGAATCTTCAGGGCTTCTCTCAAGCATACTTCACTTCAGGTTTGCTCACTGCAGCTCTTTCATTAACTCAGAGCCTATTGCTCTGCTCCTTTCTTTTAGCTTAACTTAATGGGACCTATCCCTGATCCCTGTCCTTGTCCCTTATTTGGAACTTCCTTCTTGGACCTCTCCTTGCCCCCCTCCCTGATTTGGGACCTTCTCCTTGGCCTCCTTTTCTCATTGTTTGCCCTTCTTTGCTTCTGTGTAGGCACGCAGGACTTGTTCCCAGTCTGAAGAAGGTAAATAAATGAACTGCACACATACACTCGTTTCCCAGCCGGCACATACACCAAAAGCCTGAAGCTCATTGAGAACTGGAGTTCTCGACCTCTGACTTCAGATTAAGGTTCTATTTGAGTTTCATCACAATACGAATTAGAAGCAGGAGTGGGCCATTTGGTCCCTCAAGCCTTCTCTGCCATTTATTAAGATCATAGCTGATCAAATTGTAGTCTCCACTCCACATTCCGTCCACACCCGATAACATTTGACACCCTTGTTAATCAAGAATCTATCTACCTCTGCCTTAAAAATATTCATTGACCCTGCCTCCACCACTCTCTGAGGTATACCACTCCAAAGATTCACGACCCTCTTAGAGAAAAAATGTATTCTCATCTCCATCTTAAATGGGAGACCCCTTATTTTCAAACTGTGTCCCTTCTAGTCTGTCCCACAAGGGGAAACATCTTTTCAGAATCCACCCTGTCAAGCCCCCTCAGGATCTTATATGTTTCAATAAGATCACCTCTCAATCTTCTAGACTCCAATGGATACAGGCCCAGCCTGTTCAACCATTCTGCATAAGATAACCACCCCTCATCCAGGTATCAGTCAAGTGAACCTTCTTCTAAACGCACTTATATCCCTTCTTAAATGAGGAGATCAAAATTGTACACAATAACCTAGATGTGGTCTCACCAATGCTCTGTATAATTGTAGCAAGACATCCCAACTTAAATATTCCATTCCCCTTGCAATAAGCAATAACATTCTATTTGCCTTCCTATTCACTTGCTGTACCTGCATACTAACTTTTCCTCATTTATGTACCAGGACACCCAGATGTCTCCTGTACCTCAGAGTTCTGCAATCTCTCTCCATTTAGATAGCATGCTGCTTTTCTATTATCTTAGCAAAGTGCACAACTTGACATTTTCCCACATAATACTCTATCTGCCAAACTTTTGCTCACTCACTTATCCTATTTATGTCCTTTTGCAGACTCCTTATGTCCTCTTCACAACTTACTTTGTTTCCTATCTTTGTGTTATCAGCAAATTTCGCAACCATACATTTGGTCCCATCATTTATGTCATTGATATAAATTGTCAATAGTTGAGGCCCCAGCACTGTCCCTATGGCACTAGTCACTGGACTAGTACTCCAGAGATACAAGCAAGATACTGCAAATGCTGGAAATCTGAAACAAAAGCAGAAAATACTGGAAAATCTAGCAGGTCTAACAGCATCTGTGGAGAGAAATACAGAGTTAATGTTTCGAGTCTGTATGATTATTTTTCAGAGCTAAAGAGAAGTAAAAATGGGTCTCACAGACTAGTCAAGCAACAGTCTGACATAGTCATCTTCACGGAATCATAACTTACAGATTATGTCCCAGACACCACCATCACCATCCCTGGGTATATCCTGTACCACTGATAGGTCAGACCCAGCAGAAGTGGGGGCACAGTGGTATACAGTCGGGAGGGAATTGCACTGGGGGTCCTCAACATTGACTCTGGACCCCATAAAGTCTCACAGCATCAGGTCAAACACAGGCAAGGAAACTCCTGCTGATTACCATGCCTTCTCTCAGCTGATGAATCAGTGCTACTCCATATTGAACACCACTTGGAGGAAGTACTGAGGGTGGCAAGGGCACAGAATGTACTCTGGGTAGGGTCTTCAAGTCCATCACCAAGAGACCAAGAGTGGCTAAGTAGCACCACTACTGACCGAGCTGGCCAAGTCCTAAAGAACATTGATGCTACACTGGGTCTGTGGCAGGTGGTGAGGGAACCAACAAAAGTGAAAAACATACTTGATCTCATCCTCAACAACCTGCCTGCCGCAGGTGCATCTGCCCATGACAGTATCAGTAGGAGAGACCACTGCATAATCATTGTGGAGACAAAGTCCCGCCTTCACATTGAGGATACCCTTCATTGTGTTGTGTGGCACTACCACCGTGCTAAATGGGATAGATTTCAAATAGAGCTAGCAACTCAAGACTGGGCATCCATGAGGTGTTGTGGGCCATCAGCAGCAGCAGAATTGTACTCGAACACAATCTGTAACCTCATGGCCTGGCATATCCCCCCCACTCTACTGTTACCATCAAGCCAGGGGATCAACCCTGGTTCAATGAAGACTGCAGGAGGGCATGCCAGGAGCAGCACCAGGCTTACCTAAAAATGATGGAACATCACCACCTGGAAGTCCCCTCCCAGTCACTCACCATCCTGACTTGGATATATATTGCCGTTTCTTCACTGTCACTGGGTCAAAATCCTGGAAATCCTAACAACACTGTGGGTGTTCCTACACCATGTGCTGCAGCGGTTCAAAAAGGCAGCCACCACCACCTTCTCAAGGGCAACTGGGGAAAGGCAATAAATGCTGGCCCAGCCAGCGAAGCCCACATCCCATGAATGAATAACAACAAAATTCACATCTCTTCACTGCTTGGAGTCATAGATTATACCTAGAACCAACCATCTTCAGCTGCTTCATCTATGAAGTTCCTTCCATCACAAGGTCAGAAGTGGGGATTTTCATTGATGATTGCACAATGTTCAGCACCATTCATGACATCTCAGATGCTGAAGCAGTCCCTGCCCATAAACAGCAAGATCTGCACAACCTGATAAGTGGCAAGTAACATTTTTAAAATTCATTCATGGCATTTATTGCCCATCCCTAATTGCGCTTGAGAAGGTAGTGAGTTGCCTTTTTGAACCGCTGCAGTCCCTGTGGTGTAGGTACACCCACAGTACAGTTAGGGAGGGAGTTCCAGAATTTTGATCCTGTGACAAAGAGCAGCTATATATTTCCAAGTCAGAATGGTGAGTGGTTTGGAGGGGAACTTCTAGGTGCTGGTGTTCCCATGTGTCTGCTACCCTTGTCTTTCTAGATGGTAGCAGTCGTGGGTTTGGAAGATGCTGACTAAGGAGTCTTGGTGAGTTCAGCATTTGACCAAGTGTGGCATTGGGGAGCCCTAGCAAAAATGGAGTCAGTGGGAATCAGGAGGAAAACTCTCTGCTCATTGGTGCCATACCTAGCACAAAGGAAGATGGTTGTAGTTGTTGGAGGTCAATCATCTCAGTTCCAAGACATCACTGCAGGAATTGCTCAAGGTAGTGTCCTAGGCCCAGCCATCTTCAGCTGCTTCATCAATGGCCTTCCTTCCATCAATAGGTCAGAAGTGAGGATGGGGATATTTATTGAGCCTCCTCCTACAGTGAGTTGTTTAATTGTCCACCACCATTCACAACTGGATGTGGCAGCAATGCAGGACTTAGATTTGATCTGTTGGTTATGGAATCATTTAGCTCTGTCTAATGCTTACCGCATATGCTGTTTGGTATGCAAGTAGCCCTGTGTTGTCACTTTACCAAGTTGACACCTCATTTTTAGATATGTCTGGTGCTGCTCCTGGCATGTCTTCCTGCATTCTTCATTGAACCAAGTTGATCCCCTGGCTTGGTGGCAATGGTAGAGTGGGCTATGCCGGCCTTGAGGTTACAGATTGTGGTTGAGTACAATTCTACTGCTGCTGAAAGCCCACAGCACTTCATGGTTGCCAAGTCATGAGTTGCTAGATCTGTTCGAAATCTATCCCACACAACACGATGGAAGGTATCCTCAAAGTAAAGATGGGACTTCATCTCCACATTGCACCACACAAGCACCAGGCAATGACCATCTCCAACTAGAGGGAATCCAACCACCTCCTCCTGACATTCAATGGCATTACCATTGTTGAATTTCCCACTATCAAAATCCTAGGGGTTACCACTGACCAGAAACCAAATTGAACTAACCATACAAATACTATGGCTACAGGTCAGAGGCTAGGAATTGTCTGGAGAGTAACTCACCTTCTGAATCCTCAAAGCCTGTCCACCATCTACAAGGGACAAGTCAAAAGTATGATGGAATACTCTTCACTTGCCTGAATGAGTGCAGCTCCAAAAACACATAAGAAGTTCAACACTATCCAGGACAAAGCAGCCCATTTGATTGGCACCCAATCAATCACCTTCAACATCCATTCCCTCTACCACCGATGCACAATGGCAGCAGTGTGAACCATCTACATGATGGGCTGTAGCCACTTACCAAGGCTCCTTCGACAGCACCTTCCAAACCTATGACCTCAACCCAGCTAGAAGGACAAGAGCAGCAGATGCATGGGAACACCTCCAAGTTCCACTTTAAGCCACACACCATTCTGACTAAGAACAATGTCACTGTTCCTTCCTTGTTGCTGGATCAAAATCCTGGAACTCCTCCCCTAATAACACCACATGAGCTGCAGCGGTTGAAGAAGGTGGCTCACAACCACCTTCTCAAGGGCAATTAGGGATGGGCAATAAAAAGTCCTGGCCTGGCCAGTAATGCCCACAAATTGAACAAATAAAAAAATAATTTAAAAAATCTTGCCAACCCAAAAAAGACCATTTCTCCCTACTTCCATACACATATGCAGTTGTAACAATGGAGGATCAGATCTTCATTGAGACATCATACTTCACAATTCCAGTATGAGTGCTCAGGTACAACATGCTTTAAGATTCCAGTATAGGTACAGCACAAGAACATAGGAACATTAGTTGGCCATTCGGCCTGTTGTGCCCATTCCACCATTCAATTAGATCATGGATGATCAACTACCTTAGCACCAATTTCCTGTGCTATCCCCATATCCCTTGATGTCATTAGTATCCAGAAATCTATCAATTTCTGTCTTGAACATGTTCAGTGATTGAGCTACCACAGCTCTTTAGGGTAGAAAACTCCAAGGGTTCACCACCTGTTGAGTGAAGAAATTTCTCCTCATCTCATTGCTTGGTGGTCCTCATCTCAGTCTTAAATGGCCATCCCCTTAATATGAGACTGTGTTCCCTGGTTCTAGACTCACCAGCCAGGGAAAACATCCGATCTACACCTACCCTGTCATGCCTGTGAGGATTTTGTAATCTTCAATGAGATCACCTCTCATTCTTCAAAACTCTAGAGACCACAGGCCCAGTTTCTTCAATCTCTCATAGAAACATGGAAACTAGGAACAGGATTAGGCCATTCAGCCCTTTGAGACTGCTCCACCATTCATTATGATCATGACTGATCATCCACTCAATAGCCTGCTCCCGCTTTCTCCCCATACCCTTTGATCCCTTTCACCCAAGAGCTATATCTAACTCCTTCTTGAAAGCATACAATGTTTTGGTCTCAACTACTTTTTGTGGTAACGAATTCTAAAGGCTCACCACTCTCTGGGGAAGAAATTTCTCTTCATCTCAGTACTAAATGGTCTACCCCATATCCTCAGACTGTGACCCCTGGTTCTGGACTCCTCCAGCATCGGGAACATCCTTCCTGCATCTACCCTGCCTAGTCCTGTTAGAGTTTTATAGGTTTCTATGAGATCCCCCCTCATTTTTCTGAACTCCAGCAAATATAATCCTAATCGGCTCAATCTCTCCTCATATGTCAGTCCCGCCATCCCAGGAATCAGTCAGGTAAACCTTTGCTGCACTCCCTCTATAACAAGAACATCTTTCCTCAGATAAGGAGACCAAAACTGCACACAATATTCCAAGTGTGGTCTCACCATGGCCCTGTACAATTGCAGCAAGATATCCCAGTTCCTGTACTCAAATTCTCTGGCTATGAAGGCCAACATACCATTTGCCTACTTTACCGCCTGCTGCACCTGCATGCTTACCTTCAGTGACTGGTGTACAAGGACACCCAGGTCTCGTTGCACATTCCCTTCTCTCAATTTATAGCCATTCAGATAATAATCTGCCTTCCTGTTTTTGCTACCAAAATGGATAACCTCACATTTATCCACATTATACTGCATCTGCCATGCATTAGCCCACTCACTCAGCTTGTCCAAATCACACTGAAGTATCCTTCCCTCAGCTCACCCTCCCACCCAGCTTTGTGTCATCTGCAAATTTAGAGATATTACATTTAATTCCCTCATCTAACTCATTAATATACATTGTGAATAACTGGGGTTCCAGCACTGATCTCTGCGGTACCCCACCAGCAACTGCCTGCCATTCGGAAAAAGACCCTATTATTCCTATTCTTTGTTTCCTGTCCGCCAACTAGTTTTCTATCCATCTCAATACATTACCCCCAATCCCATACACTTTAATTTTACTCTTATGTGGGACTTCGTCAAAAGCCTTCTGAAAGTCCAAATAAACCACATCCACTGACTCCCCCTCATCAACTCTAATGGTTATATCCTCGAAAAATTCCGGTAGATTTGTCAAGCATGATTTCCCTTTCATAAATCCATGCTGACTCTGTCCAACTCTGCCACTGTTTTCCAAATGCTCAGCTATTAAATCTTTTATAATGGACTCTTGAATTTTCCCCACTACCGACATCAGGTTGACTGGTCTATAATTCCCTGTTTTCTTTCTGCCACCCTTTTTAAATAGTGGGGTTACATTAGCTACCCTCCAATCTGTAGGAACCGTTCCAGAGTCTATAGAATCTCGGAAGATGACCACCAATGCATCCACTATTTCTGGGGCCACTTCTTTAAGCGCTCTGGGATGTAGATTATCAGGACCCGGGGATTTATCGGCCTTCAATCTCATCAATTTCTCCAACACCATTTCCCTACTAATACTGAGTTCTTTCAGTTCGTCCCTCTCACTAAACTCTGTGTTCCCCAACATTTCTGGTATGTTATTAGCGTCCTCCTTTGTGAAGACAGAACCAAAGTATGTATTTAATTGGTCAGCCATTTCTTTGTTCCCCATTATAGATTCCCCTGTTTCTGACTGTAAGGGACCTACATTTGTCTTCACCAATCTTTTTCTCTTCACATACCTATAGAAACTTTTACAGTCAGTTTTTATGTTCCCTGCAAGCCTACTCTCGTACTCTATTTTCCCCTTCTTAATCAATCCCTTGGCCCTCCTTTGCTGAATTCTAAACTGCTCCCAATCCTCAGGTCTGTTGTTTTTTCTGGCCAATTTGTATGCCTCTTCCTTGCATCTAATACTATCTCTAATTTCCCTTGTAAGCCATGGTTTGGCCACCTTTCCTGTTTTACTTTTGCGCCAGACAGGAATAAACAATTGTTGCAGTTCACCTATGTGCTCTTTGAATGTTTGCCATTGCCTGTCCACAGTCATCCCTTTAAGTAATGTTTCCCAATCCATCATAGCCAACTTGCACCTCATACTATTGTAGTTTCCTTTATTAAGATTCAGGACCCAAGTCTCAGAATCAACTACGTCACTTTCCATCTTGATGAAGAATTCTATTATATTATGGTCGCTCATCCCCAAGGGGCCCAGTACAACTAGATTGCCAATTATTCCTTTCTTATTACACAATATCCAGTCTAGGATGGCCTGTTCTTTCAGTGGTTCCTCAATGTATTGGTCCAGAAAAACATCCCGTATACACTCCAGAAATTCCTCCTCTACGGTATTGTTACTAATTTGATTCGTCCAATCTACAAGCATATTAAAGTCACCCATAATTACAGATGTTCCTTTATTACATGCTTCTCTAATTTCCTGTTTAATGCCATTCCCAACATCACCACTACAGTTTGGGGGTCTATATACAACCCCCACTAACGTTTTTGCCCCTTAGTATTTTTCAGCTCTACCCATACAGATTCTACATCGTCGGAGTTAATATCTTTCCTCACTATTGTGTTAATTTCCTCGTTAACCAGCAATGCAACTCCACTGCCTTTTCCTTTTTGTCTGTCCTTCCTAAATACTGAATACCCCTGGATGTTCAGTTCCCACCCCTGATCACCCTGCAGCCATGTCTCCGTAATCCCGACTATATCATACCTGTTTACATCTATTTGCGCAGTTAATTCATCCACTTTATTGTGAATGCTCCTCCCATTAAGGCACAAAGCCTTAAGGCTTGTCTTTTTAACATTACTTGCCCCGTTTCCACTATTTTTCACTGAGGCTTTGTTTGATTCTTGCCCTTGATTTCTCTATTACTTTTCTTATTCCGCTTTCTGTCTTTTATTCTTGTCTTTGATTCCCCTTCCTCTGACTCCTTGCATAGGTTCCCAACCCCCTGCCATAAGACAACACTGCCATCCCAGGGTTTAGTCTGGTGAACCTCCATTGCACTCCCGCTATGGCAAGTATATCTTTCCTCAGATAAGGAGACCAAAACTGCACACGATACTTCAGGTGCGGTCTCACGAAGGCTCTATACAATTGCAGCAAGACATCTTTACTCCTATACTCAAATCCCTTTGCAATGAAGACCAAAATACCACCTTCCTCCCTAATTGCTTGCTGTGCCTGCATGCTAGCTTTTAATGACTCCTAAACAAGGACAACCAGGTCCCTTTGGACATCAACATATCCCAAGCTCTCACCATTTGAGAAATACTCTGTCTTTCTGTTTTTTACTATCGAAGTGGATAACTTCACACTTACACATTATATTCCATTTGCCATGTTCTTGCCCATTCACGTAGTCCATCCAAGTCCCTTTGAAGCCTCCTTGCATCTTCTTCACAACCTACATTCTTAACTAGTTTTGTGTCAGCAGCAAATTTGGAAATATTACATTTGATCTCCATATCCAAATCATGGATATAGATTGAGAACAACTGTTGGCACAGCACTGATCCTTGTGGCACCCCTCTAGTAACAGCCTTCCATCCTGAAAATGACCCTTTATCCCTTTTCTCTGTTTTCTTTTTGTCAACCAATTCCCAACCCATACCTGTATATGACCCCTCAATCCGATGTGCTCTAACTTTGTTTACTAACCTCCTGTGTGGGATCTTATCAAAAACCTCCTGAAAATCCAAATACACCAAATCCACTGGTTCTCTTTTATTTATGCTACAAGCACCATCCTCAAAAAAGTCCAACAGGATTGTCAAACATGACTTCCCTTCCATAAATCCATGTTGACTCTGCCTAATCATATTATTTTCTAAGTGTCTAGTTATCACATCCTTTATAATAGATTCTAACATTTTTCCTACTACAAGCGTCAAACTAACTCCATTCTTAAATAGCAGGGTTACATTTGCTCCTTTCCAATTTGCAGGAACCTTTCCAGAATCTTTGGAATTTTGAACAATAAGCACCAATGAATTCACTATCTCTATAGCCCCTTCCTTCAACATTCTGGAATGTAGCTCATCAGGTCCAGGGGATTTACCAACCTACAATCCAATTAATTTTTTGAGTACTACCTCTTTACTAATACTCATTTCTTTCAGTCCTCGTTTTCACAAGCCCCTTGTTTCCCTAGTATTTCTGGGAGACTTTTTATATCTTCCTCCATGAAGACAGACACAAATTGTTTAATTTCTCCACTATTTCCCTATTCTCAATTATAAATTCTCCTGTCTCAACCTGTAATGGACCCAGATTTGACTTTGCTAATTTTTTCCTTTTCACATACCTAAAGAAGCTTTTACAGTCCACCTTTACGTTTCTCGCCAGCTAGCATTCATATTCTTTTTTTCCTTTCTTTATCAGTTTCATGGCCCTCCTTTGCTGGATTCTAAATTGCCCCTAATCCCCAGGATTACCACTTTTTCTGGCAAGTTTATAAACCACTTCCATTGATCTAATGCAATCCTTAACTTCTTTTGTTAGTCATGGTTGATTCATCTTTCCTGTTGAGCTTTTGTGTCTTAGAGGAATGTATATTTGTTGTAAACAATGCAATACTAGCCATTGTCTGTCTATCATCAAGTTTTTTGGTGTAATTTCCCAATCCACCATACCAACTTGCCCCTCATAGTTTCCTTTATTCAGATTTAAGGTCCTTGTTTCAGAATGAACTATATCACTTTCAAACTTAGTGTAAAATTATATCATATTATGGTTACTACTTCCTAAAGCCTCCTTTAGAACAAAGTTATTAATTAGCCCTTTTTCATTACATAATACGAAATCTAAAATAGCCCAATCCCTAATTGGTTCTTCAACGTACTGTTCCAGAAATCCATCTCATACAAAGTCCAGGAATTCATCCTCCACAGCGTTTGTGCTGATTAGGTTTAGCTAGTTTATATGCAAATTGAAGTCACCCATTATTACTGTATTACCCGTGTTACATGCAGCTCTTGCTGTTTCTTAGCTCTACCGAAAATGATTCAACATCTTGATCCTTCATTCTAAGATCCTCTCTCACTAACATACTGATCTCGTCCCTTATCAACAGCACTACTCCACCTCCTTTTCCTTTTTGCGTATTCTTTCTAAATGACGAATATCCTTGAATATTCGGTTCCCAGTCTTGGTCACCCTGTAACCACATCTGTGTAATGACAATTAAATCATACTTATTTACTTCTATTTGAGCCTTCAAATCATCTACCTTGTTGCAGGTGAGTGCTGCATGCATTCAGGTAGAGTGTCCTTAACTGTGTCTTTTTAACATTATTCCGCATTCTGATCCTATTAGATGCTTACCTTCGCTTCATTAGTCTTCTAATTTTGCTTAATACTTTTCTACTTCCTGGTACCAGTTTTGCTTCCCTCCAATCTATGCTCCTTCTCAGGTTCCTATCCAATGCCATTCTAGTTTAAACCCTCCCCAACAGCACGAGCAAATCTTCCTGAAAGGATGTTAGTTCCAGTCCTGCAAAGGTGCAACCTCTCCATGTATTCCATGCACGTGTTCCACCAGAACCAGTCCCAATGCCTCAGAAATCTGATGCTCTCCCTCCTACATCAGTTGTCCAGCCACGTGTGCAAATGCTCAATTTTCCCATTCCTATGCTCACTAATATGTGGCACTAGGAGCAATCCTGAGATTACTGCATTTGAGGTCCTGCTTTTTAATTTCTTTCCTAAATCCCTAAAACCAGCTTTCAGGACCTCATTCCTCTTCCTGCCTATGTCATTGGTACCAATGTGGACCACGACCTCTGGCTGTCCACCCTCCCCCAAAAGAATGTCCTGCAGCCGCTCTGTGACATCCTTGACCCTGGCACCAAGGAGGCAACAGACCAGGCTAGTTTCATAATTCCAGATTTTTTATTAATTGAATTTAAATTCCACCAGCTGCTGCAGTGGTGGGATTTGAACCCATGACCCATTAACCAGTTGACATTACCACTATACCATCTCCTCAAACAGTCACACTCACAATTTCACACTTCTTATATCAACTTTAACTGTGATTTACACATTCCATACACTACCAATAAATCATTGTAAATCAAAGTACAAGTGACATCAGAATAACAACATGGAGCCAGTAAAATGCACTTAGCATTACTCAATCTTTTCTAATTATTCTGCTGCAATAGTTATATTCTTAAGCATTTCCCATCATTTTATTGCCATTAACATGAGTGATCAAATTAACATATTCCAGTCGATCACAGATATGACTGAGTGACTTTTACTCATTCCATGATCCTCCTTTTCAGAGGTATCCTTGCCTTATGCGCACTTACTCATCCCATACTCAGCAAAAAGCTGATATAACTCATTGTGTGCTGATCCCATAAACGGTTCAGGATATTGAGCAACTCGGTAGTGGTAGCACCACTTAAGGCCCGCCTGCACAGTTTAACATTCGCCTGCGTGTCTTAAAGGGGAGGTACACTGTGGCTTAAGTAGGTGCCATCAGTCATGCAGGAAGTGAATCTGACCTGCAATATATTGAAGATTGCCACAACATGGGGTACAGCAGGCATTAAGGTTTTTGGATGCTGTACTGGAGGCCTTGGTAGGGGGAGAGATTTTCTATATTCACATGGGGCCAGAAGGTCCTCCAGACACATGATCATAAGGGAAGGGGAGCAGAAAACCATGGAGATTAATAACCGGACTCAAGCTCTGAGGATGCTGTGCCACAGAAGTTCATTGACCTATATGAGTGGTCAAGGTCAAAGAATGCATCCTCAAAAGCCATATACGATTAACATCACCAATAGTCTCAACCACTGCTCAAATCAACATAACTCATCACTCAGCTAACCAGCAATCTCTATCAATCAGGCTTCATGCCTAACATTCATTTGTTTCACCTGACCCTTACTTACTTGGTACTACTGCAAGCCTCAAACACGCATTTCTGAGATTGCACATACTGCCAGTGATTCAACCAAGACAGCCACATCACCCAAACACATTGCAATGACACTCACTAACACACTTCTCTCTCTGTTGCAGGGAAAAGTTGCACACAACCAGAAGCAGCAGGGAGTAACTGGAGGAGGGCAGGTGTGCCTGACTGTCCTAATCCCCATGGAGGAGACAGTGCTGGTAATTATTGTGACGACCACTGTTGAGAACATGACCAGCCGAGTCACTGAAACCACTGAAGATAATGGTATCCTCATATCCAATCCTCCTTCTAACAACCTACTTCTCCCTCATCCCAGACTCTTCTAATTTACAAGCAGCAGATAAGTAAGTATGTACCTGTTACTTTCTCCACTCTCATCCTGACACCATAAACTTACCCTTGTGCTTTTCACCATTTTAAAAAAATTCATTTTTGGGATGTGAACACCACTGGCAAGGCCAGTATTTATCATCCATCCTTAATTGCCCCGGAGATATCCAAGAACTGCAGCTTGTAATGATGAAGATGCACTGTCCCTGAATTTCACATTCACAGCCACCAGTTCAGGCACTAACATTGCATGTAATTTAAAGGATAGCCTAGAAGTGGGATCTGCACAAAGTGAGACACCAAGCAAGACAGACTGCAGCCAGGGAAAGGGACAAGGGTAGCACAGATGCCAACACATCAGAGAGCAAATTGCAAATGAGTTGTTCTTAGATACAAAGATGGTGCCAGAGGACTGGAAAATTGTTCAAAAAAGGGTGTAAAGATAAGACCAGAAACTACAGGCTGGTCAGTGGTGGGGAAACTTTAAGAAACGATAATTCGGGAGTAAGTTAACTTGTCACTTGGGAAAATATGAAGATTTGTTAAGAACAAAACGTGTTTAAATAACTTGCTTGAGTATTTTCATGAGGTAACAGAAAAGGTAGATTTGGGTAATACTGTTGCTGTGGTGTACATGAGTCCAAAAGATTAAACTGCCACATAACAAACTTGTGAGCAAAATTATATTCGTGGAATAAAAGGAATGATAGCAGCATGGATACGGAACTGGCTGAGTGACAAGAAAAAAAGAGTAATGGTGAACAATTACTTTTTGGACTGCAGATGTTGTTGGAGGAAGGTTTCTCCAAACGTCAGTGCTAGGAGCCCTGCTTTTCTTCATAAATATTAATAGCCTAGACTTTGGCGTACAAGACACAATTTCAAAATTTGTGGATGACAAAAAACTTAGAAGTATTGTGAACTGTGAGAAGGATAGTATTAAACTTCAAAAGGACAAAGGCAGACTGGCGAAATGGGTGAACAAGTGGTAGATTAAATTTAATTCAGAGAAGTATGAAGTGATTCATTTTGGAATTAAAAGGCAACATAACATAAAGGGTACAATTCTAAGAGGGTGCAGTAGCAGAGGAACCTGGGGTATATGTGCACAAATCATTGAAGGTAACAGGGCAGGTTGAGGAAATTGTTAATCCTGGGCTTTGAAATAATGGCAGAGAGTACAAATGCAAGGAAGTTCTGCTAAAACCTTCATAAAACACTATTTTGGCCTCAACTGGGGTATTGTGTTCAGTTATGGGCACCATAATTTAGGAAAAATGTGAAGAATTAGACAGGATGCAGAAAAAATTCATGAGAATGGTTCCAGGGGTGAGGAACATCAGTTACATGGATAGATTGGAGAAGCTGGAGCTGTTCTCCTTGGAGATATGAGAAGATTAAAAGGAGATTTAATAGAGGTGTTTCCTTTGGCAGAAGGATAGAGAACCAGAAGACACCTATTTAAAGTGAATAGCAAAAGAATCAACAACTACAATCGGATAAATCTTTTTATGCAGTGAGTGGTTAGGATATGGAATGCACTGTCTGAAAGTGTGGTGGAGGCAAATTCAATTGAGAACTTCAAAAGAGAATTGGATAATTATCTGACAAGAAAATATTTGTAATGTTATGGGCAAAACACAGGTGTGGGATTAGGTGGGTTGCTCTTGTAGGGAACTGGCTCAGACACAGATGCAGGCAATGGTCTTCTGTTCTGTAACCATTCTGTTATTCTGAGATTCTATGAGTGTGCTGTCAAGCACTCAGATGAGTACTTTGATGGATCAACCTACAGAAGAACACTATTAGTTATGCACAATGAAATGCACAGTGCATTTCAGTGCCAGAAATCCTGCAGCCAATGTCAAAGAACATAGATGAGTCCAGCACCAACTTGGCACAAGCTGGGAGCCCATACTTTCCAGTGTTGAAGTGGTGGCCAATTCCACTTGCACACTTGCAGACCCAATTATGATGCAACATCTAATGATCAGTGACACAATTTCCAATGCAGCACAAGCAAACTGACCACTGCAGTAGAAGCTCAGAATGTTGTCATGTAAGGTGAGCTTGCTACTTTGTAAGCCCAGACTGCTGTCATCATGGCTGTGGATTAGAGTGTGCAAAGAGGCTTGCAGGGTGTCATAGCAGCCCAGAAATCTGTCTTCCAAAGATTTCTAAGATTGCTGAGCCCCACCCCAGGGGTGTGACACTGATGCCATGAAGCATGAACCTGATGTCCTCTCTCAGGATAACGGCAATCGTCTTCCCACCTCTGCCACTTTGACGATGCCCTTGCTATGGCATATCAACTAGCCAGCCCAGACTGACACCAGCCAAGATGGTGTAGTCACAGTCACACCTTCTAGGGCCAGAGCTGCTTGAGGATATCCTCCAAGGCAATATTCTTCCACTGATAGCCAGCAGCCTTCCACCAGCCATGTTGCAGCCAAGGAACACAGAGCAGGCAAAGGCTCAAAAAAGCCATGAAAAAATTGGCACAGGACACTGTATGGAACTTGGACCCCATCCTCTC
Organism: Carcharodon carcharias; assembly: GCF_017639515.1. NCBI lineage: Eukaryota > Metazoa > Chordata > Chondrichthyes > Lamniformes > Lamnidae > Carcharodon > Carcharodon carcharias. The sequence continues at coordinate 74,555,498 of NC_054471.1, forward strand.
TGTCATGGAAGTGGTAGCTAACTTCACGAGAACACTTGTAGACCCATCCATGATGCATTCCTCGATGGCTGATGACTGAATTTTCATTGCAGCATAAACAGAAAGCACCCAAAGTTTAAGTGCTGCAGCAAAAGCTCAGACTGAAGTCATGAAAGCTCAACATGCTGCCATGCAAGCTCAGACAGCTCTCATGCAGGCTCAGACTGCTGCCATTATAGCTACAGATTACATTGTTCAAAACAGCTTGTAGAGTTTCACAGCAGTATGCAATCTGTTATTTGATATCTTGCAAGCGTTGCTGAAGCATTATCCCAGGGGAGTGGCAGTGAAATGCAAACCTGTTTTCCCCTCTCAGGATGATAGTATTTGTCCTCCCACTATTGTCACTTTTCCAGTATCCTTGCTGTTGCCTGTCAGTCAGCTAGAAAACACTGCTGCTGTCCATGCTGAGGTGGTGCAGTCAAAAGCCAGATCTTAGAACCAGAGCTGGTCAAGGCCACTTGTAGTCTCCTCAATTAAAAGTCAGCAGCCTTCCAATAAATTTTGGTCCTCTAGAAGGAGGGAAAATTACCATGGGAAATGAGGGCATGGCAGAGATATTGAACAAATGTGTCGGTCTTCACAGTAGAAGACACAAGTTATATACCAGAGATGGAGGGTAACCTGATGGCTTACATCCCAGGTTCTGAAAGAGACAACTACAGAGAACATGGATGCACTGCTAATAATTTTCCTAAATTCCCTAGATTCTGGAACGGTCGCAGCAGATAGGAAGTTAGCAAATGCAACTCCACTCTTCAAGAAAGGAGGGGGAAAGAAAACAGGGAACTACAGGCCATTTAGTCTGACATCAGTCATCGGCAAAGTGCTGGAATCTATTGGGGTTTGGAGTACATGAATTTGGAAGTCTTGCTACAATTGTACAAGGTTTTGGTGAGACCATACATCGAATTGTATGCAGTTTTGGTCGCCATATTTAAGGATTGCATTAGAGAAAGTACAGCGAAGGTTCACTACATTGGTCTCTGGGATGAGAAGGTTGTCCGATGATGACAGACTGAGTAAATTGGGTCTATATTCTCTGGAGTATAGAAGAATGAAAGGTGATCTCATTGAAACATACAAGGTTATCAAGGGGCTTGACAGAACAAACACTAAGCAATTGTTTCCCCTGACTGGGGAATCTAAAACACAAGTGCAGTCTCAGATGAGGAGGTGATTACTTAGGACTAAGGTGAGGAGAAATTTCTTCACTCAAAAATTTGTGAATCCCTGCCACAGAAAGTTGTGGATGTTCCATCGTTGAACATATTTAAGATTGAGATAGACTGACTTTTGATCTCTCAGGGAATCAAGGGATATGGGGAGCAGAAAGCAAAGAGGAATTGAAGCCAAAGTTCAGCTATGATCATATTGAATGACAGAGCAGGCTCAACCATCCACATGGTATACTCTTACTCCTATTTCTTATTCTGTACTTATTAATATGTTTCACAAGACATGCTGCATTCATTGGGTTGGCATTCCATAGGAGCATAAGAATATTCAAAGGCACGTGGAAGTTAAGCACTAAGAGAATGCATGAGTGTGATAAGTTGACTTTCAAGTGCAATATCACATGAATATATTTATAAATTTGGTTTGGAGTATTTATTTTGTGGTGGATTTTATTTTTTCAGTGCAGTCAAGTGGTCGCTGTGATGGTCAGTTTCAGCAGGAAGGTAAGGCGTGGGACTGTTAGTTCACACTTGGATGCATTATTTACGGATATTCGTGGCCAGAAAAGAACTGTCCATGTTGTCTCCCGCCATTTTTTTCCTCCTCAGCTACTCACCATATAGCTGGTGGCAAGGGCTGACTCTTATAATTGCAAGGTTGTGCAGTACGCACAGACCACCACATGTTTTGACACCGTCCCTGCAGGGCTCCTCCAGAGCGGCCCTGGCTGCCGAAGCATTGTTTCAGCTTGCCAATGGTCTGCTCTATTGCATGGCTGCCACTATATTTTTGCTGTGGAAGGAATCATGACTTCTGTCAGGACGCCAGGCAATGACCCGCATGATTCTCTGCCCATGGTCACACATCAGCTCGACATGGGGTGTTGAATCCCAGTTTCATGCAATAAATGGCACCCTGCAACATGGGGAAATTTTCAATCCTAGCAAAGAAACATGCTTGCTTTTCTCCAGTAAGAGAGAATGAAATGTAGTTATATCTCAAAGAATAGACAGTTTCAGTGACATCCTTTACTCACTATTGGATGACAAAGTGCAAATGGCCCCTGTTCCAGCCTGGAAGGAGCCAGATGCACAAAGTTGCAAGGCAACGGTCACATTCACAGCATCTGACAATGCAGTCTTTTCACTACTCTGGGGTTGCATTGTGTCTGCAGCAGCTGGCAAATTTCAGGGAGGATGTCCTTCCTGAAGTGCTGATGTCTCACATAGTTTTCCTTGCTGAAGTTCAGACAGGAGAATTTCTCCATGAATAGTGTGGGCAAAGATGACCTTCTGCTGAGAGCCCTTCTTCCTCCTTCCTCTTCTAGCAGCTTGTCCTGCTTTGCATGCTCTTTTTTCATTCTCTAAGTGAAGTTGTATTCCAAGGGAAATGGCTACCAGCACATCTTTGGGAGCAACAGGTTTGTACGGAGGCCTTGAAATCAGCAAAAACTCCTTGAGCACTTACCATACCACTCCCTGTAAACTTTTGCCGTTATCAAAAACACCAAATACTTGTAGAATCATAGCCAGAAGAAATGAACCAACTTGTAAGTAATTGGTGATCCAGGGTCCTTCTTGCTGGTGAACATATGTTCAGCTGTGCGAGAATAAGAGAGGGTGTTAGCTGGAGCGTTTAGCTCCAAAATGGCACTGATAGTGTTAATTCAGTGTTACACAATCATTAAGATCTAACTACTCTGGGTACTTGTGGCAGTCATTTACTCACTACTTGCGCTAATATTCTCGCCAATATGGCATCCAGTGAGATTCACCCCAAAAGCCTGTGCAAGTGCCATGGACACAATTTTAGAACTTTAAAGGCACTCATAAGACAGGATTTTTAGGTTGGCAGGTCCAGGATCGGCCGGGGAATGGACCGCCGACTGTGATTGGCCCCTGACCGCGAATTCACACTGGCTGGGCAATTAATGGCCAGCCAGTGTGAAGTGCGCGCTGAAATGCTCAGCGCTGCCAGGGTGGGGGTGGGAGGAGGGCAGACACTAAAGTCAGTGCGGGTGTGGGCAAGTGCTCACAGAAAGTTCCTGAAGGCAGAGAGCTGCCTCAGGGAGCTGAAGACCTGAACAGCTTAAAGTAAAGGTCATGGAAACCTCAGAAAAGTGTCCAAGCTTCATAGTCAGTCGCCTGAAAATGTAGGTAATGAAAATGTTGCCCACAGAAATTTAGTTTTATTTTAATTTATCATGGAAACTCATCCCACCTGTGGATGAGGTTTCATGAAAAATGCAAAGGTCACCTGGCTGATTCATCCACCCACCAACCGTAACATTAGATGGGCAATGAAAAATCTCTGTTAATTGCACCGTTAAAGGGCTTAATTGCCCTCTTAATTATTGGCGGGCACACTTTCGAGTTTAGCGTGCGCATGCTGACCAAAATATCGCACGAGTGCGCGATGATGTCGCCAGATGTCATCACGCGCTATTTTATGCTCGAGCAGGTGGGGCGCGCACCCAACTGCTCAGCGAAAAATTCTGAGCATAATCTCCAAAAAATGGGCATAAACAATTCCAATTTCTCAACATAAACGCCTTCTTTTCTTTGTATTTTATTACTATACCAATCTTTTTTAACTTCCATGATTATGGCAATTTAAGTGCATGCAAACAAATGTTAAATCACGGGCCTGAAAGAAACAAAAGTTTACCTAGTAAATTTGAACCCTGGCTGCAAAATCAAGGACTGAACTGATTGAGTAACCATATTTTTATGTATGCTTCTGATAAAGTTACTCAGGTTCCAATGAGGCTACCTTGGCAACTCAGAACAACAAAATTCAGAAATAGATCAACTAGTCAATTCCACCCCAGCCCCCAAAATTGATCATGAGTTCAGGAATTGGAGCACTAATAAGTTATTCTAGTAAACACGTAGAGCAGAAAATCAGGCACAGGAGGCAAGGTAACAATAGCCCTTATTTCTGCCAACTGAGCAGAATACAGGGATCAGAGTAAAAGACAGCATTTAACCTGAAATGACCCCACTGAGCAACCACTTCAAACACCTTCTCCTTCCAAATGGTCTCCTCTACTTGGTCATTTCTCCAACTAGCCATCTGCTTTTCTTCTATTTGTTCTTGGGATGTGAGCTTTTATTTCTCATCCCTAACTGCCCATGAGAAGATGGCCGCAGCCCATGTAGTGTAGGTACATCAACCAGTGCCAATAGGGAGGGATTTCCAGGAGTTTGACTCAGCATCAGTGAAAGAATGTCAATATAGTTCCAAATCAGGGTGGTACGTGACTTGGGGGGGAGCTTGCAGGTGGTGGTGTTCCGATGCATCCGCTGCCCTTGACCTCCTAGGTGGTAGAGGTTGCAGGATTGGAAGGTGCTGTCGAGGGAGACCTGGTGAGTTGCTGCAGTTCATCTTGTAGATGGTACAGTGTTCCCACTGTGTGCCAGTGGTGTAGGGAGTGAATTTTTAAGCTGGTGGATGGAGTGCCAAGCAAGTGGGCTGCTTTGTCTTGGATGGTGTCAAGCTTTTTGAGTGCTATTGTAGCTGCACTCACCTAGGCAAGTGGAGAGTATTCCATCGCACTCCTGACTTGTGTCTTTCAGATGTGAACAGGCTTTGGGGAGTCAGGAGGTAAGTTAATCGCTGCAGAATTCCCAGCCTCTGATCTGCTCTTCATTTTTAATCTTTCATGGGATATGGGCATCACAGGCCAGGCCAGTATTTGCTAACCCTCACTAATTGCCCATGAGAAGGTTTGTGGTGAGCCACTTTTTCGAACCGTTGTAGTCCATCTGGAGTACATACACTCACAATGCTGTTAGGAAGGAGTTTCAGGACTTTGACCTAGTGACAGTGAAGGAAAGGTAATATTGGCCAGGATTTTATGGCCACTCTGCGGCATCTTCCCCCGGCAGATGTGGCGAGCTAATTAAATCTCCATTCAGTTCGGCGGGACCGTAATATCCCGCCGGGCAGGAAGGGCTGTAAAATTCTGGTCATAGTTCCAAGTCAGTGTGGTGTGTGGCTTGGAGGGGAACTTGCAGGTGCTACTGTTCCCATGCATCTGCTGTCCTTGTCCTTCTCGGTGCTGGAGGTCATGAGATTGGAAGGTGCAGTTGGAGGAGCCTTGGTGAGTTGCTGCAGTGCATCTTGTAGATTTCAGTTTGTTTCATACTGCTGCTACTATGCATCAGTGGTGGCAAGAGTGAATGTTTAAGATGAGGAATGAGATGCCAATCAAGTGGGCTGCTTTGTCCTGGATGGTGTCAAGCTTCATGAGTGTTGTAAGATTCCAGGCAAGTGGAGAGTATTCTATCACACTCCTGACTTGTGTCTTGTAGATAGTGGACAGACTTTGGGGAGTTAGAAGGTGAGTTACTTGCCACAGAATTCCCACAGTATTTATGTGGTTGGTTTAGTTCAGTTTCTGGTCAATGATAACCCCCAGGATGTCGATAGTGGCGGAATTCAGTGATTGTAATGCCAATGAATGTCAAGAAGAGATGATTAAATTCTCCCTAGTCAGACATGGTCATTGCCTAGCGCTTAAGTGGCATGAATGTTACTTGCCACTTTTATGCCCAAGCCTGAATGTTGTCCAGGTCTTGAAGCCACAGTATTTATATGGCTGGTCCAGTTTAGTTTCTGGTCAATGGTAACTCCAAGAATGTTGATGGTGGATGATTCAGTGATGGTAATGCTGTTGCACTTTAAGGGTGATAGATCGATTCTCTCTTGCTGGAGATGGTCATTGCCTGGCATTGTGTCGTGTAAAAGCTACTTGCCAATTATCAGCCCAAGCTTGAATAAATTCCAGGTATTGTTTCACGTGTGCATTGTCTGCTTCCGTATTTGAGGAGTGGCATATGATATAAACACTGTGCAATCATCAGTGAACATCCCCACTTCTGACCTTATGATGAAGGGAATGTCACTAATGAAGCAGCTGAGCATGATTGGAACTAGGGCACTGCCATGAGGAGCTCCTGTAACCATGACTTTGAACTGAGATGATTGGCCTCCTACAACCACAACCATCTTCCTTTATACTAGGTACAACTCCAGCCAGTGGAGAGTTTTCCCCTGATTCCCATTGACTTTAATTTTGCTCAAGCTCAGTCAGATGCTGCCTTAAGGCAGCAAGGGCAGTCACTGTCACTTCGCCCCTGGAGTTCTTCTGTCCATGCTTGGACCAAGGCTATAATGAGGTCAGGAATTGAGTGGCCCTGCAAACTGAGCATCGGCGAACAGGCTATTGCTGTGTAAATGCCACTTGATGGCAACGTCAGTAACATGTTCCATCAATTTGTTGATGGTTGAGAGTAGACTGGCAGTAATTGGCCAGATTGGATTTGTCCTTTGTTTGTGTGGACAGGGCATACCTGGGCAATTTTCCACATTATCCAATAGATGGCAGTGTTGTAGCTGTACCAGAACAGTTTGGCTAGGGGGGTGGCTAGATCAGGGGTCTCCAGTACTACAGCCAGGTTGCTGTCAGGCCCGTTGCCTTTGCTGTATCCAGTGCTTTTTGCCATTTTTTGCAATCAGGTAGCGCGATTCGAATTATCTGATGACGGATTTCTGTTATGGTGGGGAGCTCAAGAGATGGCCGAGATAGATCATCCACTTGGCATTTCTAACTGAAAAGGGTTGCAATTGCTTCAGCCTTGTCTTTTGCACTGACGTGCAGGGCTCTCCCAACCTTGAGGATGAGGATGTTTCGGAGCTTCCTCATGTTAGTGCTTCAGTTGTCCACCACCAATCACAGCTGGATGTGACAGGAATCTATTGGTAGTGAGATCCCTTAACTCTAACTATAGCTTGCTGCTTCCTCAGTTTAGCCTATGTGTAGTCCTGTTTCAGAGCTTTACCTGATTAGCACCTCACTAATGTTGCTCCTGGCATGCACTCCTACACTCCTCATGGATCCAGGGTTGGTTGCCTCACTTGATGATAAAGGTTGAGTGAGGGAAATGCTGGATCATGAGATTACAGATTGTGGTTCATTGTGTTATCAAGTCACTTTTGGTGATGGGCATTGAAGACCCCCTTTGGACAGAATCACCTGTACCCGCTGGTGTCAGGTATCATGGCGGGCGTGAGTGGACTATACTGCGGGAAGGCTAAAAACCAGTTTCACACCATTGTGAAACCAGTTTGCAACCGTCTGCTCTGCCTGTCAATGGCAGGTCACGTTTCCTGCCGTCAGACATCGGGAACGTCATTGTAATATGCCTGTACATCATTATAAATCCACTTTGCCGGAGTCATCCTCCCACGCTGGATCATCCAAGCAATCACGCCAATGTGTTTCAGAAAAGTATTTATAAGGCATGCACCTGGCAAGCTGCATTTCGAGGGGTACGCAGAGGTGAGTGCACAGTAATGTTGCGCAGCGCTTGTGACGGTCACCTGTTGGACCTCAAGGTTGAGGCGCCATGCATTCAGGCGAGGGCACAGGCAAGTTGCTTTTTCCTGGTTGGCTGACAGTGAGGTGCCAGGGCAAGGGCTGCCCCGCGGTTGAGGTGAGTTGCAAGAGGCTGCACTCCTGTTCAGGTGAGTTTGGTGGGGAAGCGGGTGGAGGGGGGGGGGCAAAGGTTGATGGTAGTGCACAACAACATGCGCGGGGTGGTGGGGAGGGGAGAGGCCACGCATTAGGGAAACCTTGTATAAAGTGACCATGCATCCCCAGCTAAGACAGTTCAGGCTTCATTAGAGCTATTTCACACACTCCTGTTAGATCTTACATGGCCTTCTCCCACATAGCCTTGTATTCTCCTTTATATATATTTCTCTCTTTTTAATATGTAAATTCTATTGTTCCATACGTCTTTGAAACGATATGTTCATCACAATATAAAAACTTTCATGTTGCCAATATTGTCAGTAACTTTTGGGAAAAATAAACACACTCCTTAGCCTTGCTTGTCTGGCTAGTTGTAAACGGACTAAAATCCCTTTGAAATCCAAATCCCTTCATTTATCTAAAAATGCAAATTCCCTTCATATCTTACATGCTAAGCCAGCGTCCATGTTTACTCATTACCATATCAAGCACCTAATTTCTTTTGATGATTTTAAGCTTGCAGTTTACTTGACTTCAAATGTAATTAAAACACACTGAGACAGACCCAGCTATACTTACCCCCATAAACCTACTTCACAATAAACATAAAAATATCATGAAAATTAGTATACTTTTGTTGTAAGCGTCAGCAGTAAGTGCAGAACCCTGAAGACTCAGAAGCATATTTATCAGTGGTGTGTTAACACAGCATTAGCATCTGAGTTTGTGGCCAATTAGTATGAGTGGGCATGATGACAATGTGCATCAGTCCAGTTCAGTTCAACTATTTTAAGGGACACAGCTAGGATAAAACTTGAAGCATTGTACATGTTCATACAGAGCAAGAACCTGAAGCAAGGGATTGACAACATCACACTCCTTCACTGATGAGTCCTAGAGGATTGGGAAGGGGAGCTTGAAATAAAGGCAATGTAATAATTGTGGGAGACTTTAATTTTCTTATAGGGCAGAATTTTTCCCTTGGCGTGAGGGCTTGGCAGGGCAGGTGGGGGCAGTCGGGAAGCCAACTGCCACCCACAATCGGGTCCAGAAGGCAATTTCATGCTGGCGGGCCAATTAAGGCCCACCCAGCTTGAAACGCGAGCAGAAGCGCTCCACACTGCCTGTGTGGGCAGGGGTAGTAGTGTGAGCCAGACAAGCTCGACCTTCGCGCATACTTGCGAGTGCGCGATACATATTCTCCCTGAGGCAGAGAGCTGCTTCAGGGAAGTGAACTGATTTTAAAAAAAATTAAAGATTTTATTAATGTTATGTAACATGTCCTCTCATGTGACTATGTCACATAAGCAGGGACATGTTATTAATGAAAAAGTAAAGTTTTTGTTTGATTTTTATTTGCTTTTGGAAACCTCATCCTGCCTGTGATGAGTTTTTGAATGTTTTTGTGACAGCTTCCTGGAGCAATGCATGGTGGAACCAACTAGGAATAAAGCTATCTTAGATCTAGTATTGTGTAATGAGGCATAGTTAATTAGTAATGTCATAGTAAAACATTCACTGGGAATCAGTGATCATAATACCATTGAATTCCATGTTCAGTTTTAAAGTGACATATCCAATTACAAACAAAAACCTTAAACTTAAAAGCCAATTATAAAGGTATGGCTAAGATTGATTGGGTGAACAGCCTAAAAGGTATCGTGATAAATGAATAGTGGGGAACATTTAAAGAGACAATTCAAAATGTTCAACAAAAATACACTCCATTGAAAACTAAAAACTGAGCAAGAAAGACACGTCGGTGGCTCATTCAGGAAGTTAAGGGTAGGTATTTAGATTAAAAGAAGAGGCTTATAATGTTGCAAAGAACAGTAGCAAGTCTGAGGACTGGGAGTGTTTTAGAAACCAGCAAAGAGACATGAAAATTGATAAGAAAAAGGATAAAATAGCATGAGAGTAAATCAGCCAGAAATATAAAAACAGATTGTAAGAGCTTTTATAAGAATATAAAAAGGAAGAGAGTAGCTCAAGTAAATGTTGGACCCTTAGAAGCAGAGACAGGAGAATTACTATGAAGAAATGGCAAAGGCATTGCACAAATACTTTGTGTCTGTCTTCACAGAAGACCAGAAGTTGCATACCAGAAATAGAGAGCAGAATTTCTCCGTCAGCGAGCTGGGGGCAGGGCCTGTTCACCGACGCGAACATGACACGGGATGACGTCAGGGGGAATCCCAAATGTCATCCCACCCCATTTAAATATTCAGGAAGGCTGGAGGACAGTGCGATCAGCTGTCCGCCCGCTGACCTGTCAATGGCCAATTGAGGCCATTGAGAGGGTAGTTAAATCAATTAAAGGCCCTGCCCATCCAACCTTAAGGTTGGTGGGCAGGCCAGGAGCCCCGGCGGGCTTCTGAAAAAACATGAAACCTCATCCACCGGCAGGATGAGGTTTCATGTCAGTTTTAAAAAACTTTTAAGAAAGTTTCTGTGAATGTATTAACATGTCCCATCTCATGTGGCATTGTCACGTGAGAGGGACATGTTAATATTTTTTTTATTTTTCTATTTTTAAACTTTCAAAAACTTTCAGCGCTCTCCCTGAGGCAGCACTTAGTCTCAAGGAGATGTGTGCTCTTTTGCGCACATACGTGAAAGAGCGCATTCTGGCAGTTGGGGAACACCCCACCCCCGCCCGCACAGGGAGCACATAGCGCTTACCGCCTTATTGGCGGCAGCGAGCAGCTGCCCGCCCGCCCATCAAGGGCAAAATTCTGCCCAGAGAGTAACCTACGAGCTAAACGAGTGAGGAAATTAAGATAATTAACACCAGGAGAAAAATATTATTGGAGAAACTTAGGGGCCTGAAATCCAATAAATCCCCGGGACCTGATGGCCTACACCCTAGGGTTCTAAAAGAGACAGCTGCAAGAGATAGTGGATACACTAGGTATGATTTTCTAAAATTCTTCAATGTTCAGGAACGGTCCCAGCAGATTGGAAGTTAGCAACACTACTTTTTAACAAAGGAAGGTGAGAGAATTCAGAACAAAGTTAATAGTCACATGGACTAATGCGGATTAATTAAGGAAAGTTAGCATGGCTTTCTTAAGGAGAAATCATGACCAGAATTTTATACTCCCCCACCAGTGCATTTTTAGGTGGAGGTGGGAGGAGGGGGTGGGGGGGGTGTTGTGGAGCAGGAAATTGAAGGGACGACATTCCTTCTGGGTTCCTGCCACACAGCGATTTGACGCTTAGGTGGGCAAGGCCTCGGGCAGGAAATCCGTCCTTGCCCCAGTTGAGGCCCTTAAGAAGCAAATTAATGGCCACTTAAGGGCCATTTTCCACCCAGCCTCAATTTTTTGGTTAGCGGAAAGATTGAACCTCCATGGAGGAAACCCAAAAAACAACAAAATTACATCTAAGGCGGGAAGTTGGGGTGGGGACACCTCCATCAGAAGCTCCCTTCCAAAGTCGGGTGCTCCCCCCCTAAATGTCCAGTGGCCTCCAAACCTTACTCCCCCCAATCTCTCCCCCAGACCCCGATTACCTGTCTCACGATCCCCCCCAAGGTCTTCCCCTACCCTCTCTGGCTTGGGACCCCTTCAACTTACCTGCGCCTCTGGTTCCAAATTAGCCTCTGACGTCTTCTTGAACCTCCTCTTCTGTCCACTGTCAGTGCAGGTACTGGAGAGTTGCTAGCCAATTGGATTGGCCAGTAGATTTCTAAGGTGGCACTTCCTCCTGGCTGAGAGGCGGAAATCCCACCTGCAGCCAATTAACGCTGTTGAAGCATAAATTGGCTGCAGCGCAGTCAGTGTCAGCGTTGATCTGTTCCCCGCTGACTCTTCAGATAGTGGAAAACAAGACCTGCCATCCAAAAAATTCAGGCCAATGTTTAACTAACTTGGAGTTTTTTGAAGAGGTAACAGAGAGGGTTGATGAGGACAATGCTGTTGATGTGGTATACATGGACTTTCAAAAGGCGTTTGATACAGTGCCACATAACAGAATTATGAGCAAAATTATAGCCCATGGAATAAAATGGACAGCAGCAATATCGATACAGGAATGGTTCAGTGGCAGAAAACAGAGAATCGTGGTTAATGGATGCATTTCAGGCTGGAAGAAAGTTTGCAGTGGAGTTCCCCTGGGGTCAGTGTTGGGACCCATGCTTTTCCTGATATATACCAATGACCTAGACCTTGGTGTACAAGGCATAATTTCAAAGTTTGCGCATGATACAAAACTTGGAAACATTGTGAACTGTGAGGAGGATAGTGTAGAACTTCAAAAGGACATAGACAAGTTGGTAGAATGGGCAGACAGGTGGCAGATGAAGTACAATGCAGAGAAATGTGGAGTGACTCATTTTGGTATGAAGAACATGGACAGACAGTGTAAAATGGAAAGTACAAGTCTAAAGGGGGTGCAGGAGCAGAGGGACCTGGGTGTATATGTGCAAAAGTCATTGAAGGTGGCAGATCAGATTGAGAATGGTTAATAAAACATACAGTACCTTGGGCTTTATTAATAGGGGCATAGAGTACAAGAGCAAGGAGGTTATGTTGAACTTGTGTAAGTCACTAGTTCGGCCTCAGCTGGAGTGTTGCATCTATTTATGGGCACCCCTCTTTAGGAAGGATGTGAAGACATTGGAGAAAGTGCAGAAAAGATTCACAAGAATGGTTCCAGGGATGAAGAACTTCAGTTATAAAGATAGATTGGAGAAGTTAGGATTGTTTTCCTTGGAGAATTAAAAGTCTAATGATGATCATGAAACCATTGTCGATTGTTGCAAAAACGCATCTGGTTCACTAATGTCTTTTAGGAAAGGAAATCTGCCACCCTCACCTAAACAGGGCAAGGGGCCTATCATTTGGAACTGAGATGATGAGAAATTTCTTCACTCAAAGGATTGTAAATCTTTGAAACTGTCCACCCCAGAGGGTTGTGGATGTTCCATCACTCAATACACTTAAGACAGGGATGGACAGATTTTTGGTCTCTCAGGAAATCAAAGGATTTGGGGAATGGGCGGGAAAGTGGAGTTGAAGCCCAGATCAGCCATGATCATTTGAAGAACGATGCAAGCTTGACAGGGTGTATGGTTTATATCTACTCATATTTCTTGTGTTCTTATGGAAATGATGCTGCTGGTTGCAAGGACCTGCAGGTAGAGTCTCTTCCATACCAACAGTGGGAAGAAGCTGCCATAGAGAGCAAGGTGTGGTTTGAAATTGCTGAGGAGGTCAGCACTAGGTGTGTGATGCCACGCTACTCCTGGATACAGTGCTGGAAGAGGTTTAATACTTAAGCAGGGCAGGATAGGTCATAATCCTGGGTAATCCCTACTTTAGATTTTCTTGCTAATTGACGAGAAGCAACTAAATACCATGGCTTACTATACACTTCTTTAATTTAATTGTTACATTGAACTAAATTTTGAATGCTACTATTTAATGCACATGGGCAAGAGTAGTTGAGAGGAAACTTAGTGGGAGAAATTTGGTTTTGGCCTTCGCTGACAAAAAAAACTTCAGAAGAAATCATGCAGTGTGAGAAAAGACAGTGTGGGAACTAAAAGGATAAGAACCTCCCAGATGCTGAGATGCCAGCCCCAGCATTGAAATGTTTCCAAGCTGATATAAGAACGCATATGAAAAGGAGTTCTTGGGTTGAGAATTATTCAAACCTTCTAACAGAGAATTCGCACGTGAATGTTCCCCTTTGACTGGTACAACCAAAATGATTACATGGTGATCAGGCTCCTTTCCAGGATGCAGTGACAAAGCTACTGTGCTTTAATATTGTTATTCAGACATCAGCATGTGTCAAGTTTTATTTGTACTGAATAAAATATAGTCATTGTCACCAATAACAGTTATCATGTCGAATTACTCAGAGTTTGGGAAAAAGAAATAAAGGGTTAATTAACTCCCTGAACTCTATTTTTCAAACAGAGTGGCACAGAACATATACTTAAATATGCTGATCTGCATTTTACCCCAACCCTCCCGATTCTGTCTTCCTAAGCTTCTTCCTGTACCTCAATTCTCATGCCAATTTGCAGGCGCAAGCATCCCTCTCAGTGACACTCACTTTCACTTTAATGCAATGTCACATCTAACCCTTTACAGTGACCTTTGTTATGACCAATAACCGATCTTAAATGCTACTCAAACCAAATCCCAGAGGGAATCTCAGCTTATGAGCCCTAATTTCTTTTTGCATTCTTAAAACAAGAAGAAGATGTACCTATCTCAGCAGGAAGACATCCAGTACCACTTTTGGGATTTTAAAAATTAAAAATAAAAGTTTTATTAACAAGAAGAAAAGAAAACTTAAGCACACAAGATTACAGTTGCACAATTAAGGTTAGTCTTACAAACATTCCCCAAAAAAGACTCTCCACTTGGTCAGACCCACAAGTAAACGCCTTCCAGACAACTCTTCCTTCTAGGACATGTCTGTCCTTGGCTTGCTGCATTGTTCCAGTGAAGTGCAACGCAAACTGGAAGAACAACACCTCATCTTCCGACTAGGCACTTTATAGCCTTCCGGACTGAATATTCAATTCAACAACTTTAGGCTTGAGCTCCCTCCTCCATCCCCACCCTCTTTCTGTTTCTTCCCCCTTCCTTTTGTATTTTCCAATAAATTATATAGATTTTTCTTTTCCCACCTACTTCCATTATTTTAAAATATTTTTAAATCTTTTATGCTCCCCCCACCCCCACTAGAACTATACCTTGAGTGCCCTACCATCCATTCTTAATTAGCACATTCGTTTAGATAATATCACCAACTTTAACATCTATGTGTTCTTTTGTTCTGTTGTCTGTGACATCTTTTGATGATCTGCTTCTATCACTGCTTGTTTGTCCCTACAACCACACCACCCCCCTCCACTTCTCTCCCCCCACCCAACCTCCAACACACACCTTAAACCAGCCTATATTTCACCCCTTCCTTGGATTCATCTAGTTCTGTTGAAGGGTCATGAGGACTCGAAACATCAACTCTTTTCTTCTCCGCCGATGCTGCCAGACCTGCTGAGTTTTTCCAGGTAATTCTGTTTTTGTTTTGGATTTCCAGCATCCGCAGTTTTTTTGTTTTTATCTTCCTTCTAGAAATTTAACTATAAGAAATCCAGTAATATTACCCAAGGCAAACTGCTGTAGCTTCAATAAAGGCATACCGCATGACCTGTAACTCTCTTCCACTCTGTTGTGAAAATTTCAGAATAAAACTGTTTGTTGTAGCCTGACTTTTCTGGCTTGACTGGATGGCTGGTTCAAATGGCATCTTCTCCCAACAAAGAGCTAACAGCTCCCAACTCAACAGTTCAAACAGCTCCAGCTGCTACCTCAATGGCTCAAACAGCTATCTCCCCAGCTCAACAGCAACTCTAAAATATTTTTTCACCACTTTCATCTCAGGTTCCATTGTTTTCACACCTCTTTGAACCCTTCCAAATATAAGATCTTTCATGTTTCCATCTTTGTTTCAGGTCAATAAAAAATGACATCCCTCCTTCTATTTACCTATGGAACTCCTGCAAGATGCAAACATGTTTCGTACTACCACTGACTCCCCTTTGATATTCAAACAAACTCTCCACTTATCTAAAAATGCAAATGTTGGATCTAACTTATTTATTTCTACTTCAAATCTAACATCTCTATCCTTTTCATGTTTTAAATCACCCCTCCTCCAGACAATCTATTAATCTCTGCCCTACTTAATTAAATCATATACATACACACACAGACACACATAGCATTTTCCACAGAATAACACAATATCCCAGTTTTGAAAGAAAATATCCATTTCTGACACCACCCTCCTTGGCAAAAAATGACTTCCAAAAAGATAGTTTCATTTTCCAACCCATTTCTTATTCTTTACTACATTTTACTTTACAACCAAAAGTTTATGCTATAGCATACATGCATTAACCGGGAAAATATACACAAGTCTTTTGCAAAAACAGAGTTCATTCCAGTCCATTCTCCACATGCCAATATCCAAATTCTTTTGAACTTTAAATTCTTTACAATGCATCTGCAATCAAAGTTTCTCATCCAGCCACACAATTTATAAATTGAATGGTTGCAATAATAAACTCCACTGAAACAGTCTTGGTGTTTTTGTTCCGAAACTTTTCCAGAAACTTCAAAGGATTGTAGTCCATATATATATAAAACTATCTCTGAATAATTGTTTGCAACATATACTTCAAAATGCTGCAAAGCTAACACCAAACTTCAAGGGCAGAATTTTCTGCCTGTCGGGTGGGTGGGCCCGACCCAATCTCTGGCAAGCAGGTAGCCGATCCCTGCCAGCGAAGCGGACCGCATCGCCATTTTACATGAGCGCAAATCTCCCTGAGGCTAAGTGCAGCCTTAGGGAGATTGCTTCCACTTTGAAAAATATTAAAAATAGAAAAAAAAGAATTCCCTAACATGTCCCCTTCAGGTGACAATGTCACATGAGATGGGACATGTTCATAATTTACAGAAAAACTTTGTTAAAATTTTTAAAAACCTGCATGAAACCTCATCCCACCGCTGGATGAGGTTTCATGTTTTCTCTATTTGCCACCTGGCCTGTCCACCAACCTTAAAGTTGGACGGGCAGGTCCTTTAATTGTTTAAATGATCCTTTCAATGGCCTTAATTGGCCATTTTATGCGTTGGCGAGTGGGTCCCGCACCCTGCTTGCCAACGGCAAAATTCTGCTCCAAGTCTTTTTCTCTGTAGTTGAATATTTCTTCTGGTGTACATTCAGCTTCCATGAGAAATGGCCTACCAGCTTCTTAATTCCCAGTTCACTTTCTTGTAGTAACACAGCACCAACCCCCACATCACTAGCATCAATAACCAACTTAAACTTCTTTGTATAATCAGGTGCTGATAGAACAGGTGTAGTTGTTAGGACAGCTTTCAAGCTGTCAAATGCATTCTGACATTCCTGTGTCCATTGGAATTTTTTGTTCCTTTTTAACAATCCAGTCAGGGGAGCAATTACACTGTTGGGGCAGAATTTTCCCCCCTATCCGGGGGGTGGGGGAGTTGATGGCCGGGCGCGGTGCCATTTTATGTGAGCAGGCCAATTAAGGCTTGCCCAGCGTGATGTCCACAGGGAAGCACTATGCGGTCCCTGTGCGGGCGGGGGGGGGAAGCCTAAAATTGGAAGTGCGCTCTTTCACGCATGCGCATGAAAGAGCACACTCATCTCCCTCAGTCTAAGTGCAGCCTCAGGGAGATCGCCTCTACTTTTAAAAATATTAAAAAAATATTCCCTTACATGTCCCCTCATGTAACAATGTCACATGAGTTGGAACATGTTCATAATTTCCAAGAAAACTTTATTAAAATTTTTAAAACCTACATGAAACTTCATCCCGCCTGTGGATAAGGTTTGATGTTTTCTCTAGTTGCCACCGGGGCTCCTGGCCTGCCCGTCCAACCTTAAGGTCCACTAATGACTTTAATTGATCTGTCAATGGCCTCAATTGGCCATTGACAGGTCAACGGGCATGTAGCTGATTTTGCTGCGCCCCCGCCTTACTACAAATTTAAATGGGGCACGGTGACATCAGGAGTTCTGCCCGACATTACCACGCATCATTTTACGAGTCAGCGAGCGGGCTCCGCCTCCGCTCGCCGACGGTAAAATCCTGCCCTTGAAGTTTGGCACGAATTTCCAATAAAATCCCCATATGCTTAGAAATCTCAAAACTTCCCGTTTTACTGCAGGCACTGGGAATTCCACAATAACTTTTATTTTTGCATATTGTGGGGTCACTTGGCTATGTCCAACAGTATGGCCTAAATATGTAACTTGCACTTTCGCAAATTCACTTTTAGCCAAATTTACGGTCTGAATTCTGCCCATAGTCTTTAAAGTCTGATGCCACCTTTCTAATGCACCTTGTGATTCAAGGTGATAGGCTGACAGCCTAAACTGTTTTATAAGGAAAGGGGTGAAATATAAGCTGGTTTAAGATGTGGGGGTGGGTTAGGGGGAGAGAAGTGGGGTTGGTGTAGTTGTAGGGACAAGCAAGCAGTGATAGGAGCAGGTAATAAAAAGATGTCACAGACATAAGAACAAAAGAACACAGAGGTGTTGAAGGTGGTGATATTATCTAAATGAATGTGCTAATTAAGAATGGATGGTAGGGCACTCAAGGTACAGCTCTAGTGGGGGTGTGGTGGAAAGACGGCAGGGCATAAAAGATTTAAAAATAATGGAAATAGGTGGGAAAAGAAAAATCTATATAAATTATTGGAAAAAACAAAAGGATGGGGGAAGAAACAGAAAGGGGTGGGGATGGAGGAGGGAGTTCAAGATCTAAAGTTGTTGAATTCAATATTCAGTCCGGAAGGCTGTAAAGTGCCTAGTCGGAAGATGAGGTGCTGTTCCTCCAGTTTGCGTTGGGCTTCACTGGAACAATGCAGCAAGCCAAGGACAGACATGTGGGCAAGAGAGCAGGGTGGAGTGTTAAAATGGTAAGCGACAGGGAGGTTTGGGTCATTCTTGCGGATAGACTGTAGGTGTTCTGCAAAGCAGTCGCCCAGTTTATGTTTGGTCTCTCCAATGTAGAGGAGACCGCATTGGGAGCAACGAATGCAGTAGACTAAGTTGGGGGAAATGCAAGTGAAATGCTGCTTCGCTTGAAAGGAGTGTTTGGGCCCTTGGACGGTGAGGAGAGAGGAAGTGAAGGGGCAGGTGTTGCATCTTTTGCGTGGGCTTGGGGAGGTGCCTTAGATGGGGGTTGAGGAGTAAGGTGTGATGGAGGAGTGGACCAGGGCAGAACACCTGCGGTCTGTCCGCAAGAATGACCCAAACCTCCCTGTCGCTTGCCATTTTAACACTCCACCCTGCTCTCTTGCCCACACGTCTGTCCTTGGCTTGCTGCATTGTTCCAGTGAAGCCCAACGCAAACTGGAGGAACAGCACCTCATCTTCCGGCTTGTCCCTACAACCACACCACCCCCACTTCTCCCCTCGCCCCCCCAACATCCCCACCTTAAACCAGCTTATATTTCACCCCTCTCCTTATATTCACTCAGTTCTGTGGAAGGGTCATGAGGACTCGAAACGTCAACTCTTTTCTTCTCTGCCGATGCTGCCAGACCTGCTGAGTTTTTCCAGGCAATTCTGTTTTTGTTTTGGATTTCCAGCATCCGCAGTGTTTTATTTTTATAAACTGTTTTATTCCTAGGCTATTCATTATTTCTTTAAATAGCCGTAACATGAAATTCGATCCCTGATGCGACTGTGATTCTTTTGGTAATCCATATCCTGTAAAGATTTTGGTTAATTCCTCTACAATCACCTTTGCTGTAATTTTCCTTAAAGGTAGCGCTTCTGGAAATCTCATGGACACATCCATGATTGTCAATATGTACTGATTCCCACTTTTAGTCTTAGAGAGGGGTCATACACAATCATTTAGGACCCTGTTAAAAGGTTCCTCAAATGCTGGAATTGGAATTAAAGGTGCAGATTTAATTACTGCTTGAGGTTTTCCTATCAATTGACATGTTTGACAGAATTTGACTATGGCTATGATTTTCCCCTTGGCAATTTGGGGGTGGAGCCCATTGCCGCAGGGAAAATGATGCGGGATGACGTCAGGAGGAACCCCTGTTGTCATCCCGGTCCATTTAAATCTTCAGAAAGGCAGGCAGACAGCGAAATCAGCTGTCCGCCTGCCGGCCTGTCAATGGCCAATTAAGGCCATTGACAGGTTAATTAACCTTGTTAATGACATTGCCCGTACAGGCTTAAGGCAGGTGGGCAGGCCAGGAGCCCCAGTGGGCTCGAGGTTATTCATGAAACTTCATCCACTGGTGGGATGAAGTTTCATGTCCGTTTTTAAAAAATTTAATAAACTTTATGTGTTTCTTATTAACATGTCCCATCTCGTGTGACATTGTCACATGAGGGGGATATGTTAATTTTAATATTTCTCTATTTTTTGACTTTTCTTACCTGTCAATGCAGTTGGGGATTCCACCACCCACCCCTCCCCCCCACCGCACAGGAAGCACATAGTGCTTCCTGTCGGGCAGGCCACTGGGCGGGCCTTAATGGGCCCGCCCACTCAAAATGGTGGTGGGCCCCATTTCGGCGGCGGGTGTTGGTTGCCCACCCGCCGCCAAGCCGGTGAGGCCCGCTCACCCACCAAAGGCAAAATTTTGCCCTATGTCTTTATGTAGTCCAGGCCTATAGAAATGTTTTTGTACCTTAGCTTAAGTTTTCCTAATTCCCAAATGGCCAATCATTGGAATTTCATGAGCCACTCTCAAAATTTCATTCCAGTGACCAGATCGTATCATTGTTTGGTGCACCATTGCATATTTTTCATCTGCCAGAACATAAGGCAGTCTCCATTTCCTCATTAACACATTGTTCTTAATGTCATAACACTCTGGAATGTGTTCTGCCTCTGCTTCAGAATAAACTGTCTGAATTAAATGCTTCAAGTCTGAATCCTGCTGTAACTCCACTAACTTCCTGAAATAAACACCTCAACCTCATCCTCTTTAATCTTCTCCTGAGTAATCTTTCCAAAAATTGATCCAGCCAACTGAATTTCAGCATCCTCCCCGTCTTTTAGATTCCTCCTTTTCCTGCTTAAACTTGTGCATTTGTGATCTCGTCATCCACACAATCTGGAAACAACCCAGGATGCTCTTTCTGTAAAACCTCTGTTGATAATGTCTCAACAGGCTGCTCTACTACAGTAGGCATAGTCAATATCGGTGCTTTAGCTATATCACTCCCTAGAATAAATTGAACCCCTGTGATGGGCAATTTCTCTGCTACTCCAACAATCATCTCTCCTGTTTTCAAATCACTTCTTAAATTCAAATTACATAATGAAATAGGTTTGACTTCACCATAAATTCCCTTAATTAATATTTTGTCCTGCAATAACCCTTCTGGACAACAGGTAGCACTATCCCATAATATTAAGGACTGGCTAGCCCCAGTATCCCTTAAAATTTTGACATTCTTTCCTGTTCTTCCCTGTATACAAGGATACACTCTCCCTTCGCATATAAAATCTTTAAACATCTCTGCAACCTGCCCTTCAGAACTCCCTTGGTATTTTGTGAATATTCCCACTTCCCTAGCTATTACTGATTCTTCCTGCTCCACCTGTACGAAAGCCACTGGTTTATCTTGCTTCAGGATCTCAGCCCACAGTACACTTACTTCCAGAACTTTTCTGAGTTCCTACCAGATCAATCCGGTTCCCATTTAACCTCCAACAACTTGATCTTGTATGACCTGCCTTATTACAATGGTAGCACATCAGTTTCCTTCCTTTAACTCTGCATTCCACCTTTCCATCTTAAATAGGCTGGAGTCCTTCAGCTTGATCCTTATTATTAACATTTTTATCATCACTAGGTTTTCTAAAACTCCAATTTCCTTGCTGATTTCCATATGACCCTTTTCCTACGAATGACTGTGTGAAATATCATGCTAAAACAGCAGCTTCCCAAAACTTTCTGCTTTGTCTTTCATGTTTGCTGGAATGCTTTTTCTAAATTCTTCCATAATCATAACCTCTCTTACATTTTCAAAAGTCTTATCTAATTTTAATGCCCTGAATCATTGATTGCAGATAATTTTGTCTCCTCTTTCAAACTCTACAAATATCTGATGGGGTCCTAGCCTTAAAGTTCTAAACTTCAACTCATAAGCTTCAGGGACAAGCTCATAAACATTCAATTTTGCCTTCTTTACTACCTCGTAATCTGCAGACTGTTCCTCTGATAAGCTTGCACACACATTCATTACTGTAACTGAAGAAATACTTTGTAACATGATAGTCCAAGCATCTCTTGGCCAATTCAATTTCATAGCTATTGTTTCAAATGAGGTGAAATATCTTTCAACTCCATCCTCTGTAAATTTAGGCACTAACCAAAGATTTTTAATTAAATCAAACTCCTCAAAGGAATCAAAGTCACCATCTGAATCACTTTCTTCCTTTATTCCAAGTTTCACTTTAGACAATTCATATTGTCTGGCTTCTTTCTCTCTCTGAAGCTCTCTATCTCTTTCCGTCGCTCTTTCATCGATTGCTAATTTCTCTCTCTGAAGTTCACGTTCAAGCTTTTGCATTTCTATCTCATGTAATATTTTCTTTCCCTTTTCCTGTTCCTTTCTTTCCCATTGAAGATTTTATATTTCTATTTCTTTTAATCTGTCTTTTTCTTTTTCTGGTCTTCTCATTTCTCTTTCTTTCTAACTCGAGTTTTTTCGTTTCTCTTTCTTCCAATTCAAGCTTTTGCCTCCCTATCTCTTTCTATATCAAGCTGCTTCATTTGCAACCGAAGTCTTACTAAATCCAGCTGTGACACACTAGGTTCAAGTTATCCCTTCCTCCAACTTTAAATGCTGGTACTCAAACCATATCAGCCTTACGAAATTCCACTTTTATCTCTACCTGTACTTGATCTGCTAATCCTTTCAACTGAGTTTTAATCAGAGATTTCAAATGCTCCACTATATTTCCATCTTAACAGTAACTCCAAAATACCTTTTTTTCCCCCTTTCATTTCAGATTCCATTGTTTTCACACTTCTTTGAAACTCAAACCCTTCCAAATGTAAGCTCTTTCATGTTTCCATCTTGTCTTTGCTTTTGGTCAATAAAAAATGATATCCCCCTGCTATTTACCTATGGAGCTCCTGCAAGATGCAAACATGTTTATCATCTCTGCTGCCCCTTTGATATTCAAACAAACTCACCATTTTATTAGATGTTAGATCTAGCCTATTTACCTGTACCTCAAACCTAACACCTCTATGCTTTTCATGTTTTAAACCCCCCCAATCTGCCTCCTATTAATCTCTGTCCAGCTTAATTAAATTACGCATGCACGCACATACACACACACCCTTTTCCACAGAGCACACAATATTGCCCAAAATATTTTAAAAACACATCCATTTCTCACTCCTTCCAAAAATGTTGTCCACCCATCCTCTCAACACATTCCATTTCTCATACTCATAGATCTCTTCTTCCACTCCTTGCAGAAAAGAGCACTGAGCATCAGGGAGAGGAACAGAGCCAAAAGTGATCCTCTGGCCATCTTCACACTGATAGCCGTGGAGGAGAAGACGCTGGATGTGGGGATTTCCAAGCTACTTTGTGATAGAATTAAATAATTCTCAGTGACATTTTTTTCTTTATTCTTTCATGGGCTGTAAGCATTGGTGGCAGGTCAGCATTGTTGCCCATCCATTATTGCCCTTGAGACTGAGCTAAGCCACTTCAGAAGGCATTGCTGTGAGTCTGCATGAAGGCCAAACCGGGTCAGAATAGCAGATTTTTTCCCCTAACAGACATTAGTGAATCGGATGTTTCTTTTTTTCAACAATCAAGAGACTGGCTTTACGTTCCAGATTTATTAACTGAATTTAAATTCCACCAGCTGCCGTGGTGGGATTTGAACCCTTGTCCCCAGAGCATCAGCCTGGGCCACTGGATTACTAGACCAGTGACATTATCACTACGTCACCATCTACCTTATGGCATCACAGACTCATGCATATTATCTAACAGCACAGATACTCACACCTTTGCGGATGGGGATGGGGGAACACCAAAACAGGCGGTTGGCTTCTCATAAGTGAGTGAGAGCCGGTAGTGGAGATCGATACTGCATTCAAGTGTTCCCGGCAGAGGGTGCACTGGATGAGACGCTAAGCAGTCAACAAGTACGATAATTCTAAAGCAGGAGTAGAAAATATGTTATGTGTGATCAGCCTTTCAGCCACCCGGTGCGCAACTGGAGAAAGATTGGAGAGCTTTCTAACATGAGTATTATGTTGTCTCAAGCCGTTGCGCTGCTGTTTTTGCCCATTGTTATGATGTAGCAGGTGATTTGTGCCAGGTGGACCAAATCCACAAGGGAAAGTGGCCACACTATTCCAACAGTTTTACAATATGTATTTATTATGAGAAGATATGTGCATTGAATTCAGAAGTAATGAGTCCACTAAGACCTTTAGAAATTTTAAAAATTAAACCAACATATTTATTAACAAAAGAAAAGATTTCAAGCACATACATAAGATCACAGTTACTTAATACTGTAACAAATCCTAAAATTCTAAGTGACCTAACTCCCAACAACACACCCCCTTTAAGGCAAGTCCAAAATAGATTTTAAATTTAAAGAGCAAGCCATCAAGTTACCACAGCTTCCACTCGGTAGTGGAATCCCAAAGGCTTTTCTCCAACTTTAGTTACTGCACACAGCAGGCTTTTGCAAAAATGGCTGGAGGCTTCTTCAAGGCTGTTTCACACACATCTCTCAGATCTTACTTGGCACCCCTCAGCATGGTCTTTTATTCCCCTTTATATATGTTTCTCTCTCTTTAATCTGTAATTTTCATTGTTCTCTTTGCAAATTTACTTTTCCCATAATATAAGAATCTTTCATGTTGCGGAAAAATAAACATGCTGCTTGGCCTTGCTTATCTTACCAGTTGTAAACAACCTACTATCCCTTGAAATCCAAACAATTCCTTCACTTACCTAAAAATAAAAATTTCCATCACACCTTATATGCTAAGACCTCACCCACATTTACTCGTTAGCATTTCAGGTACCCTTCTACACCCAACTTCTTTTGATAATTTCAAACTTGTAGCCCCGCTGATTTCAATTCAATTAAATCACACAAAATCATCTATACTCACCCCTATAAACCTACTTTACAATAACCCACAATAATATTATGAAAATTATTATAGTTTCATAACACTGCCCTTCTCAAAAAATGTACCGTCATAATTTTAAAAGAAGTATTAATTTTCTAAACACAGCTTACATTACTTACTATATATCTATATACACAAACCATTACATTACCAGGTGCATGCATTAACACAATATACACAAATCCTTTGTATCAACAGAGGTCATTTTCGTCTAGTGTCCAGGTTTTAAATCTTCAATTTCCTTTGAGTTTTAAACCCTTGACAATGCATCTACAATTAGATTTTCTCATACAGCCACATGTATAATCTGCAAGTTAAATAGTTGCAGTAATGAACTCCATCTGAACAATCTTGCATTTGGTCTTGAAGTTTGTCCAGAAATTTTGAAGGATTGTGGTCTGTATAAACAATTGTTTCTGATGCAAAAACAGAATTACCTGGAAAAACTCAATTGTTTCTGATGAATCATTTGCAACATAAACCTTGAAATGTTGTAATACTAACACCAGACCCAGAGTCTCCTTTACAATTGAATATCTTTTCTGATGTACATTCGGCTTTCGTGAAAAATATCCTATTGGTTGCTCAATTCCAGCTTCATCTTGTTGCAACAGTACAGCACCAATGCCTACATCACTCGTGTCAACTGCCAACTTAAATTGCTTGCCATTATTAGGTACTACAAAAACTAGTGTCATAGTCAATACAGTTTTCAAACTGTCAAATGCCTTCTGACACTCCTGTGTCCATTGAAACTTCTTATTCTTTTAATAGTTCAGTCAATTGAGCAACCACCCTGCTAAAATTTGGTACAAATCTCTGGTAAAGTCCACTCATGCCCAGAAATCTCAAAACTTCTCATTTTGTTGTAGGCATGGGGAAATTCACAATGGCTTTGAAATTCACATCTCTCAGAATAATCTTACCAGAAGAAGAACAAGAAGTTTCAACGGACACAGGAGTGTCAGAATGCATTTGACAGTTTAAAAACTGTACTGACTATGACACCAGCTTTGGCAGTACCTAATTACGCCAAGCAATTACCATGTCTTAAAGTATGGCCTAGATATGTAACTTGCGCTTTTGTAAATTCACTTTTAGCCAATTTCATCACCAAATTAGCTCCTTGTAATAAATTAAATAATTCTTCCAGGTGTCGTAAATGTACCTCCCACTTTTGACTGAAAACTATCAAACGTCAATATAAACAGCACAATTGCTCAGTGCTGCAATTACTTTGTTTGCCGGTCTTTGAAATGTTGTTGTATTTTGCATACCAAATGGCATGACTTTAAACTGATATCATCCATCTAGCCTCACAAAAGCTGATATCTCCTTTGCTCTCACTCTGATAACGGTACTTGTCAATATCCTCTCAGCAAGTCAATCTTTGTGATAAACTTTGATTTTTCCAAATTCTCAGTGCAATCTTCCAACCATGGTTTAGGATATTAATCTGCTTTCGTCACTGCATTTACTTATTGATAATCCACACACAGTCTTTGTGTTCTATCCAGTTTCGGTACCATCAGAACAGACCAACTCCAGTTACTACAACTAGATTCAATGATATCATTTTGAAGCATGAAATCAATTTCTTTCTGCACTTATGATAATTTTGCTGGACTTAATGTATAAGGATATTACCTGATCAAAACTTCATCACCCACATGTACATCATGTGTAGCTAAATTTGTCCTCCCCAGTTTATTCCCAAAAATAGCGTTGTGTGGCTGCAATACTTCTCCAAATCACTTTGACACTTGTTTGGAAGGTAACCCACTGTTGTATTTACATTTTTAAGTACCCCCTCATTATCCAATTTGATTAGCGGAAAATCAATTTCAGAATCCTCCATTCTTTCTCCTCTTTCTCCTTTTCTACCACCACTAATACCTCATTTTGGCCATCTTCCCTGTCAAAGTACTTTTTAAACATATCTACTTGGCACACCCTCTGCTTCTTTCTTCTATCTGGAGTATTTATTAAATAATATACTTCACTCAGTTTCTTTTCAATTCTGTAAGGTCCACTAAACCTTGCCTTTAACAGTTCACCCAGCACTGGTAATAAAACTAACACCTTTACCCCAGCAACAAAACTACAGTCTGTGGCTCCCTTATCTGCTTTCACCTTCATGACCTGCTGTGATATCTTTAAATGTTCTTTAGCTAACCCACTGCTCTGTTCAATTTTTCTCTGAAGTTTGTCATGTAATCCAGGAGAGTAGTTTCCGAATTTTGACCCACTAACTTCTCTTGAATCAACATAAATGGTCCCCTTACCTCATGACCATAGAGTAATTCAAAAGGAGTAAATCCTGTTGATTCATCAGGAGCATCCCTAACAGCGAATAACAAGGATGGAATTCCCCTATCCTAATCCTGTGGATGTCTTGACTATAAGCCCTCATCATAGCTTTTAAAGTTTGATGCCATCTTTCCAAAGCACCTTTGATCAGCTGTTGACTTAAACCGTTTTATCCCCAAACTGTTCATTAATTCCTTAAACAGCTGTGACATGAAATTTGAACCTTGAAGCAATTATATTTCTTTTGGCAAACCAAATCTGGTAAAGAATTTAGTCAACTCTTCCACAATTCTCTTTGCTGCATTATTTTGCAAAGGTGTCATTTCCAGAAACCTTGTAGAAACATCTATTATTGTTAACAAGTACTGATTTCCACTTTTAATCTCAGAGAGGGGCCCTACATAATCATTCAGGACCCTCGTAAAAGGTTCCTCAAATGCTTGAATCAGAATTAAAGGTGCCGATTTAATCACTGCTTGAGGTTTTCCTGTCACCTGACATGTGTGACATGTTCTACAGAACTTGACTACATCTCTATGCAGTCCAAGCCTTTAAGAAATGTTTTTGTATTTTTGCCTGACTCTTTTTAATTCCTAAGTGATCCCCTATTGGAATTTCATGAGCTCCTCTCAATATCTCATTTCTGTATCCAGATGGTATAACTATTTGATTCGCTACGATCCATTTTTCATCTGCTGAAACATGGGATGGCCTCCACTTCCTCATTAACACATTGGGCAGAATTTTCTGCCTGGCGGGCAGGCCCGACCCAATCTCTGGTGGGCGGGCAGCCGATCCCTGCCAGAGAAGGGGGGCCCGCCGCCATTTTAAGGCCTTAATTGGCCCACCCAGCGCTTCCTATGCAGGTGGGGTGGGGGGGGGTTGGGGGGGGGAATCCCCAAATGCGAGAGTGCGCTCTTTCACGCATGCGCACGAAGAGTGCACATCTCCTTGAGACTAAGTGCTGCCTCAGGGAGATCGCTGACAGCTGTATAAACATTAAAAATAGAGAAAAAAAAATCCTTAACATGTCCCCCTCATGTGACAATGTCACATGAGGTGGGACATGTTAAAAATTTTTATTAAAACTTTATTCAAATTTTTAACTCCCTACATGAAACATCATCCCGCCGGTGGATGAGGTTTCACGTTTTTTCTAGTTGCCGCTAGGGCTCCTGGCCTGCCCGCTAACCTTAAGGTTGGATGGGCAGGTCCTTTAATTGTTTTAATGATCCTGTCAATGGCCTCAATTGGCCATTGACAAATCGGCGGGCCCGCAGCTGATTTGGCTGTTGGGCCGCCTTCCTGAAGATTAAATGGGGCAGGATGATGTCGGGGGTTCCCGCCAACATCATCCCGCGTCATTTTGCCGCCCTGCTCACCGACAGCAAAATTCAGCCCATTGTTTTTAAGGTAATAACATTCTGGAATACATTCTGCCTCTGTTTCTGAATAAGCTTTCTGATACAACTGCTTTATTTGTGGATCCTTCTGTTGTAACTCTACCAATTTAACTGAACTAAACACTTCAGCTTCATTCTCCTTCAATCTCTCTCCTTGAACGATCTTATTAAAGATAGTATCAGCTAATTGAATATCAGTATCTTTTCCCTGCTTTTTAAATTCCTCCTCTTCCTGTTTTAAACTGTGAGCTTGTGATCTCGTTACTATACAAGCTTGAAACAATCCAGGATGCTCTTTCTGCAACACCTCTGTTGCATGCACCTCCACAGGCTGCTCGATTACAGTAGGCATTATCAACATCTGTGATCCAACTATATCATTACCTAAAATAAACTGAACCCTGCAATGGGCAATTTTTCCACTACTCGAACAATCACCTCACCTGTTTTCAACTTACTCTTTAAATTCACCTTACACAATGGAAAACTTTTTGTTTCTCCATGAATTCCCTTTACTTTCACTTTTTCCTGAAATACTCCCTCTGAACAACAAACATCATCACTATCTCATAAAATTAAGGATTGACTAGCCCCATGTCTCTTAAAGTTTTAATATCTTTGCCTACACATGGAAAGACTTCCCTTTCATATGCAAAATCTTTAAACATTTGTGTAACCTGCCCTTCAGCGCTCCCTTGGGTAAATTGTGAACACATTCCCACTTCTTTACCTATCACTGATCATTCCCAATTTACCTGTATGCAAACCACTGGTTTTTCTTGTGTCTGGATCTCAGAACCCATAGTACTCTTATTTCCAGAACTTTTATGCATTCCAATTACTGCAACAGATTTTCCGTGTGTTAGAGGGAAATTAAAAATGCTAACAGAGAATACTATGAGAAAAACCCTTAAAATCTCCAGGCAGACATGGCTGTTACCAGATGAACATTGCACAGCCTTGAGAGTCAGACTGGAGACAAAAGAATGATATAAATTAGATTAAGTGTACCCCCTCACGCATAGGGAAGAGGCAGATGGTTTTAGCTTAGATATGGGAAATCGAACAAGGGACAAAGAGGGGGCTTTGATGCAATACAAACAGTCTTGAGCTGTAAGAACCAAGGTCTTTGCGTATGTGTTTTAATTTTGATTGGATAATATAATTATGTATACATCCTTTAGAATAATTGGTTAGCAAAATTACATGTTTATGTACTCAAAAGGATTGAATTAGCATGAGATCAGTGTGTCAGTTACCAATTGGATGTATTCAAATGTATTATGATAAGAAAAAGTACCAAAGTAATGAAATGTAATCCATCTGGGCGCAGGGTCTTCATTCTTAGGAATGATTGCAGCTCCCTTGCATATACTTGAATAAAACCGGTTAAAAGGGAGCCTGAGTCTCTGTGGTCGTTGCAGGACTGGAGAGTGTACCATCTTAACCTGGAACCTCTAACACATTGACTAGGTATTGGACACCTTATTACAATGAAAGTACCTCAGTTTTTGAGTGTCACTTCTACCCTCAGCACCTGCTTCGTCTGAAAAAATACTTCCTGAGAATTTCCAACTGCTTCTTCTCTTCCCTGACTACCTACCTTCCTTTCACCTTCCCACCTTTGATCCTTCTCTGATTTAAAAGGGTGATGAAAAAAAGATTTAGATCTATGAACTAATTCCTAATCATCAACTATCTCTGCTGCTTGCCTTGCCGTTTTAACCCTTTGTTCCTCCACATGAGTTCTCACTACCAAAGGAATTGAATCTTTAAATTTTTCCAAAAGAATTATTTCTCTAAGACCTGCATATGTTGCCTCTATCTTTAATGCCCGTATTCACCGGTCAAAATTACTTTGTTTTAAACTCTCAAACTCAGTATAAGTTCGACTAGGCTGTTTCCTTATATTCCTAAATTTCTGCCTGTACGCCGCAGGAACCAACTCATATGCAATCAAAATAGCCTTTTTTTACTGCATCACAATCCACAGATACTTCTTCTGACAGTGAAGCATAAACCTCATGAGCTCTACCCACCAACCTAGATTGCAAAAGCGATGTCCAGATTTCCTGTGGCCATTCATCTGCTTAGCTATCCTCTCAAATGAAATAAAGAATGCCTCAGTATCTCTTTCCTCAAACTTTGGAAGAGCCTGCACAAATTTAAACATCTCCCCCAATGGGCTTTAGATTAGAAGTGGTAATTTCATCCTCAGAACCTCCATCAGCATCTGAGATCTCTTTTTTAACTTCCAGCTTTTTAAGCTGGTATTGTCTCTCCCTCTCCTCTCTTTCCTCCCTCGCTAGTTTCTGCGATTCCAATTACCTTTCCTGTTTTCTTTCTTCCTCTTGCCTTATTGCTTGCTCCCTTTGAAATGCCTTTCTCTTTCCTTTTCCTCTAACCTTTTCAATTCCAGTTGTTCCATTTCCATTGCTTGTTCGTGTTCAAGCTTCTTCATTTGTAACTGAAGTCTCACTACCTCCAGCTGTGACTCACTAGTTTCAGGTATCCCTTCCAAATGCAAATGCTATGCTATCACTTCAATTATGTCTTCTTTCTTTGCCCTGCAGTTAACCTCAACTGCAACTTATCTGCCAATTCTACTAACTTACCCTTAGGTACTTTTTGTAAACTAATCAGAGTTATGTCTTTTACTCCCAGAAAAGTCTTGGCTATTGATAAAGCCATTTTTGCAGTGTCACCAGTTTAAAATTCCTCAACACCAACTCCTGAGTTCAATGTGCTTTTTGTACACATAGCCTTAAGATTCACCAACCCCAAGCCAATCAAGGAATTCCAAATATCCCACGAAGAGTCCCCAGTTATTATGACATGGCAGGTGATGTGTGCCAGATGGACCAAATTCACAAAGGAAACTTGGCCATGATTTCAGAATGGTTTTGCAATTTGTATTTATTAAAGAAGATGTGTGCATTGAATTCAGGAGTAATGAGTCCACTAAGACCTTTAGAAATTTAAAAAATTAAATTATTTAACAACATTTCAAGCACATACACAAGATTACAGTCACTTAATACTTTAACAAATCCTAAAATTCTTAATTAACCTAATTCCCAACAACACACCCCCTTTAAGGCAACAGTCCAAAATAGATTTTAAATTTAAAAAGCAGGCCAGCAAGATATCACATCACCCACTCGACTGTGGAATTCCAAAGGCTTTTCTTCAACTTTAGTTACTGGACACAGCAGACTTTTGCAAAAAATGGCTGGAGGCTTCTTAAAGGCTGTTTCACACACTCACCTTAGATCTTACATGGCCCCCTCAACATGGTCTTTCATTCCTCTTTATATATGTTTCTCTCTCTTTAATCTGTAAATTCCATTGTTCCATGTGCCTTTGCAAATTTACTTTTCCTATAATATAAAAATCTTTCATGTTGCCAATATGAACTATTCCTTTTGGGGAAAAATAAACACACCGCTTGGCCTTGTTTATCTTACCAGTTATAAACATCCTACCATCTAAAAATGCAAATTTCCTTCACATTTTATATGCTAAGGCCTCATCCTCATTTACTCATGAACGTTTCAAGAACCCTTCTACACCTAACTCCTTTTGATAATTTCAAGCTTGCAGTCTAGCTGACTTCAAGTCAATTAAATCACACAGGCAGAATCATCCATACTCACTCCTATAAACCTACTTTACAACAACCCACAATAATATTATGAAAATTATTATAGTTTGTAACACCATGAAAAGAATGGCCCCCTGCACGAAACATCAGACATGGCAGGTGATCAAGTACTTCATCCACTAATCCTGCACACTCAGAATGCCACCTCCTGCCGAGACAGCATAAAGAAGAAAAATATCTAAAAGAAATTTATTTCTCTTCCATATTCTCTTGCTTAAATTGTTTTTTTCAAATTGGACAAATGGTTGGTGTGATAAAATGGTCACCACTGATCACATGATGGTACTTCTGAAAGTTTCTGAGCAGTTTAAAAATGGACAAAGGCTAACAAACGGAACCCCTGGAATGTAATACTCTTTGTATTGTACAAACATTCCAGCTAAGCCAACACAAAGGATAGTGAACAAGAATTCTGTACCAGTCAGCTATGGACAAAGGCCGAGCTATTGTTGACTCCTCATCCCCAACATTGTGCTAATGGTTCTACAGTTAGCTGCTTGAAACACAATGGGTTTTAACCTCGTTAGCCAAATAGCTCGACCCAAAACCTGTCACATGACCAAGACTTGAGCTGTTTGAATTGCTTTAATTATACCGCTTTTAGGTTTTACAATCAGTCACTGTTTAACCTCAGGAGAGAAACAAGACTCCAGACTCTGCCATTTGCCACCTAACAAAACAACAGAAACAGGGATCTACCCAGGTTTTAATTTTTTTTAACTCATTCATGGGATGTGGGTGCCACTGGCTAGGCCAGCATTTATTGCCCATCCCTAATTTCCCTTGAGAAGGTGGTGAGCTGCCTTCTTGAACCGCTAAAGTCCATGTGGTGTAGATAAACCCAGATTGCTGTTAAGGAGGGAGTTCCATGATTTTGACCCAGTGACAGTGAATGAATGGCAATATACATCCAAACCGGAATAGTGAGTGGCTTGGAGGGGAATTTCCAGGTGGTGATGGTCCCAAGAGTCTGCTACCCTTATCTTTCTAGATGGCAGTGGTCATGGGTTTGGAAGGTGCTATCTAAGAAGCCTTGGTGAATTCCTGCAGTGCATCTTGTAGATGGTACACACAGCTGCCACGTTGGTCGTGGAGACAGTGAATGTTTGTGAATGAATCAAGCAGGCTACTTTGGCCTGGATAGTGTCAAGCTTCTTGAGCGTTGTTGGAGATGCACTTAGAGGCAAGTGGAGAGTATTCCAACACACAACTGGCTTATGCCTTGTAGATGGTGGGCAAGCTCTGGGGAGTCAGGAGGTGAGTTACTTGCTGCAGATTCTAGGCCTCTGGCTTGCTCTTGTAGCCACAATTTTTTTATGGCTGGTCCTGTTCAGTTTCTGGTCAATAGTAACCTCCAGGATGCTGACAGTGAGGGATTCAGCGATAGTAATGCCATTGAATGTCAAGGGCGATGGTTAGATTCTCTCTTGTTGGAGATGATCATTACCTGGTACTTGTGTGGCGTGAATGTTATTTGCCACTTGTCAGCCCAAGCCTGGATATTGTCCAGGTCTTGCTGCATTTAGACATGGACTGCTTCAGTATCTTGAGGAGTTACGAATGGTGCTGAACATTGTGCAATCATCATCAGCGAACATCCCCACTTCTGACCTTATGATGGAAGGAAGGTCATTGATGAAGCAGCTAAGTTGGGCCTAGGACACTACCCTGAGGAACTCCTGCAGTGATGTCCTGGAACTGAGATGATTTACCTCCAACAACCACAACCATCTTGCTTTGTGCTAGGTATGACTCCAACGAGTGGAGTTTTCCCCCTCATTCCCATTAATCCCATTTTTGCTAGGCTACTTGATGCCACACTCAATCAAATGCTGCCTTGATATCAAGGGCACTCACTCTCACCTCACCTCTGGAGGCCAACTGTTTCGTCCATGTTTGAACCAAGGCTATAATGAGGTCGGAATCCAAACTGAGTGTCAGTGAATAAGTTGTTGCTAAGCAAGTGCTGATTGGTAGCACTGTTGGTGACCCATTCTATCACTTTACTGATGATGGAGAGTAGACTGACGGAGTGGTAATTGGTCAGGTTTTGTGTACAGCACATACCTGGGTAATTTTCTACTTTACTTGGCCCTCGTCTACTCTGTGTACTACTGGAACATCTGAACTTCTATATCTGTGCCTGGAAGACTAACTCATTTCTACATGCCTTCTTCCATTGTGGAAGTCATCGCTTCTGAAAAAGCGGATCATCCTGCAACAGTCTCAGCCTACTAAACCCTGAAGGAATGCACCATTGGACTTTTTGATTCTGGGCTCAAATGAAACAATAATTCTTATTTATTTTTGTTGTAGTCTTTGCCTTGAACCCCTTTCTTTCCCTTATCCCTCTTATTGTATGCATGAAAAAGGGGCAGACGTTGCAAAGCCCCTTCCTGCGTTTTGTGTATGTGTAAAATAAACTACCCCTCTTATTTTACCTTACCTCGAGTTTACTGTGGGGTTATTAATAGAGGGTTAGATAACTCCAAAACTGAAGGGCTTGGGAAAATACTTATAAAGAGGGAAATCAGAAACCAAAAACACCTTTCTGTTTACAGACAGTTAGTGAGTGGAGAAATCAGAGCTGTTCTAAATTAACCCCTTCCTGTCCATAACACAGGACTGATAAAAACCTGGCCTTAGCCCTTCAGTGCCTCACTGAAGTGTAACAAAGTACACTCTAGCTCATTGCTAGCAGGGAAGTGAGGGTGGGCTATGAAAAGGGAAGATTAGAAAGGGGAGATGGAAGTCGGGATTCCGCTCAAAGCACTTTCCCTTCTGACCCGTTTCCAACACTATCACCATCTCCTTCACAGACCCACATGCTGCCTCATGTCCCGATGGCCAAGTCTTCCCTTGCACAGGTGCAGAGGGGACAGTCTTTGCCCAGGCCCGCATGGGCTCTAAAGCTCAAAGTACATTCGTGATGAGCATCTAAGTAGTCTATCCAGGGCTATGAACAGCCTGCCATTACCTCTGGTGAAGTCACATGTGTGACAAGTAGAAGTAATAACAAAAGGAAGAGTAAGGAATTGTGGTTGCACAAGGGTATGTGCTTGGGTGTTGAAAAGTGTTGGGTTAATTTTCCGCTCAATTCTTCTGAACAATAAAAATTATTTGTTTGCTTCATTTCCAATTTTTATCTGCTGTCTGGTAAATGGCCTTCTGCCTTGTGAAGAATAGTAAAAAAGAGTTAAGGATGTGCAGTGAGTGTCTGTGAAAGGCATGGATTGGTGATTGTAGGATTACTTCGTGCTGTGGGTGCTGGGAATGCATGGGTGCTTAGTGTGTTCAGAATTTGGTTGTCAGATGGGACCAGTGCCTCACCCTAAGTGAATTCTGCCTGAACCAGGCTGTCGTACACATCCCAGCAGATATGTGTGCAGCTGCTGGTGCCCTTGTCACATCATGTTCCTTCTCCTCTGAAGGAACAGCGCATTCAGCAACTTCTTCCTCCTGAAGGGTCAGTCCTTGCTGCCTTACAATGTCTTACAAGGTGCAGCAGACTACTATCATCCTGGATATTCCAGCTGATGTATACTGAAAGGCGCTCCCAGATCTGTCGAAACACCTAAAGTGCATTTTAATCATCCTGGTTGCTTGCTTGATGACAACTCTAGTGGTCAGCTGGCTTCTATTTCACTTCTCCTCAGCATCATTCTCTGTATTCTTAACAGGTGTCATCAGACACATCTTCAATGGGTAGACCTCATCTCCAAGGAAACATCCTCTAACTCTGCTTTGAGATGTCAAGATTTCAGGGAGGCTCCAGTGGCTAGGATGAAAGCATCATGGCAGCCCCTGAGAGTCTTGGACTGGCACATGAGTGAAGCCGATGAATGTCTGGACCTGTGGGAAGCCAGCCAAAGTCACAAAGTTGAGTGCCTGCTTATTCTAACTGGCTTCATCTGTTAAGAAGTGCACATAATTTCTGGCCCTGGCAAGCAAGGCATCGGTCACCCACGAGATGCACTTGTGGACAGCAAATTGCAAAATTCTGCAAATATCACATGCAGAACCCTGGAAGGAGCCAGAAGTAAAGAAATCAAGGTCAATGGTGACCTGCTTGGGAGGAGATCTTCCTGGATGCTGCTAATGTCTATGACCACCTGACACAATATGCTAACCTTCCTGAGGCACTGTTGCTCAGTCATGACCAGCACATGTATCCCTAATTGTAAGCTGTGTGTTGGGGGCATTGCTTCCTGTGAGCTGGATCTTTGTGCTGATCCCCTCTCTCCTGTACAGTGGAAGATGGTTGGGGAGAAGATTGCTGCTACTCCTGCTCGTGATGTTCTTGTTGCTGGTGCTGTTGCTGTTGCTGTTGCTGATCTTGCAAAGCTGTGTAAGTGACAACCTTGCTGAATTGAAGGTTGACAGCTGGCAAGTATAGTTAAATTCCAAAGTAATAGAAATAATTTCCAAAGTAATGGAAATCACCTCTAAACAATGAAAGCATACTTTCAACACAAGTCCTGTGAGCAAAAGCCTTTCATCTAGGTAAAGAAGTAGGTGTGAAGCCTCAGTATTTAAAGCATTTCTTGCCTACCAATTGTTCAGTCCCCTCAAATCCCATTATCCTCTTGAATTGATTTCCCTGGCGAATTACATGAAGCCCCAGAAATCTGCAAAGTTAAATTCAAATATTCCAGATAAAAAGCTGATAATGAGTTTGTTGCATATTATAAATATGACAGGATTTTCCCAAGCACATCAGGCCATGGTGAGGTTAAAGGTACAGATCAGAAGGTTGCTGCTGGTCTGTCTGCAGACTGTCAATTTCAGTTGCTCATTCACAGTTTAACCAGTTGCTCATTCACAAACTCACTCACTCTTTCAGGTTAAAATTCCCCTCTCAAAATAATTTATGTATCCTGGATCACCAGATGCTTCCAAGTAAAACTGGTGTTAGCTCCAGCTAGCAAAAATACAATCTCAATATCAGTAAGGGCATCTACCTGCTTTGCATTAGATGCTAGGAAAAAGGAAAGTGATGTAATACCTAATTTGAAGTCCTGTCCTTCATTAAACTTTTAAGATCTGGCAATTATAGTTTTCAATTTATGTGTCAATTTGAATGACAGTTTGCAAAAGGACCCATTGGCCCAAAACTTCTGAGATCCAGAGCAGCAAAATCAGAACTTAAGTTGTAGTTGCAGGTCGGACTCTGCGGAAATCCTGATACACACATGCGCTGAAATTGCCTGCTAAGTTTAAACTTGCTATGAGCTGATTTGTGTTGCCCTGGACCCTCTGTGAATGTCTCCAAGACTGCTCAAGGCTAGAGGCTTGGGCCAGATCTGTGGGATTTCCCTGGATACTTAGCCTGGAAATGCTACACTGATTAATATCTGGTAAAACTCAGTGATTAGCCAGCATAACTGAACTAAGCACTACAACTGATGCACCACCGAACCCCCGCAACCAATCACCCCCACAATCTGACTACCTGACCTGACCCAACTACCTCCTTGACCTGACCACCCCTCTGACCAATCCAACTGTCGACCCAACCTGAATACCCCTGAGCTGACTACCCCCCAACAAATCCGACCACCAACCCCCTCCCCCACCAGCACAACCCTTTTTCCCAGCACCCAGTGCAAAGCAGATAAACACCCTTTCCGATTTTGAGCTTGTTCCAAGCTCCTCTTTGGTATTACCATTTTCAGTTCGGCAGGTTGAGGTGTGAGCTTGTTCCAAGCTCCTCTTGGGCATTACCCTTTCCTGTTAGGCAGGTTGGGTGGGCAATCGGGTCAGTGGGTGCAGGGATGCTAGTCAGGTCAGATCAGGGCGATAGTCGGGTTAGGTAGGGACGGGGGTTGGTCAAGTCGGGTCAGGAGCGTAGTCAGATCAGGTCCATCATAGTAGAGTCCGGTTAAGAACATACTTGGGTCCAGGGGTAGTCAAGGAGGATCAGGGTTGGTGGGGGGGTGGTTGTCAAGTTAGGTCTGGTGGAGGAGTAGTTCTGTTGGGTCATGGGGTGGAGTTAGGTCATGTGTGGTAGTCGGCTCCGGGGGTGGGGGGTGGGGGGGGGGATGGGTAGTGAGGTTGGGGCTAGTTGGGTCAGAGCACATGATAGAGACATGCGATTATGCAGGGGGGCAATGTAGGTTGTGGTGCTCAATTCAGATATGTGCAAGTAAATGATGTTAGTTTCTACTAGCAAAAATACCTAACTAGCTCCTCCCAACCCAACTACCCCTCCCGACCTGACCCAAGCACCCACCCTCCCAACCCAAAGATCTTCCCCGCTATCCCTCGACCAGACTACCTCCCCACTGACCTGACCCAACTACTCCACAACCTAACCCGATACAACTAGCCCCACCCAACTCAATTACCTCCAACCTGACTACACACTCCCATCCCAGTACCACTGACCCACCCACCTACTCACTCATTAACATACCCACTCATCCATGAACTCACTGACCCACTCACTCATCCACTTACTAATCTACCCACTCAGTCACTCACTAACCTACTCATTAACCCACAAAAAGACTTGAAACCTTTAAAAACTTACCTGAAAATGGCATCCATTGTCATAAAAGGGGTCCTCTCTTTTTCTTTCTTCCCCTGCACTCACCGGTCTTCTATGGGCATAGCTGTGCAGCTGCAACTGGAATCAGAACTCCTGGCTGAAATTACGCAATGGGCCGTAACTTCTGAGCTCTAGTGCAGTATAATTGGGGGCGGGGGGGTACCCAAAAGATGAGCTGGCAAAACTCCCCCCTTCCCCCACGAATTTTCCAGGTAAGGAATGCATGGCAATTGCCTGGGAAGTGCAAACTTCCGATGGGCCATTGCCCTGCACTGGGATCCATCCAAACATGCAATTTAAGTCACAAACTTCGGATGGTTCCAATTATATTACGTAAATAGTTACCCAGAAAAAGTTAGAAGAATTAAAACCACTTATAACTTCTGGGTAACTATTGTACAGACCCACACCTAAGCCCCCACAGGTCTCCCCCCCACACCCCTCATGGACTCCCCCCACTCCCTGACTACCCTCAAATGGGACGCCCCCAACTTCTCATCCCCGGCTACCCATGCCCCAAGGGACTTCACCCCCCCCTCCCAATCCTGACCACCCCCACACCAATGGGGGCTCCCCGCCTCCACAGGATTCCCTCAACGTCATGGAATCCTGCCCCACCCTCTCTCCTCCCCCAATACCACTTTCCGGCTCTTACCCTCCAACTATGGCCTGACCTGACCCACCCAACTCCCAACCTGACTCTTCCCCACCAAAGCCCAATCTAACACCCCACTCCCAAAATCCCACCCCCATACCTCCCAAATCCTACCCTCTTACCTTAGACACTCACCTTCTCCCTGGCTTGTCAAATACCTTTAAACTTGGCTGGACCTTTAACTTACCTGGTTTACAGCAGCTAATGCCTCAAAAAAGAGGGTCTGGCCTCCTTATATCCAACTCTGCAGCACTCAACTGAAGGCCTCAGGAGCGTGCTGCACTGCACAGGTCTTGCCCAACCTGAGTCAGAGGGTCGAGCAAGAGAGCTGAAATTTTTTCGATCCTAAGAAAATAGGAGCAGAGTGGCAATCCAACTTTGATTGCCGCTCCGTGGAAGTTCAGGTCCAATATGGTCGGGATGCAGAAATCTTTGTGGGCAGCAACAATGCATGCAGCACTGATAGTGACTGGAAGATCTGTGTCTGAATTGTGGATAATGGTAAGTCCCTAAGGATCACATCCCTAGGTGTGATACCTTCGATGGATTTAAATATTAACTGCAAATTGCCCACCAAAAGAAAAATCAGAAATTCTTCAGAGATAGAAAGAAGGTAAAGGAAGTGATGAAGGACTTTTTAAATAATACTTTGCTACTTTAGTTTAATGGCTTATGTTTCTAAGCACAAAGAAATAAAATAGTAAAACAATATAAAAATCTAAGTACATGCAAGATTAATCAAGCTAAGATGAAAAGGCGAGTGATGTGGTAAGGCAAGTACTGTACGTGCTGTGCAATAACATACTGCAGAGATCCCTACAGGCAAAGCCTGAGCAACCCAAAGAGAGGCAGTACCATCAAACACCACAACAGTCAACCTTCTACGAATAAGATCGTATGAGATACATGCATGACACATATTGCCAGCCACAATTTTGGAAATTTATCAATACATTAATAGCAGACTGTAAACTTAACCTTGCTAAAATACTGAAATCTTGAACATTGCACAGTTATGCTGTGACAAAGCAAAGATGTTACGATATTCCTAAATTATTACATTGTTAATACAGATTTAGGCTATTAATAGCAATTATCCAATTATTTCTGCAATTTTCAACACCTAAACTTGTGATTATGTTATTTGTGCTATCACAGATGTTAAGTAGTTCATGTTAGTTGATGCAGTTCTGATTCTAGCTTCATTTTTGATGATTCTGCAAGTAGAATTTAATTACACTTCACTCAGTGCTGTACTGTAGTCCTGTTGAAATAAAACTAGCCTAGATAACTAGCAATATATTTTGACCAGATTATGTGAGATAGTCCACAGGTGAGGTCATTTCAGCATCTAATAAACTTCAAACATTAACAGTTAATCCCACACAATGCAAACTCCCAATGTATACATGCCACAAAAAATGTACAAGATTCACCTGATACTCTTTGCTGAGATAGTTAATATATTTGAATCCTGGAGGGATATTTCTTGTATATTACACCAAACACAATTCAAGAACTAGGTTAAAATGTCAGATTTATTCTTGTACAAAAGGTTGTTGAACTCATTTCGATTGTCTTCAGGGGTTGAGGAATTTTGCAATTTTTTCCCCTGCATTAGCTTACTTTTTCTAAATCTTCTTTAGCTGCCCCACAAGATTACCTTTCTATAAGTGTACGGGTACACTGGGAGTCATGATGCTAGGTTGCATTGTGATTGTTTCAGATAGACTTGTCTTTTCCTGTCCACTTTTTCATATGTTCATATGTTTAGCACTTGCCTCATCAACATTAACATGGATGCACGAAAAGATGAGATAATGATGTTTGCAAAGCAACATAAAGACCAGAGTGGGAATTTTTCCTATGGCGGGCAGGCTGGGTGGGAGCAGGCAGGGGTGGGCACGGAGCCGCCATTTTATGAGGCCAATTAAGAACTGCCCAGCGTAATGCGCAGCTGGTAATGCTCAGCACTATCTGTGTGGGCAGGAAGAGAGAGAGTTGCATGCACGCGAAAGAGCGCAGCAAGAGGAGCTGCCTCAGAGAGATTAAGCAGAGAATAAAACTTTTTTAAAAATAAAGTAAAAAATTATTTAAGCATGTCCTCTCGTGTGACAGTGTCAGATGAGCTGTGACATGTTTGTGAAGTTTGCAAAATTTATTTAATTATTTTTTAAAACTTTCAGGAAACCTCATCCCGCCCGTGGATGAGGTTTCCTGAAAAACACGATGGCCGCTTGGGCTCTTTGCCTACCCACCAACGTTAAGGTTGGATGGGTAGCATTGTTAATAAGTTAAATTACTTTTTTAATGGACTTAATAGGCCGTTGACAGTTTGGCGAGTGCGCAGCCGCCTCCTGCGCGCGCTTGCCGATTGAAATATTGAAATGACACACGATGACATCAGGACGCATGCCCGACGTCATCTCGCGTCATTTTATGTGTTGGAATGTCAGCCCCACCCCCGCACACCAATGACAATATTCTGCCCCAGATCACAAGTACAAAAATTAAGCACATTACTTCAAACTTGATCCAGTTCATTTGCTTCAAGAAATCAGATAACAGAAGAGGGAGTAGTTTTTGGGAAGTATTAGCAGCTGATTGGATTTTAAGAAAAATCTTAGCTCTTCCTCAACATTTCTAGATCCAAAGATTTGAGCAATTTGAAACTGTACCATTGGACTGATAAAAATTACAAATATTTGAAATAAATATTTTACTGAATAGCAATACTCCAAAAAACTAAAGTCAGCGTTAGACAAGCAGTCTGTGGGAGCTGAGTGATAAGGGTGTGTTTGAATGCCATTTCTCCCCATGATTCTAGCTGGATTTAAATCTAGGGAAGTTAGAAATGTACTTAAAGGGGTTGTGTGAAGCCAATAAAATGATTCCCAACTTATTTTCCTAGATCTGTAAATGAAAGAATAATGTTTGATTATGTATTTTCCATACCTGGTCCAAAGACGTTCTAATT
Source organism: Carcharodon carcharias (assembly GCF_017639515.1). Lineage (NCBI taxonomy): Eukaryota > Metazoa > Chordata > Chondrichthyes > Lamniformes > Lamnidae > Carcharodon > Carcharodon carcharias. The sequence goes on from NC_054471.1 coordinate 74,597,546, forward strand.
TAAATAAAATTTAGCAATTTACTTAATAAATGGAACAAGTTTGCAAAATTTATTTAATTATTTTTTAAAACTTTCAGGAAACCTCATCCCGCCCGTGGATGAGGTTTCCTGAAAAACACGATGGCCGCTTGGGCTCTTTGCCTACCCACCAACGTTAAGGTTGGATGGGTAGCATTGTTAATAAGTTAAATTACTTTTTTAATGGACTTAATAGGCCGTTGACAGTTTGGCGAGTGCGCAGCCGCCTCCTGCGCGCGCTTGCCGATTGAAATATTGAAATGACACACGATGACATCGGGACGCATGCCCGACGTCATCTCGCGTCATTTTATGTGTTGGAATGTCAGCCCCACCCCCGCACACCAATGACAATATTCTGCCCCAGATCACAAGTACAAAAATTAAGCACATTACTTCAAACTTGATCCAGTTCATTTGCTTCAAGAAATCAGATAACAGAAGAGGGAGTAGTTTTTGGGAAGTATTAGCAGCTGATTGGATTTTAAGAAAAATCTTAGCTCTTCCTCAACATTTCTAGATCCAAAGATTTGAGCAATTTGAAACTGTACCGTTGGACTGATAAAAATTACAAATATTTGAAATAAATATTTTACTGAATAGCAATACTCCAAAAAACTAAAGTCAGCGTTAGACAAGCAGTCTGTGGGAGCTGAGTGATAAGGGTGTGTTTGAATGCCATTTCTCCCCATGATTCTAGCTGGATTTAAATCTAGGGAAGTTAGAAATGTACTTAAAGGGGTTGTGTGAAGCCAATAAAATGATTCCCAACTTATTTTCCTAGATCTGTAAATGAAAGAATAATGTTTGATTATGTATTTTCCATACCTGGTCCAAAGACGTTCTAATTTAAATAAAATTTAGCAATTTACTTAATAAATGGAACAAACACATTCCAGTAGCTATTGACGTGTTGCATTTATTGCAACACAAATTACCCAGGCAGCCAATAAAGGAGTTCTGAAGCAATTTCACAGGATGAAACAACTCAAAATCCCCTATGACATAACACTGCTTCTTTAGATAAAATTAATTTTCAATTTGATCCAGGTTTGAGAGTCAAATAAACAGATCTGTAATTAACAAAATAAAAATTCAGAAGACAATGGTTCCGTACCTCAGAGACATTTGTGGGAGATGGAACTATTCTATTTAAGCATGTTATGGCCTTATGCTGATATCAATATCCCAAAAGAAATTTAACCTAACTACCTTTTCAGCAACAAAGCTAATTTTCTCCCTCCTACTCTCCTGAAAGTACTAAATTCTGCTGGGTACAGTTCCACAGTTGCCTGGTATCCTCTAGCATTCTGTCTGTTTTAGGCTATTGAATGTAATTAATTGTAACAGTACTTGCAGGGTCAATTTCAGTGTAGTTTGAGAGTTGTTCCTATATGGTGTAAAAATTATTTTATTTAGGTAGGTGAAGCAAACAGGTGCCCTGATGAGTGCACGATGAAAAGCTTTGACATGTCTCTTTTCTCAGCAATACTCAAGTTCTGTACTACCAAAGGACTGACTGTATGTCAATTACAGGCAAAATTGGAACCCTGACCTCTGTTGGTTTGATACGTTGTAAAAGGCTTGTAAGTTATTAAATGCATATGATTTTACACAGAATATTGTTCATTTCCCTGTTCTAATTTAGATAAATTACTGATTTATAGCCCAGTCTGATAGGATTTATATCCAACCTACCCACTGAAAGTGTAGCAAATAATGCATTCTACTAAGCCGAAATACTGCAGCGGAGGTCTCCGCATGATCTCAAAATCCTCAGTATTGTCAACCTAAATATAGTGCAGGTAAAGTCATATTCTGGTTTATAGGGGACACAAAGTCCACTTACAGGAGTAGTCTGTAATACCATACTTTGGCTTGCTGGAATATGTCATTTGCCATGTCTATGGCATGGCAGACTGAATATAGACACGATCAGATCACGGTTCAGACAACAAACCAAAAAATTTACCATAAAGCAGGTAATTCAATTCTATTCAGTACATATCTGTATTTTTATATATAAATGGGTTGATGGACTGAAAGGCCTCCTTCTATGTTATAATAATTCTATGCCATTTCAAAAAAAAAATCCTAAACCCAAACAGTAACAGTCCAATACTTTGCCCAAAATGCAGTTTTTCTTGTGTGGACAGTGTGTTAAGAAGGCTATTTTACCACAATGGACAGCATCTGATCCTGCTCTCATATGTTCACACTCATGTAATTTTTAGCAAGGTACATTATATATGAATCTGAAGTAGGACTCTCACGATTCAGCTATCTTTTACAACTTTATTCCACAAAGATTTTGGGAAAGAGCGAAGTTTAAGTGTTGTGTTTTAAAATTAAGTGAGTTCACACAGGTTTAAAAATCCACCTGGGAACAGCTGCAACAAAATTCAGTCCAGTGTTGTCTAGGAAGGGAGCATGGTCTAGCAAGAAAAAAAATCCTCATCATAAGCTGAGGGTTTGTTAGAATCAGAAGCGTAACCAAAATAGTAAGGTGAGTAGGACATGTCTTTCTTCTGATTCATGAGTATCAGTTTGAAGTTAAATGCCGAGTTTTTAAACTGTCATTTTTATAGATTTACTTACTATCTGTAAAAATAAAATACTTTATCAATTACTAACTGGCCCCTTTTCACTTGGCTGAGGGAGGGTTTGGAGAAGTTGAATGAGGCTATATGTTAAATATGTGACGTTCAGCTCAAGGGGGTACCACTTGCTTTTGTATTCAATAGTGGATTGTACAGGCAGAATACTGAACTCAAGATTCATGAACTACTTACAGGAGTAACCAAAACAATAATTTAGACACCCCCATAATTTTTAATGGAAACTCGACTGAATTTTCCATTCCTTACACAGGGGTGCTGGAGCCATCTGTAGCATCATGACTGTCACAACGCTGAGATCAACTAACCAACACATTGGAGCAACAAAGATTTTTTCATGTTATCAGTGCATTTTTGATAGGCTCACCTCAAACCTTGGGCAACTATCAATCCCAGAAAAGGCTGCTGTTTAACCATTACAAACCACTGGGAAAAAGGATAAAATTCATAGACTCATCAGTAAGTTATCCAATTTGCTTTTCACCTCAGGCTTTATCCTGATGAATGTAGTTCACCACAAGTAATGTTAAAGCTCAGATGTTGCAAATGACAGCACCTCTTTGTTCAAAAATTCCTGCAAATCCATGCTGGGGTCACTGAGGTCCAACTGAAGAAACTTATCAACAAATGCCTTATACCCCTCAAATTGGTTTGCTTTTGAAGGACAGTCAACACGATGAATAGGTTCTCCCCTGCGGTACAGCTCAGAAACCTGTATCCCTCGCTGCACCACTTGTGGTGGCATCCCAGCTAGTATAGCTATATTGGCAGTTTGGCTGTTCGTGGACACACCCTCTTTCAGCTGGTAGAAAAACACCAGTTCCTCTCCATCCAGGATGGTCTCTAGCGTTAGGTACCGTATAAGGGTACTAGAAGGGAGGAGATTAAGTTGGACCAAACTGTGAAAGTTGGTAGAGAGAAAGATGTGGGGACACTTCACATCTTCCTGCACCCAGTGTCTCAAAACAGCTGCAAGGAGGGACAAGCCATCAACACTATTAGTTCCTTTCCCAAATTCATCAATTAGCACCAGGGCTCTCTCTGTAGCATTGTTAACTGCAGCTGCCAACTGGTTCAAGTCTATGATGAAGGTTGAGAGTCCCACAGACACAGATTCACGGCTTTGGATCCTTGTGTAAATTCCATCTATTAGACCAATATCTGCCTCTGTAGCAGGGACATAACTACCTATCAGTGCCATGAACACTATTAGCCCAATCTCCTTGAGATATACACTTTTGCCACTGGAATTTGGACCAGTGAGAACTCGAATCTTTCCATGTTCCTCACCGCTACTGATGGGGTTTGAAACAAACGTTCTTGTACACAGTTCCATTAGAGGATGTCTTCCATCTTTGATATTGACTATATTCTTGTTGGTTAGTCTTGGCCTTGTGTAGGTGTTCTCTTGGGCTACAACAGCCATGGCAATTAGACAGTCCAACTGGGCTGCATACTCCATCACATCATAAAGGACTGCAGACTTTTCTAAAATCTTTGCCTGCAATTGATACATAACAGCTGTCTCAAGGTCCCGGATTTCGCAGTGCAAGTCTCCCAACATTGTATCAAGCTCCTTAGTTCTAGCACTTCTATAATGAAGTCTATCCTCAGAGAGAAACATGAAATCTAGTCCTTCTATCTCAAAATCATTCTTGTTTACCATGCTTGGAAGACGTGGAATAGTTAGAAGAAATCCAATCAGTGGGATGTAGATAACACAACATGAAGGAATCCTGTTGTCCAATAGTGTTAGTTCATTTCTTGCTACTTCAGTTAAGAAATCTGACAGCCCCATCAGTTTACGCTTTTTTTCATCTATGGCTGGGTCCACATTTGGCTTAACTGTGAATCTGTTCTCTGTATTACTACCTTCAAAATCCACCACTTTATTGATGAGACTGACAATATAATGAAGATCATCTGTGAAAGTCTGAGAAACCTTTGCAAACAGTTCCACAGACCTGGAGAGGGACCTGCAAGTATCTCCAATGCACACAGCATTGTACACAGTCTTGTAAAGACCTTGCCAATCGTTCACTTTGGTGTAAGATAGCGTCATCCTCTTCAAAATTAGTGGGATATTTTTGATGTGCTTTAAGCAATCTTGAAGTGTGTGCATTAGCTCGGTGTTTCTGGCCAGCATGAAAAACTGGATGACATCCAGCCGTTTGTTCAACTCGCCCAGGTTCTTGGTAGGACGCATAAACCATAACCTCATCAGCTTTGTCCCCCACTGAGATTTGCAGCGATTCATAACTCCGAACAAGCTGAGCCCCTCTTTCAATCCAGATGCCAGTTTGTACACGGATGGGTGCACTTCTGACTTGAAAATCTGCAACACGCAGTAGGCGTCCTGGTCAATGTGCACGATGTCATTCAATGCAAATTTCCTTAGTGCCAAGATGGGGACGCTCACGCTGGGATCTTCCAACTCCACTCCAACCCTCCTCCTCTCTAGAAACTTCAACAGGCCCCCAAGGGCTCGCAACATGGTGGCGCACTCGAATGGTATAACTGACGCCAGATACATGATTCTTTCTGCTTCGGTCAGGTGCGTGGGGATACAGGGCAGGTTCACCGACAGCACCCGCTGCTTGCTGATATTCAGCCCGAAGTCCACATTGGGGAAGATTGCTATTTCTGGCTTCCCATCCTCTCCGTTGTCGGCGGTCCCCGCCGCCTTGAGGAAATCGGCCATGTTACGGTCTTGCTTTGCGCTTGTTAAAATGCACCGGGGCTGCAGCTCTTCTATCGCCTTCCTCAGCAACCTGAGATCCTGTGCGTCTGGGGCATCCGGCATGAAGTAAACGGCGCAATCGTTGGCGCTGTAGTAAGCGAGCCCCAGCTGCCCGCCATGCCACAATACACTCGCGTACACGTCGGGCTGAGAGGGAACATCCGCATCGCCCGCCGCCCCATTCACAGCAGCTAACTGCTGCTGGGCCGGGGTGGCAAAGTTACTCATTAGGCTCAGTGAACTCTCGCCATTGCCATAATAGCCCTCCCCCGGATGTTTAACACACCCCAGCCTCCCTCAACGGTTTTTATTTAATCGCGCCATTTTTGCGCACAATCCCCCATTTCCCGCTCGAGGCGGCGGTTAGCAGCTGCCCCGTGCGGCTCCGATCTCCCGCTCGAGGCGGCGGTTGGCAGCTGCCCCGTGCGGTTCCGATCTCCCGCTCGAGGCGGCGGTTGGCAGCTGCCCCGTGCGGCTCCGATCTCCTGCACGAAGGAGCGGTTAGCAGCTGCCGTGTGCGGCTCCGATTTCCCGCTCGAGGCGGCGGTTGGCAGCTGGCGCGTGAGGTTCAGCTCCTTTAGACATAGAGCAAGAAATTTGCCAGTGACTTTCATTCAACTCAAAAGACGTGAAACTGTGTAAAACAGTAGTTTCAATCTCATGACAGGAAGGTATAAATTTCTCAACTTTTTTTCTTAAGGTCTGGTTGGAGTTTAAGAGCCTGGGCAAAGTTGGTGCCAAGGAGAAGAAAGCAATGAGAGTTGTATTTCCTTTTTGCCGATAAATGCACCACTGCTTTTTTGGCCTGGTGCTTGGGATCCATGAAATAATTTTTGGCCCAAATCTTCCGAGCATCGGAGATTGGACATACGATGGAATATACGCGTCAGGAACTTGCAGATGTCCTGAGGCACAAGTCTTTGCAGGAATTACCTGGGATGTTTAAACTTCGGATGGACTGCTTCCCTACCGCTCGGGACCCTGCATGAATGTTTCCAACTCTGAGCTGAGTTGGAGACTAGGGACAGTTTCCCTGTGACTTAGCTTGATAGTTATGCAGGAAATGTTAGACAGAATAAACCTGATCTAACACTTGGAAAACTGCAACAGCCCCCCCCCCCCCCGCCTCCACATCGCGGCACCCCCACCCCCACATCCCCACTCATGTTCTCCAGACTAGACCTGACCACCCCAACCATCCCTGGCTACCCCCTTGCAGCCTACCCCATCAACCAATCCGAATTAACCCCTGTCCAATTCCACCCCCCCTGCCACCAATTTGACCTGACTACTCCCGGCGACCACCCAACTAGCCCCTGACGCAACCACCACCCAATCCAACCTGATTACCCCAACCACCCGACTTCCCCCGGACCCAACCAAACTACTCCCTGACCATCTGACTAGACCCCCCACCCACCCCGCCAACTCCGTTCTCCAACCTGACTACCCAATCACCCACCAACCCACCTCACCATCTTCTCACTCACATTTCAGGAGATTCTGGCAGAAATGCACAGTAGTGTCGGATTGGGAAAATCTTCATGGAGCAATGCCACTAACTGGAGGATTCAGACTAAGGTCTCATAGTTTGATTTGATCATGGTGTGGGTGCCAGATAGTATACATAAGATTGCAGCTATTGCAGAACTTGACAGTGAAGTTTACAAAGAGGTGACCTTTAATATTGCTGATGAAGAAAACCCAGATATACAATTTTAGAAGGGCCAACTTCTAAAAAGAGTTCAAACTGATAAAAATTGTTTATTGGTGTAACAATCCAAAACTTATTGAACGCTTTTGAAGCTACTGGAAGAGCTTGCAAGGTAATAAAATTATATACAGGTATATACACGCGTATAAGTCTAGCAAAAATAATTGCAATCCTAAATGTTTATGCAAGATCTTTGAAAATAAAATAACAACTTGCCTTTATATGGTGCCTTTAATGTGGAAAATTGTCCCCTTGTTCATTTCAGGATATTTGACTGGCCTACATGAGATTTTGTTTTGGAACTTTAAATTGATTATGATATGATTTTGATGGCTTTATTCCCAAGAGCCCAGCATTTTAACAGCTGGAACTGTCTTAATGCTCTCCTGAAAGGTAAGTGAGCAGCCATCAAACTGTTATCCTTATTAATTTGAGATAAAAGGCAGATTCATTGTTTACACATTCCAATATTTCCAGCAAGCATTCGCATGACATTAAGAGTTGTATTTAAGTGGACTTACCATGGGGTTGGCACTCAGATGACAGTAACTTTGGCTGTCAGCTGAAATGGCCATTTCCCCAGCATAGAGAGTCTGAGGAAGATTAGCACCCATGCTTTAGTTTTCTTGTCCAGCTAAGAAAGAAATGTAAGAACAGCTGTTCAACATTTTGAGCTGTTCCACCTTTGAATCAATGGGTGATCTGCAACCAAGGACGGAATCGTCCGTGCCCGCTGGTGTCGGGCATGCTTGGGGTGGCGTGAGCGGACAATATGATGAGAAGGCCAAAAATCGGTTTCACGACGTCATGAAACCAGTTTGCAATCGTTTGCTCAGCCCATCGATGGCGGGCCACGTTTCCCAGCATCAAACGTTGGAAACCTCATTGTAATACATCTGTATATCATTATAAGGCCATCCTGCCAGAATCATCCTCCCCTGCTGGATTGTCTAACATGTTTCACAACAGCATATATAAGACATGCACTTAGCAGGCTACACTTTGAAGGGAACTCAGAGGTGAGTACACAGTAATGTTGCACCATGCTCATCCAGGTCACCTGTTGGACTTTAAATTGAGCCACATTGGAAGTGTAGGGGCAAGGGCTGCCCTGCGGCTGAAGGTAGTGCACAGCACGTACAGGGTGGGGGGAGGGAAGCAGCTATGCATTAGGGAAAGCTTGCAAAAAATTACAATTCCTCTGCAGCTGAGACAGTTCAGACACAGCCACATTGACATGCATGGAGTCGGGCCTCCAGTTTATCTGCCCACTCAAGCAACACAGAGGCATGAAAGTGCCACCAGAGCTTTTCGCCCATTGGGCACAAACTGGAAACTAATGAGCGTTTTAGTGGAATGCTGAACAGTTGGATGACTGGACACATTGTACAATCTCCTTGCGAAGTCACTGGTGGAGGCACTCATAGCCCCATGCAATGTCATCATCCTGGTTTGGACCAGCCTTCCTCATGGGAGCTAACCGTGAAGCCTTGCAGTGTGGGCTAGGAGAATGCCTACACCTGAACAGAGAGCACAACATGCAGTCCAATGGACAAGGCTGCTGCCAATTGGTCAGGTGGGGTGGAGGTGGTTGGGGTTTTGGGCAGCCATGCAGCGGTCTAATCTCTGGCTATCCAAGTGGCGGCTAGCAATCTCCGGGATGCGTTAAGGGGCCTTCAGACAACCAAGAGGGGTTCTTAATATGCCCAAGCGAACCCACGCTTTTCTCTCTTTCATCCTGCAGGAGGAGTACATCAGGAGCATGGAGCCTGGTGAACTAGCTGTATGCCTCGTGGCGTACAGAGAGCGGAGACAACGGGAAAGAGAGCGACAGAGGCGCCTGACTGCGTAGAGGGAGGAGCAGCACCCTCAGGGAAAAGGGGAGGCTTGGGCTCCCGCACATGCTGCTCAAGAGCCACAGTGTGTCATCGTTGGTCGGCGCCTATCTAGACCCAGGGTCTATAAACACACTTTTCATCCCTGCAGCTGTCCAAGAACCAGTGCTGCTGAAGAACGTGTATGTCTAGGGAACTGGTCGGTCACATCTGCCAGCTACTGCAGGGAAGTGGAGGACATCCAATGCCAGTGGCTCCTTTCAGGGATCCACAGGTGACCCCTGTGGAATATCACAATCTTCCACCCACAATTGTATCCATGAGGCCACGGATTCCATATTTGCGAGTGCACACAACTTTGTGCATTTCATCCGGGACCAAGAGAGCCAGGGATATTAGAGTGATTGGATTTGCCCGGACCTCAGGTTTTCCTACAGGTGCAAGGTGCCATCCACTGCATTCACATGGCGCTCAGACCTCCGTCGCAACAAGGGGTCAACTTTGTCAACCACAAGGGCTTCCATTTGCTGAATGTGCAGCTGGTAAGTGACCACCACAAACACATCTTGCAGTTCTGTGCACGGTTTTCAGAGAGTGTGCACAACTCATAGGAACAAGGAGCAGGAGTAGGCAATTCAGCCCCTCGAGCCTGCCCTGCCATTCGATATGATCATGGCTGATCTCATTTCAGCCTCAATTCCAATCTCCCACCTTCTCCCCATAACCTTTCGACCCGTTACTAATTAAAAATCTGTCTTAAATTTATTCAGCGTCCTGGCATCCACTGCAGTCTGAGATAGTGAATTCCACAGATTCACGACCCTTTGAGAAAAGTAATTCCTCGTCATCTCTGGTCTAAATCTACCGCCCCTTAGCCTAAAACTATGGCTTCTCTTTCTAGAATGCCCCATAAGAGGAAACATCCGCTCCACGTCTACTTTGCTGATGAACAGAACAGAACATACGACCTCAAGCAATCCGACAACCTCAGCATCCCCTTTAGCATCTTATATACCTCAGTTAGATCTCCTCTCAACCTTCTAAACTCTAGTGAGTACAGGCCTAAACGGCTCAATCTCTCCTCATAAGACAAGCCCCGCATCTCTGGAATCAATCTAGTGAACTTCCTCTGAACTGCCTCCAATGTAACTACATCCTTCTTCAAGTAAGGGGACCAAAACTGTGCACAGTACACATCTCACCAGTGCCTTGTACAGTTGCAACAACACTTCCCTAGTTTTATACTCTATTCCTTTAGCAATAAATGCCAAAATTCCATTTGCCTTCCTTATTACCTGCTGTACCTGCATATTAGCTTTCAGCGATTCATGCACAAGGACACCCAGATCCCTCTGCACTGAAGCATTCTGAAGTTTCTCTCCATTTAAATAATAAATACGCCTTTTTATTCTTCCGACCAAAATGGATAACCTCACTCTTATCCACGTTAAACTTCATCTGCCAAATTTTGGCCCATTCACCTAACCTGGCCATATCCATTTGTAAATTTTTTATTTCTTCATTGCAACTTACTTTCCCGCCTATTTTGGTGTCATCTGCAAATTTAGTGATAGTACCTTCTATCCCTGAATCTAAGTCATTAATATAGATTGTAAATAGTTGGGGCCTAAGGATCGAACCCTGTGGCACGCCACTAGTTACAGCTTACCATCCAGAAAAAGACCCATTTATCCTGACTCTCTGCTTTCCATGGGCTAGCCAATCCTCTGTCCAAGCTAATATATTACCCCTAACTCCATGTGATCTTATCTCCTACTTTCTCAGTTGGTCAAAGATCCCTGACATCTTCTAGGGTCCACAGAGGCTGCAGGGATGGCTCATCAGGGACAAGGGCTACCCGCAGAGTACGTGGCTGATGACACCCATGCGGTGGCCTAAGGCTGCAGCAGAGCGAAGGTATAGCGGGGCTCATGCTACAACTTGCAACTTGGTGGAGCAAACCATTGGGGTGCTGAAAATGAGGTTCCGGTGCCTGGACTGGTCTGGTGGAGCCCTGCAATATAGTCCACAGAGGGTGTCACGCATCGCTGTCGCCTGCTGCGAGCTTTACAACCTGTCACTGCAATGGAGAGAGAAGCTGGCTGAGGAAGAGATGCAGGAGCTGGAGGTCTCCTCCAATGAGGAGGACATTGATGACGATAAGGGTGAGGACGTCCTCGAAGGCAGTGATGGGGCCCTCACACTGGCCAGACGAGGCAGGCGCGCTTGGGAGGCCCTCATAGCTGCGAGATTTGTGGAGGATGATGACGACACGCGGTGAGGAGACTCCATAGATCCTCACATTGCATCCATGAATATTTGACTCGAGTCTGGCTAATGGCAGTGCACATACCCTCTGTGATAATGCTCCTGTCATGGAGATGCAATGGAGGCCCTAATACTTGTTCGATTGCAGAAGGATGATAACGACATGCAATGAGGACACTCCATAGATCTTCACGTAGCTTCTGAGAATGTCTGACACCTGTCTAGTCAAGGGCAGCTCGCTTGTGCTCTGTGATCAGGGTCATGAAACTTTAAAAGCGTCTGATCCTTTTGTCTGCCTTCAGCACCTGAGCCCTTCAGGAGCACAGTTTCACTGGTCACAGATGCAGATGAAATGGGGGCCAGCCCCACCTTAATGGTGCTGACAGCACACAGAGAATGACAGAAGTCTATGACGCCTGCCCATGATATTCTGGCAGCAATCACAAGCACTGTTGGGGTGCAGGCATCTGTAACGTGCCCAGGGAGTGTGAGGCTGGACCGTCACTTTTGTCTGAAGGCTGCACAAAGCACAGGGAAGAGGCACTGGACTGAGACAACTGCCTTTATCTTGTGCAGAAAGGTTTCACATCTGAGTGACACGAACACTGCTCATCAGAAAAGGAGCCATAGGCAGGGAGACATTCTTGGGAGTTCATTTACAATAGTGTACATTATGTACAAGTGATTAACACCTGTGCTCAAGCTGTGCAACTAATTCTTCTAAAACTTCCTAATGCTGCCGCTACGTCTTGGTGCTCCCCCGCCATCCACAGTGGAGGTGAAAGCAGCCTGCTGACTGCTATGCTCTGTTTGTGATGACCTTGGTAGGCTTCTTCTGGAGGGCTGAGACCTGGAGGGCCCCAACCTGCTTTCGGAGTCCTGCTCTGTGGCAGTAGCACCCTCCTTGGCCCGTTGAGCCAGGGCTGCTGAGGTCACAGGAAAATATGATTCGGATGGGCTGAACATTTCTGGAGTCACCTGAGTGGATGGCCCCGGGATACACCTGCTGATCCTCTTCCCTGTGGGTACCCAAGTGCCCCTGGCTGACTCCTTGAGAAGAAGGGGTAGCTGGAGTGAGATCAGGCAGCCCTGCACCCCTCTCGTGTAATCACTGTTGAAGGCAAACTATGGCGTCGACAGTGGAGTTCAGCCTTCGCAGAAGTGCAGGAGCGACGTCCTGGACTAAGTTCTCCATGGCGGCCGCCATTTACCAGTATTGACCTTAGTGTGTTGGCATGCTGGCGCTATCACCTTAGCCTGAAGGCAGACGAACTTCTCCAACGTGCCTTGCAATCTGAGGAGTGCAGCAGACATCCCTTGATGTTCCCGAGCTTGCCTTTGCAGCTCCAGCAATTGTGACATGACCAAGTCCACAGGCTCGTCACCTGACTCGGATTCAGCAAATTTCTGGCCTCCAGCAGTCCTCCGAGTGCTGGACAGTTGGGAAGCCCCTGCCGCCGCCGCCTGCTGTCGATCAGAAATGCGATGTGCTCACCAGATTGTGATCCCCGAGCTATTCTAAAGCTAGGTCTCACCGAGGTGTGTGTCTGGCTCACTCTGCCTGGCTGGCCTCATCTGTACAGTAAAGAATAAATGTCAGTATCTGCCTGAACAGCGCTTCTGTCACCAGCTTGACATAACTGTGGACAGCTGGTTGGGAGACTCCACACAGATCCCCCACCGACCCCTAGAAAGAGCGAGAGGCATAGAAGTTGAGGGCCACTGTGACCTTCACAGCCACTGACATGGGATGTCTATCCACACAGTTGGGGCTGATCTCAGTCCCAACCATCTAACAAACGGAGGTCACTGTCTCCCTTGAGAGGCGGAGCCTCCTTCAGCATTGCACCTCCGACATATTGAGGTAGCTGCATCACCACCTGTAAACCCCAGCAGCAGGATAGTGCATCTTCTGCAGCCCCTTCTGCCTTGGATTTCCTGCTGACCCTGTGCACCTTGTGCTTGTGCCTCTCCCTTTGGCCCCTCTCTTCCTCCTCAGAGGAGGTGCCAGCAGCAGAGGCCACAATCCCCATTACCATGGTAGCGGAAGGCAGTCTGACACCTGAAATGGTCCACATGATCTGAATCCTCCAGGGGCCTTGGAGACGCCAATAAGTCCTGAAGTGAAGCCTGGAAATGTTAACAATAAAGCCCTGAACAAGGATGAAGCTGCCAAGTACTAATAAGCAACCAGCAGCAAACTATCTCCAAACTCCTCACTACTCACATTGGCAATGCTGCGGACCCTTTTTATCCCGTCCTTGGATGAGGTTTAGCAAAATATCGGCTGCACCGCTTGTCCTTTATGCCGTGCGACAAGCGCAAAATCGCACAAGAAACGTAAAATTTAATTTAATTGCCTTTTTAATGGCCTTAACTGGCCTCGTAGTTGATGGTGAGCGCGGCTCCAACTTCCACGCAGGCCCACTGACCGAAATATCGCACAAGTGCGCAATGACATTGGGTCGCTTACCCAATGTCATCATGTTTGACGTTTGCAATTTTATATAACTTTAACCACTCAAACAAAAATGTATTTGCAGAACTTAGTGAAACAGCAATTTCTCAAAGGAAGTTTGGTGTTGCTAACAAGTTTAAATTGTTGTCATAAAAATAGTTCAAAATATTTTCAGAGATTGGCTGCCTTGTTTCAGTAACAGCTCCATCTTTTTCTGTTGTGCTAGCAACAAATTAAATTTAGGAAAAACACTAAATGGAGTTTGCTTCTGATCATTTTTTCCCTTCCCTCCCTTGGTATTGGCACTCAGAAGATATAGCCTTGGTTCTTGAGAGGAAAACAATACTGTTCTGAAATGCCCTTGAGGATGTGTGTAAGAGCAGTCTGGAAATTACTACATCCAATTTTTTTTCTTTAAGTTCACTCTCAGCTTAGCTTTTTCCCACAGCTGCAGAGTTTAGATCCAGGACTCAGCAGTGTGGGGAAAATTGTGTTGTGCAAATCTTATGGAGCAGAACTTGAATAAGACCTGAAAACAGGCACATGGATCACAGTGTGCAGTTAACCTATGTCTGGTTATAGTATTGCGGGCAGCATGTTAAAATCCTGGGGCAGCATATTACAGAGGGGTGGATGGCTCACAGCTCACCCCCCCACCACCACCACCACCACCACCTCTTGGAATCAAAGTCGGCATGGAGCCAACTCACACCACGCCAGCCAGCCTTGCAGCCATAACACTCTGCAACACGCTAAATAGTCTGCCAGTGGGACTGGGGAGGAAGTTCCACTCTTGGAAGCTGCTGGCCAATCCAATTGGCCGGCAACTCCAGCAATCCTGGCAGCACCAAGAGCGCATTAGTGGGCACTGCTAGGGCTTGCAAGCAGGCCCAAGAAGAAAGCTCCTAGATCCCAGGACCAGCTAAGTACAGGGTATTAGATATGAAGGGTTTGGGCAGTTTAGGGAGGATATGGGGGCACTGAGTTTTACTGAGCAGGCGGATAGGAAGAAAGGGCTGGTACTATCTTATGGGGGCTGCCGCGAATGCACATAGGGCACCCCCCAAAGATAGTACCCCCTTTCTTACTGCCCTTTAAAAAAATGCCCTATCCTCTCCTACCTGACTGCCCACACCAACCTATTATGGTGTGGGCAGCATATTATCAGGGTCAATTGGTTTGTTAACAAGCTCAATTAACCCTTGATTATTTATTTAAATATAGCAGGCAGGCTGCTGATTTCAGCACCTGCCCACTGCCCGTATTATGGGGGTGAGCTCAGGTGTGGGCAGGAAGGTAGTGGAGTTGGCACCCACCCTATTTTATGTGCCCTCTGCCAAAAACACATCTGGCATAAAATGCAGCCCCTGCTGCCTGCTCTTCTAAATTTTCTGTGTGCACATTATTCATTGGCCAGAATTTTTAACTTGTCGGGCAGGTGTGCACCTGACCCGAACGAGTGTAAAAATGACATTGGGCGAACATCCTGACGTCATCGCGCACTCTCGTGATATTTCGGTGGGTGGGTACACACAGGAGTCGGCAGCGCGCCCACCAACATTTAACAGTCCATTAAAGCCATGAAAGTCCCAACTGAATTAAATTTTTTGCTGCCCATCCAACCTTACGGTTGGCAGGGAAGTGAAAAGACCAAGCGGCCTTTGGATTTTTTAGGAAACCTCATCCACAGATGGGATGAAGTTCCCAAAGCAATTAAGAATAAAGTAAGAATGTAAACATTTAATTAATAATGTGTCCCTGCTCATATGACAGAGTCACGCGAGGAGACATGTTTTTTAACAGTTTAAAATTCTTTAATTTTAATTCTTAAAATCTTCATCTCCCTGAGGCAGCTCTGTGTCTCAGGGAGCTTTTCTTGTTCACACCCACATGCATGTGCAAAGTTCCCTGCTCGCCCTCCACCCCCGCTCCCTGCACCTCCACACAAGCAGCGCTGAGTGCTGCAGCATAAATTTCACGCTCTGCTGGCCTTAATTAGCCTGCCAGCATGAAATCACGGTCAGGCCCCCATCACGGGCAGCAGGCAACTTCCTGACCGCCCCCGCCGACCCCGCCCCGACGAGGGCAAAGTCCTAACCATTGGCTGCACACATCAACAGGCTGCCCAATATCCCAAGTGTCTAAAGCTGCTTAAAGGCAGCCTGCACCTTTTAATGGGGTGTGCATTATGGCTGCAACAAGTGGTGGGAGTTTTTTCAAAACTGAATTAGTTCTGTGATATTTTGAGAAATGGCTGAACATGCAGAGAGAGCACACAGCATGGTTTTCAGAAAATGAACTGGAAAGAGTGGAATAGGTGAAAAGGAGAGATGCACAGCCAGGGTTGGGGGGGGGGGGGGGGGCGGATTCCTCCAGGTACATGCTCAGCAGGTAATGGGAAGGAATAATGGTGAATGTCAATGAAAGAAGTGTTACTCATCAAACACACACAGAAACAGACCAGCCTGAGTTGTAATGTGGCTGGCCTAAAGGAGAAAGCTAAGTTTCCTGATATGTGACAGCCACTTCTACCTAAACATTAGATATGACACACTTTTCTCTTTCTTGCAAGAGAAACTGGAGGAGGACTAGCAGCCTTCAGTTTTAACATCCATGCAGGAGACAGTGCTGGCCATCATGGGAAGGGACATCACTGAGCCTGTGGCCGCTGGTGGCACTGAAGTACCCAAGCACCTAATCCTTCCTCATTCCTCGTTCTCTTCATCACAAACAAACCCTCCCCTTTTCATTTCCCAATAACTAGAACCATCTCAGGAAATGGAGGAAGACAGTGAAGATTAATAAACACCATCATGTGATTTTACAGTAGCAGCTACCAGCTCAGATACTGATATTGTGTTTCTTTTAGAGGGTAAAATAGAGAAGTATCTGCATATGGTGAAACACCGGGCACACATGTGCAGGGACAGGCCTGGGAAAGGATAGTGCAGGTGCCAACTGACCAGAGACCAAGGTCACACACTTATTCTGCTTCAGGGAACTCAGATAAAGACTTTGATGGACCAAGCTTATAACCAGGGTCATGTTATGAAAGTTGGACCTATATCCATTCGAGTTTAGAAGAATGAGAGGTGGTGATTTGATTGAAACATCTAAGATCCTGTGGGGATTTGACGGTGGATGCTGAGAGGATATTTCCCCTTTTTAAGACAGAGATGAGGAGAAATATTTTTGCTCAGAGGGTCATTTGTGGAATTTTCTTCTCCAGAGAGTAGTGGAGGCAGGGTCATTGATTATTTTTAAGGCTGAGTCAGATAGATTCATGATTGACAAGAGAGTCAAAGGGTATGGGTGTAGACAGGAAAGTAGAGTTGAAGCCACAATCAGATCGGCCATGATCTTATCAAATGGTGGAGCAGGCTCGAGGGCCAATGGCCCACTCCTGCTTCTAATTCGTACTTATGTATGTATTTATATTTAGGCTACTAAAGAAGACTGATGGCCTTGGTTTGATGTAATTATAGACCAACTGATAATAGGGTATTTAAGGAAAGGCCAACAAGATAGTCTGAGGGTGAAAATTGAATCATTTACATGGGTGTTTAAGGGGGTCACAGAATTATAGCTCAGGAGAAGTGTGTCTCTTTGAGTGACTTGCATGCCTCCCTGGCAGTTAAGTCAGTGCACGCTGACAGTGGTCCCATAGTAGATTGCCATTGTCCCCTTGGTCTGCAGGCCCTTCTAAGTATTCCTCCTCCTCGGCAGCTCACTCAAAGGAAGTCCACACTCTCTGAAATTTCTCCCCTCCGGAGTGCCAGATTGTGCACAGCACAGCACACCACCACAAGGCTCCCCTATTCAATCTAGGAATCAGAACTGCATTTTCAGAAGATCTATAAACTGTTCAATGGTTGTCCTTGTTGACGCATGGCAGCGGTTGTAGGTGTCCTCTGCCTCTGGCGTGGGTTTGCGCGCAGCCATTAGTGGGGGAGGCAGTGGCATAGTGGTATTTTCATTGGACCAGTAATCTGACCCAGGGTATTACTCTGGGAACCAGGGTTCGAAACACACCATGGTGGATGAGGATTGTATAAAAATCTGGAATTAAAAGTCTAATAATGACAATGAAGCCATTGTTGTTAAAAACCAATCTGGTTCACTAATGCCCTTTAGGAAAGGAAATCTGCTGTCCTTACTTACTCTGGCCTACAAGTGACTCCAGAACCACCGCAATGTGGTTCACTCTTAACTGCCCTCTGAAGTGGCCAAGTAGCCATTCAAATGTATCAAACCCCTAAAAGGAATGAAACCAGCAGACCACCTGGTCTGAACCAAGGCACCAGAAACAACAATGGCAACTGTCAACCCTGAAAATTCCTGTGCCAAAATTGGGAGAGCTGCCTCACTATTTGTTTCTGTGAGTATGACTATGTCAAGCAACAGCCTAACATAGTCATACTCACAGAAACATACCTTACAGACAATGTCCCAGGCACCACCATCAGATCCCTGGATATGTCCTGATTCACTGGCAGGACAGAGGTGGTGGCAGAGTGAAACACACTCTGGAGGGATTTGCCCTGGGAGCTCTCAATATCAACTCTGGACCCCATGAAGTCTCATGGCATCAGGTCAAACATGGGCAAGGGAACCTCCTGCTGTTTAACACGTACTGACCCTCCTCAGCTGAAGAATCAGTACTCCTCCATGTTGAACACAACTTGGAGGAAGCACTGAGGGTGGCAAGGGCACAAATTGTACTCTGGGTGGGGGACTTTAATGCCCATCACCAAGAGTGGCTTGTTAGCACCACTACAGACCGAGCTGGCCAAGTCCTAAAGGACATAGCTGCTAGACTGGGCCTGTGGTAGATGGTGAGAGAACCAACAAGAGGGAAAAACATATTTGACCTCATTCTTGCCAACCTGCCTGCCGCAGAAGCACCTGTTCATGACCGTATCGGTAGGAGTGACCACCGCACAGTCCTTGTGGAGATGAAGTCCCGTCTTCACATTGAACATACCCTCCATCGTGTTGCGTGGCATTACTACCATGCTAAGTGGGATAGATTTTGAACGCAAACTAGAAACTCAAGACTGGGCAATCATGAGGCACTGTGGGCCATCAGCAGAAGCAAAATTGTACTCAACCACAATAGTAACCTCATGGCCAGCATAATCCTCACTCTACCATTACCACCAAGCCAGGGGATGAACCCTGGTTGAATGAAGAGTGCAGGAGAGCATGCCAGGAGCAGCAGCAGGCATACCTAAAAATGTGGTGTCAACCTGGTGAAGCTACAACACAGGACTACTTGCAGGCCAAACAGCATAAGTATCAGGCGATAGACAGAGCTAAACGATTTCACAACCAACAGATCAGATCTAAGCTCTGCAGTCCTGCCACATCCAGTTGTGAATGGTGGTGGACAATTAAACAATTTGCTGGTGCAGGAGGTTGCACAAATATCCCCATCCTCAATAATGGGAGAGCGCAGCACATCAGTACAAATGATAAAGCTGAAGCATTTGCAACAATCTTCAGCCAGAAATGCCAATGGATGATCGGCCACAACCAGAGGTCTCCAACATCACAGATGCCAGCCTTCTGCCAATTTAATTCAATTCACACAATATCAAGAAATGGCTGAAGGCACTGGATACTGCAAAGGATATAGCCTTGGACACTATTCCAAAAAGCAGGACAAATCCAACCCTGCTAATTTTTGGCACATCAATCAGTCTACTCTCAACCATCAGTGAAGTGTTGGAAGGGAGTCAACAATGCTATTGAGTGGCACAAAAAAGCTGGACTCCAGAGATGAGATGAGAGTGACTACCCTTGACATCCAGGCAGGATTTGACCGAGTGTGGCATCAAGAAGCCCTAGTAAAACTGGAGTCAATGGGAATCAGGGGGAACCTAGCACAATGCTGGACTAGCCAGTGGCGCCCACATCCCATCAATGAATTTTTAAAAATGGGCCATGCCATGTCAGCGGCTGCAAAGGTGACAATTTCCCTGAACTTCTTTGCCTCAGACTCATTTTGAGATGCTACTGCAGATATCTCACATGCTTTACAGTAGCTGGGTTGAAGAAAGTGACATTTATGATTTTAAATTTGGATTTTACAGGTGACAGAACAGGAAGGAAAAGTGCCTCTATTTCTCTCCGCCAAGCAGTGTCAGATGGGAATTCTACAATCTATTCAGATCTCAGGATTTGAAAGAATCCATATGCTCTTTTAAAAAGCCTGCTTTTAACATGTAGATGTAAAGCCATTCTTGTGGGAGATTTCAAATATTGGTTGGAATTTTAGCAGCCCTGGGAGATCTGATAAAATGGTGGGAGAACTTGTTGGAGTGGAAGCCCGACATGTTCCTGATGTGTGAAAGTTTCCCAGAGGTGACTGGACTGCAGGGTCAAGAGCACACATAGTGGTGGCAGGCAGACAATTGAACTTGTTAAGAAGCCAACTGACTGATTCTGATCACTATCTCCATATCCCTTGATCTCATTGGTCTCCATAAATCTATCGATTTCTCCCTTGAACATGCTGAATGATTGAGCTTCCACAGCCCTCTGGTATAGAGAATTCCAAAGATTCACCATTCTCTGAGTGAAGAAATTCCTCCTCATCTCAATCTTAAATGGCCAACCCTTTTACCTGAGATTATGTCCCCTGGTTTTAGACTCACAAGCCCAGGAAACATCTCACCTACATCCACCCTGTTGTGCCCTGTAAGCATTTTGTAAGTTTCAATAAGGTCACCCCTCATTCTTCGAAACTCTGGGGAATATAGACCCAGTCTCCTCAATCGCCCCTCATAAAACAATCCACAATCCCAGGGATTAATCTGGTGGACCTCTGTTGCACTCCATCTATGGTAAATATATCCTTCCTTAGACAAGAGCACCAAAACTGTGCACAATGCTCCAGGCATGGTTTCAGTAAGGCTCTATATAACTGCAGCAGGACCATCTTACTCCTATACTAAAATCCCCTTGCAATGAAGGCCAACAATGCATTTGCCTTCCTAGTTGCTTACTGCACCTGCATGCTAGCTTTTAGTGACTCATAAACAAGGACACCCAGGTCCCTTTGGACACCCGCACTTCCCAACCCCTCATCATTTAAGAAATACTCTGCCTTCTTTTTTTACCAGAGTGAATAACTTCACACTTATTCACATTACATTCCATCTGTTGTGATCTGGCCCATTCACTTAATCTGTCCAAGTCCGCTTGAAGCCTCCTTGCATCCTCCTCACAATTTACATTCCCAACCAGTTTGGTGTCATCAGCAAGTTGGAAATATTATGATTGGTCCCCACATCCAAATAATTTATACAGATTGTGAACAGCTGTGGACCTAGCACTGATTGGTGCAGTACACCACTAGTACCAGCCTGCCATCCTGAGAATGATCTGTTTATTCGTACTCTCTAACTTTCTGTCTGATAACCAATTCTCAATCCATTCTTGTATGTTGCCCCAATCCCATGTATTCTAATTTTATTTACTAACCTCCTGTGTGGGACCTTTATCAAAAACCTTCTGAATATCCAAATACACCAAATCCACTGGTTCTCCTTCATCCATGCTACAGGTAACATCCATAAAAAACTCCAAGTTTGTCATGCATGATTTCCCTTTCATAAATCCATGTCGATTCTGCCCAATTTTACCTTTCCTTTCTAAATGTCCAGTTATCACATCCTTAATAATAAATTCTAACATTTTCCCTACTACTGACGTCAAACCAACAGGCCTGTAGTTCTCCATTCTCCCTCTTCCTCTGTTCTTAAATAGTGGAGTTACATTTGCTACTTTCCAGTCCACAGGAACCTTTCCAGAATCTAAAGAATTTTGAAAGATAACCACCAATGCATCCATTGTCTGTGTGGCCACCTCCTTCAACACTCTGGGATGAAGTTCATCTGGTCCAGGGGATTTATCCAGTTAACTTTTCAAGTACTACCTCTTTACTAATACTAATTTATTTTAGTTCCCAGTTTCACTGGTCCCTTTGTTGTCTAGCATTTCTGCGAGATTTTCTGTATCTTCTTCCATGAAGACAGACGTAACTGTTTAGTTTCTCTGCCACTTCCCAGTTCTCCACTATAAGCATCGGGGTTAGCGACAACTACATCTGTCCAGGGAAGCTGTCATGGGGCTTTGTGCTATGCTGGAGAAGGATCTGAGCTCAAGTGATATGCAGGCCATCTATTCATTGCCTGAGGCAGTGAAGGTCACTATGGCACTTAACATTTATGCCTCAACATTATTCCAGGGATCATATGGAGACATCTGTGGGATATCCCAGTCCACGGCCCATCGCTGCATCAAACTGGTTACACGCTACTACAAGAGGAGCAGCCAATACATATAGGGCAGGATTTTATGCCTGCAGGCGGGCAAGCGCCCAACCCAATCAAGCAAACGTCCTGAATTCATTGTGTGCTCATGCGATATTTTGGTCGGCAGATGCGCATGAGAGTTGGCAGCGTGCCCACCCACAATTAAGAGGCCTATTAAGGCCATTAACATATTTATTATAAGTTATTTTTCGCTGCCCAGCCAACCTTACAGTTGGCGGGTGGATGAATCGGCCAGGGGGCCTTTGGATTTTTTAGGACACCTCGTCCAGGCGTCAGATGAGATTTCCACAATTAAGTAAAAAATACATAAAAATTTTTGGGCAGAATTTTTATTCTGTTTATGTGATTGTGTGTGACTCCTATGTTGGGACATTTTTTCCAGCTTTTAAAAATCTTTTGTTTTGAGTTTAAAATTGTTTAGCTCCCTGAGGCAGCTCTGTGCCTTCAGGGAGCTTTCAGTGCATGCTCCCCCACTCATGCGCAGACTTTAGCGCTCGCACTCCTCCCGCCCCCACCCTGGCAGTGCTGATCTTCTCCACTTTCCTGGATGAGTACAACTCCAGCAACACTTAAGAAGCTAGACTCCATCCAGGATAAAGCAGCCCACTTGATTGGCATCCCATGTATAAACAATCACACCTCATTTTTAGGTATACCTGATGCTGCTGTAGGCATACCCTCCTGCACATTTGATTGAACCAGGATTACTCCCCTGGCTTGATGGTAATGTTAGATTGGGGGATATGCCAGGCCATGAGGTTACTATTGTGGTTGAGTACAATTCTGCTGCTGCTGATGGCCCAAAGTGCGTCTTCATGATTGCCCAATCTTGAGTTGCTAGATCTGTTTGAAATCTATCCCATTTAGTACTGAGATAGTGCCACACAACACGATGGAAGGTATCCTCAACATAAAGCCAGGACTTAGTCTCCACAAGGACTGTGTGGTGGTCACTTCTACTGATACTGTCACAGACAGATGCATCTGCAGCAGGCAGGTTGGTGAGGATGAGGTCAAATATGTTTTCCCCTCTTGTTGGTTCCCTCACCATCTGCTGCAGCCCAGTCGAGCAGCTATGTCCTTTAGGACTCAGCCAGCATGGTCTATGGTGGTGCTACCGAGCCACTCTTGGTGAGGGACATTGAAGTCCCCCTCCCAGAGTACATTCTGTGCACTTACCACTGTCAGTGCTTCCTCCAAGTAGTGTTCAACATGGAGGAGTACTGATTCATCAGCTGAGTGGAGGGGGGGGCTGGCAGGGAACAGGGGGGCAGTACATTGTAATCAGCAGGTGGGTTTCCTTGCCTATTTTTGACCTGATGTCATGAGCCTTCATGGGGTCTGGAGTCAATGTTGAGGACTACATATCACTGTGCTGCCACCTATGCTGGTGGGACAGGACATACCCAGGGATGGTGATGGTGATGTCTGGGAAATTATCTATAAGATACCATTCTGTGAGTATGACTATGTCAGGCTGTTGCTTGACTAGTCTGTGAGACAGCTCTCCCAATTTTGGCACAAGCCCCCAGATGTTAGAAAGGAGGTCTTTGCAGAATCAACAGGGCTGAGTTTGCAGTTGTCATTCCCGGTGCCGAGGTTGATACCGGGTAGTCCATCCGGTTTCATTCCTTTTAGACTTTTTAGCAGTTTAAGAGAACTGAGTGGCTTACCAGACATTTAAGAGTCAACCACATTGTGTGGATCTGGAGTCACATGCAGGCCAGACATTGTAAGGATGACAGGTTTCCTTACCTAAAGGACATTAGCAGTCTTCTTGCAGGAGATTGCAGAGTTCAAAACAGCCTGCCTCGACAAAGAAAACCTCCTCAAGCACTGGCCAGCAGAAATACCTAAAAATGTAACCCTTGGCCTATAGACTCTGATGGTTGTGTAATACCTTCTGCAAGCAGGCCCTCTCACCTTCTCTCTTCTCAGCAAGAGTGCTGCTCATCATAAGTTGTCACTGCTTATTGAAGGTTATAAAGCAATAGAAAGTATTACAAATAAGCAATATGGAAAGTGTCAAATTAGTCTGACTCCCACAAGCTCATTAGCACACAAATGCCAATGATCCATGTCCCTGGAACTTATGAAGCCTTTAAATCCTGCTGGCTCTGGAACCAATGCCATTGGATTTTACCTACGGGTTCCTGATGGGAGGGACTTATGATTTTTTGTTGATATTGCATTGGGGTCCTAATTGCATTATGGAACCTGTTACAATCCAGTTAGGGACCATTAACATTTCAAATGAATTCTGAATATCTTGTTTTAACCAATAGAAATATGCCACAAGATTTCAATTTTTAAAAAAACAAAATACAAACTTTATTGTAGAAAACAGATTTAAACAAAACAAGAACTATTAACTTACAGTATGGTTCATAACTACGTATGTTATGGACTTAGGTTTAATTCTTACTTCTACCTAGAATTCTCTTATAATAACATCATTGTTAAAAGTTATTTACATCTGTAGGGACCAGCCTTAAGTACACCACAGCCCTCTGGAGATTTCTCCTCAGGTCCCAGAGGTAAAAGTTTTGTTTGCCATTTCTTAACTTAGGAAGCCTTAGTTCCTTGTTCTGGTTATTTTTCAATACTTTCAAGGAAGTTCATCTGATTACTTTTGCAATAAGACACTGTGAGGCCCATTGTAGATTCTCCCACTAGCTTCAAACTATGCAATCTTTGAGTTTCTGGGCCCTCACAAGCTTCAAACTGAGATTAAGCTTCACCTGTCTTCCACCCAGTCAATGATAAAGTTAGTGTTATACTCTGCTTACAATAGAAATATATCTAACTGCCATTTACTTTGGCTAACTCCTCTCTTAGTGAGCTGCAAACTGCACACCCCAGTCCCACGCTGCAACTAACTCTCAGCAAAAACACCTAGATAACTTGAAACCAGAGAACTTTCTTAAGCTCCACCCATCTCCATGACAAATTAAGATAAAAGCAAAATACTGCGGATGCTGGAAACCTGAAACAAAAACAGAAAATGCTGGAAAAACTCGGCAGGCCTAGCAGCATCTGTGGAGAGAGAAAGTTAACATTTTGAGTCCGAATGACCCTTCTTCAGAGCTGAATTCTGAATTTATTAAACAAACATGGGCCACCTTTTGAACTGCCATTTCTTTAAGTGTTCTGGCAATCTCTAAAGCCCAGCATTTTAATTACCTTTCTTGCTGTTAACCTCTTATGGCAACATGGCCCCAACCTTTTAAGTGTAATATGCCCCAAGGCTGCTTTAGTTACATTTATCCCATTTTCTACAGTTAACCTTTAATTTCTAAAACTAAAGTTATATGCCAACATGTGAACCATGAACTAGATATTTGCAACAAACCCTAATGTCTGAGAGAGATCTGTTGTACAGCATTGATTGCAAAACTTTCATTGCAACACAGATCCCTCTTTTATTACCTCACTCAAAAAGCTGTCTGTTCGGCCAGCCAATTTTACATTTCCATGTTTTGACAGAATAATTCAGAAGGGTGACTCAATTTCTAATCATTCAAGCCTCTAGGGTTTTTCTCCAACTCTAGTTTTTAGTTGCCTCATTTTAGCAATTCATTAACTATTTTGTAGTGTTGTAATGGTCCTTTTATTTGCTTTTAACCTTGTAGTTTCACTTGGGACTTAATACTGAAATGAGGAAATACCAATGTCCTTCTAACTATGTGGTATTAATACAATGCTGTTTTTGCATTTTAGAGGATAGTCCTTTACCCATATGTTTATGCCAATTGATAGTATTTAGTTAGTACACAAATTTGAATTATCTGTCAAAAACAAAATCAATCAAACAGCAGAATGTAATTATGGAAGGTCATGGTTTATACATATACTGGACCTGCTGGAAGATTGACTGAATGAGTAATGAGAATCAGGGGGTGGTAATATCATGCAATGTTGCTGAACTAGTACTCCAAAAACCTGGACTAATGCTCTCGAGGCATGAGTTCATATCCCAACATGAGAGTTGACGGAATTTAAATTCAATTAATTACTAAAAGCTAGTCTTAGTAATGATGATTATGAAACTACTTTTCTTGTCTTAAAAACCCATCTGGCCTATTTGACTTGAGGTCTACAGCAATGTGGTTGACTCTCAGCTGCCCTTTGAAATGACCTAGCAAGACACTCGGTCATGTCAAGCCACTATGGAAAAGATAAAGAAGAATAAAACAGGATGAACCACCAGGCATTGACCTAAGCATCAGGAATGACAAAGGCACTGCCCAGTCAACCTTACAAAGGCCTCCTCACTAACATCTGGACAAGGCACAAGTCCCACGGATTAGTCAAGCAACAGCCTGACATAGTCATACTCAAAGAATCATACCTCACAGCCAATTTCCCAGACTCCTCCATCACCATATGTCAATGTGTCCTGACCCACAGGAAAGACCTACTAGGGTAGAGGCACAGTGGTATACATAGATTTGCCAGCCATCCCGGAATGGCAGGGACTTTCCTGGAATTGGCATCAGTCTCTCAGTGGCCAAAGAAATCCTCCTGGGAGATTTTAAAACAGTATTTTATCCTGACACCATTGGATGAGTTGGGCCAGTTTTCTCCACAAGTATCAGCCCCCCAAATCAGGAATGAGAATTCCTGCAGTGCTGGCTGGGAAATGTCTCTCTATCCCTGTGTGGAGGACAGCAGGGAACTGGGCGCGGAGCAGACTACAACTCCCAGAGGACACTGCGGCCAGCGGGGAGATGGAGAGGTGTGAGGTGGTGGGGGTTAAGAGCAGTGATGTGACTTATTAAGTGAAATGCTAAAAGTTGAGATATAGGGTGAGAGTAGTGGCTGAATACGGCTGTGACGGAAAGTAAATAGTTCAATTGAGATTTTCCTGTTGCTGATTTTTCCAGTATCCCTTTACCTCCATCCCCAATTATTACACATCGACAACAGTAAGAGGAGGCGGGGCAGGAATCATATTTCAACTCTTCCTTGGACTCGAACTCAAGTTCTGTCGAAGGGTCATGAGGACTCAAAAAGTCAACTCTTTTCTTCTCCGCCGATGCTGCCAGACCTGCTGAGTTTTTCCAGGTAATTCTGTTTTTGTATTGTATTTATGTACCTCTGTTCAGAGCCAACTGATACACCTAGAACATGCAAGTGCCATGGCGTCGGATTCCATGACATCACTTCTGCCAATATATCCAGCCAGAGTTGGCTACCCTAGGTATACAGTGGGGAGTGAGTGGCCCTGGGAGTTTTCAACATTATCTCAACATGAAGTCTCAAGGCATCAGATCAAACAAACCAAAGAAACCTCCTGCTGATTATCACATACCGTCCTCCCTCAGCTGATGAATCTGTGCTTCTCTATGTAAAACACCACTTCGAGGAAGCACTGAGGGTAGCAAAGGTAGAAAATGTACACTAGGTGGAAGACTTGAATGCTTTTTTTTAACTCATTCACGGGATGTGGACATTGCTGGCCAGGCCAGTATTTATTGCCCATCCCTAATTGCCCTTGAGAAGGTGGTGGTGAGCTGCCTTCTTGAACAGCTGCAGTCCATGTGGTGTAGATACACAGCACTGTTAGGGAGGGATTTTCCAAGATTTTGACCCAGTGACAGTGAGGGAACAGCAATATATTTGCAAATCAGGATGGCGGGTGGCATGGAGGGAAACTTCCAGGGGGTGGTGTTCCCATCCATCTGCTGCCCTTGTCCCTCCAGATGGTAGTGGTCGTGGGTTTGCAAGGTGTTGCCTAAGGAGCCTTGGTGAGTTTCTGCAGTGCATCTTGTAGATGGTACACTGCTGCTACTGTGCATCGGTGGTGGAGGGAGTTAATGTTTGTGGATGGGGTGCTAATCAAGAGAATTGCTTTGGCCTAGAAGGTATCAAGCTTCCTGAGTGTTTTGGAGCTGCACTCATCCAGGCAAGTGGAGGACATTCCATCATACTCCTGACTTGTGTCTTGTCGATGATGGATAGGACTTTGAGGAGTCAGGAGGTGGGTTACTCACCTCAGGATTCTTAGCCTCTGACCTGCTCTTGTGACCACAGTATTTATATGGCTGGTCCAATTCAGTTTCTGGTCAATGATAACCCCCGGATGTTGATAGTGGGAGATTCTACGGTGGTAATGCTATTGAATGTCAAAGGGCATTGGTTAGATTCTCTCTTGTTGGAGATGATCAGTGCCTGGCACTTGTGTGGCGCGAATGTTACTTGCCCCTTGTCAGCCCAAGCCTGGATATTGTCCAGGCCTTGCTGCATTTGGATATGGCCTGTTTCAGTATTTGAGGAGTTGCAAATGGTGCTGAACATTGTGCAATCATCAGTGAAGATGCCCACGCCTGACCTTGTGAAGGAAGGAAGGTCATTGATGAAGCAGCTGAAGATGGTTGGGCCTGGGAACCCTGAGGAACTCCTGCAGTTGTTGGAGTTCAAACTGAGATGATTGACCTCCAACAACCGCAGCCATCTTCCTTTGCGCTAGGTATGACTCCAACCAGTGGAGAGCTTTCCCCTGTTTCCCACTGACTCCAGTTTTGCTCAGGCGTTTTGATGCCACACTTGGCCAAATGCTGCCTTGTTGTCAAGGGCAGTCACTCTCAGCTCACCTCTGGAGTTCAGCTCTTTTGTCCATGTTTGAATCAATTTGAGATCAGGAGCTGAGTGGGCCTGGCGGAACGTAAACTGAGGTCAGTGACCAGGTTATTGCTAAGGCAGTGCTGCTTGATAGCACTGTTGATGACCCCCTCCATCACTTTACTGATGATGGAGAGTAGACTGATGGGGTGAAAATTGGCTGGGTTGGATTGTCCTGCTTTTTGTGTACAAGACATAACTGGGCAATCTTCCACACTGCCAGATAGATGCCAGTGTTGTAGCTGTACTGGAACAGCTTGGCTAGGAGCGCAGCAAGTTCTGGAGCACAAGTCTTCAGTACTGCCAGAATATTGTCAGGGCCCATAGCCTTTGCAGTATCCAGTGCCTTGATATCATGTGGAGTGAATTGAATTGGCAGAAGACTAGCATCTATGATGCGGGAGACCTCCAGAGGAGGCCAAGATGAATCATCCACTCATCACTTCTGGCCAAAGATTGTTGCAAATGCTTCAGCCTTATCTTTTGCACTGATGTGCTGGTCTCCCCCATCAGTGAGGATGGGGATATTTGTGGGTTGTTTAATTTTTCACCACTACTCATGACTGGATTTGGCCAGACTGCAGAGCTTAGATCTGATCCATTGTTGTGGAATCGCTTAGCTCTGTCTATCACTTGCTGCTTATGCTGTTTGGCATGTATGGAGTCCTGTGTTGTAGCTTCACCACATTTTTAGGTATGCTTGGTGCTGTTCCAGCACTCTTCATTGATCCAGGGTTGATCCCGTACCTTGGAGGCAATGGTAGATAATGGTAGAGTGGGGGATATGCCGGGCCATGAGGTAACAGATCGTGTTCGAGTACAATTCTGCTGCTGCTGATGGCCCACAGCACCTCCTGATAGCCCAGTCTTGAATTGCTAATCTGTTCAAGCCCTATCCCACTTTGCACAGTGGTGATGCCACACTGCATGATGGAGGGTATCCTCAAAATGAAGATGGGACTTCATCTCCACAACGACTGTGTGGTGGTCACTCCCACCAATACTGTCATTGACAGATGCATCTGTGGCAGGCAGGTTGGTGAGGATGTTTTTCCCTTTTGTTGGTTCCCTCACCACCTGCCACAGATCCAGAAAGCAGCTATGTCCTTTTGGACTCGGCTAGCTCAGTCAAAAGTGGTGCTATCCCTCCATCCATGGTACATTCTGTGCCCTTGCTGCCCTCTGAGATTTCTCCAAGAGGTCTTGAACATGAAGGAGTACTGATTCATCAGCTGAGGGAGGGGGTGTGGTATGTAGTAATCAGCAGGAGGTTTCTTTGCCCTGATGCCATGAGCCTTTATGTGGCCCAGCATTGATGTTGAGGACTCCCAGGCCAACTCCCTCCTGACCGTATATCACATTGCTGCCAGATGGTGGGTCTGGGACACTGTCTGTAAGGTATGCTTCTGTGAATATGACATGTCAGGCTGTTGTTTGACCAGTCTGTGAGACAGCTGTCCCACTTTTGGCACTAGCCCTCAGATGTTAGTAAGGAGGAATGAGTTTGCCATTTTTGTTTCCAAAGACCTAAGTTGATGCTGCATTGTCCGTCTGGTTCCGTTCCTTTTAGGCTTTTTAGCAGATTGATGTGACTGAGTGGCTTGTTAGGCCATTTCAGAATTAGCCACATTACTCTGGGTTAACAGTCACATGTAGGCCAGACCAGGTAAGATTTCCTTTCCTAAAGGGACCAGATGGGTGTTACGACAATTGACAATGGTTCCATGGTAATCATTAATTCCAGACTTTTATTGAATTGAAATTTCACCATGTGCCATGGTGGGAGTTGAACCCAACTCCCTACAGCATTACCCTGGGTCTCAGGATTACTAGTCCAGCGACAATACCACTATGCCACTGCCTCCCCTCATCCATTACCAAAGCTGGTTCAGTGGCACCAATACTGACAAAACCTGCTGAGTCATGAAGCCATATCTGCCAGACTGGGCCTGTTGATGAAAGAACCAACAGCAGGGAAAACTTACTTTAGCTCATCCTCACTAATCTACCTGTTGTAGATGCATCTGCCCTTGACAGAATTGGTAGGAATGATCACTGCACAATCCTTGTGGAGACAAAGTCCCATCTTCATACTGACGGCATGCTCCATCATGTTGTTTGAAACCAATTTGGTTAGATTCAGACCAGATTTAGTAGCCCAAAATTGGGCATCCAGAGGTGCTCTGGGCTATCAGCAGCAGCAGAATTTTATTCAACCACAGTCTGTAACCTCATTGCCTGACATTTCTATCACTCTACCATCAACCAAGGGACCAACCCTGTTTCAGTGAAGAGTGTAACTCTTTTGAGTACAAACCCGTTTCCATATGTTTCAGGTGAAGTTATATTGTTTCATAGGTTACCATTGTGAGATTTGAACTCTTGATCTTGGGGTTACAAACCCAGTACCATAACCACTTGGCTATTTAGGCCAAGCAGTGAAGAGTGTAGGCGGACATGGCAGGAACAGCACCATGCTTACCTAAAAATTAAATGCTAACCTGGTGATGCTACAACACAGGACTATGTACATACTAAACAGTGGAAGCAGCATACTATGAGTCGAATCCAAGTGATCCCACAACAAATGGATTAGGTCAAAGCTCTGCAGTCCTTCCACATCCAGCCATGAATGCTGGTGGACAATTAAACAACTAACCAGAGGAGGGGGGCCTCCAAAAACATCTGCAATAATGGTGGAGCCCAGCATTGTTAGAGTGAAAGATGGACTCAAGCATTTGTAACTACCTTCAGCCAGAAGTGCCAAGTGAATGATCTATCTTGGCCTGCTCCTGAGGTCTCCATCTTCACATATGTCTGTCTTCAACCTATTCTTTTCACTCCATGTGATATCAAGAAATGGCTAAAGGCACCGGGTACAGCAAAGGCTATGGGCCTTGACAACATTCTGGCTGGAACAAGCCATGCCCCCAGCCAAGTTGTTAAAGTGCACAACATTGGCGTCTACCCGGCAATGTGGAAAATTTCCTAGGTATGTCTTGTCCGCAAGAGCAGAACAAATTCAATCCGGCCAATTATTGACCATCAGTCTGCCTTCAATCATCAGTAAATTAATGGAAGCTATTGTTCACAGTGCTATCAAGTGGCACTTACTCAGCAATAACCTGCTCACCAGTGTTCAGTTTGGGTTCCACCAGGGCCACCTGGCTCAAGACCTCATTACAGCCTTGGTCCAAATAGGGACAAAAGAGCTGAATTCCAGAGGTAAGGTGAGAGTGACTACCCTTAACAATGTCCTAGGCCCAACCATCTTCAGCTGCTTCACCAAAGACCATCCCTCTTACATAAGGTCAGAAATGAAGATGTTTGTTGATGTTTGCATGGTGTTCAGTACCATTCACAACTCACACAGAATCACACAGTGCAGAAGAGGCGGAAACACCTGACCTACCTACCTAATCCCATTTACTAGCACTTGGTCCATAGCCTTGAATGTTATGATGTGTCAAGTGCTCATCCAGGTAATTTTTAAAGGATGTGAGGCAACCCACCTCCGCCACCTTCCCAGGCAGCAGTCCAGACTGTCACCACCCTCTGAGTAAAAAGGTTTTTCCTCACATCCCCCCTAAACCTCATGCCCCTCACCTTGAGCATGTGTCCCCTCATGACTGACCCTTCAATTAAGGGGAACAGCTGCTCCCTATCCACCCTGTCCATGCCCATCATAATCTTGTACACCTTGATCAGGTCGTCCCTCAGTCTTCTCTGCTCCAATGAAAACAACCAAGTCTATCCAACCTCTCTTCATAACTTAACTGTTTCATCCCAGGCAACATCCTGGTGAATCTCCTCTGCACCTCCTCTAGTGCAATCACATCCTTCCTATAATGTGGCGACTAGAACTGCACACAGTACTCCAGCTGTGGCCTCACCAAGGTTCTATACAACTCCAACATGATCTCCCTACTTCTGTAATCTATGCCTCGATGGATAAAGGCAAGTGTCCCATATGCCTTTTTCACCACCCCACTAACATGCCCCTCCGCCTTCAGAGATCAATGGACACACATGCGAAGATCCCTTTGTTCCTCAGAACTTCCTAGTGTCTTGCTGTTAGCATTTGCCTTCTTTATAAGTCTCCGATGTGGGACCTTGTCAAAGGCTTTGCTGAAATCCATATAAACTACATCAACTACACTACTCTCATCTACAAACCTGGTCACCTCCTCAAAAAATTCAATCAAATTTGTTAGGCATAACCTCCCTCTGACAAAGCCATGTGACTATCCCTGGTCAAACCTTGCTTCTCCAAGTGAAGATAGATTCTTTCTTTCAGAATTTTCTCCAATAGTTTCCCTACCACTGACGTGAAACTCAGTGGTCTGTAGTTCCGTGGCTTATCTCTACAATCCTTCTTAAATAGTGGAACCACATTAGCTGTTCTCCAGTCCTCTGGCACCTCCCCCATGGCCAGAGAGGAATTAAAAATTTGGGTCAGAGCCCCTGCGATCTCCTCCCTTGCCACCCTCAGCATTCTGGGACACAAATCATCCGGACCTGGAGGTTTGTCCACTTTTAAGCAGCCAACACCTCCAATACCTTGTCACTCTCAATGTCAATTTACTCATGATCCTCGCAATCTCTCTCCCCGAGTTCCATACCTTCATCCTCATTCTCTTGGGTGAAGATGGATGTAAAGTATTCATTCAACACTCTACCGATGACCTCTGGCTCCACCCATAGATTGCCCCCTTGGTCCCTAATGGGCTCACTCTTTCCCTGGTTATCCTCTTCCTATTGATATACTTATAGAATATCTTGGAATTTTCCCTACTTTTACCAGCCAGAGCTTTCTCATATCCCCTCTTTGCTCTCCTAATTGCTTTCTTAAACTCCACCCTGCACTTTCTGTACTCCACTAATTTGCTTCCCTTGTACCTGCTAAAAGCCTCTCTTTTTCTTCTCATCGTAACCTGAATATCTCTGGTCATCCATGGTTCTCTGGGCTTGTTACTCCTTCTTATCACCCTAGAAGGAACATGTTGAGCCTGTACCCTCCCCATTTCCTTTTTGAATGCCTCCCAGTGCTCCTCTGTAGATTTCCCCACAAGTAGCTGTTCCCAATCTATCTTGGCCAGATCCTGCCTTATTTTACTAAAATCTGCTCTCCCCCAATCCAAAACATTTTTTTGCAACTTGTCTATTTCTTTGACCATAACAAGCTTAAGTTGTAACATGTTGTGGTCACTATCACTAAAATGCTCTCCCACCACCACCTCAGCCACCTGTCCTGCATCATTCCCCAGAATTAGGTCCAGCACTGCACCATTCCTTGTTAGACCCTCTACATATTGACCTAGAAAGTTCTCCTGTACACATTTCAAGAAATCCACTCCATCCAAGCCCTTAACACTATGTCTATCCCAATTAATGTTGGGAACGTTGAAATCATCTAATATAATTACCCTATTGTTATTGTTTTTACACACCTCTG
Organism: Carcharodon carcharias; assembly: GCF_017639515.1. Classification (NCBI taxonomy): domain Eukaryota; kingdom Metazoa; phylum Chordata; class Chondrichthyes; order Lamniformes; family Lamnidae; genus Carcharodon; species Carcharodon carcharias. Next base: position 74,631,618 of record NC_054471.1, read on the forward strand.
CGAATTGCGCACATATTTGCTCCTCAATTTCCCGCTGACTATCTGGGGGTCTATAATAAACCTAGCAATATGGCTGCCCCATTTTTATGCCTAAGCTCTACCCACAAAGCTTAGATATTAACTCTTTAATGTTGAAGCTGTCTGTCCCCAGATGCAGCAAGACCTACACATCATTCAGGCTTGGGCTCATAAGTGACAAATGAGATCATTAACAATTGGCAGGCAATAACCATCTCCAGCAAGAGAGAATCTAACCATCTCTTCTTGACCATCACTGAATCCCTACCATCAATATCCTGGAGATTACAATTGACCATAAACTTAACTAGACTAGCCATATAAATAATGTGGCTACAAGAGTAGGTTAGAGCCTGGGATTTCAAGTAATTTACCTCCTGACTCCTCAAAGCCTGTCCACTATATACAAGGGTCAAGTTAAGAGTGTATTGGAATACTCCCCACTTGCCAGGATGAGTGCAGCTCCAACACTTAAAAAACTTGACACCATCCAGGACAAAGCAGTCCACTTAATTAGCACCCGGACCTTCCACCCTAAACATTATAAGCCCGTGACCTCTACCACCTCAAAGAACAGGGCAGCAGACGCATATAAACACCACCACCTTAAATTACCTTTCCAAGTCAGTTATTTGTCCAACCAGTGAGCATCTCCAGATATTTGATTAGTAACAATCACATTGCATTTTGCCAAATATAAAATTTTGTATCATTCAAGAGTTTGACCTCTGAGGAATTATTAATCAGCTCTAGGGTTCAATCAATGCATACTTCAATAATTCTTTCTTTCCTATTTGGGAATGAAACAATTGATGTGAAACAATATCATTGCCGTAATTGTGATCATCTTCAAAAAAGGAGACAAAACTGACTGCGGTAACTATAGAGGGATATCTCTGCTGTCTGCCACAGGGGAGGTCATTGCAAGAGTCCTTCTCAATCATCTTCTCCCTGTGGCTGAAGAGCTCCTCCAGGAGTCACAATGCGGATTCAGTCCATCGAGAGGCACAGTGGACATGAACTTCACAGCAAGACAAGTCCAAGGAAAATGCAGAGAGTAGCAGCAATCTCTATTTCCTGACCTCACAAAAGCCTTCAACTCTATCAACTGGGAGGGATTGTGGAGCACCCTCCTCAAATTTAGCTGCCCGCAGAAATTCGCCACCGTCCTTCGCCTGCTGCACAATGACACGCAAACCATGATCCTTACCAGTGTGTGTGCAAACTGGATCATTGCTCCAACACTCTGCCATCTTCCTCGCTACAATACTCATCTCATCTCCATGAAGCTCCCCACCAGAGTGGTGCTACTTGGAAAACAATGACAGAATCGGACAGAGTCAGCATGGATCTACGAAAGGAAAATCATGCTTGACAAATCTACTGGAATTTTTCGAGGATGTAACTAGTAGAGTTGATGAGGGGGAGCCAGTGGTTGTGGTTTATTTGGACTTTCAGAAAGCTTTCGACAAAGTCCCACTTAAGAGATTAACGTGTCAAATTAAAGTGCATGGGATTGGGGGTAGTGTATTGAGATGGATAGAAAACTGGTTGGCAGACAGGAAACAAAGAGTATGAATAAACAAGTCTTTTTCCGAATGGCAGGCAGTGACTAGTGGGGTACCGCAGGGATTGGTGCTGGGACCCCAGCTATTCATAATGTAAATGATTTAGATGAGGGAACTAAATGCAATATCTTCAAATTTGCAGATGACACAAAGCTGAGTGGGAGGGTGAGCTGTGAGGAGGATGCAAAGATGCTTCAGTGTGATCAGGCCAACGTCCCTAGCACTGGTTATGGTTAATCAGCTATGTTGAGTGGCCACATGGTCCACATGCCTGACACAAGACTCCCAAAACAAGCTCTCTGCTCTGAACTTCGTCACGGCAAGCGGTTACCAGGAGGACAGAGGAAACATTTCAGGGATGTTCTCAAAGCCTCCCTGAAAAAATGCAACTTCCCCATCAATTTGTGGGAATCTTTTGCTCGAGACAGCCCAAACTGGAGAAGAAACATCTGCGAAGGTGTAAACCATTTCAAAAATCTCCAACAGGCCCAGATGGAGGCCAAGCACTAACAGCAGAATGTGTATACCAAAATCCAAGCATCCCACACAACCGTCACATCAAACACTACCTGTCCCACCTGTGCGGTGTGTGGATCCAGCATTAGATTTTTTAGTCACCTCAGGACCCACAACCCTGGAGTGAAAGAAAGGCATCCTCAGTCCCAAGGGACTGCCTAAGAAGAAGAAGAAGACAGTAGCAAAATCTGCCTGCTTTTATAGATAGTTGGCAACTCACACCCAATTCCCAACTGCTAAATCAATTTTCTGCTGCAATAATTAACCTATTAAAGTAACCACTTTCAATTGATTGGCAGATAACTGCCAATAGCAGGCAACTTCTGTTAAACTCGTCTTAGAGTATGACTGTTAATTTAAATTATAACTTGAGAAAAACTTACCAGAGATATACAACCTCTACCAAATGCCCAGTTTAGCACTCATACATTGAAGCACTCTGTCCTTGGCTCATTCCATGCTCCCACACTCACTGAAATGTTTAGTGCAGTTTGTTTAGAATTCAAATTCAAACCATCTGAATTTTGACATTGAAAATCTGGATAGATCCAAATGTTAATTCCTTCGAACAAAAGTGCATTGTCAGAGAATGGAAGACAAATCCCAGCACCTAACATCAATTATATAATATGCTTTACTCTGTTCATTCTATTGCCAAAGGACCATGCATGCATGAGTGAGTAACAGATACAGGTGAGGTGGCCCTTTTGACTTTAGGGTAACTAATTAGTGTAACACATTGGCAAACAAACAGTCAGTTACATCAGGCTTGTGGGCTGTGGGGTGCCAAGGAGCCTTATGCAAATAATCGATAAAGTGCCAGATTAAGGCTTGCCAATATCAAACTACCATCAGATTAAATGTGTGGGGGGTGGTGGGATGTGTTCCCAGGCAGGGAGTGGCTCAGATTATTTTTGTGGATCCCAGTTGGTGATTTGCTCAAGATCCCATATATCATGACCTTTTCATCTCTAGCAGCCCTTGAAATAATCAGGGCCTGCACGGTGCACAGCCTGACAATTGTCAACATAAAGTGGCTGTCAAGGAAGAAGAGGGGGCCCAAGGAAACAGATTTGCATATTTGAAATGAACTACGCCTGAAACAAGAGGGGACTTTAGATGCCCAGTGATATAACGATTTCAAAAGGGCACCAGCCACACCAGCATTGTTAACTGGGATGTGAACGTTATCAACTCCATTTTGAGGCCTCATAACACAAATTAAAACTGGGCCTGGATCACTATTACAGAAGTTGGCTAAGTTATTTTGGTTTTGTTCTTTCCATACTTCTTCACGATATTTCCTGGGCTGGATAATTCAGATCCAGGCACATGGTTTCACTATACTTACATTGGTTCTTCTGTGACACCTATGCCTTAGGGATTACTTTCACAGTCCACATGCTTTTGGATAGGTTTGACATGAAGCCATATCTCTGGAATATGGCAAAAGCAGATGATTTTTAAAATTTGTTTTTAAGTGAAAAACTGTAATAAACAATAGGGCTAATTGACTGATAATGCACCCAAGTTCATACATGTGTGTACATTACAGAGTCAGGGAGGTAGGCCTGGGCGCTCTCAATTCACTATATTAAAATTTTAACTTTACTTGGGGACCACACTGAAGCTATGCAGATGTCATTACCCCTCCAAATTTTAAGCTGCAATTAATTGGTCTCATAATGAATCCCATTTGCTCTCTGCCTTTTTTCCTACTATAATACTAAGTCTCAATCTAACTTAAGTGCTGAGGGGGTTCCACACTGTGCAGGGAGGTGGTGACATAGTGGTATTGTCACTGGGCTAATATTCCAGAGACCAGGGTAATGCTGTGGGGACCTGGGTTTGCTTCCCATCAGGGCAGGTGGTAAAATTTGAATTCAATAAAAATCTGGAGCTAAGAGTCTGATGATGACCATGAAACCATTGCTGATTGCTGTAAAAACCCATTAATGTCCTTTAAGAAAGGAAATCTGTTGTCCTTACCTTGTCTGGCCTACATGTGACTCCAGACCCACAGCAGTGTGGTTGACTCTTAAATGCTTTCTGAACAAGGGCAATTAGGGATGGGCAATAAATGCTGGCTGATCCAGTGCTGGCTACTTCCCATGAATGAATAAAAAGAAAATCAGAATTTAGATTGTGAACTTTGAACTGACAGATTGTTAATAATTTGGCTCATTAGTTGTTTGTTTGAGCTGCTTTATTGACATTATTTAATATTAATTCTTTCTGTTTACTGCTGACTGTTTTCAGCTTAGGACTCGTTGCAATGCCCCAGCATTGTTACTGCCAGCAGCCACAAACCAGAACTCAAAACACATTGCTATGCATGGGCATTCTACTGGGCCTCCTAATGACTGTAAAGAATTTGGAGGAGGCAGAAGAGCACAAGCAGAAGAAAGAAAGGCAACTGGCACCCGCTCAGAATTGGCCCAGAAATTAAGTAATTCAGATCCAGGCACATGTACTTGGCCATGTCTGAGAAGAATTGCTTTCACTATTTCGGCTTCACACGGGAGGCTGTGAGTGAGTTACGCCACCTACTGGACCTGAATTGCATACAACGCCCACACTGGACAACCTTGTTCATTGTTGTGAAGGCTACCACAGCATTAAACCTTAACACAATATCCTCTTAAGGCACCACTGGTGACACTTGCTTTGTTAGTCTTATTTCAGTCCACCAATGCATCAAACAAGTGGTAAAAGCCTTGCTGGTTGGGGCAATACCACTGTCCATTTTCCTATACACTGACAACATCAGCCCGAGAGGATGTAGCACTTTTACCAAGTGGTAATTTCCCTAAAGTCAAGAACCTCATTGATATCACAAACATCCACCAAAACCCCCATCAAGAATCCCACAGAATTTGTGAAGAGGAAAAGCTTCAGTTTCGTCAACTTGCCACTTGGGCTGACAAGTGGCAGGTAACATTTACACCACACAAATGTTAGGCAATGACCATCTCCAACAAGAGAGAATCTAACCATCACCCCTTGATGTTCAAAGGCATTACCATCACTGAATCCCCCACTATCAATATCCTGGGGGTTATCATTGACCAGAAACTGAGCTGGACTATAAACACTGGCTACAAGAGCAGGTCAGAGGCTAGGAATCCTGCAATAAGTAACTCACCTCCTGACTCCCCAAAACCTGTCCACCATCTACAAGGCACAAGTCAGGAGTGTGATGGAATACTCCCCACTTACCTGGATGAGTGCAGCTCCCACAACACTGAAGAAGCTGGACACCGCCCAAGACAAAGCAGTCTGCTTGATTGGCACCACATCCACAAACATTCACTCCTTCCACCACCAATGCACAGTAGCAGCAGTGTGTACCATCTACAAGATTCACTGCAGGAATTCACCAACGCTCCTTTGACAGCACCTTCCAAACACATGACCACTGCCATCTAGAAGGACAAGGGTAGCAGATAGATGGGAAGGTCACCACCTGGAGGTTTCCCCCAAGTCACTCACTATCCTGACTTGGAAATATATCACCGTTCCTTTATTGTCGTTGGGTCAAAATCCTGGAACTCCCTATCAGCACTATGGGTGTACCTACACTACATGGACTGTGCGGCTTAAGAAGATAGCTCACCACCACCTTCTCAAGGGCAGCTAGGGATGTGCAATAAATGCTGGCCCAGCCAGCGAAGCCCACATCCCATGAATGAATTTTTAAAAAACTAGCCTCTACTCAACACCACACTGACCTCTGGTTCTGGGTCATGTGCCTTCTTACATCACTGTGCGGTTAGTACTGTACTTAATCCCAGATTAACACTGTATTTGCCAGAACCTTATACAACACATACAATAGCATATTTAGGAGCTTAGCTGAATGCAGTATCAGTGTTGAAGTTATTGCCTTTTTGAGAAGCAGTTCCGTATATCTTGAACTATGCGCTATATTACAAAACTTTCAAAAGGTCTTATTGATTGTTATGAAAAATTATGCTTTACTGAGAAATGTAAATACTCTTTGGATCTGACATCAAGGACATAGTGATAAGGGCCATAGAATGTATACTACAGAGGCACCATATAGAGTTAAATTTATTATGTTTTACTTTCACCTAAACAACATTTGTACATTATGAAATCTACTTGCTGAGAATGTGGCAAAGGCCCAAATTACCTTTAAAAACTAGAGTCCCAAATCTACAGGTTTTTAATTATGTTTATATTTTTAACACAAATAGTGTCATAATATCTGCCACATTCAGATAGAAACAATGATGTTATAACAGAAACTATTTAAAATTACATTCTGCCAGAATGCATATTATAATGGGGCATAGTATTTGGTGAACTTTATTCAGATGTACTGGGGTAAATGTTGGATGGTTCCACTTTTTGGCTGTGGGTCACGATTCACAACCTGCCAGTTTGAAACAATGGACGGAATTTTACAACCCCGTCACACAGGGCAGGGCCAGAAAATGTGGTGAGCCATTCAAAAGTCCACTGACTGTGGCAGGACCGGAAGATCCCACCAGCGGGAGGGGTTGTAAAATTCCGCTCAATGTGGGTAAGTCATAACATTGGTGTATCCATCTCATCTTCATGATTTTAGCATGGTCTTAAGTAGCCCCCGTGTTAATCTAAGGGATGTTCATCTTAGTGAATCCATGTGGCCTTTCAATGAAGTTCATCGTAATTGCAGTGAAGCCCTACTATGTGGTCTCTCAATCACTCTGTCCAGTTACATGTGGTGAATGTGACCTCCTCCCTCCTCCTCTTCCTCCTTCTGCCAAGATGGCCTTTGGATCCCAGGAGGTCGTGGTGGGCCCTCAGAAATTCTATGTTGTGGAGGATGTAACACATCACCACAAGCAAATCACCCCGAATAATCTAAGCAGAGAAACTGTTGCTGAGACAGCCTTTAACTTGCTCCACAGTCTTGCGGTAGGTTCATGGCTTTCACTGAAGGCCCTCCGACCTTGCGTGGCTGGATGACCGAAAAAGTTCATGAACCATGTGTGGAGGGATAGTCCTTATTACCATGAAGCCATCTTGCAGTGCATTTTGGAAGCCCAAAAATGGTTCATATTGTAGACTGGTACATGATAAAAAGATCCATGTGCGAGTTGAGTTGAATGGGATATGAATGCTACCAGAACATTGGTTATTTACTGAGGTGAACCTCTCGGTGTGGTCACACTCCAACTGCATGTTCAACAAGTGATGGTTGTGATATGGCTCCCCATTGACTTGGAGGCCCAATGAGCTTTGTGCATGCAGTCAATTGCGTGCATCATTAGGAATCCTATTATCATAGTGAATCTATGTGACCTTTCATCCTGATGTTCCCCCCTCAGGGAGAAGAGGATGAAGTGCCCTTTCCTTGCTTGCAGTACCTCTGTGACAGCCCTGATACACCTATGCAAGACAAAGATCTTCTTGCTCCTTAATGCTTGTTTCAGGACTGATTAACAAAGATACTGCCTGCACATTTGTTGACTAAATTTGGTATTCTACCATTGCAACAGCCACCTTGGATCACTGACACCATGGCAGTGTCCATTTGAAATCCTCAGGAGCAAGGTGGCAACACACATGCGTGCGCCATTCCATTTGTAAATGCTGCATGGGTCACACAGGAAGCAGCCAGCACAACATCATAGAAATGGGAAAACCAGGTAGGCCTCTGTTCAACTGAATTTCTTGCCCATGTGATTCTGATTCAGATTCAAAATGATTCAGATTCAGATTAATTCAGAATAAAATTGAGGTTGATTCAGATTTCAAATGATGGAGATTGAGATTCAGAATGATTCAAACTCAGATCAAATTGATTCAGATTCAGAGTGATTCAGAATCAAAATGATTAAGATCCAGATTCGGACTGATTCAGGTTCAGATTCAGAATGATTAAGATTCTGAATTATTTAGATTGATTCAGATTTCAAATTATTCAGGTACAAATTCTGATTCATTCAATTTCAGAATGATTCAGATTCAGAATGATTCAGATTCAGAATAATTTGGATTCTGTATTACTCAGATTTAGATTCAGATTTAGAATGGTTCAGATTCAGGAAAAGAAGGATTGTCCAGCATGGGGAAAGCAGTGTTTTAACTGCAAGAAGCAGAATCATTTTGCACACAAGTGCTTGGCCAGAAAAAAAGCAAAACAAGCCTATACAGAAGGCCACTGGAGAGATATCAGCAGATGAATCTGATGAAGAACTATACACGATACAGCAGATTGGATCCGTCAAGTTCATAGGCGACGAGTAATATGTGACTGTTACAATGATTAGCACAGAGCGAGAGTATCAAGCGAACATGAAGTGTCAGATACAAATTAAAAATACCTGGAAAAATTGAGCAGGTTTGGCAGCATCTGCGGAGAGGAACACAGTTAATATTTCGAGTCCATATGACTCTTCAACAGAACACACTGGTACACCATGCAATATAATGACCTACACAGACCTGTGCAAAGTGGCTCAACATGGCAATCCAAAAATGAAGCCCTCAAAAGTAAGGTTGAGACTATATGATAGCATGATACTTATACCGCGAGGACAAATTAGTTTGAGAGCCCAATGCAATCGCAAGAAGGAAGATCTGGAGTTCCAGATCATGGATGGGTCACAATGGCCACTCATTTCAGCTGAAGCAAGTCTAAAGCTTGGACTAGTAGCCCCGAACAGAGATTCACAATGTGTCACAGCGCACAAAACCATTGACGGCTGAACAGATCCGCGAGGAATACAGAGCTGTGCTTACAGGGTTGGGATGCCTAACAGGAGAATGTCATCAATAAGTGGATGAGAGTGTAAGACCAACTCAGCAGCAGCCTCGAAGACTTCCAGCTGCCCTCAAGTCAAGCCTAAAAGACAAGATAGAAGAGCTGGAAAAGAGGGGAGTAGTCAAAAAATTTAAGCTAAGACTGGATTAACAGCATGGTAGCAGGGAAACAACCTGCAAAACTGTGAGTATGCTTAGACCCAAAGGATCTAAATAAAGCGCTGAAGAGATTTCACTACCCTATTCCAACCATCGAAGGAATTCTACCGCAACTTACCAAGGCAAAGATATTCACTACACTAGATGCGAAGGATGGTTACTGGCAAATGAAGCTAGATGAAAGCTTTCTCATGAAATTCTGGATGCATTTGGGAGATGCAGGTGGTTGCGCATGTCATTTGGCATTTTCACGACTCCAGAAGAGTATTTACACAGACAACATGTGATCTTCCCAGAGTGGAAGCCATAGTGGGTGATCTGCTAGTCTATGGATATGGAGACACAATGAAAGAAGCCTAAGCTGACCACGTTCAGAATTTAATATGACTGCTAGAGAGAGCTTGCCAGATGAATCTGAAGTTGAACAAGAACAAATTGTAACAGAAAATACCTGAAGTCAAGTACATGGGCCAGGCACTGACAGCAAAAGGTTTTTGCCCAGATCCTGACAAGGTGAGAGCTGTAACAGCGATGCCACGGCCATCAGATGTGAAAGCAGTGCAACAATTTGTTGGATTCGTGAACTATTTAGCTAAACATTTGCATAATTTGTCAGCTGAATGTGAACCATCATGCGAGCTCACTGCCAAGGAGGTGCAGTGGTATTGGGGAATAGAACAAGAAACAGTGTTCACTAAAATGAAACAACTAATCATAAGACCATAAGACATAGGAGCAGAAATTAGGCCATTCGGCCCATCGAGTCTGCTCCGCCATTCAATCATGGCTGATAAGTTTCTCAACCTCATTCTCCCCGCCTTCTTCCCGTAATCTTTGATCCCCTTACCAATCAAGAACCTACTTATCTCGGTCTTAAATACACTCAATGACCTGGCCTCCACAGCCTTCTGTGGCAATGAATTCTATAGATTCACCACTCTCTGGCTAAAGAAGTTTCTCCTCATCTCTGTTCTAAAAGGTCTTCCCTTTACTCTCAGGCTGTGCCCTTGGGTCCTAGTCTCTCCTACTAATGGAAACATCTTCCCCACATCCACTCTATCCAGGCCTTTCAGTATTCTGTAAGTTTCAATCAGATCCCCCCTCATCCTTCTAAACTCCACCGAGTATAGATCCAGAGTCCTCAAATGTTCCTCATATGTAAATCCTTTCGTTCCTGGGATCTTTCTTATGAACCTCCGCTGGACCCTCTCCAGGGCCAGAACATCCTTCCTGAGATACGGGGCCCAAAATTGCTCACAATATTCTAAATGTGGTCTGACCAGAGCCTTATAAAGCCTCAGCAGCACATCCCTGCTTTTATATTTTAGTCCTCTCGAAATAAATGCCAATATTGCATTTGCCTTCCTAACAACCAAATCAACCTGCAAGTTAACCTTAAGAGAATCCTGGACTAGGACTCCCAAGTCCCTTTGTACTCCAGATTTCTGAATTCTCTCCCCATTTAGAAAATAGTCTATGCCTCTATTCTTCTTACCAAAGTGCATGACCTCACACTTCCCCACGTTGTATTCCATCTGCCACTTCATTGCCCATTTTCCTAACCTGTCCAAATCCTTCTGCAGCCTCCCCGCGTCCTCAATACTACCTGTCTCTCCACCTATCATTGTATCACCTGCAAACTTAGCCCTCAGTTCCTTCATCTAGATCATTAATGTATAAAGTGAAAAGTTGTGGTCCCAATACTGACGCCTGCGGAACTCCACCAATCACCGACCGCCATCCTGAGAAGGACCCCTTTATCCCAACTCTCTGCCTCCTGCCAGACAGCCAAATCTTCTATCCATTCTAGTACCTTGCCTTAACACCATGGGCTCTTATCTTACTGAGCAGCCTCCTGTGCGGCACCTTGTCAAAGGCCTTCTGGAAGTCCAAGTAGATAACATCCATTGGCTCTCCTTTGTCTAACCTACTCGTTACCTCCTCAAAGAATTCTAACAGATGATAATGTCAGTGCTGAAGTACTATGATGTCAATGATGAAGCCACCTTGCAGTGGGACACTAGCGAGACAGGCATGGAAGCAACTCTGATGCAGCAAGGGTTACTGGTTGCATTTGCATCCAGGGCAGTAAGGCAAACAGAACGATGCTGCGCTCAGATTGAGAAAGATGCCTGGCTATTGATTTTGCCTATGAGCATTTTCATCAGTACCTGCTTGGGCGACCCAAGTAACAGTGGAATCTGACCACAAGCCCCTTCAAAGCATTTTTCGCAAACCGCTACTATCTGCTCCAAAGCGTTTGCAAAGAATGTTACTTCGTTTTACCAGGATCTCATCTGGATGTGATATACAAGCAAGAAAAACAGATGTACATGCTGTCGAGAGCAGCACTCCCTGGGCATGATTTTCGGGCCAGTGGGCGGGTGCGGCGCGGCGGGCCTGGGAGTGGCCTGGAAACTGCCTGCCACCCACGATCGGCCCCCGTCCGCAATTTCACACTGGCTGGCCAATTAATGGCCAGCCAGCTTGAAAGCTGTGCTACGAAGCTCAGCGCTCCTGGGGTGGGGGCAGGAGGAGGGTGAGCACAAAGTCTGGGCACGCATGAGGGAGCGCGCACTGCAAACTCCCTGAAGGCAGAGAGCTGCCTCGGGGAGCTGAAGAATTTTAAAATGAGAAAAAGATTTTGAAAATCCAAAAATAATGCCCCCGCATAGGACTCACTCACATGAACAGGAACGTAATAAAAGTTATGTCAAAACGTTTTAATTTTTTAAAATTAATGCCAGAAACCTCAACCCGCCTGTGGATGAGGCTTCCTCAATAATGCGAAGGCCGCCTGGCCAATTTGCATGCCTGTCAACCATAACATTGGACGGGCAGTGAAAAATCACTGTTAATTAATACTTTAATGGCTTTACTAGGCCTCTTAATTGTTGGCAGGCATGCTGCTGACTCTCGCACGTACTGGTCGACTGAAATATTGCACGAGCAATGCTTGCCCAACATCATCGCGCACTATTTTATGCCTAAACAGGTTGGGCGCGCGCCTACCCACAGGATATAAATTCTGCTCCGAATGAAGAAAGGCTGAGGAGGCTACAACAGAATGTGACATCTTCCAGATTCAATGTGAAGCAGCAGCTAGACATCTTCTGAAAGCCATGATGACTATGTGAGGGTTAGGATTAGGGAGTTTGCAGATGACACAAAGATTGGCCGGGTGCTTAACAGTGAGGTTGAGTGTCTTGGGCTACAGGAAGATATAGACGGGATGACCAAATGGGTAGATAAGTGGCAGATGGAATTTAACCCTCAAAGGTGTGAGGTGATACACTTTGGAAGGAGTAATTTGACAAGGAAGTATTCAATGAACAGCATGATACTAGGAAGTTCTGAGGAACAAAGGGACCTTGGCGTGTGTGTCCATAGATCTCTGAAGGTGGAGGGGCATGTTAGTGGGGTGGTGAAAAAGGCATATGGGACACTTGCCTTTATCAATCGAGGCATAGATTACAAAAATAGGGAGATCATGTTGGAGTTGTTTAGAGGCCACAGCTGGAGTACTATGTTCAGTTCTGGTCCCCACATTATAGGAAGGATGTGATTGCACTGGAGGAGGTGCAGAGGAGATTCACCAGGATGTTGCCTGGGATGAAACATTTAAGTTATGAAGAGAGGTTAGATAGATTTGGGTTGTTTTCGTTGGAGCAGAGAAGACTGAGAGGCGACCTGATCAAGGTGTACAAGATTATGGACAGGGTGGATAGGGAGCAGCTGTTCCCCTTAGTTGAAAGGTCAGTCACGAGGGCACACAAGTTCAAGGTGAAGGGCAGGAGGTTTAGGGGGATATGAGGAAAAACCTTTTTACCCAGAGGGTGGTGACAGTCTGGAATGCGCTGCCTGGGAGGGTGGTGGAGGCAGGTTGCCTCACATCCTTTAAAAAGTACCTGGATGAGCACTTGGCACGTCATAATATTCAAGGCTATGGACCAAATGCTGGTAATGGGATTAGATAGGTAGGTCAGGTGTTTCTCAAGTGTCGGTGCAATCTCGATGGGCTAAAGGGCCTCTTCTGCACTGTGTGATTCTGTGATTCTCCCCCCTACTCCCGCCCCCACTCCACCCCACCATGTCTCTCTGTTCCTGCACCTGATTTAAAATTATACTGTTTAGTTTATATTGCCTTTTATTCTCTTTCCTACCAAAATGTAACACTTCACACTTCTCTGTGTTAAATTGCATCTTTCAGGTTTCTGTCAATTCTGCTAGTCAGTCTCTGTCCTCCCGAAGTTACTATCCTTTTCACTGTTTATTATCATTCCTGAGTTTCCTACCATCTAAAATTTTGAAATTACCCTTATATGAATAGGCCCATGACATTAACATAAATCAAAAGAGTAGTGGTCCCAACATTGACCCTCAGGAACCCCACTGCATACTTCCTTGTAATCTGAAAAACAACAAGTCTCGACTGCTTTCTGCTTTCTGTTGCTAACCCCATTTTCAAGCCAGGCTGTCATCAGTCCTTTAATCCCATGTGTTTCAATTTTGGTAACATATTTGGTATGTGGCACTTTACGAAATGGTGTTTCAAAGGATAAGAAAATTGGGAAAGCACGGGCAGGAACAAACATAAATCATCAAATAGAACAGCACCTAAGGATTTAATTTGGCCCGCAGAGCCTGCATTGGCTTTCTCCTTGGCTATTTCCCAATATGCCTGTATTTTTCTCCTTCAAATATTTATCCAGCTCCCTCTTAAAAGGAACTATGAAATTTGATTCCACCATCCTATTAGACAGTGCATTCCAAATCCGAACCACTTTCTGTGTAAAAATAGGTGTTCCTCACGTAACCCCTGCTTCTTTTTCCAATCACCTTAAATCTGTGTCCTCAGGTTATTAACCTCTCAGCCATTGGAAATAGTTTCCGTTTATTTACTTAATCAATGCTGAACACCTCTATCAAATCTCCTCTTAATCTTCTCTATGGAGAACAACCCAGCTTCTCCGGCCTATCCGTGTAACTGTAGAACCCCTCCTCCCTGGAACATTCAATAGCCTCTCCTAGGTTTTCACATTCTTCCTAAAGTTTGGTGCCTAGTATTGAACACAATATTCCATGTGGGGCCAAACTAGTGGTTTATACAGGTTTACCATAACTTCCTAGCTTTTGTAGCTGTACCTCTATTTATAAAGCCCAGGGTCTCATATGCTTCATTAACAGTTTTGTCCACCCGTCTTGGCAACTTCAGAGATTTTTGCACAAATACTACAGGTCTCTCTGTTCTTGCATTCACTATAAATTTGGACCAGATAACTTGTATTGCCTCTCCACATTTATCCTCCTAAAATGTTTTACCTCACACATCTGCCATTTCAATTAAATAGACTGAAGCCATTGTTTTTTTTATCCCACTCCAAACTCTGTTTCGAAGCTCTCAACTCCATCCTTCTCCCTGGCAACTGTCTGAAGCTGAACGAGATTGTACACAAACTTGGCATCATATATTCACACCATCACTAAGACCAATTATCTACACCTCCATACATCTCCTGACTTTAACCCTTCCTCAGCTTTTCACTGCTTGAATCCTCTTCCATGCCTTTGTTACTTCTAGACTTGACTATTCTAACATTCCTTGCTGGTTTTCCACATTCTGCCCTCCATAAACTTGAGATCATCCAAAACTCTGCTGCCCATGTCAAAATTCGCAGCAATTCCCAATCACCTATCACCCTTGTGTTTGCTGGCCCCCAGGCAAGCAATGTTTTGATTTTAAAATTCTCATCCTTGTTTTCAAACCCCTACATTGCTTTGCCCATCCCTATCTCTGTAATCTCTTCCACCCCGATAATCCTCTGAGAGTGGCTCAGTAGCACCACTACTGACCGAGCAGGCTGAGTCCTAAAGGACATAGCTGCTAGACAGGGGCTGCGGTAGGTGCTGATGGAACTAATCAGAGGGAAAAACCTACTTGACCTCGTCCTCACCAATCTACCTGCCACGGATGCATCTGTCCATGACAGTACTGGTAAGAGTGACCACTGCACAGTCCTTGTGGAGACGAAGTCCTGTGTTCACATTGAGGATACCCTCCATCGTGTTGTGTACCACTGCCATCATGTTAAATGGGATGGATTTGAAACAGATTTAGCATCTCCAAACTGAGACATCCATGAGGAACTTTGGGCCATCAGCAGCAACAGCAGACTGTATTCAACCACAATCTGTAATCTCATGCCTTGCGTATTTCCCACTCTACCATTACCATCAAGCAAAGGAATCAACCCTGGTTCAATGAACATTGCAAGAGTGTATGCCAAGAGCAGCAGCAGGCATACCTAAAAATGAGGTGTCCACCTGGTGAAGCTACAATACAGGACTACTTGCATGCCAAACAGTGAAAGCAGCATGCAGTAGACAGAGCTAAGCCATGCCACAGACAATGGATCAGATCAAAGTTCTGAAGTCCTGCCACATCCAGTCTGAATGGTGATGGACAGTTAAACAACTAACAGGAGAAGGAGGCTCCACAAGTATTACAGTTCTTAATGATGGGAGAGCCAAGCACATCAGTGTAAAAGACAAGGCTAAAGCACTTGCAACCATCTGGAGCCAGAAGTAATGAGTGGATGATCCATCTCAGTTTCCTCCGGAGGTCTCCAGCAATGCACTTGACAGTCTTCAGAAAATTTGATTCACTCCACATGATATCAATAAATGGATGAAGGCATTGGATACTGCAAAGGCTATGGGCACTGACAACATTCTGGCAATAGTACTGAAGACTTGTGCTCCAGAAATAGCCAGGCCCCTAGTCAAGCTGTTGCAGTATAGCAACAAAACTGACATCTACCTGGCAATGTGAAAAATTGCCCAGGTATGTCTCATCCATAAAAAGCAGGACAAATCCAACCTGGCCAATTACCGCTTCATCAGCCTACTCTCTATCATCAGCAAAGTGATGGAAAGGGTCATCGACAGTGCTATTAAGCAGCAGTTACTCAGCAATAACCTGCTTACTGACATTCAGTTTGGGTTCTGTCAGGACCATTGAGCTCCTGACCTCATTACAGTCTTGGTCAAAACATGGGCAAAAGAGCTGAACTCCAGAGGTGAGGTGAGCGTGACTGCCCTTGACATCAAGGCAGCATTTGACCGAGTGTGGCAACAAGGAGCCCTGGCAAAGCAAGAGTCAATGGGAATCAGGGGGTAAACTCTTCAGTAGTTGGAGTCATACCTAGCACAAAGGAAGATGGTTGCGGTTGTTGGAGGTCAATCATCTCAGTGCCGGGACACCATTTCTGGAATTCCCCAGTGTAGTTTCCTAAGCTCAACCATCTTCAGCTGCTTCATCATAACTTTCACTCTATTATAAGGTCAGAAGTAGAGATGTTCTGCTGATGATTGCACAATGTTCAGTACAATTCTGATACTGAAGCTGGGATCTAAATATTGAGGAAGTAACAAGCAAAGTGGATAAGGGGGAACATCAGGATGTGGTGTACTTGGATTTCCAAAAGGCATTCGATAAGGTGCCACATCAAAGGGTACTGTACAAAATAAGAGTTCATGGTGTGGAGGGTAACATTTTAGCATAGATAGAGGATTGGTCAGGTAACAGGAAGGAGAGAGTCAGAATAAATTAATCATTTTCAGGCTGACAAACTAACTATTGGAATGCCATAGGAATCAGTGTAGGGGCCTCAAGTATTTACAACTTATATCAATGACTTGAATGAAGGGACTGATTGTATGGTGCCTAAATTTGCTGAATGCACAAAGATAAGTAGGAGAGTAAGTTGTCAAGAGAACTTTCGGAGTCTACAAAGGAATTTAGATAGGTTAAGTGAGTGGGCAAAAATTTGGCAGATGAGTATAATGTGGAAAAATATGAACTTGTCCACTTTGGAAGGAAGAATAGAAAAGCAATATATTATTTAAATAGAGACTGCAGAACTGTACCCTACAGTGGGATCTGGATGTCCTGGCATATGAATCACAAAAAAGTTAGTAATCAGGCACAGCAAATAATTAAGAAGGCAAATGGAATGTTGCCGTTTGTTGCAAGGGGAATCGAGTATAAATGTAGGGAAGCATTGTTACAGCTGTAAAGGCCCTGAGTGAGACCGCATCTGGAGCACTGTGCACAGTATTGGTCTCTTTACTTAAGAAAGGACATAATTGTATTCAAAGCAATTCAGGGAAGGTTTGCTCAACTAATTCCTGGGATGAGTGAGTTATCTTAAGAGGAAAGGTTGATCAGGTCAGGCCTATATTCATTGGAGTTTAGAAGAATGAGAAGTAATCTTATTGTAATATAACACCGTGAGGGGATTTGACAGAATGAGACGATGTTTCCCCTTTTGTTGGAGCCTGGAAGTAGGGGATAGAGTTTAAAAATAAGTGGTCTCCCATTTAAGACTGAGATAAGGAGATTTTTTTCTATCAGAGGGTCATTGGTTTATGGAATTTTCTTTCCCAGAGAGTGTAGGATGGGTCATTGAACATTTTTATGGCAGAGGTAGATAGTTTCTTGTCCAACAATGGAGTCAAAGGGTACAGGGGTATTGAAGAGTGGAGTCGAAGCCACAATCAGATCAGCTATGATCTTATTGAATGGCTCAGCAGGCTCAAGGGGCCAGATAGCCTTCCCTTGCTCCCATGTCCTGTGCACTTGTATGTTCTTGTGCAACCCGAAAGTAGTTGATGATCTCTTTAAAATAACGCTGGTGGCAGGTGAGCTTTCTCCTCCTGAACATGTGTCAGCACCATGTGTGCATTACAAAAAGAACATTTTGGAGTTGAAATGGCACCCGTGGTGCTGAAAAAATGGATGCTAAGCATTCGAGTTTTGTGGGCCCTCTACTTTCTTCGAGTGTTGGATTGGAATTGGAAGAGTACTTCTGCCCGAGGATGGGAATATTCAAAGGAACACCTAAAGTCTCTCATTTACTTATAGAATGGATGCTAAATTGAGTATTACTGCCAGCAGAATTTGAATTGGATCTCTTCTCCTGTGTTTTTCCAGTCATACACTAAAGACATGGTGATGTTTGTTGTATTTTTGCTTAGGGCATTATTAAGGGTTGGTTAAGGCAGAACATAAAAATTTGAGAGTAGGTGGTGACTATGACCTAACTTTCCAAAATTTGCCACAAAAAAGGTTAATCATTTAGCAGGAAATGGAAAACAATGTGCCAACAGTAGCTTATTTAGTCACTTTTAATCACTTTGCACTTTGATTCTAGAGTCTCTCCTTCACATATAGCTATGCAGTTAGGCCTGTCGACTACTGTATCTGCATTAGTTTTCAATATATATGTAATTTACCATGTATACATGTAAAATAGTTATCAGGTTGATATACTCTATAAATTTTTCAAGACAAATTGAGAACCATGAATAGATCATTTAAGACAACATTTTATTGCTGCATTTCAAAATGTTTATTTATAGAATTCCTGACATCAGAACATTGGTTTTTGATTTATTCTTTTTTTGCCACTGACTTTACATTAATTTATAATACACAGAAACATAAATAGCTTTTAAATCCAAATGCTAGCACGTAATTGAAAAGAGGATTCATGATAAAAATATTTAAATACATTTATTTGTTTAGTTGCTTCTAAAAATGCTCTTTTTCTTGTTATTTAAACATACTCTTCCTGATCAATGAAATTCTGTGGGAGTGGGATACGCTGTGGCTGAAGGCGCTGATTTTCAGTATTAGGAACTGGTGCACTAGGAACACCATTCCAGTCACATGCTGTTGCAATACATACACCTGGAGGTCCCCTGTGTCCTTGATGTCCTCTTAAGCCTGGTTGTCCTGTTTGACCTCGCGGACCTTGTTGCCCTGGTTGTCCGGGTATGCTGGATCCAGACTTTCCACGCTCACCTACATGGAGAGCAACAAAAATAATTTTAGAAAACACACAACCACTAGTAAAATGCATATTAACTAATCTATAATACACCTTACCTCTTGAGCCTTGTGCTCCTATAAATCCAGGGAGCCCAACACCTCGAGAACCTTGATCACCTGTGTCTCCACGTTCACCTGAAGTAAGAAATGCAGCAATACTGTGAAACACTTTGCAGGAATTTTTTTGCCGCAAACACTTTAGTTAATATGATTAACAAACAGCAGCTATCTTTCTTGTTCTTATAATATTGTAAATAGTTCGTCTCTTTGATCAAGCAGTTTGAGTAAACAACACATGGATGTGAAATTTAATCACCTGGCTTTTCTCAGGCTTACCTCCATGGTTGTGGGAGGTGCTACTGGCCTTTTCTCATGACGTGCTACACACTGTGCACCCAAAGACATTGAAAGGGCAAGATCATGATGTCACAGATGGGCTGATTCAACACACAAATAGTAAAATTGGCCAACAAATGTGCAGGGAATGCCTTCCTTATTTGTTCCTCAGACAACAAGCATTAGCAAACAAGCTGGGATCTGTTCCAGGGCTATTTAAAAGGCCACTCAATACATTGCAACTGAGGAGTTTTTGACTTATTTGTGCTCAGGCTAAGTTGGCGGAAATGCGACTGAGAGTTTCTGGAGGGGTGTGAAGGTTTCTGTTGACCCCAGGAAGACTGAGAGAATTATGTAACTTTGATAAAAATGGGAATAGTAGTTGCAGTGTTATTTGCTCTCTTGCATGAACTGGACAGACAGAGAAGGAGGAAGAGAAAGAAACTTCTGTGAGGAGAAGAAAGGCTGTCCTTAAAAGGCCTTATCCTGAGAGAGTCTTCCAGAAGCATCACTCTCAGCTTGGGATGAACCAAGAAGATTGCCTCAGGAGGCTTCACTTTACTAAGAATGGAGTTGTTTCACCTCCATCATAAAGACTGGGAGACTCAAACCAGATTGAGGATACCCCATCCCCCACCCCAGTACCAGTGAAGATCATTATCGTCCTTTTCTTAAAGAACTAAAATAGCCTGGAGGTGACAGAACCGTTTGAAAGTAGAAAAGGGGACTTCATCCTCTTCTTCCGGAGGAAGGAAGATCAGGCTGAGAGGGCATGTGGATTTGCCAGGATGGTAGGTTTCCCAATAGTGGAGGGGACCATTGACTGAACACATATGGTGCTCTACAGCACCCCAACCCCCAACTACCATGACCATTCAACAAATGTGCAGTTGAATGTCCATTGGCAGCCTCAGTGCTTTCATCCATTGACAATCTGCACTATGAGATGTGTTCTTGGAGACAAGGGATATCCCCTCCACATTGGCTCATGACCCACTTAAGATCATAAGGTCATAAGAAATAGGAGCAGAAGTAGGCCATTTGGTCCATCAAGCCTGCTCCACCATTCAATAAAATCATGGCTGATCTGATTGTGGCCTTAACTCTGCTTTCCTGCCTGCCCCATCATCTGTGGCTTCCTTTTTGATCAAAAATCAATCTAACTCAGCCTTGAATATATTCAATGATCCAGTCTCAACTGCTCACTGGGGAAGAAAGTTCTAAAGTCTAACAACACTCCAAGAGAAAAAATTGCTCCTCATCTCCATCTTAAATGGAAGATACTTTATTTTTAAACTGGGCCCCCTAGTTCTAGACTCCCCCACAAGGGAAAACGTTCACTCAGCATCCACCCTATCAAGTCCGCTCAGAAACTTATACATTTCAATATGACACAGCAGAACACTGGTCCCAGTGCAGTTCAATACACTTCTGCCATCCCACTATGCAATGAGAGCCACGGATCCACACATAAGACCGTGAAGCAAGACATTGGTGTGCTAAAGCAGAGATTTTATTTCCTATGTCACTCCAGGGAAATCTCTGCAATACACTCCTGAGGGTCTCTGCAATCTTGGTAGTGTGCTGCTACCTCCATGGAGGGAGTAGCTTTAAGGAGAAAAGAAAGGCAGATATAGGGCTGGGAATTCTGGCTCAGAAATCCAGCCACCAATTCAGTTCCAGGTCTTGACCTCATCTCATGTACAAACAAGGAGCAAGAGTAGGCCATTTGGCCCCTTGAACCTGCTGCACCATTTAATAAGATCATGGCTGATTTGATAGTAATCGCAAATCTCCATCCTGCCTACCCCCGATAACCTATCACCCCTTTCTTACCAAGAATTTATCCAGCTCTGCTTTAAAAATATTCAAAGACTCTGCTTCCACTGCCTTTTCAGGAAGACGGTTCCAAAGACTCACCACCCTCAGAGAAATAATTTAGCCTCATCTCCGTTTTAAGTCAGTGCCCCCTTATTTTTTTAACAGTGTCCCCTAGTTCTGGATTCTCCCACAAGAGGAAATATCCTCTCTATACCCACCCTGCCAAGACCCTTCAGGATCTTATATGTTACAATCAAATCACCTCTTACTCTTCTGAACTCCAGTGGATGCAAGCCTAGCCTGCCCAACCTATCCTCATAAGACAACCTGCATATTCCAGTTATTAGTCTGGTCAACCATCTCTGAACTACTTCTGACGCATTTACATCCTTTCTTAAATAAGGAGACCAATACTGTAAACAGTACTCCAGATGTGGTATCACGAGTGCTCTTTATAATTAGAGCATAACCTCCCTACTTTTGTATTCAATTCCAAGCTCTGCAATCTCTCACCATTTAGATAGTATGCTTCTCTTTTATTCTACTTGCCAAAATGGACAATTTCAAATTTTCCCACATAATACTCCATTTGCCACTTACTTAACCTATCTATATCTTTTGGAACCTCCTTATGTCCTTTTCACAACTTACTTCCCAGCTTTGTGTCATCAGCAAATTTGGCACTCATCCCATCCATCCCTTATCCAAGTTATTAGTATAAATTGTAAATAGGTGAAGTCCCAGCACTGATCCCTGTGGCACACCTTCCCAACCTGAAAAAGATCCATTTATGTCTACTCTCATTTTCCTGTTAGCCAGCCAATATTCTATCCATGCCAATATGTTACCCACTATACCATGAGCTTTTATTTCCGCAATAGCCTTTGATGTGGCACTTTATCAAATGTCTTCTGGAAATCTAAGTACAGTACATCCACCATTTCCCCTTTATCCACAACATATGTTACCTCCTTCAAGAACTCCAAATAGTTGGTTAAACAGGATTTCCCACTGATACTGACATCACTGAAAAACACAATTTTCAAACATAAATGGCCAGATTGGCCCGGGATGGGTTTGGCGTCCAATCGGTGGCACTGAAAGCAGCCTGGAGGCAGGACACAGTCATTAAGGGCCCTTTGAAAAGGTGAGTGGCAGCCAAGACTGTGCTTGCCACTCACCATGGAGACGGCTACCCAGGGAAAAGCACAAAATCAGGCCAGCACTGCTCTGAGGAAGAGTCATACAGGCTCGAAATGTTAACTGTTTCTCTCTCCACAGATGCTACAAGACCCGCTGAGTTTTTCCAGTATTTTCCATTTTTATTTCAGTTGTGGGCAGTCCACTTCAGAAGTCTGGGTACAGACACAGACATGCTCTGCAGGAGATGCTGGGCCTTGGGTGTCACAGACAAAGAGGGTCAGAACATTAAAGGCAGATGAGAGCCCAAATGTCGGAGGTCCCTGAGTCACTGCAGAGTCATGGGCAGTCAGTGGAGGAGTCCATGCAGTACAAGTGCTCTGTCATGGCTCGGGGATATGAACACATGAGCTCCTCCATTGGGACAGTGGCCAACCTCATGGAGAGCCATGTGCAGCGCCACTCTGAGTGGGTGCAGAAGCAACACGCTGACATGCGCATAAAGAGTTAGACTTTCAGCATCGCTAATGGTGCAAAGATGCAAGGAGTGGATGCCAGCTGCATCCCAAGCGGTGGGCTGGTCTGGCAATTGATAGTGCCATGAAGTAGCTGAGGAAGTTGCAGAGGCTGATAAGGGAGTGCTCCTCAGGGAGTGCTGTTGTTATCTCTCACTTCCTCAGCCAATCCAACCCAGGAACCATCCCTGCTGCAAGGCCCTGTTACAGAGGCTGCCTCTGCAGGCTCAGAAGCTTGTGGAGGAGCCCCCGCAGGCAACTCGAAGACACGGATGGAAATCAAGGGCATCTCACCCGGATGCAAGTACAATGAAGCAGGCTGCCTCATCTTCAATTACAGGGGGGCATCATGTAGGAGTGGGCTTGAGCACAAGGTGCCGTGCTATTAATTTCACTTTCTGGATCACTGTGGGGATGTTGACTCTGAGTTTTGTCATTGATTTGCATAGTTATAAAAATATTGTTTGCTGGTTATCTACTCAGACCTCTGTGTGCTAATGGATTATGGTGGGACTGAGAAGAAAGCTCAGAGAGAAGGGGGAATGCAAACAATGTGGGGGGATGGTGTTAGTGGACTTATGGATGTCAGATCTGTGAACTGGGACGATGATGGTGGCAGAGACTTCGTGCTCCATGGCAGCTGGTGGCAGTGGGGTTATTCAGGTATGTGTACTGGCTGGAAAACTTGTCTCGGTGGTTCAAGTTCAGATTGGGAGTCATGTGACATGGAACTGGGAGTCATTCAGGTGAAGCATTGACAAATCCGTGTAGTCTTTGCGGCCATGGCAGTGCACTGAGTGCCATGAAGCTTAGGTTGGTGTTGGAGATCTCCCTTCAATATATGGCGTCGGGCCCATTTACTGCATCAGTTTACAGCCCCCACTTTGCTTTCCTCTTCCTGATCCCCATCATCCTCCAAGGAAGAGTGGTAACTCAGTCCCTCCTCCTCATCCAGCTCCAGGCTGCTTTGCATAACCATGTTGTGGAGCCCGCAGCAGATGGCCACAATACAGAAGACCCAAGCTGGTTCATACTGGAGGGCACCACCTTACTGGTCAAGGCAACAGAACAATGCAGTTCGTGTAAGTTGATGGCTCTGGTTGTAGCATCTGCATCTCTCTGTATCTGTGTCTAAGTACCGAATGGGTGTCAGGAACCAGTTCCTCAGAGGATAACCCAGCAGCCACCACAGAGTCTGGAGGTTGGCCTGAAGAGGTACAGCACATGGGATTCTCGCAGGATGAAGGAATCATGGCAGTTGCCTGGGAACCGAGTGCAGACCTGCAAGATGTGCTTCCTGTGCTCACAAACAAGCTGGGCATTCAATGAGTGGAATACTTTTCTGTTGAGAAGTCTGGCTGACTTGTCCATTGGTGAGTTGATAGGTGGTACAACTGATGACACCCTTGATCTGGGGAAATCTATTTATGGCAGCAATGACCAATGCCCTCTGCCTGCCCTGGCCCTTCTATGTCAAAATGAATGTAATCCTCCCCCGCATTGGACTAGGGTATCCCTGATCTGCCTGACAGTGTGATGAGCTGCCGAGTGCAAAATGCCACCGAGGTCCATGGCTAATCCCTGGAATGAGACAGATGCATAAAAATTCAGCATCACATTGGTCTTGATGGTTGCAAGTTGGGGACTGCCATGGGACCATGAGGCACCATGTCAGTGTGCACTCTGCGATTATCTGCCTGGATAGGATCAGTCTCCTCTGGCACTGGCGCTCTGTCATCTGCAGGTAGCTGATTCTTGTGTGGTACACCCAATGTCATGGGTAGCACATTTTTGCAGCCTCCCTGAGCTCTTCTGGCCTTCTCTTGACCAGTAGAATACCTCTGCTGAGGCTCCTCCTTACTGCTCTGCCTGATGTCAGAGTAGCCTTCCCATTGCCTATCCCTCAGCTGCCAATGGTTTGTGTCTGTTTTATCTGCCAACCACTGCTGCCCATGTGATGCCTGACGCCACTCTCAGGACTCCAACCTCTCACTAGTGAGAAATATACAGCACCAACAATGGCAGCTCTGTGCCACTGGTTGAGCAGCATGACTGCCCATCATTTATGAGCCCCGGTGCCTCCATTATCCCTGAATGTTCCCTACCATGTGCATGCCAGATTCACCTTGACATATTCTAAACACTGCATGCTCCCCATGCCTGCCAAATGAAAATCTCAAACTGAACAAGTGAGGCCTTTTAATTGGCTTCTTACCTTAAGAGCCATGTAATTGTTGTGTGGCAGGTTTCAAACACCACTACCCCCCACCCCCCCAAGCCCCCCATTGAAAATTGCATTGCACACCAGGCGCAGTGGGATCCAATGCCTCACTCCAGGAACAGGATTTTAAAATCATGCCCACGTCCATTCCCACCCCCAACAGCAATTGAAAATCTGCCTCAATGAAAGGGAATTGCAGAGCATGGAGCCCAGGTAACTAAAGGCATGGCCGCCAATGATGGAGTAATTAAATTCAAGAATGCACAATAGGACAGTATTGACGCAGGATAGAGATCTAAGGAGCTTGTATAAGATTCTGAAAGAGTTTGACAGGATAGATGCTCAGAGATTGTTTTCCCCTGGTTGATGAGTCTAGAACTAGGGGCATAGTCTTAGAACAACAGAATGGGCATTTCAGACTAAGATGAGAAATTTCTTCACTCAGAAGGTCATGAATTTTTGGAATTCTCTATCCAAGAGGGTGGTAGATGCTCAGTTTTTGAGTATATTCAAGGCTGAGATTGTTAGATTTTTGAACTCTAAGAGAATCAAATGATCAAGTGGGAAAAACTCAGGTAGACTTAAGGGGCATACAGCCTGCTCCGGTTCCTATTTCTTATGTTCTTTCTGTCTCTTTAGATCATCACTGCTTCTATCCTTCTACCACTGTTATTCTGATCTATCCTTTTTAGGTCCAAAGCAGGTGACATATACTTGCCTATATTGAAGACCACTTACCACAGCTTTGCCCATTCACATAATTTTTTTAATTCATTCATGCGATGTGGGCTTCGCTGGCTGAGCTAGCATTTATTGCCCATCTCTGATTACCCTTGAGAAGGTGATTGTGAGCTGCCTTCTTGAACCGCTGCAGTCCATGTGGTTTGTGTACACTCACAGTGCTGTTAGGGAGCGAGCTCCAGGATTTTAACTCAGCAACAGTTAAGGAACGGCGATATATTTCCAAGTCAGGATGGTGAGTGACTTGGAGGGGAAATTCCAGGTGGTGGTATTCCCATCTATCTGCTGCTCTTGTCCTTCTAGATCGTAGCGGTCGTGGATTTGGAAGGTGCTGTCGAAGGAACCTTGGTGAATTCCTGCAATGCATCTTGTAGATGGTACACACTGCTGCTCCCTGCATCGGCAGTGGAAGGAATGGATGTTTGCAGATCTGGTGCCAATCAGGTAGACTGCTTTGTCCTGGATGGTGTCAAGCTTCTTGAGTGTTGTGGGAGCTGCACTCATCCAGGCACGTGGGGAGTATTCCATCACACTCCTGACTTGTGCCCTGCAGATGATGGACAGGCTTTGGGGAGTCAGGAGGTGGGTTAGTTGTCGCAGGATTCCTAGCCTCTGACCTGCTCTTGTAGCCACAGTATTTATATGGCTAGTCCAGTTCAGTTTCTGGTCATTGATAACCCCCAGAATGTCGATAGTGGGGGATTCAGTGATGATAATGCCATTGAACATCAAGGGGCAATGGTTGGATACTCTCTTGTTGGAGATGGTCATTGCCTGACACTTGTGTGGCGCAAATGTTACTTGCCACTTGTCAGCCCAAGCCTGGATATTGTCCATTTACTGCATTTGGACATAGACTTCTTCAGAATCTGAGGAGTCGCGAATGGTGCTGAACATTGTTTAATCATCAGCGAACATCCCCACGTCTGACCTTATGATGGAAGGAAGGTCATTGATGAAGCAGCTGAAGATGGTTGTGCCGAGGACACTACATTGAGGAACTCCTGCAGTGATGTCCTGGAGCTGAGAGGATTGACCTCCAACAACCATAACCATCTTCCTTTGTGCTAGGTATGACTCCAACCAGTGCAGAGTTTTCCCCCTGATTCCCATTAACTCCAGTTTTGCTGGGCTCTTTGATGCCACTCTCTGTCAAATGCTGCCTTGATGTCAAGGGCAGTCACTCTCACTTCACCTGAGGAGTTCAGCTCTTTAGTCCATGTTTGAACCATGGCTGTAATGAGGTCAGGAGCTGAGTGGCCCTTGTGGAACCCAAACTGGGTGTCAGTGAACAGGTTATTGCTAAGCACATGCCACTTGATAGAACTGTTGATGATCCCTTCCATTATTTTACTGATTATGGAGAGTAGACTGATGGGGCAGTAATTAGCTGGGTTGGATTTGTCCTGCTTTTTATGTACAGGACATAACTGGGCAATTTCCCAAGCTGGGTAAATGCCAGTGTTGTAGCTGTACTGGAGCAGCTTGGCTAAGGGTGCGGCAAGTTCTGGAGCACAAGTCTTCAGTACTATTGCCGGAATATTGTCAGGGCCCATAGACTTTGCAGTATCCAGAGTCTTCAGCCATTTCTTGATATCACATGGAGTGAGTAGAATTGGCTGAAGACTGGCACCTGTGATGCTGGGGACCTCTGGAGGATGCCGAGGTGTATCATCCACTCGGCACTTCTGGCTGAAGATTGTTGCAAATGCTTCAGCCTTATCTTTTGCACTGATGTGCTGGGCTCCTCCATCATTGAGGATGGGGATATTTGTAGAGCCTCCTCCTCCAGTGAGTTGTTTAATTGTCCACCACCATTCATGACTAGATGCGACAGGACTGCAGAGCTTAGATCTGATCCGTTGGTTGTGGGATTGCTTAGCTCTGTCTATCACTTGCTGCTTATGCTGTTTGGCACACAAGGAGTCCTGTGTTATAACTTCACCAGGTTGACACCTCATATTTAGGTATGCCTGGTGCTGCTCCTGGCATGCCCCCCTGCACTCTTCATTGGAATAGGGTTGATTCCCTGGCTTGATGGTAATGGTAGAGTTGGGGATATGCTGGGCCATGAGGTTACAGATTGTGTGCGAGTACAATTCTGCTGCTGCTGATGGCCCACAGCGCCTCATAGATGCCCAGTCTTGAGTTGCTAGATTTGTTTGAAATCTATCCCATTTAGCATGGTGGTAATGCCACACAACATATTGGAGGCTATCCTCAAGGTGAAGGTGAGACTTTGTCTCCACAACAACTGTGCGGTGGTCACTCCTACCGATACTGTCATGGACAGATGGATCCATGGCAAGCAGGTTGGTGAGGATGAGGTCAAGTATGTTTTTATCTCTTTTTGGTTCCCTCACCACTTGCCGCAGACCTGGACGAGCAGCTATGTCATTTAGGACTTGGCCAGCTCGGCCAGAAGTGGTGCTATTGAGCCACTCTTGCTGATGGACATTGAAGACCCACGCCCAGAGTATATTCTGCGTCCTTGCCACCCTCAGCGCTTCCTCCAAGTGGTGTTCAATATGGAGGAGCACTGATTCATCAGTTGAGGGAGGGCAGTATGTGATAATCAGCAGGAGGTTTCCTTGCCCATGTTTGACCTGATGCCAGGAGACTTCATGGGGTCCAGAATTGATATTGAGGACTCCCAGGGCAACTCCCTCCCAACTGTACACTGCTATGCCATCACCTCTGCTGGGTCTGCTGGGACAAGACATACCCTGGGATGGTGATGGTGGTTTCTAGGACATTATCTGTAAGATATGATTCCATGAGGTTGACCATGTCACGCTGTTGCTTGACTGAGACAGCTTTCCCAATTTTGGTGCCTAAGTCGATGACAGGTGGTCCGTCCAGTTTCATTCCTTTGTTGTGACTATTAACAACACTTCGTAATTTCCATCCACACTGCTTACAGTGTCACCTATCTTTGTGTCATCAGCAAACTTGGATATGTAGCTTGCTGTCCCATCATCTGAGTTGTTAATAAATAGTGAAATGTTCAGGCCCCAACACAGATTCCGGTGGGATGCCACTAGTCATACCCTGCCAATTGGAGCACCTGCCTATTATCTCTCTGTCTCCTACCAATCTTAGTAATCTCCTAATCAAATCAATACTTTGCCCTCAATTCCATGAGCTCCAACCTTAGCTAACAGTTTCTAATGAGGAACTGTATCATCCTTTTTCTGGACACCCATATAAATAACGTCCATAGACATTCCCCAACCACTACTTTAGTCACCTCTTCAAAATAAACATAATCAGGTTTGTAAACCACAACCAGCTCTTTACAAATCCATGCTGGCTCTCTCTGATCAGCTGAAAAATTTCAAGGTGTTCAGTCACTCCATCCTTAATTAATCACTCTTTGTTGGCAATATTACCATTATCAGTTTTCAAACAGCCCACATTGCTCTTAATTACCCACTTTTATCTGTTATATTTGTAGAAATTTTTACGTGAATTTTTTTATATCCCTTGAAAATTTCTTTTCATACTGCCTTTTTACAGTTTTGTGGTACTTTTGCATTGTTGTATTTTTTTTTCTTGCCTTAGGAGCAAGAGTTCCATTTGTCAAAAAAACAACCATGGTCAAACCAAAAAGGTAAGGTACAACAGAAACTAAAAAAAAACATACAACAATGCAACATCTACAACATGTGTACATTCCACATCTGCTATTATATAACAAGCAGAGGTAGCAGCAGACCAGAGGGAACCCTTCCAATTACTTATTGACTAGAGGACAGTAAAGAGGAGCAAGCCAGAGGCTTTCCATGAGGTTTGGGCTAGTACCACCTATTGAAAATTAGTGTTTTTCCCATTATTCACTGCACTCAATCATTGGTACTGCACTGCAGCATAATATGCAATCATCTTCGTGTGCCTTTTGGCCTTTACACTGGTGGACATGTGACACACTGGAAGTTGCACTCATCGCAAGGATGCAGTATAGAGCACTATTATTTTTCCATATGGCAGGTTTTTCTCAAACTGCAGGACTTTATTGAAGGCCATATTAGTCCCTACACACAATCCCAGACTTCATTCTTATAAGGGTTTCATTATATTAATGTGCATAGATTATGAGAGAATGCATGCTACTCTGGAAACCGCTATAATGCCTTTATTCTATCATGCCACTACTGTTTGAAGGGCCAAGAAGAAAAACCATCTTGAAACTGTAAAGAACAAGAGCTGAACAATGCCATAATGAGGTGCATATAACCACCATCAAATGGAGAAATGTACCATGTTAAAATAAAAGTTTCAATGCTTGGATAGTTATGGGGATATTGTCATTAGAAATTGAGAATCAAAAGCGCAAAAAACAATCAAGCAAAAAGTGAATTAGAATGAGAAATAGGAGTTGTCTATACTTGCCTATATCAAAAATTCCACCAATGAGTGTGAGCCTAACAACTTGCAACTATATTGGCCACTTCAATGTAACCTCATAACATCGCAACATGGTACTTTCCCCTTTGCTGTCCTTTTCTAAAATACATACACCTCAAAAAAAAATCTTGTTTTTTTCCCATTTCACTACTGCGGAGGTGAACTTTCAACTCACATCCAAAAAGGGACTGAAGTAGGCCAAGAGATTGCCCCAGTTGCTGGGGACCATCAGCAAAAGGCATGAACCCTTTTCAGGTTAATGTTTCATTTAAATTTGAGATTTTGGGTGTACCTATCATAGGTTCCTGGTGGCCTACGCCTCTTAAGTATTCATCCTGGAGCTGAGTTTGTTTGATGAGCATATGATGATTGCACAATAGATTAGAAATATGGTTCCATGCTATTCAGGTACTTAAGTGTTCAATATGGCAGGCAGGAAGCACTTGAATAGAATGATTAGAAGTAACACCCGCAAAATTAGAATAGGCCAAAAAAAGGTGCCCAGGCTCTGGGCTTGTAACAATTGTTAAACTCATTGCATAAGCAAATAAGGGGTTTTGCATATGTTTGGGTTTCCCTCTGCAAAATGGCATTGCCTTGGAGCAGCCAGCTGCATTTAGTAAAACTAGTTTTATATGCGGCCAAACAGGCAGACTTTAAAAGAACCATTGCAAGCCACCACTGAAGAGGTAAGTTCATTAAAAATGCTTTCCTGAACATGGAGCCGGGAGAAGGAGTGCTCCTCTTAAACTCAGATTATAACTGTGGGCTATTGATGGCCACTGTTCATCCCACCCTCCCCCTCCTCCCCATCCTGGTTGCGATCTTGACTTGCCCCCCATCTCCTTCTTCTGCCCCCCACCACTGCCCCATCTCACTGTGCTGTACCTCAGAGAATATTTTTCTCATGAATAGGATTAGGCATTTCATTACTACCATGTGATTGGGTAGAACTTGGTTGGTACAATATGGCTGGGAGGAAATTGAAAAGGGCGGAGGGTGTGGGAGAAACATTTTACTTAACATGATTGGTGATTGAAGAAAGTAAAAAAAAATTACCAAAGTAACTGATTAGAAAAAGGAAAACAGAAAAAACTCATCTAATGAAAATAAAGAAAATTGAAACAGAGAATCGACTATCGCAGCAAATGACATCCAGCATGGACAAGAGATACAGCAAAAAAAGTGTCCGATCTTTTTAATCATTGTCATTAAGCAGACCTTTCAGCCCTTGCAATCCTGGATCACCCGGTTCTCCATAAAATCCTTCAAGGCCTTGTTCTCCATCTTGTCCATTGATTCCTGGTTTACCCTTAAAAACAAATTGAGATTTAATCATAGTTAAAAGTCTTTTATCCAGATTAAACCTACCAAAAATGACAAATAACAAAAATTCGTTAACACTTCATGCAGTGATGTATGCAGAGAACGATGCAGTTGGCTAAATTTGATTTTTCATATTATTTAATGGCTCAGTTTACAAAATTGCACAACGTTCATAAGTGAGAATAACTAAAACATGGGTGTCCTGTAAGGGTAGCTGCTGTTGAATTAATATATTGTATCACTGCAATTCTACACACAGCGGGTTGCCAGGAACTTTCAGAGGAGCTCTTGGGAGCAAAATGGATCTCACTCTTTCTGTTTTTTACCCAGAAAAAAGTCCAATTTGTTTGGGGGGTGGGGGGGCAACCTCCTGAATCTGAACAATGTTGGAAAGATGCCCAATGTCATATTGGTTTGAGTGTTGTAGAGCCATCTTTGGTAGCTGCAAAAAACAGGCATCAAACTCCATATTTATGCCAATAAGGGGCCTTACATCTGATTCAGAACCAAAACCTAGAGTTTTTTTTGCCCTGTATGCAGCAGTGTCAGGACCTTCATGTTTATCTGGTTTAGCTGCAACCTGACTAGTTATTCAAAAAGGGATTTCTGGAGGCCATTACCAAAAAGTTAGATTCTTTTAAAAGATGCTTACCTTAGATTGGCATCACTAGGTTCTACATCAAAACTGCCAATGCTGCCACCACCACTTCTACCCTTTCTGACTGCATTCCCCTTATTTGACATACCTTAGACCCTCCTTAGTCTTGCTCCCCTGAGTGAGCTGTCTCTCTGGCCAGATGATGCTCACAGCTTGCTGGTACTCCCATATGAGGCCAACAGATCAATTTGTCATTTTCCTGCCACCAGCCTCATTAGGCCTGTCCAGCATGCCCTGTACCAGGATCATGCCCCATTTTGGGTATGATTAAATTTCCAGGCTACTGTGCAGAAAACAACTACAGGTTGAGTCATAAAAACAAAAAAACTGCGGATGCTGGAAATCCAAAACAAAAACAGAATTACCTGGAAAAACTCAGCAGGTCTGGCAGCATCGGCGGAGAAGAAAAGAGTTGACGTTTCGAGTCCTCATGACCCTTCGACAGAACTTGCAAGTTCTGTTGAAGGGTCATGAGGACTCGAAACGTCAACTCTTTTCTTCTCCGCCGATGCTGCCAGACCTGCTGAGTTTTTCCAGGTAATTCTGTTTTTGTTACAGGTTGAGTCAGCTTGCTTTGCCCTAGGGCATCTCCAGGCAGCTGGTTCAACTGTAGCATAAAAGCCTGAGAATAGAATAATTTTTGCTGCCTTAGTCAAAATAGAGCATGATGTTGAGAGAGTGGGAGAAAATAACATTAAATAAAGGGCGGGGAATGATTTTTTTAAAAAATCATTTTTTGAAAACCAGGAAGGAGATCTAAAATCCAGAGAGTTCAAGTGTACTTAAGCAAAGAAATAAAATCACTTGTTAAAGAAAATGAAACCAACAATTTTAGTTAAAATGTACAGTTCCAGATGTCTTGACTTTTACACAGCTAACAGTTATTATGATTTGTAACTCAAAAGGCGAGATAATTCCCATGTGTTAATGAATCATGGATCCATGCCAAAATGTGTTCAGTAGTTGAAAGCAGGAATGAGTTCTGAACTGAAGTTAATATTAGAACCAATAAGTTTCAAATACATTTTGGAAGGATCAAATATTTGACCTGAGAAGAATACTGGTTTTATTGCCTATCCTGCTTGTTTGCATTATACTGACAGAAACACGGCAGTGCTGGTATCCTGTGATTTCTGTGTGACCGTCTGGTGTCAGCAACAGAAGACAGGAGCATGTATATTGCTTCTGAAATAACATACAATATGATCTTGATCTCCTTATCAGTGCATTGTTTGTATGCTAATAGCATCTACTGTAATCTCTCGGTTGTATTTTCAGAGTGACTGTCAAATTTTTGCAGTAGTCTACTCCATCTAAGCTACTTAGCAAAATAAGGATCTGTAAATTGAAAAATACCAGTTTCTGCAATGACCTGGTGGTTATATGTCCAAGGAACCCACTTTCTTAGCAACTCATGAAAGATCTGTATATTCAAATGACGATTTTGGTTGTTGGATATCTGATTTTTATAAGGTATCCACAGGGTCATCACTCAACAGCTTAGGGAGGCTTCTTCCTCCTACCTCTTTCATGCACTGAATGACACCTACCCTGCCCCTCAACTTTATCCATTATAAGGTCTGCTAAGATTACTAAACTACCATTAAAGCTGTGGCTCAGTTTGGCTTGGAGTCAGAAGGCTGTGGGTTCACATACTATCCCAGGACTTAAGCAAAAAATTCTAGGTTGACTCTCCAGTGTAGTACTGAGGAAATTCTGCACTGTCAGAAGTGCTGTTTTCAGATGAAATGTTAAACTGAGGCCCTGCCTGCTCTCTCAGGTGGATGCAAAGATCCTTTGGCACTATTACAATGAAGAACATGAGGGTTATCCCCAATATTCTAGCCAATATTAATTCTTAATCAACATATCTAAAATAAACAGATTATCTGATCATTATCTTAGACTTAGAAAGCTTCCCAAATCTAAAGACCTGAGGCAGACAAAGCATATGCTTACATTTGTTTACAGAGCTCATGTTTCCTGGAACAGGTTGCTAGCATGAAGGCAGACACTATAGCTTGAGGGATGCCACTACACATCAAGTGAGATTGACTGCTCTTACTGCCTGCCGTAGGTATATTGGAAGTATTGATTATCTTCCTGTAAAAAAATCTGTTGGGTCATGTTATAAATGTACCTTCCATAATCATTAAGTCCTGGAGTGGGACTCAAACCCAGAGCTTCTGGCTCAGAGGAAGGGATGCTAACCACTGCGTCACAAGACCTCCTGGTTATTATCCCAGAGCTGTTTAGTGGATAGGGTCAGATGCAATTAGCCATAGAGGAAAGCAGTGTCTTATCTTGCTCTCTTTTGTCCTTGCAGGAGAAAAGGGCACATAATGCCCATGAAACGATGCAAACAGAGCAGTGGAGTGCTGTGCTTCCAGAGGATAATGCCAATGGAAGGCTGAGCGATGGGGATAACCAGGATTCTGGATGAAGAGGACAATGGCCCTGACAAGATGGGAGCTTATGGTCTAAATTACAGAGCACAGAGCGCTCATTAGAGGGTTGCCTCCCACAGGTGCAAGCATCCACCCAATGCTACCCCCTCCCTTTTTGGTCACAGAAGAGCAGCATGAAAACAAAGAAACACCAGATTTGGCAAGTGCACCGACCACCAGTCCAGATACTCTCAACTCGGTCAGTCCTGGCGTGCATATAGATATGGTGGCACTGGAAGAGAAGCTTGGTACTGGTGGGCAGGAAGAGGTGCCAGAGGCAGTGGCAGAGCAGTGCTGGTCTATAAGAAGGGAGGACAGACACAGCTTTAGTTAGCTGAGCACAGATGCAGGACCTCAAATCACAAGAAATAAAGCTCCACCTAGAACAGCAGCAGATGTGCTCCCATATTACAGAGTTTCCTGAGGCAGCTGCAGGTGTTAGTCACAATAAGAGGTTATGGTGGAAAAATTAATACAGGCGGGTCTCTTGGTTAAAGCCAGTTTATTTCCAAGACAATTTCTCAATGCCACTAACTTCCTAGTAACTTCTACACAAAGTATTCCAGCTGTACCTTTTTATTCTATTCAGTTGGAATAATTAATGCCCATCACCTGTTTACCTACCAATTGGTTTTAACAAGATGATTGCCATATTAACAGGAGGGAAATGGGCAAAGGATGAAGGAGCCAAGGCTTCCACAACAGTACTTTCCAAACACACGACCTCCAGCACTTAAAAGAACAAAGGCATCAGACACATGGCAACACCATCGCCTGCAAGTTCCCCTCCAAATCACTCACCATCCTGACTTGGAACTATATCACCATTCCTTCACTGTCGCTGGGTCAAAATCCTGGAATGCCCTTTCTAACAGCATTGTGGGTGTACTTACACCACATGGACTGCAGCAGATCAAGGGTGTGGCTCACTACCACCTTCTCAAGGGCAATTAGGGATGGGCAATAAATGCTGGCCTAGCCATTGATGCTAGCAATGCTCACATCCCAAAAACAGATAAAAAATGTATGCCCCATGGCTCAGGCAGAGCTATGGGTGCATGAACTCCTCCACTGAGAGTGGCCAATCTCATGGAGAGTCATATGCAATATCACTCTTAGTAACTGCATGAGCAGCACATTGACATGCAGAGCCCACACTGTAGAGGCTGGAGCAGTCAGTGATTCTAGGGGGAGTGGGGTGCAGAGATATTTGGAGTTGATACTAGTTGTACCCTTCCAGCCATCCAGTGTGCCTGGCAAGGGCTGAAGAAGTCATGGAGGAGGTTGAGAATGCTACCCCTCAAGGGATGCTATCATCATCCTCAGCCTTATGGCTCCTATGTTTGTTGGAGCCTTGTGCAGGGGCAGCCTCCATCACTTGGCCATGGTGCAATGATACAGGTGCAATAGTCTGGAGATACCACTATGACGAGGATGACTTCCACATGCATCTCAGGCACAGGCAGAGACAAATGAGAAACTGCCTCTATCTTTTCTGAGACAACCGCATACGAGTGGTGGAGTACAGAGGCCACCACTGAGTGGGTCACTAATGTGTCTTCTTACTGTCTTTGTGTGCTTACCACTATATAAGTAATGACACTTCAATGCATAGTCTGAGACCACTTTTATTGCAGGTGTGCAGAACTTATGAGGTGGTGAAGGAAATCAAGGCTTTCTATACCATGATGAGGAAAGGCCCTGGGCAGAAGTGCATCCTTCATTGGCGGTGAGAGAGTTTTGACGTTCCAAGCTGCATCTTCAATGGATATGTTGGCGCAGGTATCTCAGAGTGGCTTTCATTCCATGCCCTTCATCCTGGGTCAGTAGGAATCAGTTGAAACATTCTGAATCAAATGCTCCCTGACATCATGGCATCCTGATGAGGTCTTCATACCTGATGCCATGCTCAGCCACTTCCCTGTGCAGCCGCGGCACCTCAGTGTTCTGTTCCCTCCCCTTCCACCTCCACTAGCTTCTCCTCTCCCATCTCCTGTTCCTCCTCTTCCTCTGATTAGCTACCTCCTTCCAGCATATCACCGTCCTCAGGGTACAAACCTCTCTGGAGCACCTTGTCATAGAGAGCACAGCAGACCACCACAAAGACCAAGACTTTTGCAGGAGGGTATTGAAGATTGCGACCCAACTGCTGCAGGCACCGGAACCTCAACTTGGGGAGCCTGATGGTCTGCTTAATGGTTGCCCTAGTTAGCAGATGGCTTTTGGTTATTGCAGAAGAGTCAATAGCCATGTCTTCAAGGGATATCCTTTGTCTCCTAGGATCCATCCATGCACTTTGGGGGTTGGAGTGAAGATCTGTGGCAGCTTGGACTGCCTGGATTGAAGGAGTCATGGCAGTTGCCAGGAAAGCAAACGCATACATGAGGAAGTCCTTGTGGTCGCAGGTCAACTGAGCGTTTAGTGAGCCCTTCCTGTTGAATTTTACTGGCTCATCACTAGGTGCCTTGATGACTACAGGGCACAATAATAATAATATAATAATAATTAATGATAATTCATAACGCCTGGGGGAATCCAGCAACATTTTCACTCCTCCAGAGCAGTCACCTAAGACAAGCCTTTTAATGCAGGGTCTCATGTTTTGTGTCCCCTTTGAGAACTTGGGCTACTTTGATTGGCCCTGCTTTGCCGGCAGGATTACATAAGCATATTTATCAATTTGGATGATTACAATGCTCCCTAGTCCATGGCACTTCTGACAACTGAGATCACCTTTCTACAGCCCGCCACCTCCCCACACTTACACACTTCTGGGATTTACACAAGGGTCTCTGTCCTCAAGGCAGCCGGCCCCACAGCTTGCAATTATTTTGATGAGGCTTCCTTAAGACTCTCGGACCTCCACGTTTGGGCACGGGGAATCATTTCCTGCCCTTATTAGCTCCTTGAAAACTGGCCTTAAAACCAACAGGCTACTGAACAGTAGTACTGGTCTACAATTAGATTCTTTCAACAAATATCTGATTACTCACAGATTGCCCAGATTGTCCATTCTCACCCACTGGTCCAGGAGGTCCCATTGGAACATTTCCATAAAGAGGGCATGCACTGGAACACTTTCTTCTCACTATACTTGTATATAGTGATATTTGTTCAAGCACGAGTCTTTTGCAGACATCAATCACATGACTGGCTGGCAAAATTGGACCCTAAAATACAAATAAAAATGGACAAAAGGATGGTCCAAATATTTCAACTGCTGTGTGATATGCTGAGTCAGATCTGTGTTAGATTATGAACTTGGATGATAATGTTCCAATCATGCTCAGTGACATGTTGAAAATATCAGTTAAGATTTTTTTACATTTTAATTTATAAAACACCTATTGCTTTCCACCTGAATAAAAAAGCAGATTATTGTTTTCACAAGACTCTTTCAGAAGATATTCACTTGGCTGAAAATTTTGCTGTCATCTCATTTGTTATTGTAAAATAACTTTTGTAATGTACACGTATTGTTGGATCTCACATTTAGTAGCTACTTAAAATATAACTGCCCACATTTATAAGATTATTAGGTTACTAACAAAAATACTAATTGTTAAAATCTGACTTTATTTTAAGAAACTAACATCTAACTTGGTGGTTTACTAACACTTGACTTTATAGGTACCTTTCTTTGTAAGATAGTAAAGTGAAAAAACTAAAAGTAGGGCACAGTATAGAAAAGATGCCAAGGGAGAGGGGTTCTGGGATTTTATGTCAAGTTATAAAGAGCTTGCTCGCGGAAAAAATAGATGAGATTTTGAAGGCTGTCTGTGGAAAAACTGTTTGTGTGAAAATGGAATGTAGATGTCTTTCTCCACCAGTTAAGGAACCACAGCATATAAAAGCATAGAGATTCAGTATTACGTACAACAGACATTACTTACCTAAAAGTGAGGTTAGCAATGGCCACATAAACTATTTCTGGTTGGTCAAGGAAAGTGTCCTCATACAGGGCTGAAGATGATTGGGATCAGGGAGGTGTCAATTGGATAACAGCCAGAATAAAGGATGTTTGCCTTCTTCACGGCAGAGAGAAAGACCATCCAGGGACAAGAACAAGACAAGGCAGAGAGACAGAGGCTCGAAGACCAAAAGACCAAAGCTGTGAGAGAAACTATTTTGTGCGCTCTGCTGTCCAGATCTTGACATGGGAGTAGATTCTGCGTTAAACTGTAAATCATCGTCCAGGTTTGTTGACGTATTTTATCTGAGAACTTAATAAACTTATTAAAACTTTATCTCAATAAAGTCAATTCACAACAAAGCTTTGCTGCCAAGTCTGAAAGACCCCCAAAACCTTACACTTTGCAAACTTATATTTCTGCACCACTAGGATTTCTTCTTATATTAATTGGCATTTGTAGCAGAATATTTTTAGATCCAAAAAGCACCAAAGATGATTATATTTACAGTGTGAATGCACATAGTTTTGTACATCACATTTCATTTTACTTACAGGAGGTCCAGCAGCTCCAAAGGATCCAGCCAGGCCTGTATCACCAGTTATACCCTGCTCTCCAACTGGGCCCCGATCACCTGGTTCTCCAGGAGGCCCTGGTTTACCTTTGAGACCCTCTGGCCCAGGATCCCCTTCATCTCCAGGCTAGAAAGTAAAGTGAAAGGCTTCTGAAGAAAAATACAAACTTAAAATAGTAATAACTTGTAATGATATTGTGCATTTAAAGTAGAAAGTGTCTCAGGCGTAA
The DNA here is from genome assembly GCF_017639515.1 of Carcharodon carcharias. NCBI lineage: Eukaryota > Metazoa > Chordata > Chondrichthyes > Lamniformes > Lamnidae > Carcharodon > Carcharodon carcharias. The sequence continues at coordinate 74,670,878 of NC_054471.1, forward strand.
TCAAACAAAAATTAATGCTGAGCCAAAGAAAGAGATACTGGGGAGAAGGAACAAAAGGTTTGGTCAAATAGCTGGGTTTTTAACAGGGTGGAGAGGCGAAGGGACGTAGAAAGGAATTCCAGAGTATGGGACCTAGCCATCAATTATGGGGTGAAAGGAGGCAAAGAAGGCTCTACTTCCCAAAGAAACAGAGCAATGAATACAGAATCCCCCATTTAGAACATCATCTAATTTTGTATTAGACTCATTTTGAAAATAGGAAACTTTCTCGAATAACGCTGCTGGCTACAACCTCGATTTTCAATTTAGTGCAGTTGCTATGCATTAAGAAATATGCATGCGTTAAGAAATGCGCCAAAATTTAGTTTCAGTTTCAATACTTTCAGCTTTCACAACTATCTTAATTTTTGTAAAATACTGGATAGTGCACAGTGAGCTGCTGATCCCCCAAGGTTGATGATATCCCGTCTTCCAGTAGCTGGCCTGGCTACACAATTTTCACTCAGAAGGAAAAAACAGTTCAGACCAGCACTCTTATTTCCCAGTTTTTACTGGTATTCTGTCTTAAGGTGTTCAAGACCAGTTCAGACCAGTATTCTTATTTCCCAGTTTTTACTGCTTTTTCCTTCTGGGCACCATGTATCCACCAGCTGGGCTGTGGCCTCCTGCTGATCTTCCACTTGCTCAACCAGGTTATCGTCTCCAGGTTTTCCCCTGGGATAGGGCCACAGCACAGTGCACAGCCACACTCTCAAATTGATGCAGACCGCCAGAACGGTCAAAGTGGATGTGGGTAGCGATGGTGAGGAATGGCAGGAAGCCAGCCAGGCCAACTGGTGTAGGTGCTCATGAAGGCTGTTCAGGCCCAGGCTTATGTCCACATCCAGGTTCTGGTGCAAGTCCTGAAGCAGGTAGATGCTAACCCAGGTACTTGAATCAAAGAAACGCTCAAGAACATTTATAGACCATCCCACCAGCTACTGCTCCACTCCCAGTCCTGTAAGTGTGTTCCCGCCCTTATAAGAAATATTTTTGACAGCTTCCTTTGCGCTGTGTTGGTTCAGATGTCATTCAGGTTTTTTTCAGGTCGTGTTTGCAGTGTCTGGTGTGGTTGAAATTAGTAGGTAGGAAGCAGGCAGCACTATCCAGGGCAGGAACTAAGCCAACTTTTTTACATGTTTTCTTATATGAAAAGATTATTTTTGTTTGGCTTGTTTTCATTGAGCACGCCATTTTTAGGGAACATGTTAGTCACACTAAATGAAAGATAGCTGTATCACAGAGGAGACAGGGCTCTTTTTTGCTATATTTTTCTCCAAAGTAGGAATTAAGTTGCAGAAATAACCACAGGGAGGATTTTTCCCTCGTCAGGTGGGGTCTGCGGGGGCGTTCAGGAAGCCAACCGCTGTCCGGGATCGGGGCTGGGCCATGATTTCAGTGCTTAGCGCTGCCTGTGTGAGGGGGGAGGAGGGCGAGAGCGCAAGTTCATGTATACACGCAAGTGCGCACTGGAAAAGCTCACTGAGGCACAGAGCAGGGACATGTCATGAATTAAATGCTAAAATTTTTATTTTATTTTTATTTGCTGTTGGAAACCTCATCCCACCTGTGGCCTTTTCGCCTGCCCGCCAGCCATAAGGTTGGACAGACAGCGAAAATTTTAATTCAATTACTTTTTCAATGTCCTTAATAGGTCTTTTAATTGTTGGCAGGCACACTGCCAACTCCCGTGCATGCCCGCCGACCAAAATATCACGCGAGTGCGCGATGATATCGGGATGCTCGCTCGACATCATTGCACGTCATTTCACGCTCAGTCGGGTTGAGCATGCTCCTGCCCAACGAGCATTATATTCTGGCCCACATTTCAAATATGTGAGAATATACATTCATCATAGGTATTTAGAAAGTAAAAAATCATGTTGCACCTACAATAGGGATCTTCTAATACTTCTCAAGCATTTAACAAGCCATTTAACCAGTATGAATGCCAAGTTTAATAATCCCATTCAGTAGCATGCACCTACTTAAAAAAATACTTGAATACGAACAAAATAAGTTGTTATATTAATATACATTCTGTGATTTGGGGGAGGTGATGGCACAGTGGTATTGCCAGTAGTAATCCAGAGACCCAGCGTAAAGCTCTCAGGATCTGGATTTGAATCCCGCCACAGCAGATGGTGGAATTTGAATTCAATTTTTAAAAAAATCTGGAATTAGAAATCTAATGATGACCATGAAGGCATTGTTGATTGCTGTAAAAACCATCTGGTTCATTAATGCCCTTGAAGGAAGGAAATCTGCTGCCCTTACCTGGTCTGGCCTACATGTAACCCCAGACCCACAGCAATTTGGTTGACTCTTAAATGCCTTCTGAACAAGGGCAATAAGGGATGGGCAATAAATGCTGGCCAAACAGCAATGATGTCCATATCCCATATGGAATAAAAAGAAATTCACGCAATGTTACATCAGCTTTTTTGCATGCATTCATTGACAAAACCACACCCAAATGGTATGCTTATGTAATCACAATGCACCATTTGCCACTTTCACAGTGCAAGGAGAACCATCAAAGAGTATTACATACTTGAGTGCCAGTCATCAACATATGCACTTGAACCAAGCAGCAGCACAGATGCAGACATGGGAAAGAAGTAATTAATTGTATTGAAAAAAAGCACAGAGTAAGTAACAATTCTTGGTGAGAAAGGGGTGGCACTAGTGGTTGATGAGGAACATGGAACTGTCTGTGGATGCAAACTTTAGTTGGTCTGCTTTTAAGTAAAGATTGGCACAATAGCTACCTTGACTGAATTCACACTGATGTAATGTTTGAACTGCAGTTCATCATTCAGCACATGGTAACAATAGTGGCCTCTGCACTGGAAACTTTGGGCAAAATTTTAACAGCCAACGGGTGGAAGCAGGCAAAGAATTAAATCCCTGAAAAATACCAGTGTATCTGAAACCCAACATGATCCTGCTCACTGCTGGATTTTACTAGGGCATGGTCCAAGGTGAGTAGAAAACCCCAGTGGAGCTGTCAGGTCAGTCATTTAAATATTTAAATGCCCTATTAATTGAGCTGTTAACCCAGAATTCTGGCTTTAACAACCAATGCATGACTTTCCCGAGCTGTATATAACTCGCCAGGATCAAAAAGTTGAGAACACAGCAGGGAGTCATTGATAGATGAAACTGACAGGCTGAAAAGTCTTTAAACAGTGAAACTTTATAGCTGCTGCCCATCATTTATGAAAGACGTGTGCTCGCAGTATTTCTGAGAGGATGCTTTCATTACTTAACAGATGATTTCCAACTTTTCACCTACCTTGGACTTTTATTCATTTTGATCTGCATTTCCCTGATGTCTGCTGTCACTGCAGATTGGGAGCAGCTTATGCAGCTATACCCTGGGCTTCTGTTGAGGAACAACTGGGGCAACCATACCATCACCAACAGCAGGATGAGAAACAATTTCAACATCAGGAGCAGCAACAACAGCACTAACAGGAGACACACCAACACCAACAGTAGGAGCAGCAGCCTTCTCTGCAACTATAGGCCACTCTGCAGGACAGAGGGGATGGACACAGATCTCCAGCTTTAAGGAGACAATATCCCCCATGCCCTGGGTACACAGAGAGAGGATCAGTTTCTTCAACACAACAGAGCAACAGTGTCTCAGGAGGCTAAGGCTTTTGTAATAGGTTGTTGTTGGCACCTATAGCTTCCTGGAACAAATTCCTTCCAGAAAGACCAGGTGGGCTTATATTGCCCACCCAAAAATATTTTGCCCCCCAGTTCCTTCCAGGGATTTACTAGTGACATCTGATACTTTCATTCTGCAAAAGTTACATCTCCCACAGGTATTTGCACCTCCACACAGAGTGAGCAGATGGCCCTGGAGACAAGGGCTATCCTCTGAGAACCTAGCTAATGACATTTGTGAGGAGATCTACCACTGATGAAAAGGAAAGGTGCACAAGAGTCACATTAACTCAATGTCAATCATTGAACAAGCCTTTCAGTTGCTGAAGATGCAATTCAAGTGCCTGACCAGATCTGGGGGCACCTTTCAGTATGCAACAGTGAGGATTTCAAGAATGGTAGCATCTGCTGTGCCTTGCACAACATGATACTGCAGAGAGCAATGGAGATGCATGAGCACAAAGGTGCTGACCGTTTGGTATCCTCTGAAGAAGAAAGAAGGTGGAGGAGCCAGCCGGAATTGGAAACAGTTCCTGCAGCCAATTATCTGATTGCCAGGGAGGCCTGCAATGGACTCCTGCAGACATGGTTCAGATAACCCCAACCCCCTCCTCTTCCAACACAAATCATTCTACTGTCATAAAACCTTTAGTCACATTCACACTCTTTGCTCACTCTCCACTCTGGTCATACCATTCTGAAGGCTAATGTCTAATTGCAATTTGGGATGAAATAATGGAGATAATAGGACAATGGAGATTTCAAAAAGTTCTTGATTCATTTAAATTTCTATAGAAGTAATGACATTGAAATTGTTATAGACAGATAAGTGAATCCTGCTGTGCAACTAAGAAGTCTTCCTCTTCTACTTTCTATTACTCCAATGTGGTGCTCAACCAGGGCTTCAACAGAGCTAGAAGCAGGTTGCTCGTTCCTCTGCTCTGACAGCTGAGATGCCTGTGGCAGACATCATTTGGGCTTTGGAGCTCATGAGGGCCTACCACAGACTATCCCACCCACAGCAGTGTAGGGGCAGACTCGGTCATCAGGGCAGGAGACAGCATATAGGACTGAATTTGTAGCAGGAGGGAAGGACAAGGAATAAGAAGTGGGAGCACTTTGAGATGAGTCCCACTTCCTTGTGCTCTTTCTCCATTGTCCCTCGAATCACAGCAAGAGTGTATTCCCTAGAATATGAATACAGTGTCACAAGAGGTTCAATGACCTCATAAAGGCAGGAAGGGTGAGAGGCATAGTACTTTCAGGTGCCAACCTCCCACACTCTGCCTTCCACAGCATTCTCCTGCACAGAACATTCCTCTCTCTCAAGACGCCTCCTCCAAATCCCCATCTGGACACCCAAAAATCACCCTCACCTTATTGCCATCTTGCACCCATCCATCACAGCCACCATCACAAATACTGTCATTCCATCCTCTCCACATGTTCCATTTCTTACACTCATTACTCTCTGTTTTCTCTTGTTGCAGCAGAGTGGACAGAACTCCAGGGAGAGGCAGAGAACTTGGTGTGATTCTACAGTCATAGTCACCCTGATCGCTGTGGAGGAGGTGCACTGCACTTTCCTGCTACTCGAGTTGAAGAGCACTTCACTGGGCTTCAGTGAGGTGTTGAGCAACCAAAGCGAGACTTCCCCTCATTCTGTTTAAAGCAACAGGCTGAGTGTGCAGGACAGTGGTAAGGGCAAGTATGTATGCCACGTCTGATTCTACATGTGGGTGGCCTCTCTTTCCATGAAGATGGACGTCAGCACAAATGTCCATGGAACTCTTGCCAGAGATGGACTCCTCCAATCTCTCTTCAAGAGTGCACAATGCCTCTGAAAATGGACCATACATATTTCCCGTTGCTGCTCCAGAATTATCCACTTCATTGATGACCCTTGAGGGTCAGCATCTGCGTCAGCTAAGCAAAACTTAGTGTGCCTGCCCCTTCTAATGGGGGTTCTCCAGCATCTGCTCCAGCACCTTCTCACATATAATGTATGTGCCTCACCATGTGACAGACCAGCTATCTTTATTGGAGTCTCCACTGTGGTGTGTAATGCAGAGCTGGTGGAGGGTATGCATGAGTCCTGTGATGGTGCTCCCTCAGTATCTGCACTTGCCTCTGAAGGTTCATCAGCCTCCTCCTGCTCCAGCCACTCTTTCACATTTGGGAGATTAAAGACATGAATTGGAACTGGCATGCAGTAAGGATTCAAAGTCTACATTGTGCAGATATTGATATTCCTGCCAGTGGTGACAGCAAACCAACATGAGTGTCTGTTAAATGCCAGGTGACAGCATAATATCTAATTCTGTCACCAGGTATCTGGGAAACTCCCACCTCACCATCACCTACGCCATAGACTATGCTGCCTAGCTAATATCCAACACCTCCTCCACAGCGATCAGGGTGGCTGTGACTGCAGAGTCACACCAAGTTCTCCGCCTCTCCCTGGAGTTCTGTCCTCTCTGCTGCAACACGAGAAAACAGAGAGTGGTGAGTGTAAGAAATGAAATGTGTGGAGAGGATGGAATGACAGTATTTGTGATAGTGGCTGTGATTGATGGGTGCAAGATGGCAATAAGGTGTGAGGGTGAAAGTTGGGTGTCCGGATGGGGGATTTGGAGGAGGTGTCCTTAGAGAGAGGAATGTTCTGTGCAGGAGAATGCTGTGGAAGGCAGAGTGTTGGAGGTTGGCACCTGAAAGTACTATGCCCCTCACCTTTCCTGCCTTTACGAGGTCATTGAACTTCTTGTGACACTGTATTCATATTCTAGGCAGTACACTCTTGCTGCTGATTGCTTAATTCAGAGATTTCCATACTGACTTGCTTAATTTTCATGGTTGGCCTCTTTCCTCACACTCTCTGCAACCAACACATCACTTCAGGCCCTCACCACCTCCAGCATCGCCTCCAAGGAAGAGAACCAGAGGGCAGCCTTCCCACATGTCTCACTTCCATCTTTTTTCCTGAAGCCGTCAGAAACAATGTTGGATGCAGCCATTCTGACCTCCACCAAGGTCCTTCTTAAATATAAATCATTTTATTGACAAATGTGGATCATCACCACACTGATTGGTCAGGAAAGCAAAAATTGGATACTAATGCCATGATTGAGTTAATCAGCCATGGCAAAGTCTGATGTTGCAGCAATCAGGTTCCCAACTCACTGTCAGCAACTCTCCCTGCTTCCAGGCGTATGTTTTGATTCCATTAAAATATTAAAATTCTGCCCTTCATCTTTCACTGATGCTACACTGCCACAATAGAGGCTTTGAGATCCAAACATCAAGATAAAATCATGTCTGACTTTAACTTATTTAGGGAAAAGTTATATGCAAATAATAGTGATCCTAAAACTTCATTAGTGTTCACATTTCAATATTTATACAGATCAGGAGAAGATGCACCAGGAGAAGATGCCTCCATAGGTACAGGGTCTGCTAGTGGCAGTCATGTCAGTAACAGTTCTGTGCCATCACATAATCCTGCATGCTGGCACATCTCTATGAAATGAGCAATATAAATCCCTGGCACTAATACAGGTCTATTATATTAGCCTCAAATATAAATAGCAGATATTCTGTAGGTCATGAAGCTTACTAGTTGGACATCTACCATGGCAATACTTCAAGAAAGGATACAAAGCACACAAGGTACATTTTTTTTATCCATTCATAGGATGCGGGCGTCGCTGGCTAGGCCAGCATTTAGTGCCCATCCCTAATTGTCCTTGAGAAGGTGGTTGTGAGCTGCCTTTTGAACTGCTGCAGTCCATGTAATATAGGTACAGCCAGAGTGCTGTTAGGGAGGGAATTCCAAGGTTTTGACCCAGTGACAGTGAAGGAACTGTGATATATTTCCAAGTCAGGATGGTGAATGGCTTGGAGGGGAACTTCCAGGTAGTAGTGATCCCATGACTCTGCTGCCCTTGTCCTTCTAGATTGTAGTGGTCGTGGGTTTGGAAGGTGCTGTCTAAGGAGGCTTGGTGAATTCCTGCAGTGCACCTTGTAGATGGTACACACTGCTGCCACTGCATGCCGATGGTGGAGGGGATGAATGTTTGTGGATGGGGTGCCAATCAAGTGGGCTGCTTTGTCCTGAATGGTGTTGAGCTCCCTGAGTGTTGTTAGAGTTGCACTCACCCAGGCAAATGGAGAGTATTCCATCACATTCCTGACTTGTGCCTTGGAGATGGCGGACAGACTTTGGGGAGTCAGGAGGTCAATTGCTCACTCCAGGCTTCCTAGCCTCTGACCTGCTCTTGGAGCTATTGTATTTATGTGACTAGTCCAATTCAGTTTCTGGTCAATGGTAACCCCCCAGGATGTTGATAGTGGGGTATTCAGCGAAGGTAATACTATTGAATGTCAAGGGGTGGAGGTTGGGTTATCTCTTGTTGGAATTGGTCATTGCCTGGCATTTATGTGGCCTGTGAATGTTGCTTTCCACTTGTCAGCCCAAGCCCGGATATCATCCAGATCTTGCTCCATTTGGCCATGGACTGGTTCAGTATCTGAGGAGTCATAAATGGTGCTGAACATTGCGCAATCATCAGCGAACATTCCCACTTCTGATCTTATGATGGAAGGAAGGTCATTTATGAAGCAGCTGAAGTTGGTTAAGCCAAGGACATTACCCTGAGGAACACCTGCAGTGATGTCATGGAGCTGAGATGATTGACCTCTAACAACCACAACCATCTTCCTTTGTGCTAGATATGACTCCAACCAGTGAAGAGTTTTCCCCCAATTCCCATTGACTCCCAGTTTTGCTTGGGCTCCTTGATGCCACACCCAGTCAAATGCTGCCTTGATGCCAAGGGCAATCACTCTCACCTCACCTTCATCATTTTCTTTTGTTCCTAAAATGTCACCACTCATTACCCAAATTTACTCTTTAAGTCAGCTCTGAAGAAGAGTCATACGGACTAGAAACGCTAACTCTGTCTTTCCACAGATACTGTCAAACCTGCTGATTTTTTACAGCATTTTTTGTTTTGTTTCACATTTCCATCATCTGCAGTATTTTGTTTTTATCTTACTCTTTAAAGTGCTAAGTGAGCATAAAATTGTAAGGCCCATGATGTTTTTACTTACTTCTCCTTTTGGTCCTTTTTCTCCCTTTTCACCCTCAAATGTGGCAGCAAAACCAGGAGGAAGGGAAGAGAAAAACCAGCTAACCGTAGACATCAACACAATGTCAAATATGGAGAATTTTCTGGAATCAATCATCAAAGACAGAGTGCCTGAGCACTTGATCAGTGAGATCAGCACAAATTTGTGATGGTCATTGAACCTTTTGTGGCACTGCATCCACTGGGGACCATACTCCTGCTGCTGGCCGCTTCCAAGATTTTCAACCACACCTAGTTTGTCATGTGTGACTAATCTAGTTTAATTTTTTGAGGGGATTACTGGCATGGTGGATGGGGGACTGCTGATGGAAGTTGTCAATATGGACTTCTGGAAGGCATTTAAGAAGTTTACACACATGAAACTATTAACGAAAGTTAGATTTGAGGTTAGCTTGTGATATGGATTGCTAATTGGTTAGGAAGTAGGAGATCGAACTCTAAGCCTAATTTTAAGATTTTGCTCTCATGTTTGGATTCCTGCGTGAAAGGAAACAGTTTTTCAGTATCCTTCAAATCCCTTTATCATTTGCTTTTGTTCCTAAAGTGTCACCACTCACTACTCAAATTTACTCTTTTAAATGCTAAGTAAGCATAAGAATAGGCCCATAGGACAAAATTTTACATTCGTCGTGCGGGAGCAGGCCCAACACGCTGGAGCGCAAAATGTCACATGATGACATCAGGCATGCTGTTTCGCAATATTTCGTTTGGTGGCCGCGCGCCAGAGTCGGCTGTGCGCCCACTGATAATTAAAAGGCCTATTAAGGCCATTAACATACTAATTAACTCCAAATTTACGCTGCCCGTCCAACCTAATGGTTGGCGGGCAGGCAAAAAGGCCAAGCAGCCTTTATGGTTTTCAGGAAACCTCATCCATAAATGGGTTGAGGTTTCCTAAAGCTTTTGCAAATTGAATAAAAACTTTTTTGAAAAACAAAAACGTGTCCCATCTCATGTCACATGAGGGGACATGTTTCATTAAATTTTTAATATTTTTAATAATTTCTTTAAAGAGTGCTTCAATCTCCCTGAGGCAGCTCCATACGTCAGGGAGATTGAAGCGCTATTTCAAATGCATGCGCGAAAGAGTGCTGGACCCGACTCTCCCTCCTCCCCCCGACCGCACAGGTCAGCATTACCGCTCGCAACACATGCTGGGTGGACCTTAACTGGCCCACCCACGTGAAATCGCAGTGCCAAGCCGATCACGGGCGGCAGTTGGCTCCGCAACCGCCCCTGCCCGCTTCCGCCGAGCCCGCCCGACCAATGCAAAACCCTGGCCATAATGTTTTTACTTACTTCTCCTTTTGGCCCTTTTTCTCCTTTTTCACCCTTAAACCAAAATAAATTGGAAAATGTCATTAATATAAAGATTACTCACTGTTATCCTTCAAATAAAATTTTAAAATGACATTTTTATGTTACCTTTAGACCTTCAATACCTTGTATTCCATCAGGACCCATATCACCCTGACAGACAACAAATGGTTAACATTCAATATCTGGTTTTTCAGTCTTACAGAAAATAAACAGTACATTGAAAAATCTGCATTCATATCAATAGCAGCAATATTTACTATTTCAGATCTTTTACATAAACATTTACCATATGATTTTTATGTCCTTACAAGGAATGTGTGCTAAAATTCAGCTTTGACAATAGTGTGACACTAGCGGTAATGAATCAGCCATCTGTTACACACGTCACCCCATTTTCCTGTTCATTAGCTTTAATGCAAAAGAAAATTGGGTGATGTGTATAATAGGTGACCAATCCAAGACAAACTTGTGTCCCTGCCAAAGTTGAATTTTAACCCCAAGATATCTAGCTTAACATGTTGGAAGCTAATATTAGTACCAAGTAACATTAATAAGAGAAAAGAAAGGATAGCATATTCTTAGATCCTTGCATTTCCCAAAGCCTTTTACAATAAATGGATTACATTATTTTTATTCATTCATGGGGTGTGGGCTATTACCCATCCCTAATTGCCCAAGTGGAGATGGCGGTGAGCTGCCTTCTTGAACAGCTGCAATATGTGATTTGGCATACCCACTGCTGTTGGGGAGGGAATTCCAGGATTTTGACCCAGCAACAGTGTAAGAACAGTGATATAGTTCCAAGACAAGATGGTGTGTGATTTGGAGGGGACTGTGCAGATGGTGGTGTTTGCATGCATCTAGGTGGTGGAGGTCATGGATTTGGAAGGTGCTGTCAAAGGAGCCTCAGCGAGTTGTTGCAGTACACTGTATAATGGTGGAGGAGTCAATGTTTAAGGTGGTAGATGGGATGCGAATCAAGCGGACTGCTTTATTTTAGATGTTATTGAGTTGCTTGAGGACTTACTGATTACTTATGAAATTCACTATTGTTGTATAGGCAAATACGGCAGCTAATTTGTACATAGGAAGGTCCCACAAACAATAAATCATAAATGACTAGGTACTTCTATTTCTCTGAATGTTGCTTGAAGGAGATTGGTCAAGACAATGCCATGGAACCTTTTAGTGTCATCTGAGCAAGCAATGAGGCTCAATTTAACAGTTGATCTGGAAGACAGCACTTTCAACGGTGCAATACCACTTCTTCAGCCAAGATTATGCATTCATGTCTGCAGTGAGGCTCAAATTTAGAGCTCTCTAACTCAGTGTTGAGCGGTTTAACAATTTAGAGAACAGGAGCATAGTGACAGTGTTCCTGGACTAGTAATCCAGTGCCCGGGGCCAATGCTTTGGAGACATGAGTTCAGATCCCACCATGGCAGGTGGGAGCATTTAAAGTCAATTAATAAATCTGGAATAAAATGCTAGTCTCCATAATAATTATCATAAAAACCCATCTGGTTCACTGATATCCTTCAGGGAACAAAATCTGCTGTCCATACCTGTTCTGGCCTACACGTGACTCTAGGTCCATGGCACTGTGTTTGACTCTTAACTGCCCTCTGAAATGGCCTAGGAACAATTCAGTTCAAAGGCAATTAGGGATGGACAATAAATGCTGACCTTGCCAGTTTTGCTCACATCCCAAGGATGAATACAAAAAATTAAGCTAAGACTATAAAATGTTTTGTTAATGCTGAGGTGCTTCAGCACAAGTCAAACAAAATCCATACCTTTGATCCATTCATTCCTGGGTATCCTATATGACCCTATAGGAAATTTAGATTCATCAAAATAGGTAGATACATAATAGATGATGTAAAGTAAAATTACTGCACATTAGAAAGATTAATATTTGGAGGTCACAATAAAACTTACATGAGTTCCAGGATACCCAACAAACCCAGGCCAGCCAGGTATTCCTGCATCCCCCTTCTGGCCTTTTGGTCCCTGTATGGTGGGTTTATAAAATCATGTAAAAATTAACATATAATTCATTAAGAAGGAATTCAGAAATTATTATAACTTTTGTTAAATCAAGGAATATTTTAATGAGTGCCTTGTATTTTTCAAACATGGTGCTTTTGCAATTGAGCCTTAATTTTCTATAACCTTGTGTTGTTTATCTCCAGTTCTAGACTGGATTCAGGAATGACTTCATCTTTATATTTTGATCAGGTTCAATCCAATCCTACATCTAGTTGAATCACTTTAATCTTAATGGTTTAAATTTTAGCTCATCAGGCATAACTTCAGCAGTGGAGCTATGGAAATTCTGGAGAAGTGCTGCAAACATTGTCGGCAGGCATTTCTCCACTGTTAATGTATCATTTGCCAAAGTTTCAGCAGATGAGTGGAAAAGCCCCACATGAATTCTATGGTAACTATCCACATTTTACCTTCCCAAAACTGACAATTTATATTTAAATAAGTATTGATTTAAATTTACTGAACTTAAATGGCTGTTAGGCTAAAAACTGGCATTTATCAATAATTTTATATTATAAAACCAGCAGCACATTAAGTATCATCTGGTATAGATATTATTGTTAATCACAATATCAGTGTACAGAGGATAGTGACTTCTGACAAGAGTCATACCAAATTAAAAAATGGATCTTTAAGACAGTATGGAATTTTTTCATCCTGAATCTGAGCTGAGAGGAGCAATACAAACTCCACAGTAAAAAAGTTATAAAGGAAATTGTTTGTATTTGCTTTTGGATTATGTTTAAATTTTAGAGTTTGGAGGTTCACTAGTAGTTAACTAATACCTCTAGAAACCTGTTCCTACAATTTAATTTAATTTCCTTCTCTAATTTCAAGCAACATATCTACATAAGCTGGAAAGTAAGTCATGAGGTATAAGCTCAAATCAATATCAGAAAATTATCCTTCATGCAGAGTTATTAACACTTAGAATGAATTTATGGGTAGGAGTAGTGACGAAAAAAATGAGTGCACAAAATTGAGCAAGTTATTTAACTTGTTGAGTTGTTGTGATATGAGGACTATGTTATTCAAACCAAGCTGGCCCACACTGTCTTCCTCTTCGATATTGTCATTCTGTACTGTTACATTAACTACAATAGATTTCCACCTCTGAACAGGCAAAGGCAGTGCTGCATTACCTAAGTATATTCATATAAGTATCTAGAAAAGAGAATACAAGAACATAAGAAATGAGCCTGCTATTCACTATGATCATAGCTGATTGTCTGCCTCAACTCCACTTCGCTGCCCGCTCCCCATATAGCTGGATTCCCCAAGAGACCAAAATCCTGCCTATCCCAGCCTTAAATATATTCAATGATGGAACACCCACAACCCTCTGAAGTAGAGAATTTCAAAATTTCGCAATCCTTTGAGTGAAGAAATTTCTCCTCACCTCAGTCCAAAATAATTGGCCCCTAACCCTGAGATTGTGCTCTTGTGTTCTAGATTCTGCAGCCAAGGGAAACAGCCTCTCAGTGTCTACCCTGTCAAGCTCCTTCAGAATGTTGTATTTTTCAATGTTTCAGGAGACATAAGAGAGATCTTTAAGATTATAAAAGACTTTAATATGGTATATGTAGAGAAGCCATTTCCACTAACAGGGGAGAGAAAAACTAGGGGCTGGAAATATAAGATAGTCACTAATAAATCCAATAGGGAGTCAGGAAAACCTTGTTAAGAGTGGTGAGAATGTGAAACTTGCTACCACAAGAACTAGTTTAGGTGAATGGCATTGATGCAATTAAAGGAAAGCTTAGATAAATACACAAGGGAGAAAGGAATAGAAAGTTATGCTGGTGGGGTTAGATGAAGAATGATGGGAGGTGGCTCGTGTGGAGCATAAATAGTACGGTGCAGTTGGACGAAATGGTCTGTTTCAGTGCTTAAGCTCTGTATAATCACTGTATAATGTGGAACTTGCTGCTACAAGTACTGGAGGCAAGTAGCATAAATGCATATAAGAGGAATCTAGGCAATTACATGAGGGAAAAAGGAGTGGGATATGCTGACAGGAATTGATGAAGAAGGTGTGAGGAGGCATGGATGAGTTGGGCTGAACAGTCTGTTTCTGTACTATACATTCTTTCTAATTCTAAGTACCTCTGTGCTTTTCACAGGTGCTAGGTGGGTAAAAGCTGCAAAGCAGCTTGCTCCTTATCATCTTTTATCATCACTTGTTATATCAAATAGAGAAGTTCTTCCTGCATTCTAACAAAGACTTATTCAACACATGGGGCCAGATTTTCCCATTCAAAGCAGGGCCGAAGTGTGTCAGATGGGCTTTAAAAATGGCAGACAGGTTCCAACTCCCAAAAGTGCGTGAAAGAGCGCACTCATCTCCCTACGGTTAAGTGCTGCCTCAGGGAGATCGGCTCTTGTCTGAAAAAATTTTAAAAACAGGAAATAAATTTCCCTGACATGCCCCTCATGCGACACTGCCACATGAGTTGAGACACGTCCATCACTTTCATTGACAATTTTATTAAAAATTTTAAAGCCTACATGAAACCTCATCTCGCCCGTGGCTGAGGTTTCATGCTTTTTCTTAAGCCCGCCAGGCCTCCCGGCCTGCCCGTCAACCTTAAGGTTGGACAAGCAGGTCCACTGATTACTTTAACTATTTTGTCAATGGCATCAATTGGCCATTGACAGGTCGATGGGTACACAGCTGATTCTGATGAGCCCCCGCCTACCTGAAAATTGAAATGAGGCGGGGTGACGTCGGGAAATCCTGGCCTTAATGTTTTTAATATGTACAAGTTTATCGGTCTCATTCTTGAATATATTCAATGGCTAGAAGATTATGGCCAGTGTCTCCAGTTTCCTCCTTTACTGCCCTCAGTATCCTCAGGTACATCCTATCTGATCCCAGTGACTTAGCAACTTTAAATACAGCCAGCCTTTCTACCACCTATTCTGTATGAATTTTAGCCCATCCAGTATCTTAACTACCTCCTCTTTCGCTATGACTTTGGCTTTGTGAAGATAGATGCTAATTTAGTACTTCAGCCATGCCCCCTGCCCTTCATGTGTAGATCCCCTTCTGGATCCCCAACAGGCCCCAACCCTCCTCTTACTACCGTGTTCCTATTTCTATGCTTATAGAAAACTTGCGGATTCCCTTTTATGTTAGCTGTTGCTCTCTTCCCTACTCTCTCTTTGCCTTGCCTATTTCCATTTACATTTCCCTTCTGAACTTTTTATATTCAGCCTGGTTCTGATTTGTATTATTAACCTGACATCTGCCATATGGACATTTTTTCTGCTTCCTCTTAATCTCTATCCCTTTCATCATCCTGGAAGCTCTGGTTTGGCTTGCCCGACCTTGCCCCCTCATGGCAATATACTTTGACTGTACCTGAACCATTTCTTCTTTAATGGCCACCCATTGTTCCATTACAGTTATGTCAATCAATCTTTGATTCTAAATTGTCTGGATCAGGTTTTTCCTCATCCCACTGAAATTGGTCATTCTCTAATTAAATAGTTCTAAACTATCTTGCTCCCTCCCCTTTTCCACAGCTAATCTAAACCTTATGATACTATGATCACTGTTGCCTACATGATCCCATACTGACACTTGATCCATTTGACCCACCTCATTCCCGAAATCCAACAATGCCTCCTTCCTCACTGGGACAGATACTTATAAGAAAATTATTCTGAACATGGTCAAAACCTCTTATCTCTGTCTGCCCTTTACACTATTATTATCCCAAACTACATTAGGATAATTGAAGTTCTGCAGTATCTCTTCTATAGTGCTTTCTGTACTTCTCTAATTGCCCTGCAAATTTGCTCCTCTATATTTTTCACATGAGTTGGTGGCCTATAGAATATTCCCCATAGCGAAACACTACCTATATTGTTTCTTAACTCTAACCAAGTAGATTCTGTCCTCAACCCTTTAGAACATCCTCTCTCTCCAATGCTTTAATATTACAACCAATAAGTCCACCTCTCCTCCTGTCTGTCCTTCCCTATCTTTCATGAACAGCTTGTATCCAGGAATGTTTAATATCCAATTCTGGCTTTTTTGAAACAGGTCTCCATTATTATCACAAGATCATATTTGCACTGTGTCTGCAGCTCATCAACCTTATTTACTATGTTTTGAGCATTAACATAAAATACTACCTCACATTTCCTTTTACATTTTGAATATTATTTGAAATATTTCTTTTATTTTTCTGCCTTGAGTTTTTCCTTGTTAGCACTACAAAGGCAAACTGCTCATAGACCTCTGACATGTGCCATTGTGATCTAAGATGATTGATATGTTAATTATCCCTAACAAAAACAGAATTACCTGGAAAAACTCAGCAGGTCTGGCAGCATTGGCAGAGAAGAAAAGAGTTGACGTTTCGAGTCGTCATGACCCTTCAACAGAACTAATTATCCCTCCCTCATTGTAAAGTGTATGACCAGTAAATGATGTTTCTCACTGACTAATCAGGGATGTTTTCTCTGGTTGTTCACCATTAGTTACAACATAAACATTGAGCAGATTTCTTACTTGTTCAACATTTCTAGCAAAACCTAAATCTAATTTTTTCTGGTTACTGCACTCAGTAACCAGAAAAAATATTCATTCACACATGGAGTTGAAATGATGAACCAACATCACAGTTGTTTTGTGCTCCACTTACATATTTTTATTAATATTAAATCATTGAACAGATGGGAGTTAAAACACAAGGATCACAATTTACCACAACAAGTAATCAAACTCCAGTTTTAACTACTTACAAATTTCCCCATTGGACCCTCATGACCTCGTGGTCCTGGAAATCCTTTCTCTCCCTTTATAAAAATAGAGAACTCACAATTATTAAAGTCCTGTTGTTTGCAGCATTGTTCAAATTATCCAAAAACATATACTAATGTTTCATTAACCTTGGGTCCGATAATGCCTTGTGGCCCTTGTAGTCCCTGTGGTCCTTGATATGCCTGAAAATAAGAAATAAGATTAATTAATACAATCTACCTGTGCATTTAATGTTCAAATACAAATTGAATGGCATATTATTCACTTATGTATTCACTAAAGTATACCTCAATGCCTGTCCCTCCATCCCTTCCTGGTTGACCTGGATCTCCAACTATTCCCTGCAAAGGAAATAGAATGTATATGCTGTAAGTAAGAGTATACAGTTAGGATTTAGAAAAGTTGATGTAAATAGCTATGACAGCACTCCAATAAAATTGTACCTTATGTCCAGATTGTCCCTTTATCCCATAAACTCCTGGAACACCCTGTTGAAGGACATAATTTTGCTTATTTTTGACAACACATTGTTATGGATGATCTCAAGTTTCAGAGGATATACTTTTTGTTTTAAATTTGGCTATATTGTAGTTATTATTAGTTTTTTCTCCTTCAACACATTCTATGTCACGTTACAAACAAGTTTAAAAGATTGTCAATAATAATTTTATTATTAATTCTGATCATTGTGACAACAGGACAGATTTCCTCAATCAGGATGTCCCAACAAAAAGCCGAACTCATAGCTGGTTAGGAAATTGCTGCCCTTTAAATCTTCATTTTCCATTCATTTAAACCAATAATAGAACACAGGACACTAGCAACTTATAACATCCTGGTCAGCACTCCCTGTAAGGGTTGCTTCTCACCAGGAATGTTGGATCAGAGAATCAGCCCTAACACCTCAAAGAACATGTTTGCATGTTGTCTTAACTATCCATTGTCCATAACAGTAAAACTGTGGAGTTCAACACTAACTGCGAGAGTCAATGGAAACCATGGAGATGGCTGACATAGAAAGGTAAAATGCCACAAAAGTAGGCTTGCTATCTGAAGCTGAAGTTAAAGATTAATTAAGGAGACATGGTACGCAGAGCTTGATTCTGCATCTAATATATCCGATACCTGTTCCGGAATTACTTTATACTGACAGTAACTCTAACATAGAAAAATGTTCTTTTCTTGAGCATGGGCACCCCTCACCTCAAAAATCACAGAAGTTTAATGAAATAGTTAAATAAATTATTATACATAATGTTACTCACAAGTTTTCCTTTTGTACCTTTTCTACCGGGTAACCCTGGATCACCCACAAGACCCTGCAAAATATGTTAAGTAATGTTGTAGAAACCAAATTATTTTAAGTAAATACCAAACTTAATAATTTTAGATATTAAGAAGATAATAGAAAAATTACTCACTCTGGGTCCTTTCATACCAGTTCTGCCTTCAATACCAGGGAATCCCTTATCCCCCTTAAGATGTGAACAGTTAAAATTACAAGTGAAAAGAAAAAGTGTAATTAGCATTTTGAGGACTGCATTAATGTTTTCTAGTCACAATGAGAAAAGGATACAATTGCATACTTCACTTTATTAAGGGAATAGTGTTTAAGCAAATCTACAATTTGGTTCTTAAACATTTATTTCCTCATCATTTGCTTATGATTATGTTTTACTCTCACACTTGACTGAATAAAAACACTGGTGACTTAGCCCTAAGCCTTTTCCAATGTCTGAAATCAGTTGCTGTGATTTTGTCAGTGCCGCATTTTGGGATCTTCTGACCATTTTCTACATAGAATTTGAGAAAGATAACTTACTTTAATATTGTTAAGAACATAGGACTTAGGAGCAGAAGTAGCCATTTGGCCCTTTGAACCTGCTCCACCATTCATTAAGATTCTGGCTGATCTGGTTGTGCTCTCAACTCAGCATATGTTGTACAGCATATTTTGGTGAGTAAGGAAGAAAGTGATCTGAGATAGTTGATATTGAAGATTTTAATTAAATAAGATGTTTTTGGTAGTGCTGCAAATAATAAGCCATTCTGAGGCTTGATTCTGTAGTCTGCAATAGACTGATACCTCATGCTCATCGTGTTGGATGATCTTTGATCTCTTGCTGACTGTGAACAGTGATAAAACAGAATATTTTTCATATTCTTTCATGGGACGTAGGTGTCTCTGGCAAGGTCAACATTTATTGCCCTTCCCTAACTGCCCTTGAGAATGTGGTGGTGAGCTACCTTCTTGAACCACTGTGGTCCAAGTGGTGCAGGTACACACACAGAACTATTAGGAAGGGAGTTCCAGGATTTTGTCCCTTGAGCTTTCTTTGCTATTCAATAAGATCATAGCTGATTTGATTGTGACCATAACTTCATGATTTTTGCCTGTCCCCCACCCCCTATAACCTTTGACTCCTCTGTCAATCAAAAATCCATCTAACTCAGCCTTGAATCTATTCAATGACCCATGTCTCCACTGCTCCTGGAGAAGAAAATTCCAAAGATTAATGACCCTCTGAGAGAAATTCCTCCTCGTCTCTGTTTTAAACTTATTTTTAAACTGTGCCTCCTAGTTCTAGATTCCCCCACAAGAGGAAACATCCTCTCAGCACCTACCCTGTCAAGCCCTCTTTTGTGTTCAATAAGATCACCTTTCACTCTTCTAAGCTCCAATGGGTATGGGCCAAGCTGCTCAGCTTATCTCATAAAACAGCATCTTCATCCTAGGAATTAACCTAGTGAACATTCTCTGAGCTGCTTCCAGTGCAAGTATATTGCTTCATGGGCAGGACTTTTAGGTCGGCGTGCGAGCGCGATTGGTGGGCCCAGGAGCATCCGGGTAACAGACTGCCGACCGAAATATCACACGAGTGCACGATGACATCGAGACGTTCGCCCAACATCATTGTGCATCATTTTATGTTCATTCGGGTCAGGCATGCGCCCGCCCAAAGAGCACAATATTCTTCCCTTAAGATGGGACTTGATAGGATACGTACTGGGAGGATGTTTCCACTTGTGGGGGAGACTAGAACTAGGGGCTTGGTAAATGAACAAGAGATCTCCCTTTTAAGACAGGGATGAGGAGAAATTTTTTCTCTCAGAGGGTCATTAATCTATGGAATTCTCTTCCCCAGATGGCAGTGGAGGCTAGGACATTCAATTCATTCAAGGCAGGGCTAGACAGGATTTTGACAGACAGGGGAGTCAAGAATTATGGGGGGCCGACAGGAAAGTGGAGTTGAGACCACTACCTGATCAGCCATGATCTTATTGATTGGTGGAGCAGTCTTGAAGGGCTGAATGGCCTCCTCCTGCTCCTAAGTCCTATGTTCCTATGATGTTGGGGAATGAGGTGGAGTCAACCAAGTGTTTGTGGGTGAACATTTGTGTAAGAATGATCATCTTATCATATGATTTAGGCTAATAATGGGGAAGAACAAGGAGCAATCTAACATAAAACTTCTAAATTGGAAGGGGCCAATTTCAATGTGGTGAGAAGGAACCTAGCCAGGGTAAAATGGAATGAAAGGCTGAGGAAAAACTGTAATGGAAAAATAGGTAATCTTTAAGGAAGAAATACTTCAGGTTTTCACACAACAAGTGTGAAAGGTAGGACAACCTAAAACAGGGCTCCTTGGATGTCGAGGGAGATAGAGATTATGATGAAACAAAAAAGGAGGGTCTATGATACATGTCGGGTGAAATCTACGAGTGAAAACCAGGTCACATACAATAGGTTGAGAGGGGAGATGAAGAGGAAAATTTGACTGGTAAAGAGAGAGTATGAGAATAGAATGGCAGCCCAATGTCAAGGAACCCAAAAACCTTCTACCAGCATGTAAATAGTAAATGAGTAGTAAGAGGTGGGGTGGGGCCTATTCAGGATGAAAAGGGTCACATATGCTTAGAGGCACAGGGTAAGGCTAGGATGTCTAATGAATTCTTTTTATCGGTGTTTAGAGGGATCTGACAAAATATCGGTGAAAGCAGAGATAGAGCAAGCAATAGATAGTGTGAAAATTGAAAAGGAGGCGGTACTAGAAAGATTGGTTTTGTTAGGGTCGATAAGTCACCTGGTCTGGATGGTTTACATCCCAGGTTGCTTAATGAAGTGGGGGTGGAGATAGCAAAAGTACTTGTCATAATCTTCCCTAGATGGGGCAGGTGCTAGAGGATTCTGGTAAATCTGACACCCTTATTCAAGAAAGGGCTTAAGGACAGTCCTAGCTATTATAGTTGGTTTAACAATAGCAGTAGGGAAGATTTTGGAATCTATATTTAGGGAAAAAATCAACAGGTACTTGGCGAGATTTGAATTAATTAAGGAAAGCTAGCTTCAATTTGTAAAAGGCAGATTGTGCTTGACTAACCTCATTGATTTTTCTTGATGAGATAACAATGAATGTTAATGATGGCAATGCAGTGGATGTTGTCTTTACAGATTTTAAGAAAACATTTGACAAAGTATCACATAAAAGATGGTTAAATTGAGGCTCATGGAATAGGATGTTCAGTGTCCTATTGGATGAAAAAATTGGCTTAAGTATAGAAAGCAGCGAGTTGTGGTAGATGGTTGTTTTTCAGACTGAAAGATGGTAGACAGTGATCTTCTTGAAGGGTCAGTGCTAGGACCATTGCTTTTTTTGCTATATATAAATGACTTGGATCTTGGAATATGGAGTAAAATTTCAAAATTTGCTGATGATACCAAACTTGGAGGAGTGGCAAACAGTGAAGATGATATAAATTGCCTGCAATAGGCTAGTAGACTGGGCGGAAAAATGGAAGATGGAATTTAATACAGAGAAGTATGAGGCGATGCACTTTGACCTAAGGGAGAGGGAGAGGCAATAAAGACTTAATGCCACAATTCTAAAGATTGTACATGAACAGAGGGACCTGGGGATTCATGTGCATCTATCTTTAAAGAAGGCAGGACATATTGAGAGTGTGGTTAGCAAAGCCCATGGGATCCTGGGGTTCATAAATAGAGATATTGAGTACAAAAGCAGGGAAGTTATGCCGAACATGTATAAAGCACTGATTAGACCCCAGCTAGAGTACTGCTAGAGTACTGAGAGGGTGCCATAAATGTAGTGTAAAGGGTTAACCGATGAGATATGCTGATGTATAACAGAAATGATGATATACCATTGACATCAGTCAGTCATGTGTTAAGACTCTCTTAGAGAGACCTAGGAGCAACATGCCTACTGTGTAACCTCTTTAGATGTAGTACTAATAACCAAGTGTTAAGCAGATACCAGAGCATGTCTATAGTCTGTCTACGAACCAAGTCCCATGGCTAGGGTCCAAGAGAGGACGTATCTCAGAACAATAAATGACTCTATTTAATGTAGGCAACAGGGATCTTGCCTGTTAGCTGGAGAAGCTGGCAAGAGCCCCACATCACCTACTTTCGGGATGGCCTGCCAAATTAAGTTCCAATTTGGCACTTAAATAGGCAACGGCAAGCCTTCCCTGGAATCAAGGATGCCGATGGCAGAAATCCCACCCCTCCCACCCATCCAGAGGCTGGCAGCTATGCATTGCTGGTCAGTGCCACCAGGGGAGTAGTGGCTGCTGCCAAAAATGCACTCACCCAATGCTCAATATCACCAAGGGACCCAGGCCATAGGTTAGTGCTGGCGGGGGTCGGGTATGGGGGGGGGTAGGAGGATCAGCAGCAAGGGCAGGGAGTTGGCTCATAGCAGGCCCCTCCCACCCTGGAAGCTTGCAAGAAACCCTAACAGGGTTTCCTTTCCAGACTCCCTGCATGGAGAGTCCTCTGCCCGCTGCTGGGTTAATACCAGTGGCAATGGGTTCAGGCCTTTAAATGGGCATTAATTTCCCACTTAAGGACCTCAGTTGCCAACGGAATGAGATGGTCATCCATGAGCATTCCCACCAGGAACTTAACTGGGGCAGAGACAAGGAGGGGGAGCTCCCTCCCCCCACCCCCCTCACCTTCCCACCTGATTAAAAGCCCTCCTGTCACCAAACAGGAGGACATTAAATCCCGCTCCATGACTCTATGACAACAGACACAAATAGTAACCTGATAAGTTAATTACTGAGTATAAAACTGAGTGCTTAACACTTTGAGTGCCACAGACAAGATTATTTTTCTGGCTGTGTTTGAGCCAAGGGAGCCACAAACAGCATCTGTATGTCCTGATCACAGCTTTCACATCATAACTTTACTTGATTGTATCTACTGGATGATCATATTAAATTTCAACTATTTGTTGGGAAATTAACATTTAAAGCTCAATTCTAGACAACACAAAACTTTTTGAGGGGAGATTTTCCAGTTAGCTGCCAAAAGGGAAAATATTTGCAGTGAACCCATCACATCCAGGAGGCTGAACCATTTTCAGTTTTGGGTTTCATTAGCATTCTTCTAGTGAGCTATGGGTGACAGAAGGGCAATCTGAAAATTATCCATTGGTAACATGCAGCCAGCCAACAGATAATGCTTGTTGGGAAATGCCAGGAAGGAGATTGTAAATAGACCTGCTGCAGACCTGAAGAGTTTTGTGGGGCACTCCTGCTCATCTAAACCCATAAAAACCCTTTGGGCTGAATTTTGCCGTCAGCGAGCAGGGGGCGGGGCCCACTCGCTGACACGTAAAATGACGTGGGATGATGTCGGGGGAACCCCCGACGTCATTCCACCCTATTTAAATCTTCAGGAAGGCAGGCCTGCAGCAAAATGAGCTGCGGGCCCGTCGATCTGTCAATGGCCAATTGAGGCCATTGACAGGATCATTAAAACAATTAAAGGACCTGCGGGATGAGGTTTCATGTAGGGTTTTAAAAATTTTGATAAAGTTGTTATGTAAATTATGAACATGTCCCATCTCATGTGACATTGTCTCATGAGGGGGACATGCAAAAGATTTTTTTTCTCTATTTTAAATGTTTTTAGAACTGTCAGCGATCTCCCTGAGGCAGCACTTAGCCTCAGGGAGATGTGCACATGCGCAAAAGAGCACACTCTCGCTTTTGGGGAATCCCCCCCGCCCGCACAAGAAGCGCATAGCACTTCCCGGCGGATGTCACACTGGGCGGGCCTTAACTGGCCCACCCACATAAAATGGCAGCTGGACCCGCTTCTCTGGCGGGGATCGGCTCCCTGCCCACCGGAGATTGGGTCGGGCCTGCCTGCCCGGAAGGCAGAAAATTCTGCCCTTTAAAATAAGCAATAAACATATTTTCAACATGACCACCAGTGCTTTCTATAAGGGCTGTCAGTTAAGCCCTTAGTTTTAGCTGCTAACACCTCCAAAACTGAAGCAGAGAAATACAAATTATTTTGGCAGGACTTGAGTATTGTTGAAAAAAGAGAAATACTACTGAAGCTGCACCCATCAATACAGTTATGTAAGACAAACCAACAGTAAAGGGAACAACAATTTATAAAGCATGAGAAGAGAGTGCTATAGGTTGGCAAGTGGTCTCTGAGTGGTAGAGGTGTTGCCAAGGAGAATGCAGCTGAGAACAATTAACTGTTAACTGCCAAGCTTTCATTTCAAATTCAAATCAGGCAGGTCGACTCTGATTGGTCAAGGCATTGCCATGGGGAATGAACCAGGGAATAGTGGTCCCCAAACTTTTGTTTAGTAGGAAAAGGCTGTGTGGACATGCTCTTTGTGTTTGCAAAGACAGGGCCCTGTGTGTGAATATATGTTGTTTCTAGTAAGCATAAGTGAGCCACACTGTGAGCTCGACTGTTGTTCCCTTAACTATTGAGTTTATCTTGCATAGTTGTCCTGATGAGTGCAAGACGAAAAGTTTCAATATTATATCTTTTTTCAGAATTACTGATTATTTTTATAGCACAAATATTTAGAATTTTCTTTTTTATTTTTCAATGCTTTACGATCCATATGTTAACAAAGACACAGCTTAATTGACCTGGCTATCACAATCCATTTTGCCAATTTCATTGGGTCAATTATCTTAGAACCCCCCTTTCCATCTCCCTTTCTTCAAAATTGTATAATTTGTATTCCATATTTGTCAGATGCTTTAAAAATATAAGCAATATTGAAGAAGACAACTTACTTTTTACTAGTGGATCTATGTTAAAATTGAGGCCATTGACAGGATCATTAAAACAATTAAAGGACCTGCTTGTCCAACCTTAAGGTTGGCGGGTAGGGTAGGAGCCCCAGCGGCAACAAGAAAAAACATGAAACCTCATCCACCGGCAGGATGAGGTTTCATGTAGGGTTTTAAAAATTTTAATAAAGTTGTTCTGTAAATTATGAACATGTCCCAACTTATGTGACACTGTCACATCAGGGAACATGTAAGGGATTTTTTTGTTCTATTTTTAATATTGTTGATAGTAGAGCTGATCTCCCTGAGGCTGCACTTAGCCTCAGAGAGATGAGTCCGCTCTTCCATGCGCATGCTTGAAAGAGCGCACATTCGATTTTAGGCATTCCCCCCACCCGCACAGGGAGCGCATATTGCCTCCCTGCGGACATCACACTGAGCGGGCCTTAATTGGCCCGCCCACATAAAATGGCACCATACCTCCAATTGGGGGCGATCGGAAGCGTGCTGGCACGCACCCACCCATCAACATCCCCCCCCAACGGGGGGAAATTTCAGCCCTGACAATTTACTGGATCCAGCATTGGTTTGCACAAATAAAACTCACCAGGTTTTGAAACAGAAATTGTCATTACCTTCACTCCCTGTAATCCCCATATGCCTTCATGTCCTGTTTCACCTTTGGTTCCCTAAAAATTATAAATAATAATTCATTATTTTATCAAAACATCTTCTGGATCATAAAATATTATCAATTTACTTGTAGATGCTATGTCAGTCATTGTGTCGTTTTCTATTCAAATTTGTATTACAGTTCAAAAAGGCTATTTTTTCATGTTATTTCACTCAATGACAGGCATAATCCGACGAATAGTAATGTCTTCAGTTGTTTCTTTCTTGTGGAAAAAATCCTTGGGGGGTAATTACCACTTAACTTACCCAAAAGGAAGCTAACAGGATTGCCTCAGGCACATCTTTTTACAGATCCAACCAGTGGAAAGTAATATTTCAGCAGGGTATAAACCGTGCACCAAAATTGATCGTTAGGTTCGATTAAAACTTATCCCAGTCTTGATTTTGGAAAATTCTTTAACTGATCTCAATATTTATTGTTAAACTCTATAAACATTTCAATCCTTTTCTGTTATGAGTTTATTCATTCTTTCATCATTCCCTGCCAATACAACTCTGTAACTGTTGGCAGGTATGATCAAGTTTGAGGATGACTTCTCTTCTATTTGTATTTTGTCTCCGCTCAGTGCTTAAACCATGAACCTGACTGAGATCTGAAAATTGATCAATTGTGGCTACATACTGATTCCAGTATTCCAAGGTAGGCCATACTGGTAAATGCCATACAGCACCAGTATTCTTCACCCATAAACATTTAATTCCTTGCTTAAACGTACCTTTTCACCTTGTGCTCCTGTCTGTCCTCTCAGTCCAGGTGGTCCTGAAACTCCCTGAAACAAAATGAAATCATTTCTCAGAATTGTTTTTTCTATTCAAACTTAAATAACAAAATTCTGTGTGTAGAAACCTAAATCATCTACCATGAATTCACCTTAAATCCCATGGATCCTTGCAATCCTTTATATCCTTTAGGACCATCTATACCCTGAGAGGATGAAAAATGTATTCCATGAATATGGAATAAGTGCAATCTCAGTAATTATTTAGGAAACAAAAGAAAAGTCAAGCATTATAAAATTGGATGGAATGTTTAAAATTTATATACCCTTTGGCCTGGCCTTCCTTCTACTCCCTTGTTTCCTTTTGTTCCAGCTATACCCTGAAACAAAGGAAAAGTAGATACATGAGCTAATTTAAATAGTTGTACATACTCAATGCTTAAGGTGAAGTAAAATAATGAAAGTCTTACTGAAGGTCCGGTGTCACCAATTCTTCCATAGGAACCAATGCCACCCCTTATACCCTAAAACAACAGTCACAAATCAACAAGCAAGAATGCACAAAAATAGTTCAATATATTAATCATTTTCAGAGCTCTTAGTTGCTATAAAGATGTTAGATTATTTTTCCAATCTTTTCATGCAAAGTTTCACGCTGGCAAAAGCTATTTAGGCACTGGCCACAGCACACATTTCCTATTACTCCCAAAACGATAGATTTAGTCAGTTATAGAGTGAAGGAAAATGAAGGAGATGACACAATAGGCACAGGGTTTTATTGCTGCACAGGGATCCCCGTAGCCCAAATTTGCCAGAGAAAAGATAAAAATGTGCTGAGAAAAGAAATTACATTTTATCCCTGGGCTCACACAAAATATTGCTCTGTGTGTATTTGAAGAGGCCCCACCAGTATTCAAGGTTACTTTGTTCTTTTCTGCTGATTGATGGATGCTGAGTGCCTGGACGTAACAGGACCTCTTGTTTCATTGTTCAAACACAACAGATAGCAGAAAATACAGTGGAGGCCATATTTCCATTATTTAAGCATCCTTTTCGTGAGTCTGCCAGCAACTGAGTGGGCGCATTTTATAGGAATATGGAGGGTGGGGAAAATAGGTATGTGGCAGAGTGTGTCCCCAAGCTAGTTTCTCTCTGCACCCACACCACATCTGCTAAGAGGCAAATCTATTCCAAGATATGTTTGTGCACCCTTGGACTAAACTTACAAGAAGAAATTATTGCAATCATTTTGCACAAATGAGCCTATTTTCTGTAACATATGAATGGTAAAAGTCATCTTTTTTCCCCCATGCCACAAATTATTAAAGACAAAAGTCTACTGATAGCCATTTTCAGGTATTGCTTAGATGCATTTTCTTAATGTGGGACTTATCCTTCAGACACTCAGAGATAACATTTCAATTTAAGGATGTTATAAGCCGGACTACTTTGTTTTTACCTGAGACCCGGGTCTCCCAGGCTCTCCAGCTGTGCCTTGTTCACCTTTCTCCCCCTGGTGTGGAGATGAAAATATTTCAAATTACTTGTGTGAATGAATTTTTTTTTATTCATTCATGGGATGTGGGCATTGCTGGCTAGGCTAACATTTATTGCCCACCCCCAATTGCCCTTGAGAAGGTGGTGGTGAGTTGCCTTCTTGAACCACTGAAGTCCAATAAATGAAGTGAAAGATACAGGTCTACTGTGACACCCCGTGGATGGATGACATCCCTGCTCCTATCTCCACTTCCTGCACCAAGGCTTCCAGTGCAGGCCATGAACACCAATAACCCCTGAAAATGGACATAAGAATCATGATGTATGGGTATCCCATACATGTTGTTTCCAAAACAGGCAACAGGAAAACTTCGTGTTGCCTGCTCATTGATGTGATTGTAGTGTGCAACAAGTGGTGAGTGCGCTTTTGAACAACGGCATGCCTGAGAAGGTGGTGCAAAATTGTGAGAGGTTAGCAGGAGAGTTTGTAAGCCTTTGCTGCCTAAAACCAGCTTGCACCTCTTAAAGGAGAGGTGCATTTTGGCTGGAGCTGGAGTTGGAAGTCACTCTAAAAGTGAGTTTGACCTGAGATCAGTGCAAGAATGGCACAACAATGGCAGAGAGCAGGCTCCAAGATTTTCCAACTTTGCACTGGAAGACTTGATGCAGATGGTGGAGAGGAGCAGGGATGTCATACATCCACAAGACGCCATCCAGACAAATCTTGCAAAGGAAACAAATAACTGTAGCAGTCAATGCCAGAGCTCTCGGCTGTAGACCTGAATGCAGTGCCACAAAAAGTTCAATAACCTCATACAAGCACAAGCAGTCAAGATCAGTGAATATGGATTTTCGCGGAGTCAGAAGGACTCCAGGATGATTTTAAAATGATGGATAGGTCCTGATTCCGGCATTCCTGCCCCCATTCCCTGCGCCCCCCATTCTCACTGGAGCAGGATAAAGGTGTGGGTTGTGAGCCCATGCCCTGCATTCTGAACCTGACCAGCCCCATTGCAGGGGTAGGCACTCCTGCAATTTTCATGGAGTTGGTCGAGCTTCTCCATGGCTCGTGGCTCATGGATCTCAGAGGAGTTGTGAACCATAGACTGAATTCAGGAACCCTTAGAAAGGTGAGTTCCAAAGGTCTTACCCATGGCCCCTTCCAAGCCAACTCAATTCCAATTTATTCCCCCCACCCACCTCCAATGAGCCCTTATAGCCCCAAGCCAACTCATAGCCCCTCGATGCTGATTCATCCAGTTTACACTATGTACAGAACCAATGAACCCAAAGTAAACAATGGCATGTGTGAAACTGCTTAGAAAAGAAACACCAATTCATAATTCTTTGAGGAAATAAAACTGGTGTCTTACAACTGTATGCAAGTGTTCATTAAACAGACCATTAAAGTATCAAAAACAGAAGCATTAAGCACTTCATACCTCTTAATTTTGTGCAAATAAACATTGAGACATTGACAAAAGCAATCACAGAAAAAATAAATTATTATAACCACATAAAGATGTCAATCAAGCTAAGCCAACATTTTTTTCCAGCTGTGTAAACAACCTCCCACTCACATAATTATTTTACGGATCTCGGCTCTCAGCCAAGCATGCATAATGTGATGGGAAATTTCCGGGCTCAAGCTATCAACCTCAGTAGTGAAAATCCAGGCCAATATCTTCAAATCCCATATCCCTCCAACTTAGCTTCACACTTTGTTCAATGCACCATATCCATCTCACCAACAGTCTCCATCGGTCATGATTCATACCTAACACCTGACCCTCACACAATTACTCACACTGCCATTTCACACCAATACCCATTGTCAGATTTTCAACTGTGGCACATTACCCAAACACATTGTAACACACTCACTGAAACACTTCCCCTTCTCTAGCAGGACAATATTCTGCATAATTGGAGGCAGCAGTCAGCAATCAGTAATGTCCTTACTGTATGGAGGAGATGGTGCTCATCATCATTGGAACAGAAAAGACTGAGTCTGTGGTCAGCGGTGGTTACTGGAACCACTGAAGATGACAGAATCCTTGTATAAAATCCTCCTTCTCATATTCCATTTCCCTCTCATTCCACAATCTCTTCTGATTTATGAGCTTCAGATGGTTGAAACATGCACCTCTTACTGTCCCTCCCTCCCCTCACTGTAACCCTACCCTTGTACCTTTCTCTGTTCAAATACCCAAGAACTACAAACTGTCCAGGCGATAGTGGAAAAGCAAGAGGTGGAAGAATAGGAAGACAATGATGAAGAAGAAACACCATCACATACCCTCAAATCTCAGCCATCACCTCAGATACTGACACAGTGCTTACTTTACAGGATAGCTTGAACGTGGAATCAACACATTGTGAAATGTGGGGCAAAAGTGACCTGCAGCCAGGGCAGGGGCCACGAGTAGCACCAGTGCCGGATGTTGAGGTCTCACACAAGTTCTGCTGCAGAGGGCTCAGGTGAATACTTCGATGGAGTGGCCGATGGGTTTGTATGATGAAATGTTTAGTGCATTGGGAAGCCTGCGAGAAAACTATGGTGAATGTTAAGGACCATGGGGGAGTTTGGCACCAGCTTGGGATAGTGCTCTGTGTCAGGCCTGGAGCCCATCCTTTCTGGAATTGAAGCAGTAGCCAACTCCATAAGGACACCTGTGGACCCAACTATGATGCAGCACCTGATGGCCCATATCTCAGTTCCCATTACCGCATAAGCATAAAGCACCCAATGTCAGGATGGAAATTTAGACAGCTGTCATGCAAGCTCAGCTTGTTACCACACAGGCTTAACTACTGCCATCAAAGCTGTGGCTATCAAAAGGTCTTGCAAAGTGTCACTGCAGTCCAGGAATCTGTCCTCCAATGCATTGCTAGGATTGCTGAGGCACTGTCGTTTGGGAGTGGTGAAAGCACCGTGGAGCAAGAACCTGTTTTCCTTTGTCAGTATGACAGCAGGAGTCCTCCTTCCACTGCAGCTACTCCAGTGCCCTTGATGTTGCCTATCAGCCAGCCAGTACAAACTGCAGTTACCTAAGCCAAGGTGGTGCAGCCAAAGCCAGGTCTTTTTGGGGCCAGAGCTATTCAAGGTTGCCTCAAGGCCTTTGCAGTCTGCCCTCTGAAAGGCAGCAACCTTCCACTAGGCATGTTGTGTTCACTTGGCAAGGATTGCATAAATGTATAGGAGCAAAGGACAGGCAAAGGCATAGATGACAGGGACTAGGGGAATGCACAAGAGTGATTAATTGACATTTTTATGCAGTGTGGCATGGTTTCAATTAGAAATTGCTTCGTATTTTTTTGTGGTGCCTTTGTTCCAGCATTATGTTCATGCAGATACCGTGGTGGTCAGTTCAGGAAAGGTGAGGACTGTTGGTGGATGTGGAATAGGGATTGCGTTTACTGCTATTCAGTCAGGGGAGATGATCATAGCCAGTCTGGCCAGAAAGGGGTTATGATGTTAGCCCTTTTCCGACTTCCTCCTCCTGCTCCTTCTCAGCTGCTTTACCATATAGCTGGTGGCAAGGGCTGTGTCCTCATGATGGCGAGGTTGTGCCACATGCAGTATACCCATATGAGTTTTGACATGCTTTCTTGCCAAGTACTGCAGGGTTCATCCAGAGCAGTCCGGATTGTAGCAGATCTCAGTGCTGATATGTGCCATCCCGCAAAGCAACATCAATAAAAATCTGCAATCCTGCAAAGCCATGTGCTTGTTGCACCTGCTTCTCACTGGTAAAAGAGAATAATGTGTTCAGCTCTCTTTGAATACAGAGCCTCAGTGATCTCCCTTATGCATTTAAGTGTATTTAAGACCAAGATAGATAGGTTCTTGATTGGTAAGGGGATCAAAGATTATGGGGAGAAGGCGGGAGAATGGGGTTGAGAAACTTATCAGCCATGATTGAATGGTGGAGCAGACTCCATGGGCCGAATGGCCTAATTTCTGCTCCTATGTCTTATGGTCTTATGGTCTTATACAGGGGGATGGCAAACTGAGAGATGTTGCAAATGTTGCCTGCTCCAATCTGGAAGGAGCCTGTCACATAAAATTTCATGGTGACATCACCTTCACAACCACCAACAATTCCACCCTTGCCCTACTTTGAGGCTGCATTTGTGGCTGCAGTAGGTAGCAGATTTCAATGAGGATGTCCTCAGTGAAGCAGAAACTGTTCCTGCACCTGAGGTTGGAGAATTGCCTCCTGAACATTCAGGGCAGAAATGGCCTCTCACTGTCAGCTCTTCTCCCCCTCCTTCTTCTCCCTTTCAAAAAAAAGTAGCTTGTCCTTCTCTGTGTTGCCTCTGCTCATTCTTCCTGTCCTGCTGTAGGCCAAGTGGGTGCTTGCTTCCCATTTCTGGAAGCAAGTAGATTACACAGAATCCCTGAAGTTAGGACAAAGCTCCTAATATGTCCAACACCAATCCCTGTAAACTTCAGTATCTTTAAACCAACAAACCGTTCTACAATCACAGCAAGAGCCAGTAGAAATCAATCAGCAACTAACCTGAAAGAAATTGATGATCCCTTTAAATAGCACTGGTGTGGAGGTTTTCCTCCCTGATGCTGAACATGTGTTCAACTCTTGGGACAGTGTAAGCTGGAATGTTGAGTTTCAAATGGTATGTGAATGGCATTATGTGCTGATTAAAGTCACAATTTGCCAATGTTTCAATCTTCAGGTTGATGTCCTCCGCGCATAGGTGTCGCTAGGACCAAAGCTTGCCACAGAGTTATTTAGGAGGCAAATGGCACTTGTTGCACTGAGCACTATGGAGGCAAATTTTGCAGCCGTAATCTATAATAATGTAATTGTGAAGAAGAACAGTTTACCTGCGGGCCTGTGTTACCCTGCTGCTCTGGTTGTCCATGGGAACATTTGCAATGTGATGGATTCCCAGTAAGACTGTATTCTGCAGTTCTGTCACACTGAAATAGATCAATTGGTTATTTGTATTCTAAAATATTAGATGGATCAGAATAAGCAGAAAGGTTAGATTGCAGTTTACACTAAATGTTTACTTTAGTTATACAATGAACACAAATAAACAGCACAAAGCAAAAATATCAGAATATTTAAAATGGAAAGCAGCAAAGAAAATTATGTCAAAAGTAATTCTGACAATAGTAATACACTGCAAATAACTGAAATTCCCATTTTCCTTAAATTGCTAGCAAGTGAGGGATTCATTTTTGGAATAGAGTTCTTAATGTTTACTATCTTCAAAAAATTAATTGCTATTGTTATGTTCTTTGAAGTAAACGTATCAAACATTTGATCAGGATTGTTGAAACAATAATGTGGGTTCTTTCTTTGAAGATAAGACAATGTACAGATAATGTTCACTGGGAGATTGCGAGGAACAAGTCTGACCTCAAACACTGCTGTTTGCAGAATGAACATAAGTCATGGGACTAATATATGGTGGCAGTGAGTGAAGCAGTTTAAGATACGTGTCTTTAAAGGTATATATATCTCATATTACTACAGCTATACAGAGTGTATGTCACCTTTTCAGCATTATAGCAATGCAATATGATTTATGATACAGGAAATCGTGTCTTTTTTCCCACTTTAATAGGAACATAAGAACACAAGAATTAAGAGGAGCGTAGGCCATTTGGACCTTTGAACCTGCTCCACCAGTCAATAAGATCATTGCTGATCTGATTTGGCCATAATTCCACTTTCCTGTCTCTCCACCACAACCCTTGACTCCCTTGTCAATTAAAAATATGTCTAACACAGCCTTGAAAACATTCAATGACCTAGCCCCTACTGGTCACTGGCAAAGAGAATTACAAGCATTAACAACACTCTCAGAGAAGAAATTCCTCCTCATCACAGCCTTAAATGGGAGACACCTTATTTTGAATCTTCACTCCCTAAGTTCTAGATTCCCCCATGAGGGGGAAACACCCTCTCAGCACCTACCCTAACAAGCTCCCTCATTATCTTGTATGTTTCAGTGGAGTGAAATGGAAATTATTGTATGTACACAGCAGGTTAATCCACCTCTAAAAGACATGTTTACAAGTAGGGTAGGACTCTTCATTGATTCAGATTCAGAATCCTACCTTAAGAGTTAACCTTTCAACTCTGTATACTTCTAACATTTTCTATCATTTCAAACTGGATTTTACTTATATTTTTGAAATTGAACAGAAACTGGCATTTATCTGCAAGGCTGTTACTTGGTTGTTCCTGCCTAAATATTGAATGTTTTGCAAAAAAAAACTATAGCAAAAATCAATTATTTTTCATTATTTTACTGAAAATGGGCAGAGGTAATGTTTACACCCCTGATTGTCTATAAACAATATATCTCAAAAACTAGCAGACTGGTTTCACCAAAACTTGGTACAAGAAAGGGTATGGCCCAAGGAAGAACTGATTAGTTTTTGACAAAGATGCAGATCCAGATCCTGAAAGTTTTAAAGGATCTGTTAAGATTGGGAGATAGGGCGGATTTACTCCTTTTTTTAGAATGTTGTGAGTTGTTTTATTCAGAATGTTGTTGATTGTTTTAGAATGTTGTGGATTGTCTCAGATGGTGATGTGGAATTTGTCACAGCTGTCAAAATGTAAGCAGAGTTTTCAGAGCAGCTTGTTGGATGGGGATTGGCCTGGAGCCTCCTCAGTAAGATGGAAGCTTTTAATAAAAATATTCATTTTCAGCTGCAAAGTTATAGAGCATCAACTAGGCAGGGAAAAGCCACATGGTGGAGGTATGCAGTCTGCTGAGTGCCCTCTTCACTTTTTATTGTTAAGTCTCAAATTTGAATACTAATATGCTGAATTGTGCTTTCTCAGTTGAAGAGGTTTTCTTCACTTAACCCCCCAAACTCCACCCAAACAAGTGACAGGTCATACCTATCACAATACCTTTCTCTGTATTGAGTGTATTGCATGGTCATAATGCTGAAGCAGCACATATAACTGGAATGTTGTTGCTGTATGTCATCAAATGGATTGATTTAGTTTTCACTGATATTTTTCTCATAACTGAATACAACGCTATTTTAACATGTTTATTCTCCTATTTTTAGAAAATACTTTTTCTAAAAATGAAACTATTTTACCTTTTCACAAATAACTTGCCCTTTAATTTGGATAAGCAATCTCTAAATATTATGCTTATGGATTTAATCTCATTTGTGAAACATGTCAGGCTGGTGTAAAGTAGTGTAAACACAGCACACTTACAAGATCAGATAATTCACAGCATCCTTCCAAAAAGGCTTTGTCTGGATCACAATGTAGCTCTAGTTGTTGCAGATCAAGCTGATGTATAAAAAAAAGGCTTGCATTTATATATCATTTTTCATGACCACTTGATACATACATGATGTATCAAGGCACTCTACAGCCAATGAAATACAGTCACTGTTGTAAATGCTGGAAATGCACAACCAATTTTGCACACAGCAAGCTCCCATAAACAGCAATGGGATAATGACCAGATAATCTGCTTGTGTCATGCTGATTGAGGAATAAATGTTGGCAGGACACCAGGGAGAACTACACTGCTCTTTTTCAAAATAGTGCCATGAGATCTTTTACATTCACCAGAGCAGGCAGATGGGGCCTTGGTTTAACATCTCATCAAAAAGACAGCACCTCTGACAGTGACATGCTGCTTCAGACAGTGCAGTTATGCCTCAAGGGGAGGGGTCAGCAGGGCACACGTAGAAGGCTACTGCAGCAAGAACTTGGGAAGGTGAGGGGATATTGCAGGGAGCAGGGTGGGAGGAGGATAGATTTAGGGGTGGACGAAGGTGGTGGGGATGTTACTAACCTGTTTCCCTGCAACCACATACGCACCTACATATGATCATACACACACTGTGCTAATGTTTCACAGCAGAGCCTGGCCTCCAATTGTCTTGGAATCCCTTTGCCACTCGGCTCTGCTGAGACCATGTGGTGATCAGTGTATAATGACCAGGCTACATTTAAAAAATCATGCATAGGCACCTTCCACTCATCAAAATTGAAATTTGGGACCTGGAACATCAGGACAATCCCTAAAGTGACATACTGAGTGCCACCACACCATCATAGCTCAGCAGCTCAGGTTCCTTGAGATCAACATTGCCAACATTCGTGATCTCCATTTAGAAAAAGGAAATAAAGGCACTGGAGAAGGTCTCACATAGATTCACAAGATCAGAAAGCATTTAACTCTCAGGAAAGGTTTCACAGCTTTGGGTGCTTTTCTATAGAAAAGAGAAGACTGAAGGGTCACCTAATGGAAGTCTTTAAGATTATGAAAGTGTTCAATAATTCAATAGGGATTTCATGAGAAATCTCTTTACCCAGTGAATGGTGAGAATGTGGAACTCGCTACCATGGAATGGTTGAGGTGAATAGCATGAATATGTTTAAGGGAAAGCTAGATACATACATGATGGAAAAGGGAGTAGAAGGATATGCTAATGGGGGGAGATGAAGAGGGGTGGGTGGAGGCTCATGTGGAGCAGAAATACTGACATAAACCAATTGAGCCGACTGGCTTGGCTCTGTGCCATAGGGCAGCATTTTCCAGTCTGCGAACGGGGGCGGGGCCCACTTGCCGACACGTAAAATGACGCAAAGTGACATCGAGCACCCGTTGACCAGTCAACAGCCTATTAAGGCCATTAAAAAAGTAATTAAAATGATTAATGGACCTGCCCATCTAACCTTAAGTCCAAAAAAGCATGAAACCTCATCCACGGGCGAGATGAGGTTTCCTGAGTGATTTAAAATGTTCGGAAAATGTTTAAAAAGAAGTAATGGACATGTCCCAGCTCATGTGACACTGTCATATGAGCGGACAGTCAAGAAAATATTTTCCTACCTTCAATAAATTTTTAAAAGTTCAGGTTGTAGAAGCAATTTGCCTCAGGGAGATCTGTGCGCTTTTCCATGGCATGTGCGAAAGAGTGCACAGACCCACTCAGGGAATCCCCTCGCCCGCACAGGGAGCGCACAGTGCTTCCAGGCGGATGTCACGCTGGGCTGGCCTTAATTGACCTGCCCATGTAAAATGGCGGCGTGCCCCCAACTGAACCCGCCCGCTCGCACCCGCACAACACCCCCCCCCCCCCCAAATGGGGGGAAAATGCTGCCCATTGAGTTAATGGAACAGAGACAAATGTATTTAATTTAGATCTACCTATAATAGTAGGAAAAACACTAATTACTGATCAGGATATCATGACGTGCAGGAGAATGTCGCTGAGGATGTCAAGTGAGACGTGCAGGAGAAAGCCAACTGACGGAACAAAGCAGGGGATGCACCTTTTTCTGAAAAGGCCTTCTGCTTGGAACTTGGCCATAGCAGAAGACACTGAGGAGGACAGCAGAAATGCTTTAGGGATGTCTTTAAATCATTCCTGAAGAAGTCAAACATCCCCGCTGGCTCATGGGAGTCCCTGGCTGGTGACGAACCAGAATGGAAAAGATTTATTTGGAAAGGCAACAAACACATCAAGAGACTTCGTCAGGAATGTGTAAAGTCAAAGTCGAGGCTTTGGAGTGAGTTCACAAACCTCCAAACAGCCCATCCACCCGACCCTCCAAGCACCATCTACCATCTGCCACACACGTGGCAGAATCTGCAGATCATGCATTGGACTTATCAGCCATCTCAGAAACCATCGAACTGGAGTGGAAGCAAGTCATCCTTGATCCCGAGGGACTGCCTATGAAGGAGAAGTGGAGGAGCCTAGTTTTTTGTGCTCAAGCCCTGGAGAGGGACTTGAAAACAGAACCTTGTGACTTCGAGGCGAGAGTGCTACCAACTGAACCACAGATGACAAAAAGATGAACAAAAGGAGTAACTTAAACAGAAGGTGACATTTTCCAGTGTGATTTGTTCCTATTTTCAGTACAATAATGGCAAATATTTTGGTGCTTCAGAAAGGTGCTGAATCTGGAATGAAGAGATTTTTCACTCCTGCAGTCACATTTTATAAAGCATTGAAATGATTGCCAAGGGTATCAATATAAAATGCCATTAATTTGGAAACTGTAGTTTAGTAATGTTAATATGCAGAGAGAATTCTATTGTCAATTACTCGTGATATAGTCACAGGAAATTATATCCTGTTGAAACACACAATGTCAAGCAGAAGATAGGATCTAATCTGTGATTTTAAAGTTCAAGGATTTGTGGTTATGTTCATTAGGGTGAGTTAAAAGAAAACTATTCTTCTCTGAAATATTTGTCAAGTTAGTATATTAACTGATGGTTAAGTTATGCTGGAAAGGATTCCTACACTGTATTTGGGCTTTCCTTTAACTTACTGAAACCGTGGAATTGTCCAGCACCCTTTTTGCTATTGAGGTGTAACCATTCCCATTAATCGCCTGTTGTTCACTAATCAGAATCTTGCTGGCTTGCATACAGTCAATTAGCAATTTGGCCTCTTTTCCATTTACACTAAGTGCTAATTTGTGCCAGGAACCATCAAAAAATATATCCACATTGGTGAATGTTTGGAACATGATGGTATTATATGGAGTTCTATAGAAAAGGTCTAAAGATTTTGAGTCTCCAAAAAAACGAATGCCAACTTGTTCTCTTCCATTGGTATCACTGATTTCCCATAGATTCCAAATGCTTTGTGAAGTGTCTCCCAACATTTTGAATGTAGCGATGATTGAATATTCAGAAGGAATTCCATTTGGATGCACATCTCTGAAATAAACATTTGGAACATTGCCATTTCAGAATCTGCTTTTATTTTATAGAGTAGCAAAACAATAATATTTAACAAATTGGCATATTAAATGCTTACTTACTTCAGATCTTAAACAAAAATTAACACTAAAGGTGAATCACTTCTAGTTATTTAATCCGTTCTGGAATCAGTTAAATACCTTTTATTATTAAAACAAAGAGATAATTAATGTTCAAGATCAACTGTCCAAATTGAACCAGTACTTGAACACTAAGGAACTTATTTTTTATAGGATGTGAGTGTCACTGGCAAGGCCAGCATTTGTTGCCCATCCTTAATTGCCCTTGAACTGAATGGTTTGCTAGGCTATTGCAGGGGGCAGTTAAGAGTCAATCACATTGCTGTGGGTCTGGAGTCACATGTAAGCCAGACTGGGTAAAGATGGCAGATTTCCTTCCTAAAAAACATCAGCGTAGGACATGGGTTTTTATGATCAATGATAGTTTCATGGTTACCATTACTGAGGCTAACTTTATGTTCTAGATTTTATTAACTGAGTTCAAATTCCACCAGCTGCTATGGTGGGATTTGAATCCATGGCCCAAAAACATTAGCCTGGGTCTCTGGATTACCAGTGCAGCAACATTATCACTATGCCACCATCTCCTCCTGGAACCACTTGGCTTCTATAAATTTTTAAATAGTTATTGGGCATACCTATTACTTCAATAGGGAGACACAGCAAAAATTCATCCCTAGGAAGTAGAAGCATAATAAAAGGAGGACGAGGCAACCATGGCTGACAAGGGAAGTCAAGGACAGCATAAAAGTTAAAGAGAAAGCATACAATGCGACAAAGAACAGTGGGAAGCCTACAAAGACCAACAGAGGACAACTAAAAGAGAAATAAGGAGGGAGAAGATTAAATATGAGAGTAAACTAGCCAGTAATATAAAAGAAGATTGCAAGAGTTTTTTTTAGATATATAAAGGGTAAGAGAGAGGCAAAAGTGGACATTGGGCTGCTGGAAAATGACGCTGGAGACGTAGTAATGGGGAACAAAGAAATGGCGGAGGAACTGAATAGGTGCTGTGCATCAGTCTTCACAGAGGAAGGCATGAGTAACATCCCCAAAATTCAAGAGAGTCAGGGGGCAGAGGTGAGTATGGTGGCCATTACCAAGGAGAAGGTGCTAGGAAAACTGAAAGGTCTGAAGGTGGATAAATCACCTGGACCAGATGGATTACACCCCAGAGTTCTGAAGGAGATAGCTGAAGAGATAGTAGAGGTGTTAGTGGTGATCTTTCAGGAATCACTGGAGTCAGGGAGGGTTCCAGAGGCCTGGAAAATCGTTAATGTAACCCCCCTGTTTAAGAAGGGAGTGAGGCAAAAGACGGGAAGTTACAGGCCGATTAGCCTGACCTCGGTCATTGGTAGATTTTAGAGTCCATTATTAAGGATGAGATTTCAAAATACTTGGAAGTGCATGGTAAAATAGGTCAAAGTCAGCATGGTTTCATCAAGGGGAGGTCATGCCTGACAAATCTGTTAGAATTCTTTGAGGAGGTAACAAGCCGGTTAGACAAAGGAGAGCCAATGGATGTTATCTACTTGGACTTTCAGAAGGCCTTTGACAAAGTGCCGCACAGGAGGCTGCTCAGTAAGATAAGAACCCATGGTATTAGAGGCAAGGTACTAGCTTGGATAGAAGATTGGCTGTCTAGCAGGAGGCATAGAGTGGGGATAAGGGGGTCCTTCTCAGGATGGCGGCCGGTAACTAGTGGAGTTCCACAAGAGTCAGTGTTGGGACCACAACTTTTCATTTTTTATACATTAATGATCTAGATGAAGGAAGTGAGGGCATTCTGGCTAAGTTTGCAGATGATACAAAGATAGGTGGAGGGACAGGTAGTACTGAGGAGGCGGGGAGGCTGCAGAAGGATTTAGACAGGTTAGGAGAATGGGCAAAGAGGTGGCAGTTGGAATACTACGTGGGGAAGTATGAGGTCATACACCTTGCTAGGAAGAATAGAGGCATAAACAATTTTCTAAATGGGGAGAGAATTCAGAAATCTGGAGTACAAAGGGACTTGGGAGTCCTAGTCCAGGATTCTCTTAAGGTTAACTTGCAGGTTGAGTCGGTAGTTAGGAAGGCAAATGCAATTTATTTCAAAAGGACTAGAATATAAAAGCAGGGATGTGCTGCTGAGGCTTTATAAGGCTCTGGTCAGACCACATTTAGAATATTGTGTGTAATTTTGGGCCCCGTATCTCAGGAAGGATGTGCTGGCCCTGGAGAGGGTCCAGAGGAGGCTCACAAGAATGATCCCAGGAATGAAAGGCTTAACATATGAGGAACGTTTGAGGACT
This sequence comes from Carcharodon carcharias, assembly GCF_017639515.1. Lineage (NCBI taxonomy): Eukaryota > Metazoa > Chordata > Chondrichthyes > Lamniformes > Lamnidae > Carcharodon > Carcharodon carcharias. Next base: position 74,711,936 of record NC_054471.1, read on the forward strand.
CTGGGTCTATACTCGATGGAGTTTAGAAGGATGAGGGGCGATCTGATTGAAACTTACAGAATACTGAAAGGCCTGGATAGAGTGGATGTGGGGAAGATGTTTCCATTAGTAGGAGAGACTAGGACCTGAGGGCACATCCTCAGAGTAAAGGGAAGACCTTTTAGAACAGAGATGAGGAGAAACTTCTTTAGCCAGAGAGTGGTGAATCGATGGAATTCATTGCCGTAGAAGGCTGTGGAGGCCAGGTCATTGAGTGTATTTAAGACCAAGATAGATAGGTTCTTGATTGGTAAGGGGATCAAAGATTACAGGGAGAAGGCAGGAGAATGGGGTTGAGAAACTTATCAGCCATGATTGAATGGCGGAGCAGACTCGATGGGCCGAATGGCCTAATTTCTGCTCCTATGTCGTATGGTCTTATGGTCTTCAGATTCTCAACTAGATGGAGTTTCAAATTCCTGTCTTGATGACAATTGAATTTGATCTCCCAAATAAGGCCATTTTCCTGCTTGCTGTCAAGGCTTCCATTTCTTTATGGGTGGTGGTCCTTCCTCCAAGGTCTGCTGGCCAATCAGAGGGCCACTAGCTCCTGGTCCAGCAGGATCATTGGGAGCTAGAGGTGGTAGTGCAGTGGCCTGGACCAGCCATGATAGAGGATGCGCACATTAAAGTGAGTTAGCGGAGATTGCTGGGGCCACTCAGGGGTGTGGGGTATCGATTGTTAGGGTGGGGTGGTGTTTCAGCTGGGGCAGCCCTTGCTGCTGCGTGGGGGATGGGGAGGGGCCCACCATGGGCCACTGCGTGCCCGATCTGGATGGCCTCTCTCACCCGCTCTTGAGCCCACAAGGAGATTGCCAGCTTTTACTGGGTGGCCTCCCATGTGCACACACCCCTTCCCCACTCCAAGCTGTTCCTAGAACACCAGCAGCGGCAGGATGAGGCCCTTAAGTGGCCATTAATTAGCCAGTTGAGGGCCTTAATTGGCCTCCAGGTGGGAAGGCTGTTATTAACCTACCCCACCCCTGACTTACTCATGGCAGCTGGGAAGGTGACGGGGTCTCCAATCCTGACCTTCCCTCCTGATTCTTTGCACCCTCCCCTGGTCCCACCTCCTGGACTGTTTCTGTTTGTGGAATTGAACTCTGCCCATGAAGTGATGCATTTTGGAAGGACAAGGGAGGAGAGGTATAATGCAAACTATATGGTACAATTTTAAATGGAATGCAAGAACAGAGTACCTGGGTCTATATATATAGGGCAAAATTTTATGAGTCGGCGAGCGGGAGCGGTGCCCACTCACCGACGTGTAAAATGATGCATGGTGACGTTGGGGGGAACTCCCGATGTCACCGCATCTGATTTAAATTTTCAGGAAGGCAGGAGTGCAGCAAAATCAGCTATGTGCCCACCGACCTGTCAATGGCCAATTGAGACCATTGATGGGGGTCAATTAAGTAATTAAAGAACTTGCCCGTCCAACCTTAAGGTTGGCGGGCAGGCCAGGAGCCCCAACAGGAAATAGAAAAAACATGAAACCTCATCCACAGGCGGGATGAGGTTTCATGTAGGCTTTAAAAAATTTTAATAAAGATTTTGTAAAAATTATGGACATGTCCCAACTGACATTGTCACATGAGAGGACATGTAAGGGAAATTTTATTTTTCTATTTTTATCTTTTTTACATTTACAGCTGATCTCCCTGTGGCTGCACAGGGAGATGAGTGCACTCTTTCGTATGCATGTGTGGAAGAGCGCACTCTCAATTTTGGGATTCCCCCCCCTCCCCCCCCAGCCCGCACAGGGAGCACATAGCGCTTATGTGCATATGTCACACTGGGCGGGCCTTAATTGGCCCGCCAATGTAAAATGGCACCGCGCCTCCAATCAAAGGCGCCAATAGGAAGCGCGCCCGTATGCGCCCACCCATCAACTTGCCCACCAAAGGGGGGAAAATTCAGCTCATAATCTTTGAAGGTGGCAAAATAAATTGATAAGGCTGTTACAAAGCATATGGGCTCCTTAGATTTGTAAGTTAGAACATTTATAAATCACTGGTTAGGCTTCACTTAGAGTATTATGGCTAATTCTGGAGACACCACACTTTAAGAAAGTATGAAAAAGGATGTGAAGAGATTTACCAGAATTACACGAGAGATGAAGGACTTCAGTTATACGGTGTGTTTTGTGAGAGGCTATTTCTAAAGCATCCCTTTTGGACCCTCTTGATGACATCGTCATACCCACCTCTTTCCTGTATGGGGCTGAGCCAGGTCTCTAAAGTAGTCAAAGCACCTTCACATTCTGAATCACTGTGAACCTTCAAACTGATTGTAATGCTGATAAAAAAGGAAAAATAATGGAGTGCTCCCAGTCCTGATTATTTTCCAGTTACCCCTACTATATTATGCATATGTGGGTCTTGGAAGGAAAGCAAGCTCTGACTGGCTATGGCACGCTCCATAGATGCATATCTTATTGTAACTCACTCTACTGAATCATAAATGGAACAATTTTTTTGGAAGGGTGCTGATGTTACTACTAGCACTTGTTGAACCATATTGATTACTGATTTCAGAAGAAAATAGGGAAAAACATTGATTTAAAAAGCTTTTTTTTTTAAATGTATGTGAAACAGCCAATTTCTACCAGTCATCTTGTGATACCATTAGGCCGTTGTTGTATATTCTTTCAATACAAAATAACCTACCTCTTTGGCCAAGCTTTTGGTCACCCATTCTGCTAATTCTTTAAATGACTTGGTGACATATTTTGTGTGAAAACACCTTTGAGAAGCACCTTGGGACATTGTATTATGTGCTAAAGGCAATATATAAATAGAGTTGATATTGCTGTTGAATATATACCTCATCTCAACAATCACAACAGGTTTTCATATCTGCCATAGCAGATGACAACTGCTTCTACAGTTTTAAATCTTAAATTCAGCCTTTGTAAAGTGGTCTCCCTTAGGGGGAGACTCAGCATCTGTTATCTGTTACCATTGCAAGATGTTACTGGGTGTGACCGGAACCCCATTTTGCAGCAATGAAGGACTAGTGTCTTCATTGCACAAACTCTGCAATTAAGAAGGCATAAACATAATTGCTATGCAGGGTATGAAATACCATACCCTATTTCCTTTTTCAGCTGTACTGAAGGATTAAGGCGAAAGGCTGAGCTATGAGGCTGTGATCCTTCCACTTCTGCTACAGCTCCTGATGATAGTACTTGGAATTCTTTGAGAAAGTCAATTCCTGAGTAGCAAACAAAAAACAATTTTTAACCTAAAAAAAAGGTGATTTTCCTTTTTGTTTCTGATTAGTGTGACCCATTCTTAAAAAAATAAATATCCTTGAGTACTCTAGATTAATCATCATTTTCATTATTTCAGTCAAGGAGGTTTTATTAACAAAACTGAGATATTAGAGGTAAAGCAGAGTTTATCACCTTGCTAAATATCAGCTCATATATTCCTTTCCAAATTGCACTGGAGAATAAAATTTTATATTCTTTAAGTTATATTTTTATTTTTTGATTTAGTGTATGGAGATAAAATTTAGTTGCTCTAAGACTTCAAAACCACTTTGGGGAAACATGAGAACATTGTGAAGTAATATTGTTATTAAACTAATTCCATTTTGAAGTTACACAACACAGCAATAAAGACATCAGAAATAAAACATACATTGGCACACAGACACCAATTGTGCAGAGAAAAACTAATGGCAAATATGTTAGTTACATATCTAGTGTACATTGCATGCAAACTCAAAGATTCTTTCTGCACATTTCTAAAAATGATCAAGTTCTTACACTGAAGAAAACTTACATTGTATGAGTAAGTAAGGAAACAAAAGGCAGAAAATGTACAATAAATTCATTTTGTCCAGAGAAGACAGACCACAAAGTTACAGTAACAACCTTTGCAATGTCAGTGAACTGGTCATGCAATTAAGTAGTACTAGTTTTGGAAAGGAGTCCAATAGCACTTGCAAAGACATCCAGCTGAGAAAATATCTGAATTATTCTCTCTTGCTATGGGTCTCCAACATATGCTTTTCTTACAGCTGATGTTCATGAGTTGTAATTTGGGGTTTTACAACAAATGAAAGCCATCAGCAATATATAAATAAAGATTATGTGGCTTGGAAGCCATTGTATGCAATTCTGCCTTAGATATATTCTCAGTAACATCAATCATGAACAAATGGTGTCCAGCCTCATGCCCAACACAAGCAGATGCTATAAAGTCATCCGCTGATTGTCCATCTGTAAGTACAAAAGCCCCTTTGCACAACACAGACTGGGTTATCTGGCACCTTTGTCCCTTGAGAAACTATTTAGAATAAGATGTCTAAAGCTCCTGCTAATGGCTGTCCCTTACTGCATGTGTGAAAGTCTTCTCACTACAGCTTTGATCTCTTCCTTGGTACCATACTGGTTCAGTGTAAGCTCGGTCTTCTCTTTACTGCTGTACTGGACAAATGCAACTCTGGAGGCTCATGATCCAATGTCAATGGCATCAATGCCATTGACAAAAAGTTTGATTTTCTCTAAGTTGTGAGGGAAAACAGTCTTCAACATATCCAATAAAAAGACAAGCTCTGCAGTCATCTAAATTCCCTCCAAATATAAAATATGATTAAAACAGAACTTTAGACATGAATAATGAGAAAATAAACTTTCAAACATTTCAACCTGTGATTTAGAAAATATTCCCAATCTGCTCAATAGTGGGAAAATATTTTAATTATACTTCTAAAATTTAACATTGTAATTGTCATTGCATTTATTTTTTGAAAAACAGTTCATTAAAAATTCAGATGAAAGTATCATTTAACTTGTGCACTGGGAATTCCCTCCGGGGAGTCTCCTACTCCACTGCCATAGAACAGGTGGAATTTTGGTGGAAACCCCTTTTATGTGCAGAAAAAGGTCTCAGAGGGTTGTGTGACTTTGGAATTCTCTGCCTCAGAAGGTGGTGGAGGCAGGGTCATTGAATATGTTTAAGGCAGAGGTAGATAGATTTCTGTTAGGCAAGGGAATCAAAGGTTATCTGGGTTAGATGGGAATGTGGAAATTGAAACACAAGAAGATCAGCCATGATCTTATTGAATGGCGGAGCAGGCTTGAGGGGTCAAATGGTCTATTCATGTTCCTATTTCTTATGTTCTTATGGTGGTGGATTAGGAGAAACCTCAGGAAGTTCAAACCCACAGTCAAGAGAGGACAAGATGAACTAAGACCAAGGGCTGAATTTTCCTGTCAGGGGTGTGAAACATAAGTCAAGCCCTTTCCTGAATTCCAAAATGCACAACTGATTGATGACTGAATTTGCCCAGGATTTTCATTTTTTCACAAAGAGTTTCAGTTTATGGTGCAGTTTGCAAGCCATGATGCAGTGTGGGTGTGGACATGGGCTGGGTAGAAAGCCTGCCTTTGTACTTGAAGACTACAGTCCAGCTCCCAATAATGTTTATATGCCCCCTAAACCTCACCCCCTTATACCCCCATGCTCCCTCCATGTCTCCGCAGTCCCCCATGTCATCCTATACCCCCTATGGCCCCTTATACCTCCTCCATGCTCCCTCAGATTCCCATGCCCCCCACATATCCTCCACTCACCTGGTATTCACTATGCACAGTCCTTAGGAGACATGCAATAGCAATGGGAACTCTTTTAAATACAGGTGTAAAAAAATTAAACCTGTAACAATCTAATAAAACTCTCATTTAAACCTCTGTCATTGATACTGCAAAGGAAAAAAGATCTGTACTCCTATTGAGAAAAGTCTGATCCCTTTAGTGTTCATTAAGCTGTTTAAGTGGGTAGTACTGCAATAGCTTTTGGAACTCAGCCAAATATTCATAATAGCTACAGGTATCAAAACATTATCTTGCAGCTACAAGGCCTAAAATTGAAAGAACGGATGGTGTTACATTTCTATTTCAAAGCAGGTCGCCCATCAATTAATGGTGGGGGGGAACAGGTGCTTAGATTTTTTTTAACTTTCAAAAACAGGAATTTTTTTTTCCAAAACCAGGGCTATCTGTATATTTAAATCACAGTACCAAACATGACAGGAGTGTTTACCAACACATTTTTGGACAATTTTAAATGTATTATGGCACTTTTTCCAATGGAAAAAGTACTTCAACACATGTCAACACATACACAATGCTTGTCATTGTAACATTCAACTTACCTTTGCAGAATGATGAATCAATCCATTAAAAACACATCTACATTACAATATAGCATCTAATAGTGATATTTGAAGGTGTCAAAACATTTTACACTTACCTGTCAGAATGTTCCTGACTCCTCAGCAGGCTTCTCCCAATGGTCATGAACACTTCAGGGAGTTGAATTTTGGGGGGGGGGGTGCTTGCAAAACCTGTACCAGCACATGAAATCAGTGCGTGGGATAAACAATTTTCCTCTGGTCTCACAGTGGACCTTGAACTTGAAAGAAGTATGTGTGTGTTTTGCAACCCGCAAAAAGGAGGCATAAAATAGTCTGGGGTTGGGAAGGCACAGGAAAATTGTTTTCCTTGCAAAAAAAACTATGTTCTGCATTTTGTGAGCTGATTCCCACCTCCATGAAGAGATAAAATTCTTACTCAAAGTTTCTAAGTCACTAAGAGATTTTGTTAAAGAGGATTCTTCATTCAGGAAATTGGATAGTCTTTTTTTGTCAAATTGACCAAAAAGGATGAAAGTCAGAATGATCCATATTGAAGAAAGGTTAGAAAGGATAATGAAAGGGAGAGGAAGAAGTGGAATGGTGGTACTCCCAAGTATTATATAAGAGGTTTAAATGTCTCCTACACAATAATGGTCACTCAATTCAAAGATAAGGGATGCATTGTAATGTTCTTTATTGTGATTCCAATGTTTAGAAAAGTTAGAAAATTTACCAAGAAAATTGAGGATGCAAATGAATGGTTGGAGTGTGAATAATGTTGTCCTCATAAATAACTAGGAATATTTTCAGAACAAAATAAAGGCTGCATCTAAACCAATAGGAGTAACATTGACTTGCTGAAATGGGGAGAGTCTAATGTCCTAGAGCCAGGACATTCCAGGCTGATATCAGGAAGCATTTCTTCACACAAATGTTAGTGGAAATCTGGAACACACTCCCTCCAAAGTTCATTACTTTGAGTGATGAACTAATATCGGAAAATAGACTTGTTCATCCATAAGTATCTCATAATATTGGTCCAAATTTTCCTGTCTCCAAATCATCAGAGATGGGACTTACGTCAAAATGGAATATACATTGGGTTATGCATGTCAGGACATTGTGGAAGTTGTGACGTGCATATGTGGGAATTGCCCAGGAAGTTTAAACTTCTGATGGGTTGATTTACTGCTGCCCAGGATCCTCCACAAATGTCTCCAACCCTGAGCTTAGGGCAGAGATGTGGGCTAGCCACATGGGAATTAGCTGGATACTTATCCAGGAAATACAACACCTTGGCTTCATGATCAGTACAAGGAAAACTAAAGTAATGTATCAGCCTGCTCCAGAAAAGCCCTATCTCAAGCTCAAGGTTTCAGTCCATGACCAGGATCTGTTGGCAGTGAATAAGTTCACTTATCACAGCAGCACACTCGCTTGAGCTGTCTTTATTGACAATGAGACACATACAAGAATTGCCAGTGAGCGTAGCCTTCGGCAGACTTTGAACGTCAGTCTGGGAATAAAGAGGAATAAGTCTACCTGCCAATTGAAAGTTTATGGAGCAAACAGTCCTGTCAACTCTGCTCTACACATGCAAGACTTAGACTGTATAAGCATTATGTAAAGAAATCACTTCCACTTGAGTTGCCATTGAAAGCTTCTGAAGACCAAATGGCAGGACAAAATACCAGATACTGAGTGGTTCACTGAACTGGCATGCAAAGCATCTACATATATTGGTACAGTCACAATTGAGTTGGCCTGGTCATGTATTTAGAATGCCTAGCACTCACTTACAAAAGCGAATCTCATATGGAGAGCTCGAGTCTGGGGTCATAGTGGTCAAAGGAAATGCTACAAGGACACATTGAAGGCTTCATTTAGGAGCTTTAATACCAATTTTGGATCCTGGGAGAAGCTCACCCAGGATTGCTGTACCTGCTGCAATTAAATAAATAGTGGTGCAACCTCCTCCGAAAGCAAGTGGCATATCAGAGGCAGAGAGAAATTGCAAAGGGAGGAAATCCTGACCCAGCAACTTTTTCAAAATTCAATCATCTGCAGTATCCTGTCCTTTTTGCAGCAGAAGCACCAGGGTGCAGATTGGCCTTAGCAGTCACCCACGCATTCACTGGAACCCTACCAAATGCTCCAGACAATGAACATGGTCATCTTTGCCTCGAAGGATGAACAAGACGAGGATGTTGCTTGGACTGGAGAGTTTTAGTTATGAGGAAAGATTGGATTTTCTTTGGAACACAGGAGGCTGAGGGAGACCTAATTCACAGAATCACAGAATTGTTACAGTAGAGAAGGAGGTCATTCAGCCCATCTTGTCTGCACCAGCTCTCCCAATGAGTAATTCACTTAGTGCCGTTCTCCCAAAGTGTATAAAATTATGAGGGGTCTAGATAGGAAGCCCCATTCCTTCCATTCTCCTTGGTTGAGTTGTCCATAACCAGATAAGAGAAAGGAGGATGAGAGCGAATTTGAAGTGAAATTATTTTAGCCAGATGTTGGTGGGGATCTGGTACGCACTGCCTGAAAGCTTGGTAGAGGCAGAAACCGTCATCACATTCAAAAAGTACTTGGATATGCACTTAAATGCTATAACCTACAAGGCTACGGATCAAGAGCTAGAAAGTGGGATTCGGCTGTATGGATACTTATCAGCCAGCAGAAACATGGTGGGCAGAATGGTCATCTTCCATGCTGTAAATTTCATTCATTCAAACTTGCACCTTTTAAATCTGCATTTTGACTAGAGCAGATGTTGGAATTGATTGCAGAAGTGATTTTGACAGAAAAGACACAGGGCGGAGTTTTCCAAGAATTGAACTGAGTGCGGTAGCGGGCGGGTAAAATGGAGTCCCACCTGCTGACAAAAATGGCGGGTTTTCACACTGTACCTTCCCTAGCCTGTTAAATTATTTATTCATTCCCAGGGAGCATGCAGTTTCCATAGCGGGTAGGCTCTCATTCGCCCGCTTGCCATCACTCCGCTGTTGCATCATGCCAGCCGCCATCTTTAAAAGTCAGCCACCCAGCAAAGCGCTCATTGCCACCAGCTCACCACTGCTGCCCGGGAGACATGGCCAGCAAAGGAAAAAATGCTGCAGCCCCTCTGCTTCAATTTGGGGTCCCTCCAGTGACAGCTGGATGCCGTGGAGGCCCGACAGGGTGTTCTCTATCCCCACCCTGGCCACAGGATGGGCAGCAATGTCACCAACCCGGCTTGGGAGGCAGTGGCAGTGGTGGTCAGTGCAAATGCCCTGCAGAGGAGGACAGCCACCCAGTGCCGCAAAAGGATGAATGATCTCCGTTCCACCAGGGTAAGTCACTCTTTTCATCACTCCCAACTCAACATAAACCCATCACAAATCCACAGGGCACTCACTCACTGCCATTTCAAGGGACATCACTATTCACCCTTTCACACGCACCAATATTGCCCTCATCCCATCTATGGGACCACCCACCACCCACACAGGCCAGGCATACTTATCATCTGGCCCAGCAGGCGTCCTGATACACTCTCTCCCTCTCTATCCATGCTGGACAAACTGACACACAACAGGAGGGAAAGGTCCCAGGCAAGTGGAGGGATGCTGGAGATCAAAGTTTTGATAGAATTCGAAAACAGAGCCTTCCAGCTGGCTGGCAATGACTGGGACCAGTCCTGTGCTGACAGTGAGGTTGGTGCTGCTGCACCAAAGGAGGATCCAGCAGTGCAACATTTATCAAATAACAATGCCGTGAATGATGTATCTTCTTTCACAGGCCACTGCCATGCACTAATTATCTCCCCTTGCTTTTGCAGGCACTTCTGCCAAACAGCCAACACAGCCTCCAGCCAAGCCCTGAAGAAACCTCTGAAGAGGAATCTGAAGGTACCATCCCTGAAGTCCCGTCATAGCCGCTCACCCACACCCTCCACCAGTGCAGAAACACACACCTCGGTGGGACCTAGCTTTAGTAGCCTTGAGATCACACTCTGGAGAGCACTTTCTGATCCATAGCAGGCGGAGGCAGGGACTTCCCTGGTCCCCGGCACTCAGAGGACTTCTGGAGGCCAGAAGGTTGCTGAGTCCAAGTCAGATGGTGACCCTCTGGACTCGATCATGTCACAGCTGCAAAGGCAAGCAAGGGAACGCAGGAAAGTATGTCTGCTTCACTCCTCGGATTGCAAGTCATGATGGAGGAGTCTGTATGCCTTCACGCTGAGGTGATAGCGTCGGCATTGCAACACACCGAGGTCAACACTGGTAGAATGGCGGCTGCCATAGAGATCTTGGTCCAGGACGTTGCTCCTACACTGCTGTGCGGGCTCAACTCCATCGCCGATGCCATAGTTGGCCTCCAACAGTGTGTACCCGAGAGGAGTGCTGGGAAGCTCGATCTCACTCCAGCCACCCCTTCCGCTTACGGAGTCAGCCAGGGGTCCTCAGGCACCCATAGGGAGGAGGATCAGCAGGTGCACACTCCGGGGCCATCCATCCAGGTGTTCTGGGATTGTCTGGCCCATCCATATCCCCAAGATATTGAATGCTTGGTGGCCTCAACGTTGCTTGCTTGGGTAGGCAGGCAGTCTAGGAGCCCAAGCCCAATCATATCACTGTGGCTGCGCCTGATCTGTCTCAGTTGCAGAGGCATGTTCAGTTTATACGGGTGTCCCTGATGCAAGGCCACTTCCCTCGCTTACCCTGACCCCCACCTCGATCCTCTGTGCACGGGATGCAGTGCCAGGGCAGCACTTGAGCACCCTCCTCACCAAAAACAGTCACCTCTGAGGCTGGCCAGCACTGCCCCTTCCCCCGGTGCCCCTGAAGCCTGGAAACAACAGGCAAGCTCTGGAGAACGCTGCTGCTCACTCACCCCAGTTCCCCCAACGTGAAGGCCGCCAAGTGCACGTCACCTGTGTGCTGTTGTGAAACGGACGATATGGCAGAGTTCCAAGAGCCTGGCAGGATGGCCTTTTAATTATGCTGATATATTACAATTAACTCCCTGCCAACCGATGGCAGGAAACACGGCCCTCCATCGGTGGTCTGAGCGGAAGATCGCGACTTGCCTTCACACCATCATGAAGCAGGTCATGCCATTTTTTCCACACATGCCATCTGTTACGCCCACCGCCATGGGGCTTGGAAAATTCCACCCACAATGCGGGAGACATTAGTTTTCAAGATTTTCCGACACAATATGTACATCCCAATTCTTCCCCACCCACAATCTCTTCTGATTTCCAAGCTGCAGATAGTGTCAGCATATGCCACTTGCTTTCCTTCCTTCCCTCGCCAAACCTTTCCTTTATGGATTCTTTTCTTTCAGATACCCAAGAGCTGCCACCTAGCCAGGCAGTGGGGCAGGAGCATGAGGTGCAAGGGGAAGAAGAGACTGACAATGATAAAACAGCATCACTTGATCTCACATTCGCAGTCACCAGTTCAGATACTGTGCATACCTTATAGTATAGCATAAAGGCAGGATCTGCATGTGGTGAGACACTGGCTACAAGGTACGGCCAGGGTTGGGGGAAAGGATAGCACAGGTTCCAGCATTACAAGTTGCGCACAAGGGGCAGAATTTAATTCCGCGCTCAGGAGCGGGCTGAGGCTGGGTGGGTGATTGAATTGGGAATGAAGATAAGGATGGAGTCTCCATCGCCTTTCTGATTCCCTCCAATTCAGACAGAGGTGGGGAAGGTTAAGTTTGACCCTCCCGCCATGGGGTCAATTGAGGCCCTTAAGTGGCCAATTAGGGAATTCCACCAGCATTGGGGGGGTTACACCACATTGGGTGTTCACCCAGTAAAAGGTGGTAGCCTCTTTGTGGGCTCAGGAGGGCCTTCCTATTCAGGCAACCTGTGACCTATAGAAGGCCCCCTGCCAGCAGCAAGGGCAACCCCCTTAGAAAGAACCCCACTTTCCTCAATAGAAAAGCCCCTCCCTCCACCAGGGCTTGCCTGACTGGCTTGGGTGAGCCCAACACACATCTCCATTCCAGCGTCTTCATTGTTGCTGATTCTGGGCAGTTGCAGTGGCCACTGCTCCCAGTGGCACTGCTGGGACAAGAGCTGCTGGTCCTCTAATTCTCAGAGGTGGATCTTTGCCCAAGTTCTGCGGTGTATTCAGAAAATAAAATGGCTGATATGTATGCAGAATAAAGTGCTTGCTGCATTGGTAGGCTTGCAAAAAAGCTGCAATCACTGTCAAGGAGAATGAAGAGCCAGCGCCAATCTGGCTCAGAGTTTGAAGAGCATATGTAAGTGGTAGCCAACTACATAAGAAGACTTGCAGTCTTAACAATGATTCAGTGCCTGATAGCTGATGTTTCAGTTTCCATTGTAGCACAAGTAGAAACTACCCAACAGCTAAATGCTGTAAGGGAGTTCAGACTGAAGTATGCAATTTCAGTGTGTTGTGATGTAAGCAAAGCATACTGAGACTGTTTCCATCATGGCTACAGACTCCGGTGCTCAAAGGGGCTTGCAGGGTCTCACAGTGGTCCAGCAAACTGTCCTTCAGCAGATTACTAGGAATTTTGAGTTGCCGCCCTTGGAGAGTGGCTTTGACTCTGTGGAACACAAACCTGCTATCCACCTTCAAGAAGACAGCATTTATCCTCCAACCACTGCCAGTATGCAGTGCCCTTGCTGTTGCCTGTCCAGCAGCCAGCCCACTCTACTGCTGCCCATGTCAAGGCAGTGAAGTCTGAAGTTGGGCTTTCAAGGCCCACAGTTGGCCAAGGTCATCCTGCAAGGCCATCTGCAGCCTTTCCCACTGAAATTCAGCAGCCATTCTCCAGCCTGATGCAACTATTGGGGTGGCACTTCCTTGGAGCACTAAGATAATCAAAAAGCCAACTAAGTATTGTCTTGACCTTTAATTCAGCATGAACAGGGTACTGTTTCCCAACATGTCAGCAACTCACCAGGGTAATTGAGGCAAGTGCACAGCGGGAAGAGCTCCTTCACTGAAACTGAAGAGTTCCAGCCATGGCCATTGAGAGACTGCTGTTCATTGCACGTCTTCTCTCAGAGAGTGCTATCCTTGCCTGCCAAGTGATTGTCAACTAGTTAGAAGGCACTTCACTCCCGTTCAATCACAGTTCCCTACTGTCAGCCTTCACCACAGCATAGGAGCAACTTTTGCAGCTCAGCTTTGTGCCTCTGATGAGGGGCAAGAGTATAAGTCACACCAATGCCAGCAGCAGCAGGAGCAACACTAGCAGCAGCACCAGCTGCCTTCCCCTCAGCCATATAGCCCTCCAAGGTGCAGGGGGGCTGGGCACCGAGATCCAACTGGAAGGACACAACATAGGATTTACAAGCAGATGATCAGTTCTGTCATCATGAGCACCAGTGCCCCAGGCTCTCACAACAGGTTGCTGCTGACATCTGCAACCTTCGGGAACAAGCCTCTTTTCCATTGGAGCTGGTGTACTGCCAGTGGCTGAAAAGGTGCCTGTCACTGGAGGGTAAATTCCATCCATACCTGCTTGGTTGTAGAGGTTGTCCTCTTCTCCCTTCCTTGGAAGAGCTCACCTCACTGTAGCCACTCAGATCCCACAGCACAACCTTCAGGTAAGAATGAGATACCTGCGGAGCAGTCTTTCCAGGTCTCCTCTCCATTCCGTGGTTACTGCAGCCTCAAAAATCCAAGTGCTGGTGAGCCCTTGAAACCCATGCCATGCTCATTTTGCCAAGGAGAAAACAGATAAGAAGGTAGCGTGGATTCATTATTGCCAGCAATGACAAATGGAAGACAAATAAGGAAGAAGTATATCGTTTGCAGGAAGGAAACAACAAGCAAAGTCAACTCAAAAGCCAAGATTTCACTGGAATGTGCAGGCAAATGGTGGGACCAGAGGAGGCCAATTAAGAGGTTCCTGCTGGGACTGCTGTCCGATAAAGAATGGCTGCCTGCCTCTCTGAGCTAACAGCTGGCAGATTTTCAGCCTTGGCAACACTGCCGATTGAAGTAGCTATCCATGACGGTAAGACAGTCATGGATGCAGCAAGGCCAAGCAGGCAGGCCCTGTTGATAAGATGGGTGAACACTCCAGCAGTAGCATCGGGTCGCAGGGGTGGCCATTGCCACTGGAGGGTCCCTACGTGGACCATGGAGTCTTAGAAAAGGAAGGCCCACACTCCCTCCGAGAAGCTGCTGGGAGATCATCTCGATGTAGCTGGAGGTCACACCATGTGGTGGGGGGGTGGGGAGGTGGGCTGATTCCAGGCTCATAAAATGGTGGTCAATAGGCCAATTAATTGAGCTGCTTAGATCAGGGGAGCAAAGGCATGGTAGCTAAATTTTCAGATGACACAAAGGTAGGTAGGAAAGTATGTTGTGAAGAGGACATAAGGAGGCTGGAGATGGATATAGATAGGTTGAGTCAGTGGGTAAAAATCTGGCAGATGGAATATAATGTGGGAAAATGTGAAGTTGTTCACTTTGGCAGGAAGAATAAAAAAGCAGAGTATTACTTAAATGGAGAATGACTGCAGAATTCCGAGGTGCAGTGGGATCTAAGTGTTCTAGTGCATGAGTAACAAAAAGTTAGTATGGAGGTACAGCACATAATCAAGAAGGTAAATGGATTGCTATCCTTTATTACAAGAAGAATTGAACATAAAAGTAATACTTCAGTTATACAGGGCACATGGGAGATCATATTTCGAATATTGTGTGCAGTTTTGGTCTCCTTATTTAAGGAAGGATGTAAGTGCATTGGAGGTGATTCAGAGGAGGTTTACTAGATTGATACCTGCACTGAGCGGGTTGGCTTATGAGTAAAGGTTGGACAGGCTGGGCTTGTCTCCACTGGAGTTTAGAAGAGTGAGGGGTGATTTGATTGAAGTATATAAGATCCTGAATGGTCTTGACAAGGTGGACGTGGAAAGGATGCTTCCTCTGATGGGTGAGTCCTGAATTAGAGGGCACTGTTTTAAAATTAGGGGTTGACATTATAGGACAGAGGTGAGGAGAATTTTTTTCTCTTAGAGGGTTGTGTGACTTTGGAACTCTGCCTCAGAAGGCAGTGGAAGCAAGGTCATTGAATATTTTTAAGGCGGAGGTAGATAGATTCTTGTTAGGAAAGGGAATCAAAGGTTATTGGGAATAAATGGAAATATGGAACTCGAAACACAAACAGCTCAGTCATGATCTTATTGAATGGCGGAGCAGGCTTGAGGGGCTGAATGGCCTACTTCTGCTCCTATTTCGTGTGTTTGGATGATCGTATGTTTCTATTAAGTAGCTGGCTGTCTCCAGCTAGCAGACAACCAATCCACTGTCATTTACACCATTGGGAATATCCGTCCCCAAAGGGCTGGCAAAATTCTGACCAAAATCTTATAAAAAAACTGAAAATGCTATCAGTATCCATCAGATAAGAAAAAATAGAGTGTACCAGATAACAGCCCACTTTATTCCCTGATCTGTTGTAGCACAAACTATTCTAATGCAGTTTTTAATACCACCTTAATTTTAGTTGACTGTTTGAAAACAATGGAAGTGTTTGACAGAGTCACAGTGAGTTATCACATCATCAATGACATTGTTCAGTATTTTGTTTAACAAATAAATGGTAAAATATTGTATAATTACATAAATATGATAAAGGTAGCATATTTATCAGGCTAGTGGCTTAAATTGACTTCAGAGTTCACCATACCTGAAGGTTTTTCACTTTCTTGAACTAATGTTTCACTAAGTGGTTTATTTAAACTTTCTTCATTTTGCCAAGAGGCTGATGTCATTGGTGGCCGGGTTGTTGTGTATATCAAAACTGATGGAGGTGCAGTCATTGCCATTTCTGGAATACTATCTGTTGACATCATGTTATCCTCTAGAAGTGGCTGCTCACTGCTTTTCCATGATACATTGTCAGGTGTTTGAAATGATGCAGCAGTTGGATATTGATTGAGGAGTGGTCGTTCTGATACATTCTCAAATGAAAGGACGTCTGAAGAGCCAGAGATAATGGCAAGTTCAAAATAAGCAGTTGGGAGCTCAGTGGGTGGAGAAATTTGTGGCAAAAGCCCCAATGTTGTGCCCGTGATATATGGAGCCTCAGTCGCGATGACACTGTGTATGTGTTTTAATTTTTCACTCCCAGCTGAGAAAGACTCAGACACTTCATCCACTATAACAGTAGGTGGACTTGTTGAGATAAATTCAGACAACACTTCACTCTCTTTGACAGTAGATGGACCCGTTGAGCTAGACTGGGATAACACTTCACTCTCTTTGACAGTAGATCGGCCTGTTGTGCTAGACTGGGATAACACTTCACTCTCCGTGACAGTATATGGACCTGCTGAGGTAGACTGAGATAACACTTCAGTATCTGCACTATCTGTTTGAGTAGTAGATTGAGCTGTTGAGCTAGGCTGTAATAATATTTCATTTTCATTAGGAGTAGGAGATGAATTAGTTGAAGTAGCCTGCAATATTTCACCAGGTAAGACTGTGGCAGATGGTTCTGTTGGAGGAAGACGTGATAACATTTCACTGTCTTTTAGAGTATCAAATGAATCTATGGAAACAGTTTGCAGTAAAATTTGGCTATCTGTGGGAGTAGGAGATGTCTGTGTTGATACAGACATTGACATGATTTCACTAGCTGCGAAAGGAACAGCTGGATCTTTGGAGATGGACTGCAATAGTACTTCACTATCTGTTAAAACAACAGACAGATTTGTAGAGGTAGAAGGCAATATCTCAAAGTTATCTGCTGGTTCTTCATGAGGTAACGATACGCCATGCCCTGTGAATAAAATAAATCTTTAAAAGCAAGCACAATTCAAAAAAAGAGGATATATTACAATGACAGTTGTTCAAGTAATGCACTGTTCTGGATAACATTTCAAATAAAATGAGCATTTATCTTGAGATGATGAAGACGTTTTGGGCCTGTCTGTGGGCTCTCTACATGTGACAGCACTGAGTATGGAAATTAGCCTACAAGGAAATTTTAGTTATAAATTTTGTTCTCTGAATCTGTGTGAGTGAACTATGTAATCAAATGAACATTTTACCTGAGGTAAATATTAATTTAAGAGATGTGCTCTGCATTTATCTTTAGGGCAACCTCTAGACAATGCAGCACATTTTAAATTGAAGTAACATTTAAAACAATAAACTATTGACCTCAAAAATTGGCAGCAATACAGAGGATTATGGCGTAGTCATAACTGTGATATTTAGAAGCTGACCAGCTAACTAAATGGTGACAAATTTTAAGTGTACAGAAAACTTTGTGGTATCCAGAGCTCTACCAATGGGAATTCTCTACTAACCGGAATTTCTGATGTTCCCCTAATATGAATCATAATTTTGCCAATTAATGAAGTTATCAGGAACCTATATCAGTATATTGTAGCATTTTAAATATTAATTTATGTTTTAATATACTGTTAAAGATTAGAAGTAAAAAGAATACTGTATTTTACTTCCTGAGTGCTCACATGTTAGTTCATGCTACAAGTATTGCATGCTATTCCATTGGTAAATGGAGCCCTTCATTAATGAAGGTGGGCATGGAAAGGATGTTTCCTTTTGTGGGTGAGTCCAGGACTAGGGAGCACAGTTTTAAAATTAGGGGTCACCTTTTAGGACAGAGATGAGATTTTTTTTTCCTCAGAGGGCTGTGTGACTTTGGAACTCTCTGCCTCAGAAGGAGTGAATATTTTTCAGGCGGAGATAGATAAATTCTTGTTAGGCAATGGAATCAAAGGTTATCGGGCATAGATGGGAATGTAGAATTCGAAACACAAGAAGATCAGCCATGATCTTATTGAATAGCGGAGCAGGCTCGAGGGGCAAAATAGTCTACTCTTGTTACTATTTCTTATGTTCTTATTTCTTATGTTAACTATTTCTTATGCTCTTATTTTTATGTTAATCTTGGTGAAATATAAACAACCAACAAACTGACACAACACCGCCATTTCAACTGATGACTTTCAGCTATTAAACCTCACTAATGGACTTATCCACTTGAATATATTTCTGCAGGTGTTATATTATAACCATCAGTGTTATAGACTGACTATAATATCATACAGCTGTAATATCCAGCATGAGCTGGGAATTGGTGGTGCCGGTTAATCAAAATTTTTTGATTAACTGGCCCCACCAATTCCCAGCTCATGCTGAATATTACAGCTGTACGATATTATAGTCAGTCTAATTGGATGGAATGTGCAATGGGCAGCAAAATACCAGCCTGTTTTGTGCTGCGCCAGAGTAGAATTTTAATTCTAATGGATAGTACTTTTTTATTGAGCATTTTATTTTTATCCAGCATTCCAATGTGCTAGCAATCTTCCACAATCATTTGTATAGCCAAATCAAATTATCAAACCAATTTAAAAAAAGTAGTGACTGTTTTGTTCTTCACTAATGGCATTTTCTACTGTCCAGAAAATTCTGCCTTTCATCACTATATAAGCAATAAAACCATAGCTACAGTACTTTTCAGTTGTATTTTGTGCTTTTTTTTTGTCAATTTATTTCAAAAAGAGGTCGTTGGCTTGATTGTCTCTTTTTCAAATCAGGTACATTCTTTTTATGGTGTGTTTGCTTTAGCACATACTTATAGCAGCACCAAGCCAGATTTTATAAATTCCTAATTGAAAAAAAATCCAGAAAAATGCAGGGCACAAGAGTCCCAAGAAAGAAAGCTCAACCCCTCAAACCTGTTCAGTTACTTATCAATGTGGGTATGGTACAGTGCTTAGTGGACACTAGGCTTTGTTGCGTTTCGGAACCGTTTGATCACACCCCACCCATCACCTTGAACATGCACGCCTTCCACCACCATTGCATCTACAAGATGCACGGCAGCAACTTGCCAAGATTTCCCTCAACCCGCAAACCCTACCATGTAGAAGGACAAGGGCAGCAGGCACATGGGAACACCACTGCCTGCAAGTCCCCTTCCAAGCCACACACCATCCTGACTTCAAAGCACAATTGCGTTCCTTCACTGTTGCAGAGTCAGAATCCTGGAACTCCCTGCCTAACAACAGTTGGGCATCACATGGACTGCAGCAGTTTAAGAATGTGACTCATCACCACCTTCTCAAGGGCAACAAGGGATGGGCAATAAATGCTGGCCTTACCAGCTGTGTCAACATCTTTTAAATGAATGAAAATAGGAAGAAAGGACAATCAGTCAAATGATCATCTTAGGGGCTGTTCAACCACAGCCAATTTATGATGCCATTAATGGTCACCCGAAAGTAGTTTGTTCACCTTTCTGTGTTCTGTCTAGCGCATGTTGAATTTTGCAAGTAGGTCAAGGGAATTGGAAGGAAAGAGGAGGAATTGATACTCTCACAAAAAATCTTTTTAACAGTTTCTGCAGCCTGAATTCGAAGTAAAATTATTGAGTTGTAAGAAAATCTGAGGATAGTTAGAAGAAAGTGAAGAGGTATAATCCAGGTTTGTGCCACTCTGCTAAATTTCTTGTTTACTTGTCAGATAGCCACTTTGCCTCCCATTAGGGTTGTGCCTAATAATCCAGGCAAAGTTGTCAGCTCAAAGCCTCAAAAGAAATGTCATAATTAGATCTGCTGAATATGAAGAAACATTTTCCTGCTCTTAACAGTGTGCAACTACTTCTCCTCTCAATATACACAATGCATTTACATGGATGTAGCTTTAAGCATTTATTTTCCCATTTTTGGAGCTCCAATTTAAAATTAATGCATCCAGTACATCAATATATTGTTTCTAAGTTTCAAAGATTCTTATACGAGCATACTTTTCCCTTTAATCTCCGTTTCTGCCCTCGTTCCTCTTTGTAATATGGTACTTGCTTCTTCAGTTTTTGTTATAGTATGCCTTTAAAGTATAGCAGCATGACATCACTAGAAGGGAAGAATATCATGCAATCCAATCTTAGTTTCAATTTTGAGCTGAGCACACACACACGCACACACACACACAGCTCTGCTGCTGATGTCTTCAAGCTTTCTATTTATGTATAAATGTTCCCATGTACCTAGTTTAAATAAAATAACCTACAACATGTTTAAATAATCCATTATGAGCAATTGGTGCCCTTTTCATTATAAGAACACAACACGGTACTCACAGGTGGTCAAACAGCGTGCCAACAAAATTAAGTACAGGTACGACATGATGAACAGCCTTAGTTCATGCTACATGGCATGAGACAAACCTTGATTTTTGGCCAGACCGCAACAGAATCACAGCATTGGAGAATGTTGAAATTGCAGCATTGTGACGAAAAGCTTTGGGATAGTGCTCAAGTAAAGAACTGATAAACAGCTGGATCCCTTGAGGTGAGATTGCAGCACATAATACCTGGATGATTGCAGCTCCAACAACACTCAAGAAGCTTGACACTGTCCAGGACAAAGCAGCCCGCTCAGTTGGCACCACATCCACAAATATTCACTCCCTCCACCACCGACGCACAGTGGCAGCAGTGTGTACCATCTACAAGATTCACTGCAGGAACACATCAAGGCTCCTTAGGCAGCACCTTCCAAACCGACGACAGCTACCATCTAGAAGGACAAGGGCTGCAGATACATGGGAACACCACCACCTGGAAGTTCCCCTCCAAGCTACTCACCATTCTGACTTGGAAATATATTGCCGTTCCTTCACTGTTGCTGGGTCAAAATCCTGGAACTCCCTTCCTAACAGCACAGTGGGTGTACCTGCAGCACATGGACTGCAGCGGTTCAAGAGGCAGCTCACCACTACCTTCTCAAGGACAAATAGGGATGGGCAATAAATGCTGGCCCAGCCAGCGAAGCCCACACCCCATGAATGAATAAATAAAAGTTCACCAAATGGGACAGCTCATCAAGTGGACCATCACCGGGTTATCTCAGTCAGGAAAGGCGAGAGGCCAGGGTGTAGGCTGGATCAATAGTGAGCAAGGGAGAGTCAAACAAAAAAAAACTAAAACCATCATAAGATCGGGCCAGAGAAGGTTGCTATTATAATGGGTGGCTTTGGGAGTTGCTAAACGATAAATTGAATAAAACAAGAAGGAAGGTGAAAGGAATATTGTGAATATTCAGAAAATCCCCCAGTTTGAATTGGGTTGCAGCTGACCTACTATCCAAATTCAAAATGTTTAAACAGCATACAGAGCTATGGTTTCTTGATTCAGGTTTTCTGAACCAGACAAGCAAGCCATAAAAATTTGCCTAGCAATTGGGAATGAAGATCTACACAGGCTGAATACATGAGGGTGAACAGAAGAAGAGCTAAAGGTTCCCCAAATGATATGGGCCTGAATTTTACCCTTGGCAGGCAGGCATGATCGGTGGGCCCGCAACTGGTTGGGAAACAAGCCGCCGCCCGCAATCGGCTCCGACCGCAATTTCACGCTGGCTGGCCAATTAAGGCCTACCCAGTGTGAAACGTGTCCTCCCAATGGTCGGGAAGGAGCAGGCAGGGGCCTGTTTGGCACCGGGTCCAACAGCGGCCAGTTTGAAAACAGCAAAGGCAGCTCCTTGAAGGCTGCCAGGGATGCGTTGTGATCATTGAAGTTATGGCGTCAAGTGTGGTGGAGATGCCAGGCGGGAGGACAGGTCGGGTGGGCACTCGTGTCCCCAGTTTGTGGTGCCTCACTGTCCTCCTGGAGGAGGTGGCTGCCAAGAGGAACACCCTTGTCCCCAGAGATGGGAGATGGAGGCCACTGCACCTAACAAAAGTAGCTTGGGAGAAGGTGGCAGCGTAGGTCAGCAGCTATGACGTTGTGCGGCACACATGGGTGCAGTGCTGCAAAATGCTTAATGACCTGCAGTGCTCAGGAAGGGTGAGTACCATGTTGGCATGGATCACTGTGGTGAAGTGTTAAGGTCTGGCCGTGCCCCCATAGAGCTCAGGGGTGTTAGAACCTGAGTGCCAAACGTCAATTATGCTGGAGCTGGCCAAGGGGGTGAGCCCTGGCTCTTTGGACTGAGAGCCTTGTGGCCCGAGGGCCACAACTCTGGTGTGCCCTCTAAGGTGCTCCTCATGTGGGGTTGGACTGGCTGCAATGGCGCTGCAGTTAGAGAGGGGACTAATCATTGCTCCTCTGTCCTTTCAGGAGAAGACGACTGTTGACAAACGGACCACAGAAGTCTCAGGTACAGGTCTTGATCATTTATTTGAGCAATTGCAAGGAGAACACCATCTCAATACAGCTTGAGATAGCACTCTGCTAAATTACAAGTGTTCAATATATTTATACATTATTGGTCACATACAAGAACAATTTTCAGATTCTGATCTCGTCAACATATAGGTCTACATTACATTAAACAGACACCTCTGGTAACAGGTATATGCATTGTATGTCCCTATTTTTCACCCAGGCAGAGACCTTCCCTCCTACCTAAACAAGGACCATATGTTCTTCCCCTATCTGCTGAAGAGCACACTTAATCTTAGTTGTTACTGCCAATGCTCTAACTGCAGTCCAGCTCCCAAGGCCTTTCTGTTGTTTGCGGACCCTAAGGCTGTGCAAGGTTCATCTGGTAACCTTTAACTGCCAATGTGCTTGGTAGCCCTGGTTGCCTGGAGATTTTAAGTAATTCATTCCTTTTCAATAAATTCTCGCTAACCATAAATTCTTACTTATTTTCTTCCCCCTAACAGTCCCCCCTTTTGGCCCTTGGCCTAGCCCAAGGTAGCCAACTATACTCACTGCCGCCCATTGATGCTGGCCAGTCATCCAGCTTTGGGTTGTAAAAGGTATCGTCAGACCACCTGTATCATCCGGCCATTCAATTCAGGCCTCTGGCTTACAAAATTTCATCCCCACTGCTTCTAAACTGTAGGGGCAATCTTCCCCAAATATCCCCTGGGCACTTTGCCTTCACCAGTATGTGGATATCAATGGGGTGCATTGCATGGAAATATTGCATTTCCCGCAGTTTGGTCCAAAAATCTGGGTTGCTATGCCAAGTTTAAGCCTCAGCAGTTCTTTAAGCAAAACTTACTTCTCCCCCAGGCTGAATGGTACGTGCTTAACTTTCTCCGTAACCCTCTCAATCTCCTCATCCTCCCCCCATTCCTCAGCCCCCTTTCTCCCTTCGGTTTTTAATTTGCCTTTCCTGACTTTACTTTTCCTAACAGTTACTGCTATGGGGGCCATGGGATTCAACGGGCACAGTGGGGTGGTTGGTTCATATGACGGCGGTTTTGTCCCAGCTTCATCATAGGCTTCTCCTTTGGAGCTCTCCTCCCCTTGATCAGTATCACTACAAGCTGCTGCCACTATTCTGATCTGTCCTGTATCTGACTTTGTCTCTCTCTCTCTAATCGATTGGAACTTAGTATTAACCTGTCTGCACAACTGCAGGTACAAGATAATAATAACCATCACCCCTTTCTTTTCCTTATCCTTTTTCTGCTCTATCCACCACGTTTTTGTTCTCCGGGGGCTCCCTGTGGATTCTACACCTCCTTCTGCATTTTTGTGATTAGTCTTGACTGTTGTTCCACTATGAACCTCGTAATGAGTCCGCGGTTCCCCAATCAAGTTCCATAGCACTATTCTGTTTCCCTGACAGCATTCTGTTCTTATTCCCGTCTATCTTTGTGCGGTACATTCACACGGCCCTAACAACTTAGTTACTTGCGGTATGTACGGTTTCACTTATTGCACTGGGGTCTGGCCTTCCTGCGCAGCTTTGATTATGGTTATATTTCAAACTGTAACCCCCCAGCATGGCTCCGCCTCCTCTTAACTGGGGTTTGGCCTTCCTGCGCGGCTTCGGTTATGGTTATATTTCAAACCGTAACCCGCCAGCATGGCTCTGCCTCCTATTTTCAGTAGTGGTCTGGCCTTCCTGCATGGCTTCGGCACCACTAGCCCACCTGCGCGGCTCCGCCTCCTACCCTGGCACCTCCTATCTCCTGTCCTGAGTCCTCCTCCCGATTCTTTGATACTTGACTGGACCGTTCTCGGGTAGGCTTACTGCATTAATTATGGGTGGTAAATAAATATACTCACCCACTTTGCAGAGCTGCCCCAAGGATCTGATCCAAATATCCTGCCAACTACGCCAAACTGTTGTGGTCACTTTGACAAACGGACCACAGGAGTCTCAGGCACGGGTCTCGATCGTTTATTCGAGCAATTGCAAGAACACCATCTCAATACAGCTTGAGATAGCACTCTGCTAAATTACAAGTGTTCAATATATTTATACATTATTGGTCACGTACAAGGACAGTTTCCAGATTCCGATCTCGTCAACATATAGGTCTACATTAACAGGTACATGCATCGTATGTCCCTATTTTTCACCCAGGCAGAGACCTTCCCTCCTACCTAAACTAAGACCATATGTTCTTCCCCTATCTGTTGAAGAGCACACTTAATCTTAGTTGTTACTGCCAATGCTCTGACTGCAGTCCAGCTCCCAAGGCCTTTCTGTTGTTTGCATGCCCTAAGGCTGTGCAAGGTTCATCTGGTAACCTTTAACTGCCAATGTGCTTGGTAGCCCTGGTTGCCTGGAGATTTTAAGTAATTCATTCCTTTTCAATAAATTCTCCCTTACCATAAATTCTTAATTACTTTCTTCCCCCTAACAATGACCCACAACAACATTGAAAGGTCATGGACATGCAGAGGTCCCCCAAACCTCCTAATCCTATCCAGATTCCAGCAAGATGCCTTGGAGCTGGAGAGGCACCACACATCTCGGTCAACTGGCCACAGAGAGATTGGGATGTCAGGCAAAGGTAAGTGTGTAGTGCACAGAGATGGGAGTTTCAGATGGTGCAAACATTCTTGTGTAGTCTCATCATTGATGGGAGCCTCAAAACTGGATTCTTCTTTGATTATTGAAAGATGATGGCACCATGATGCAGACCTCCATTGTCTCACCAGGGTTACCTGGCATGCACAGTGTCAGTGTGATGACTTAAACTAAAGACATGTTAGATTTGCCAGCGCACACTCAATTGCAGGACCCTGAAGAGCCACTCCTCATGCCAGAGGACTGCCAGGCTTCACATGCACCTGCGTCACAGCTGCTCTCTGAACCAGGCACCAGCACAGATATCAGCATTTCAGTGGGCGTCCATGTACCTGGCAACTAGCTGAGGTGACATGGATTTGTTCGGAACCAAGGTCCTATGAAGTCATTACACACAAAGGTACAATGGTGAGGCACAGCAGAGAACAAATCAGATCCATTCCAGTTCCTCAACCACTGTGCAGTCCTATTGCAACCAGCAACAACATCCAAGAATTACAATCCCATAGATCACTGTGAGCAATTAAAGAAACCTCCAGACAAGGTTAACATTACAAGATCTAGGTGTACCAGCAGATTACTTCTACGCCTTATAGAGCCTCACATATTCATCAGTTCTATACTCTCTTATAATGATAACTAAACATGAACATGTATTAGAGCTGTACTTCTTTAGAAAGGGGGAAAGCAACTTTAAAAAGCAGGGGGCATGTTGTAATATGTCTTTAAGGGATAGCAGCATAACATCACTGGAAGGAAAGTGTGTCATATGATCCAGGATTAGTTTCACTGTTGCTTTTGAGCAGAGCACACACACACAACACTGCTGCTGATGCCTTCAAGTTTTCTACCCATGTATAAATGTTCTCTGTGCCCAGTCTAAATAAATAAACCCACAGCGTGCTTACACAATCCGTTATGAGTGATTTGTGTCTATATCGTTATAACAACTTAAGAGTTTTCAGCTATAGCTTGTTGCATCTGAACCTCAAAGTAGGACTGCAAAATTCAATGCAATTGACTAGATAGTTTGCATCTGATTACGTGAAATAGTGAGATTAGAAGCCCTGAGGGTGTAATTTTGGTCATGGGTGATAGTTTACACCAGGCAATATAGATCAGCCATGTATTAAACACAGCACTTGATCGTCACTTCTATTCCATTGCAGTCAGTGCAACTGCTGCACACAACAAGTGGCTGATCTGACGTCGTCTGGTACAACTCCAGGGGTGGAATTTTTACAGTCCCATCATGGCGGGGGCAGGGCCGTAAAATGTGGCGAGCCAGTCAAAAGTCCAGGAACTTCGGCAGGATCATAAAATCACGCTGGCATAAATTCCGCCTCAGGCTTCTCTCTCTTAGACAAAGGAAGGAGATTTGGGTTAATTATAAATCAAGACCAGAATTAATTTTTATTTGCTAAAGCAAAGAAATACTGGGGAAAATTTTTACCCTAAAATCAGGTGGGTTTAGAGTGGGTGACATGTAAAAAATGCAAAAAATTTCAAACCTGATCCCAACCCAGATCCAACCTGCCCACTTTCGGTTTTAATGGAGGCAATGCAGGGAATTGGCAACCAACCTGCTCACAGGTAATAGGTTGATCATTTAAATATTATAATGAGGCTGTGTGATTCAGAATTAACTATCTTTTAAAATTTAACCCTGTTTGGCCAAATTTCCCAGGCTTCGGGAAACCCAGCAGCTAAAGGGAGCTGAAGATTGCTGGATCCAGAAGGGAAGTCCCTTTCCACTTACCTGCTGGAGTCCAGTTTACCTGTTTCATCCACACTCCCAAAATCAGATATCTTCTGACCCTTCCAATCTCCCCAACTCTTCCCTGCGACCCCCGCCCTGAGGCCTCTGAACTGCATCACCCAAGGCCTCCTCCTCCTCCTCCTCCACTGACTCTTCTCATTTATCCCATGAGGCTCTCTCATTTTTCCCTGCTGAGGCTCTTGTGATCTCCAGACACAGATGCTTCTCATCTCCCCTCCCCCACCATGCAGAGATCCTCAAACTCTGTCAAGGTCCTCAATTTCTCTCCTCCTCCCTGACCTGGGGCCTCCCATCATCCCCAAAGCCAATCTTTCTGATCTACTGATAAGGCCTACTCACCAGGCTGTGCTAGGGGTGAGTATCCTTACAAATTGCACAACTAGGGAAGTAGAGAGGGCCTTAAACTAAACAAGAGGAGTGAGAGGTAGCAATTCAAGGTGTAGAGTCAAGACAGGAGAGCAAAATATTAATATGAGAAATGAGAGTCAGAGAATGGCAGTCAGGGACAGAAAGGAAAACCTAAGAATACATCCACAGTCAAGACTAGATGTTACAAAGGTAACAAAAAGACAAAACTGAAGGCTCTCTAGCTGAATGCATGTGGCATTCATAACAAAGTAAATGAATTGATGGTCCACATTGAAGTAAATAAATATGATCTGGTAGCAATTACGCAGATGTGGCTATAGGACAACAAAGATTGGGTCCTTAATATTGAAGGGTACATGGCATTCAAGAATAGGAAGCTAGGTAAAGGTGGAGGAGTAGCACTGTCAATCAAAGAGGGTATTGGTACAATAGTTAGAGATGACCTTGGTTCAGGAGATGGGGATGTGGAATCGGTTTGAGTGGAGATGAGGAATAGTAGGCGAGAAAAGTCATTAGTGGGAGTGATCTACAGACCCCCTAACAGTAGCCTCAATGTAGGACAAAATATTTAAGGGAAAATATTGTGTGCTTGTGATAAAGGGATGGCAATAATCATGGGTGATTTTAAACTACACATAAACTGGAAAAATCAGATTGGCAGTAGCAGCCTGAATGAGGAGTTCTTAAAATGCTTTTGAGATAGTTTCTTAGTGCAGCATGTTCTGGAACCAACCAGAGAGCAGGATATATTAGATTTGGTATTGTGTAAGTTAACAGGATTATTTAATGACCTCAGAGTAAACACACCCCTAGGCAGCAGTGACCACAATATGATTGAATTTTACGTCCAGTTTGAAAGAAAGAAGAGTAGGTCTAAGACTAGTAAGGGCAACTATATGGGGATGAAAGCTAAGCTAGCTGAAGTGAACTGGGAAACTAGGCTAGAGGATAGATCAATAGAGAAGCAGTGGTAGACATTTTAGGGGATATTTCAGAGTATTCAGAATAAGTATATTCCTACTGGAAAGAAAAATTCTTAGGAGAGGACCTACCATCTGTGGTTAACTAGAGATGTTAAGGAAAGCATCAAACTTAAGGAAAAACATACAACTCCACAAAGGTGAATGGCAGGATAGATGATTGGACAGAATATAAAGAATGGCAGAGGATTATAAGGTTAATCGGGAGAAAGAAATTAGAGTATGAGAGGAAGCTAGCTAGAAATGTAAAAATGGATAGCAAGAGTTTCAACAGATACATAACAAGGAAAAGAGTTAGTAAAGTGAGTGTTGGTCCTCTAGAGAATGACAGTGGGGAGTTAATAGTGGATAATAAGGAAATGGTAGAAGAAATGAACAAACATTTTGCTTCTGCATTCACTATAGAGGATGCAAAAACATTCCAGTAATAGCTGCAAAACAGGAGGTTGAATGGGAGAAAGGAACTTGGTGAAATTATAATCACTAGGGAAACAGTACTGAACAAACTGATGGAGCTGCAGATTGGCAAGTCTCCAGGTCCCAATGGACTACATCATGGGGTCTTAAAAGAGGTGGCTAATTAGGTACTCAATGTGCTGGTGTTAATTTTCCAAAATTCGCTAGATTCTGGAAAGGTTCCATCAGATTGGAAAGTAGCAAATATAGAAAGGAAGGTGGCAGAAAACAGGAAAGTATAGGCCAGTTAGCTTGACATTTATCATGGGAAAGTTATTAGAATCAATCATTAAGGTGGTTATAGCTGGGCAATTAGAAGAGCTCAAGGCAATTGGGAAAAGTCAACATGGTTTTGTGAAAGGAAAATCATATTTAACCAACTTATGAGAGTTTTTAAAGGAGTAACATAAGCAGTGGATAAAGGGGAGCCTGTAGAAGTACTGTACTTGGATTTCCAAAAGGCATTTGATAAGATGCCACATCAAAGATTATTACAGAAAATAAAAGTGGTGTAGTGGGTAACATACTAGCATGGATAGAAGATTGCCTGGCTGGCAGAAAGCAGAGAGTATGCATAAATAGGTCTTTTTCGGATTGGCAGGATGTGATGAGTGGC
This sequence comes from Carcharodon carcharias, assembly GCF_017639515.1. Lineage (NCBI taxonomy): Eukaryota > Metazoa > Chordata > Chondrichthyes > Lamniformes > Lamnidae > Carcharodon > Carcharodon carcharias. The sequence goes on from NC_054471.1 coordinate 74,741,080, forward strand.
ATCCCACAGGAATCTATTCTGGGGCCTCAACATTTTATGATTTACATCAGTGACTTAGATGAGGGTAGTGAAGACATGTTAGCTAAATTTGCAGATGACACAAAGCTAGGTAGGAAAGTATGTTGTGAAGAGGACATGAGGAGGTTGCAGATGGATATAGATAGGTTGAGTGAGTGGGCAAAGATCTGGCAAATGGAGTTTAATGTGGGAAAATGTGAAGTTGTTCACTTTGGCAAGAAGAATAAAAATGCAGAGTATTACTTAAATGGAGAACAGCTGCATAATTCTGAAGTGTAGAGGGATCTAGGTGTTCTTGTACATGAGTCACAAAAAGTTAGTATGCAGGTACAGCAAGTAATTAAGATGGCTAATGGAATGCTATCCTTTATTACGAGAGGGATTGAATATAAAAGTAAGGATGTTATGATTCAGTTATACAGGGCATTGATGAGAATGCATCTCAAATACTGTGTGCAGTTTTGGTCTCCTTATTTAAGGCAAAATGTAAATTCATTGGAGGCAGTTCAAAGGAGGTTTACTAGATTCATAACTGGAATGAGGGGGTTGTCTTATGAGGAAGGTTGGACAGACTGGGGTTGTTTCCATTGGAATTTAGAAGAGTGAGGGGTGACTTGATTGAAGTATACAAGATCCTGAACGGCCTTGACAAGGTAGACTTGGAAAGGATGTTTCCTCTTGTGGGTGAGTCCAGAACTATGGGGCACTGTTTTAAAATTAGTGGTCACTCTTTTAGGACAGTGATGAGGAGAAATTTTTTCTCTCAGAGAGTTTGGAATTGTCTGCCTCAGAAGGTGGTGGAGACCTTGAAGAGGGTCATTGAATATTTTTAAGGCAGAGGTAGATAGAAATCTTGTTAGGCAAGAGAATCAAAGGTTATCGGGGTTAGATGGGATTGTAGAAATCGAAATGCAATAAGATCAGCCATGGTCTTATTGAATGGCAGCGCAGGCTGGAGGGACTGAATGGTCTACTCCTGTTCGTATGTCTTATTTTCTAAATGTTAATCAGGTCCTGTCATTCAGTTTAGCAGGTATTGAGGGAAAGCCCTTCTTCTGAATTTCCCAACCCCAAAATAGCCCCTGCACCCTCCCCACCTCTGAGATAATAATGGGGCCACTATTTCAAGTTTTAAAAGTACTTTATGTGAAAGGGTTCTTATCAACTTAAGCACTGCTAAGCATTAATGGCAAGATAGAAGTGAAGACACAACATTAGTAAATTATAGAAATTAATTCTCTGTACTAATTAAAGTGTTGCTCACAACCAAATCCGACTTTCCTCAGCCAAGCAAATCATCTTTGAACTTGTCTAACCCCTTTACTCATAAACTCATCTGTTATGCAGCACAAGCTTAAGAGCTTTTTTAGGTCTGGATCAGATCTGTGCAAAGTTATTTTAATTTTCTACAGATGTGCTTCCTTAGATATGTAATGAATCTGACTTATTAAATTCAAAATGGATATATATAAATGGATATATATATATATATATATATATCTGAATGGATATATAGTGACAGGTACCTTCCATAAAGTTGATACTATCAAGGTCCAGACAATTTCTATTTTCCTAGCAAATTCTAAAGGCACACTTGCACCGCTGTAACCAGCTGAAATTAGTTTGAGTTCCGTCTAGACATCACCACATTTGCATTGCTTGTCTCCTGCTTGTCTGAAACTGCTGCCCAGGAGAGAGCTCTGCACATACCTGCAATAGGAACTTATTGAGAATGCACTCCCAACAGTTTGAAATTTAAAAACCTAGAGTGTAGTGAGAAGGAGGCACTTGTTCCCTAACATTTAAACTACTCTTCTGCACTGCAAGGCGGAAATCACTTTACACCCACATTGGACTAGCGGTACCATGTAAATGTATAGGTTGTTCTTTCACAACTGTCTGATGTTTCACAAGCCTTTGAAAGTGGATTTCTATTCTTTTAACTTTTCTGTTCTGAAACTGTTATTCTTTGTGGATTGAAGTCAACTCAGCCATACATTTCAGTAAGAACTTGTGGAATTTTTACAGCAAGTAGTATAATCACAGTGCAACACACCTACCAAATTGTTACTAGCTTTAAGTCCATCCAATCAAAAAGTAACATGGTTCAAATCTGACCTGGAGACCAACACCAGATTAATTGTGTATGTAGGCTCAGCCTTGTCACTGTTTCACACTTTCTGTATGGATCACTGCTTTTCTTATTATAAGTTAACCAACAACAGGTTGTGTGCACTTAAGCCAAACTTTACCTAGATGGAGTTGTATAAAACAGAAACAGCTACCTTAGCAATATCAAAAATAATGTTTTGTGCAGTTTTAAAATGGTCTGTGTTTGTTACAGTTGTTGTGCTGAAGGAGTTCCAGTTCTTAGTCTGAAGCTATCATAAGCTGTCCACTACATGGGTCTACCTACTTGCATGAATGTCATTGAGCCAGCAGAATTAAGTTTATGGGCTTTGTCAAGAAGATATAATAATTCTCATAATCTTATTGTAATTTATTGTAAAATAGAGTAATAGTGGGATATGTCTATGGGTAGAATTTAGCCCTTGCCAGGCGGGCTCAGTGGGGGTGGTTGGGATGCTGACCGCCAGCCGCTGCCCGCAATCAAGGCCAGAATGCGATTTCACACTGGTGGGTCAATTAAGGCCTGCCCAGTGTGAAACGTGAGTGGCAGTGCTCAGCGCTGCCTGTGCGGGAGGGGGGAGGAGGGCGAGCGTGGTGAGGGTGAGCCTCGTGCTTGCACACAAGTGCTTGCTTGAGAACCTCCCTGAGGCACAGAGCTGCCTCAGGGAGACGAAGAGTTTTTAAAAAGAAATAAAGATGTGAAAAATGTTATGAAACATGTCCCCTCATGTGACTCTCAGTTTTATTTTATTTTTATTTGATGTTGGAAGCCTCATCCCGCATGTGAATGAGGTTTCCAAAAAAATGCAAAGGCTGCTTGGCCTTTTCACCTGCTCACAAAAATTTAACTTAATTGATTCCTTAATGGCCTTAACCGGCCTTTTAATTATTGGCGGGCACACTGCTGATTCCTGTGCGCACCTGCCACTCAAACTATTGTGCGACTGCACATTGACGTTGGGATGCTCACCCGACATCAAAATGCATCAATTCATGCTCAAGTGGGTCAGGCACACACCCACCCATCGAGGTGAAAATTCTGCCCAGTGTGTTTATTTTTCCCAAAAATTACTGGTAAAACCTAGTGCTATGAGAGGGTTTTATTATCAGGGAGATAAAGTCCAAAGACATAGTGAAACAATGGGTATTTGCATTCAAAGAGGGAATATGTATAAAGAAGAGAAGGCTGCTTGTAAAGGAAGACATTTTTAAGATCTTACAAGTGTGTGAATAGCCTTCAGCACCTATGCCTCAAGCTGCTGTCTTCAAAGGGGTGAAATTAAGGAAACTCATTTGGAAGTCAACTTGTCAGGGTATTATGTTTCTTTGCCTTGGTCTTTTAAAATCTATGTGTCTTACTGTTGCCTTAACAAAAGTGTAACTGGGAGTTAGATTGATGAAGGGGATTTAGAAGCTATCTAAATAGTAATTTGTAGATTTATGTATGTATTTAAAATCACTTCTCTTATTAATAAATGTTTAATCTAGTTTTATAAAAACCTATAAGACTTGGTGGTCTTATTACTACTGAATTCAAGGCACACATCTCGAAATTCATACAAATTAAAAATTGGTTGTGACAGTTGTTTCAAGTTTCCCTCTGGGATATGAACAGCTCAGCATTTACCATCGGCTGTGTCTTAGCAGCTTTGTTTGTTCCATATTACAATTTTTGCATTAAATATATATCAATATAGCTATAAGCTAAGCCTAATTTATGTCATAACATAAAACATTAGAACACCAACACAATCAAACATCTATTGAAAAACAACCTGAAGAATTGGAGAAAAAATTAAAAAGTTACCATCATGAATAAAGTTACTGTAAACGCTGCATTTTTAAATTCAGCAGCAAAACAGATGTACATATAATTCCAGTTTCAGTTTTAGCTAACAGTTCCCCTCCAAACTACACACCATCCTGACTTGGAAATATATCGTCGTTCCTTCACTGTCACTGGATCAAAACCCTGGAACTCCCTCCCTAACAGCACAGTGGATGTACCTACTTACTTAAAGTGCCTGATCAAGGTGCCTAGCATCGAGAAAGAAGTAGGCCTGCTGAGAGCCAACCCCTTGCCCGGCAACTTGCCCACCCCCCTCACCCCTCCTATCCCACAACCCCCTTCCCGCTATCATTCACCTGTGGCCTGGGATTCAGCGATAATCCTATGCCTTGGGTGGTTGTTGTACCTGCAGCAGCCACTGCCTCCTTCTCTGATTGGCTGGCAACTCTTGGCGGATAGCCAATTAATTGTTCGAGTGGCACTTAATTCAGCAGGTGATTTGGGTTCTTGCCAGCTCACCAGCTGACAGGCAAGACCCCCATCGCCACCATTAAAAATGGCCCTATAACTTGCTTTTGCATCACATTCTTTGCCATTTGCCCATTCTGGTCCAGTCTGAACTCCTTGCCTGTACAGTAGAAATGACAAGGTGCAATGTAGGAAGGAGAGTAATGATCAATGTTTTGCCTCATTCATGATTTCATTTGCAATGAGATGGGGCTAAAAATCACATCTCATTGGTGCTATGTAGCTGAATGTACACTATGTGTTGGGTGGGCCGCTGTGTTAGGAGGAGTCAGAAATCAGGATAAAGCTGAAAGCAAAGCCAATTTCACTTAACCCAGCTTTGTTCACGATATGGGATAGCAGGAGAAAGGCCGTCATGTTCTCCATTTTGGAGTTTCCATTACTTATATCCTCTGTACATTGAATCAATACAGAGCCTTCAGCTTTCTATTAGAGTGTGAGAACTATTCCTGATTAGGTAAAAACAAAAACAGAATTACCTGGAAAAACTCAGCAGGTCTGGCAGCATCGGCGGAGAAGAAAAGAGTTGACGTTTCGAGTCCTCATGACCCTTCGACAGAACCAGAACCTAGTTCTGTCGAAGGGTCATGAGGGGTCGAAACGTCAACTCTTTTCTTCTCCGCCGATGCTGCCAGACCTGCTGAGTTTTTCCAGGTAATTCTGTTTTTGTTTTGGATTTCCAGCATCCGCAGTTTTTTTGTTTTTATCTCTGATTAGGTAATATGTTCTTGGTTACTAACTTATTACCATTATGTCAATCTTCTGATTTGAAGGCTTTATGGCTGAAATCAGAGTTATGGCGGTAGACCCGTGGGCCCCCATAGTGGAAATTCAAGGTAGAATGTTTGTATTAAGGAAACTTAGGAAAGAATAATCAAAACAATTTTGAAAGGAGCTAATAAAATACTTTAAATAAATAATAAAATCTTGCAAGGATCATTACAAATTCTAAAAGGAATCGTGCATCATTATCTGCTTCCTCAGATTTTCTCTACTTATGGAAATTCATTCAGCTATCTTCACAGTACAGGTGATTAATGGTTTCGTTAATGGTGCATGCTGGATAGAGTGAAGCCTTCACCAAACAGAATGGGGAAAAAGTTAATGTTCTTCCCATCAGAACTGCAGTATGTCGACGTTGACATTTGCACTTTATCCAAATTTAACTATATATCTTTCAAATTAATCTTTCATTGTGAGTTATTACAGCTTTTAAACCAGATTGATTTTGTCCCAGAATCAGGTTTATTATTCACACCTATGTTTAAAATTACTGTAAGAAATAATAAAGTAAATATGATCATTGTGTTAGTTCTTTTCAAATCTTTGATCTGTTCTGTTCAAGCAATTGATGTTGCTTCCTATATGAATTTATCATAGTGTATAGTAGAATGATTGAAATTCTTACAGAGCAGTAGTATTTTAATGTAATTAAGGCCTAAGAATCTTAAGCAAATCTCTGTATTTGAAGTTCAAAAAATGAAAATATGCAGGTCAGATATAGGAAACAGATCTGGGATATGCCTGAAGGCAAGTGACATTTTGCATGGCTGTGACCCTCAGTTTAAGGTAAGAATAGATATTGTTTTAAGTCTTATACACAGTGAAAAACTGGATTAATTTATTAACTCAGATTTATTACAATTAGGAAAGATTGGACAGAGATGGATGTTGTAGCTGAAAAATGATGACTTGATGGGAAAAAAACCATGCACGGTATAGCTGAACTATTCTCATCAGAAGCCCTTTATTCCTGGTACTCCATTCAACTTACCCTATACTGAGAGTATGGCAACTTCATGTTACAAACCTGGGTCCTGAAAAATGTTTAAATATCAAATTAAAATGTTAATACTCTTTATTAATATTTATTATTACTTTTGCATTTTAGTCAGCTGAAGAATTAATTATTCCCAACATCTGTCTTACAGAATAACACATTTTAAAATTTCTTTTCAGATTACACTCCCACTCACAATCATTAATGCTACAAATAGTAGTAATAATAGGCATGTACTGACCTTCAGTTGGAAGCAAACCTTGGCATCTTGAGATAATGAGAATAAGAAGAAGGCAAATGAGTAGGTCACCTCTATGTGGAACTTTCATTGTTGGTTGTATTGGTTTCATACACATCTGAAGAAATTAAAAAAAACAATATATTTAATGCTACAACAACCACCTGAAAGACTTTCAATAAATTTAAATAATTTATCATTGAGATTATTTATGAGTTATATGAAGTTACAAATTTATTTCTATAGATTTAAAGTGTGGATTTTAGGAAAGATGCGTTCTAGGTGATATGTGTATTTTAGTCAATTTCATCCTAATTTCAATGAAAGAAAAACCACATTGTTGCTTGAATTTTATCTGTTGATTTATTATTCTCTTTTTCAATCTTTGTCTTTCTATTCTCTCAGCACTTGTTTATTCTCTTTTGCTTACTTGCTTTATTTGGTTAAATTTTGAATTTATGTGACTATTAATCAATGCGTCCTACAATGGCCAGAATCTTTGGGTCGGTGAACGGGGGTGCACACCCACCAAACTGTCAAAGGCCTATTCAGACCATTTAAAAACTAATCAAAGTTATTAATTGAGCTGCCCGTCCAACCTTAAGGTTGGCGAACAGGCGAAGAGCCCAGGCAGCCTTCCCATTTTTTATGCAACCTAATCTACGGGCGGGATGAGGTTTCATGAAGGGTTGATAAATTGAATAAATTTTTTTATTAAAGTTTGTTTTTTTCTTTATTAAATTTTTAAAAAATCATGCTAATCCCCCTGAGACACCTCTGTGCCTCAGGGAGATTTCTGCGCTGTTTTGCGCGCATGCGTGAAAGAGTGCAGGCCCTGACTCAGCTTACTCCCCCCGTCAGCACAGGGAGCGCTCAGCGCTTCCGGACGCGCGTCACGCTGAGCAGGCCTTAATTGGCCCACCTACGCCAAATGGTAACGCGCAGCCAATTACGAGCGGAGATCGGCTGTGCGCCTGCGCATGCCCGCTCCTGCCCAACCCCCCTGACAGGGTGAAAATTCTCCCCAGTGCATAGTTCTATTTCAGAGTTTTGGTTCATGTGCATAATTTAAAACATATCAGACCTCATCTACACAAAACTTAAGCCATTCCTGATGTCACTAAGAACAACTCACAATATCCCTTCATTGTCCAAGCATGTTTAGATTCTGTACAACAGCCTGTTCTAAAGATATCAGTTCTCAGTGTCCCTTGCTTGCTGAAGAAGAATTCGTGCCATGGTACCCAACAAGATTGAGGTGAAGTGGTGGCGTCATGGCATTGTCACTAGGCCAGTAATCCGGTAACCCAAGGGTGATGTTCTGGGGTAGCCATGTTCAAACCCCCACCACAACAGATAGTAAAATGTGAATCGAATAAAAATCTGGAATTAAAAGTCTAATGATACCTTTGCCAATTATCATAAAAACACATCTGGTTCACTACTGCCTATTAGGGAAGGAAGTCTGCTGTCCTTACCTGGTCTGGCCTACATGTGACTCCAGACCCACAGCAATGTGGTTGGCTCTTAAATGCCATCTGAGCAAGGCAGTTAGGGAGGGGCAATAAATGCTGGTCTGGCCAGGGATGCCCACATCCCATGAACAAGTAAAAAAAAATGGTAATTTCAGTTTGCTCTTTCCATATGTCATTGTTCCTGTTCCTCCAAATTTACCATTTATATCACAGACCTCATGAGCAAGGTTTTCCCGTTGGCATGCAGGGGTGGGCCCTGCACGCCTGTGCGGTGACATCTGTCGAGTGTCCCAACGTCACCACGCGCCATTGCGATATTTCGTTGAGTGGGTGTGCATTAATTTCCGATGCGCGCTCGCCTTTAATTAACCGGCCACTTAAGGCCCTGGGGGCAGCAATTGACGGCGATTTTTCGGTGACTGTGCAACCTTCAGGTCGGCGTATGGGCGCAATGGTTAGGTGGGTAGGACACATTTATATAAACCTCATCCATGGGCTAGATAAGAGGGCTCAGTGGGATCGCGAGTGTGCTCTGTCAAATATTGATTTCTCAAAATTACTGATACCTGTGTGAGCTGCAATACCTCAAAAAGCACACCAGCTGCTTGGACAGGACTCACAACCTTCAGGTCAGCACTCTGCAGTGAGGAATCTTTTTTGGGCCTGCAAGTTTCAGGAAGCCTTCCCTTAGCCTGGGAATGGGAGCTGAACTCTCCACTTGAGGCACCCCTTTTGAGGAGGAAGGGAGGGCTGGAAGATGAAGGAGGCCAGGAGTGCACAATCAGCCTCCAGGGGAGCCACCTTTGGGAGGACAGGCGCAGGCACAAGGGGCGGAGGGCCAAGAGGTAGTCTAAGGTGAAAAGGGCAGCAGAAGATGCCACTATCCTTCTGCCAGGGTATACAGGCGGTGAAGCAGCTACCTCAATATGTCTGAGGTGCAGTGCTGAAGGAGGCGCCGTCTCCCAAGGGAGGCAGTCATCTATATCTGTCAGATGATTGGGCCTGACTGGCCTAACTGTACGGTTGGACACCCCATGCCAGTGGCTCTAAAGGTCACAGCTGCCCTCAATTTCTATGCCTCTGGCTCCTTCCAGGGGTTGGTGGGTGATCTTTGCGGTGTCTCCCAATCAGCTGTCCACAATTGTGTCAAATAGGTCACAGATGCTCCATTCAGGCATGCATTGACCTTCATCCTCTACCATTGGGATCAGGCAAGCCAGAGGCTTCACGACCATTGCTGGCTTCCCCCGCATCCAGGGTGCTATAGACTGCACACATGTGGCCATCAAGGCACCAGCAGGTGAGCCCAGTGCCTTCCTCAACAGGAAGGGCTACCACTCCATGTACATGCAGATAGTGTGTGATCACAGGATGCAGATTCTGCAAGTTTGTGCAAGGTACCCAGGCAGCTCCCAGGAAGCCTACACCCTCAGACACTCCCAGGTGTCGGGGCTCTTCAGTGCTCCAGCCTGGCTTGATAGATGGCTGCTGGGTGACATGGGTTATTCCCTCAGAAGGTGGCTCATGACGCCTCTCCGCCATCCAAGAACAGAAGCTGAACAGCGGTACTGTAGGAGCCACGCCTCCACAAGGGCTGTGCTGGAGAGAACAATTAGTCTTCTCAAGATGCGCTTCCGATGCCTGGGCCGCTCAGGGGCGCACTCCAGTACCCCCCAGATCGTGTGTCACTGTTATTGTTGTATAGCTGCACTCTCCACAATCTTGCGCTGTAAAAGGGGGGTACTGTGGATGATGAAGATGTTGACGCAGTGGCTGCAGCTGCACATGATGAGTCCAGCAGTGAGTCCAAAGATGAGCATGCATGGGGAAATGCTGAGGGGGGTAGATGCTGACCCGGGCATACTCCAGGGAGGCAGGGACACCCAGGAGGCTTTAATCCAATGAACCTTCAGCTAGCACACCACATATGGACCTCCAGGACAAGCCTGGGCTGTATGCTCCATTTTCATTACCTAAGTGCAAAATCTGCCTGGTTAGGAACATTAACTGAGGTCCTTGTTAATAAAGCTGAATGTCCCATAAAACACTCATAGCATTTTTGGAAACCAGCCACCTGCAGAAGAAAAGAGGCACCCTCACCCATGGTGACATGTCTGAATTTAATATTACAACCAAAGAAACTTAAGGATACAAAATGACAAAGGTGTTAAAAATCACACCAACTCATAAAGACCTCATTGCGGGCAACACAAAAGCACCAGTGATAAACCCGTAGTGTTCCTTATGTTTATGTTTTTGGGTACTACGTCTTGGTGCTGATCCCTCGCTGGGAGTAGCATCTGAGACTGCCTGCTGACTCTGCTGTCCTGTTGGCCTCGATGACCTTGGTGGTTGTCCTCTGGTCTGTGGAGCCTGTGCTGGTCCCACCTGTGCAGAGAGCATGAGGTTTATAGAGGTTCATTGTGAAATGTTCTTTTCATGCAGAGAAACTAAGTGCTGTTCTTATTTTTATGCGTAAGTGCCTTAGTTTGGTTTATTGCCTTACAGAGAATTAGTCTCCTTTTTGTTTTTTCCAATAATTTATATAGATTTTTCTTTTCCCACCTATTTCCATTATTTTTAAATGTATTCCACCGATCATTTATCTATACCTTTTATGCCCTTTTATTCTTATTTCACCCCATCCCCACTAGAGCTATCTGTACCTTGCTTGTCCTGCTATCCACTCTTAATTAGCACATTCTTTTAGATAATATCACCACCTTCAACACCTCTTTGCTCTTTTGTCTGTGACATCTTTTGGTTATCTCCTCCTATCACTGCTTGCTTGTCCCAACAACCACCCCCCCACCTTCTCCCCCTCCCCCCCATTTAAACCAGCTTATATTTCACCCCTCTCCTATTTTTACTTACTTCTGTTGAAGGGTCATGAGGACTCGAAATGTCAACTGTTCTCTTCTCCGCCAATGCTGCCAGACCTGCTGAGTTTTTCCAGGTATTTCTGTTTCTGTTTTTGTTTTGGATTTCCAGCATCCGCAGCTTTTTGTTTTTATCTCTGTGTTTAATTGACTGCCACTTGTCTTCAAGAAATGCCTACCTTGAAGAAGTTTTATTCTACTCTCCGTCAGGATGTTCGAATCTCTCTTTGGCCTTGTTCACCTTCATGCTTTCCATTTCTCTCCTGGTGTTTGACAAGGTGGTTACTAAAACTCGCTTTCACAGCCATATTTCCTTTCTCAGTGACTGTCTCCGTCTCCGATTTACCCCATGTGGATTTCAACTGAAATTCCATCCCTCATGTTTCGAACCCACCCAGGATTACAGGTATCTCTAGGACATGCAACGTTCCTCAGATTGCTGTTCCCGTCGCATTCTGAGATCCTCAGTCAGTGCCATGCGCTGCCATATGAACACACTCGACCTCGCTCTCCAGCAGTACCACCGCACCCTTTTTCAAAGCTGAGCGTGCCCCCAGTTTCATTTTATTCTTCGTCTCATCCGACGCCTCAACAAGAAACTTCTCTTTCTCTCAAGTGTTAAGGAACGCAAGCTCCAACAACTCATCGTCACCAACACCCATCCAGGCCCCTCCACCCCTGCCTGTCCCTCTGTCCCCATCCAACTTCCAATCCCAGTCCCGGTCGGGTATTCACTATACCCCCTGACCTTCCCCTCTCTGACGCTGAACATTCAGTGCTCAGCAAAGGACTCAGTTTCATACCCTTATGCCTTCATCTCAATGAATTTCGGGCTCGGCACGATGCTGAACTCTTCTTCTGCCACCTTCGTCTCCGTGCTCACTTCTTTGGGCAGAGTCCTCTCCCCATTCAATGGATCCTTTTACCCACCTCCAATATTCTCCCTCCACCTGGACCCCTCCCTCTGGATTCTTACCTTCTCTTGATCTTTTCATTGAGAACTGTCGGCGTGACATTAGTAGTCTCAATTTCTCTGCTCCTCTCACCCATTCCAACCTGTCTCTCTCTGAATTTACTGCACTCCGTTCTCTCAGGTCCAACCCTAACATTGTCATCAAACCCGCTGACAAGGGTGGTGCTGTTGTTTTCTGGCGCACTGACCTCTACCTCGTGGAGGCTGAACGTCAACTCGCAGACACTTCCTCCTACCTCTCCCTGGACCATGACCCCACCACTGAACATCAAGCCATTATTTCCAGGACTGTCACTGACCTCATCTCCTCTGGAGATCTTTCTTGCACAGCTTCCAACCTGATAGTCGCCCAAGCTCAGACTGCCTGCTTCTACCTCCTACCCAAAATCCACACACAGGACTGTCCCGGTAGATCGATCGTGTCAGCCTGTTCCTGCCCCACGGAACTCATTTCTCGCTATCTTGACTCCCTTCTCTCTCCCCTTGTCCAGTCCCTTCCCACCTACATCCATGATTCCTCTGACACCTTACGTCACATCAACAATTTCCAGTTCCCTGGCCCCAACCGCCTCCTCTTCACCATGGACGTCCAATCCCTCTACACCTCCATCCCCCACCGGGATGGTCTGAGGGCCCTTAGCTTCTTCCTTGAACAGAGGCCTGAACAATTCCCATCCACCACTACTCTCCTCTGTCTGGCTGAACTTGTTCTCACACCGAACAATTTCTCCTTTAACTCCTCTCACTTCCTCCAAATAAAAGGTGTGGCTATGGGTACCCACATGGGCCCCAGCTATGCCTGTCTCTTCATGGGGTATGTGAAACATTCCTAGTTCCTGTCCTACTCTGGCCCCCTCCCACAACTCTTTCTCCAGTACATCGATGATTACTTCGGTGCTGCTTCATGCTCTCGTCGGGACCTGGAAAAATTTATTAATTTTGCTTCTAATCTCCACCCCTCCATCATTTTCACATGGTCCATCACTGGCACTTCCCTACCCTTCCTTGACCTCTCTGTCTCAATTTCTGGTGATAGACTGTCCACCAATATCCATTACAAGCCTACCGACTCCCACAGCTACCTCGACTACAGCTCCTCACACCCCACTTCCTGTAAGGAATCCATCCATTCTCTCAGTTCCTTCGCCTCTGTCGCATCTGTCCTGATGATGCTACCTTCAAAAACAGTTCCTCTGACATGTCCTCCTTCTTCCTTAACCGAGGTTTTCCACCCACGGTAGTTGACAGAGCCCTCAACCGTGTCTGGCCCATGTCCAGCACATCCGCCCTCACGCCTTCTCCTCCCTCCCAGAAACATGATAGGGTCCCCCTTGTCTTCCCTTATCACCCCACAAGCCTCCGCATTCAAAGGATCATCCTCCACCATTTCCACCAACTCCAGCATGATGCCACCACCAAACACATCTTCCTTTCACCCCCCCCCCGGTGGCATTCCGTAGGGATTGTTCCCTCCGGGACACCCTGGTCCACTCCTCCATCACCCCCTACTCCTCAACCCCCTCCTAAGGCACCTCCCCATGCGAACGCAAGATATGCAACACCTGCCCCTTCACTTCCTCTCTCCTCACCACCCAAGGGCCCAAACACTCCTTTCAAGTGAAGCAACATTTCACTTGCACTTCCTTCAACTTAGTCTACTGCATTCGTTGCTCCCAATGCAGTTTCCTCGACATTGGAGAGATCAAACGCAGACTGGGTGACCACTTTGCAAAACACCTTCGGTCTGTCCGCAAGCAGCACCCAGACCTCCCTGTCGCTTGTCATTTTAACACTCCACCCTGCTCTCTTGCCCACATGTCTGTCCTTGGCTTGCTGCATTGTTCCAGTGAAGCCCAACGCAAACTGGAGGAACAGCACCTCATCTTCCGACTAGGCACTTTACAGCCTTCCGCACTGAATATTGAGTTCAACAATTTTAGATCTTAAACTCCCTCCTCCGTCCCCACCCCCTTTCCGTTTCTTCCCCCTCCTTTTTGTTTTTTTCCAATAATTTATATATTTATATAGATTTTTCTTTTCCCACCTATTTCCATTATTTTTAAATGTATTCCACTGATCATTTATCTGTACCTTTTATGCCCTTTTAGTCTTATTTCACCCCACCCCCACTAGAGCTATCTGTACCTTGCTTGTCCTGCTATCCATTCTTAATTAGCACATTCTTTTAGATAATATCACCTCCTTCAGCACCTCTTTGTTCTTTTGTCTGTGACATCTTTTGGTTGTATCCTCTTATCACTGCTTGCTTGTCCCAACAACTACCCCTCACCTTCTCCCCCCACCCCTAAACCAGCTTATATTTCACCCCTCTCCTATTTTTACTTAGTTCTGTTGAAGGGTCATGAGGACTCGAAACGTTAACTGTGCTCTTCTCCACCGATGCTGCCAGACCTGCTGAGTTTTTCCAAGTATTTCTGTTTCTGTTTATGTTGTGGATTTCCAGCGTCCGCAGTTTTTTATTTTTATAACGGAATTAGTCTCAATGGTTTCAACTTTGAAAAGAGCTTTCTAATATAGTTCTGTTTTTTGTAACAACACACTACACAGTGACTAATGAGGATTTGCTGCAATGCTGTAGTTTCCTGCTGTACTTTATAATGACATATTACTTTCTCACTGTTATTTTGTTGTCATCACTCATAATGAATAGACAAAGTGTTCTCACTCCTGGCAAAGACCAATCAACTGCCTCTCATTTTTCCCATTAGTTCACTGTGACTATTGGGAGAATTTTGTTTCTTTTTGTTCATTTTAATGCTCTAATATATATTATGGATACATTGTTTCTCACTGGCATCTCATTTTTAAAATTGCATTACCACAAGGCTTTAATTTATGAAGGAGAGACCCTCGATGCTAGGTTGAGATGTTTTTCATGATTTTTCTCTTTGATGCAGGTATTCAGCATCGTGTTCATGATACTGTAACTGCTAGAAATTATCTGTGATGCCGCCCTTTAGTCACAGGAATTCTCTGCATTTCTCTTGATGCTTTAAGGGATTGGTACCACTCTCTTGCTTCTTACCAGGACTTTCCATGGCTTCTTCAGTTATTTCATAGAGGGTGAGATTTGAATTCCAGGGTTGGGAGCCTGGGGATTGTATTCGTTTCCAGTCCCGACCCCACACCCCGTCATTAATGTACACTTATTGCTAATTCAATTAAAAATCAGCTTAATTGGCGCACAGTCGCTTTTGCCATCTGACTAACAGCAGTGGGGGTGGCAGGAGATGGACACAGAAAGCAGTGAGCTTGATTTAAAGGGTGAATGGCAGTAATTTCTGTGGTTGCCATTTGTCTTAATAATAGCATGATGAACTGAGCAGAGAGCAGTGGAAAGAGAGGGCCCTCATGACAGGGCAGCTTCCTGTTTTTCTTTCACCTCACTTGAGGTGCTGTTGGAAGGGGTGACATGTAAAAATATCCAACTCCTTGTCAGCCGATAAGAACATGCAAGGCAGACCAAGAAGGCATTGCTGGAGTTGGTTCATGAGGTTGGTAGCAGAGGAGTGGTAAAGAAGAACCGGATCCAGTGCAGGAAATGTTTCAATGACCTAATAATGTCTGGTAAGGTGAGTCCAAAGATAGACTTAGGTGACATGTATCCTGATCAGCAGTCAGCAGAATGCAAAAGAAAGGTGCATAGAGTCCTCCTCTCTCTCTAAAAGCACTATGGATGTACCTACATCAATTGCAGTGGTTCAAGAAGCCTACTCACTTCCCACTTCTGAAGGGCAATTAGGGATGGGCAATAAGTGCTGGCTTGCCAGCAAAGCCCACATCCTATAAGAAAAAAAAACCATAGGTGAGACGTAAACACAGCAGCATCGATGACCCATAGGCATAGTACATAACCCAAGCTCTATTGGACTGTAGGCTATGGTGAGGACTGCAATCTCTTATACAGACAAAAAGCTGAGTGGTGAGGGAGAAACAGCACTTGTCTTCACCTCGCAGGCCAACTGCAGAACAATACCAGAGAGAGGAAGTGGGCACATTTAAATAGTGGGGTGCACCACCTTGCATCTTGAGGAACTAACACTTGGTCTGGCCTGAGTGGCAAACCACTGGCTTTTTGGAGATGGAAAAATAGGGGTCCAACATAGACATGGTGATAAGAACTTCCCACCTCCAGGTTCAGGACATGGCAACCCTCCCCATGCCACCTGCTGTCAATGAAAAAGCTGCCATCTCATTATCTTTAGCAGCAGAAGCATTTGTCTACTGTGCCAACTTATCGTGGCAACCTTCTCCTTTGTGTCCCACAGGGCCAGCTGCAGAGGGGAGTAGTTGACACACCGCCAACATGTTTGGGAGGAGTCAGAAATATCAGAACATTCATTGTCACATCTTTCATGTGCGCCATCCATCAGCGCACACAGTCACATCTTGATGAGTCTTTGCACATTGTTAGGAATGGTGGCACATGGTGAAACATGCATCACTTCAGAGCAGGAGGGAATGGGGCGGTACAGTCGACTGTGGCCAGTCCACTTTGGAGGATGGAAGTCAGGTGAACCCTGCTCAACAAGGTGGAAATGCAGAGCCTTGGAGTGACAAACAAGTGGCTCTACCTGAAAGGACCAGCAAGAGAATGTGTGCCCACATGTCAGAGTTATCTGTGTCTCTGTGGAGCCATGGGTGAGAACGGAGGAGATTCTCCTGGTGCTCCACAATGTCTGTGAGTTCCTCCATTGAGAGAGTGGCCAACCTCATGGAGAGCCATAAGTGGCATCACTGAGTAGATGCAGGAACAGCACACTGACATGCACAGGATGCATGCCACAGCCTATGGCCTTGCCCAGTCAGTGGCGTGAATGGCGCAGAGTAGCATGGAGTGGGTGCCAGCTGTGCCTCAGCTGGTGGTTCCATTTAGTGTTCAGGGTAACTGATTGAGGAAGCATCTGTAGCGTGACGCTCTATGACAAAGTTAGTGATGTCCCCCCAGCACCTCCGTGACAGGTTCCAGACAGACACCAGCAAGCAATGTGCCTCCACCTCACCCTCAGCCACATGGGGACCAGCTCATAGGAGTGGCCAGTGCGTCTGTGATGTTACTTTGTGAGTCACTTGGGTGTTTCTGTGGTAAATGTGATAATTCACCAGCCATGCTGTTGCACTGTGTGGCTCCATTTCATGATGACAAACGACAGGAGAATGAAAAATGAAGGTTAGCAAAGTCCCAAAGCGCCTGCAATTGCCAGGGGATAAAGGTGTCACAGCAGCTTCCAGGACATCATGCATACACCTGCATAAAGCACTTGCTTGCGGTTGCATACCTGCTGAAATGCTCAGGAAGTGGAATCCTTTCCTATTGAGGGATCTCCCTGGTTGGTCAGTTGGTGCCTTGATGGTGCATGGGTACAATCGATGATCTCTACAGTATAAGGGTCTGGCACATATAGGGTTAACATGGAACTGAGTGCAGTACCAACCACACAATGAAGTAAGAGAATACATGACCCGCACCTAGGAGTCAGTCTAGTGATGAACAGAGCCATGTGTACAAGCAAGCATGGAGACAGGTCCTAGCTTGAACCCTTTACTCTATATATGTACATAGTTCTTGTCGTTAATAAATACATACAGCTAACCTATTTAAGACTATGAAAACTTCATTATGACATACCAAATGGTAAACAACACCCTATAAGATGGCAGCAGCAAATGGAACAACTCAAAACTTTACAAAAATGGCAGAAGAAAATTAAAATCCTGGAAAACTGAAGGAAAAATCAAAAAAGCATTCTGACCTGAAGAAAAGCTTGAGAAGAAAATTAAAATCCTGGAAAGCTGAAGGAAAAATCAAAGAAGCATTCTGACTTGAAGAAAATCGTCAGAGAAGAGCTCCAAAGAAGGGCTTGGAAGCTGAAGGCAGAAATTAAATCCCTCACTGTTGCAGAAGACTCCTTTGAATTCCATGGAAGCTCAACTTCAATAGCCAGAGTGTGCAGAGTCAGCAAACCTAACTGTTGATCTAAAACTTTTAAATTCCAGGATAAAGCAAGTCTTGAGAAGCTTCTAAATAGTTCAGTGTTCAGAAATTGCCGTTTAAAAAGTCTGTCGATAAAACCAGATTATCAAATTGGCGCCCGAATGGGTGACTGGGGAAGAAGAAAGAACAAGGGACCTAAAGAAAAATGTTAGACGCACCATGCTTACTAAATCAAAAGTGAAATGAGAGTGGGCAAGAACAGGGGCTGCATAGGGGTGTGATCAGTTGGCGGGCAGAGATGCAGGTCAGCTCAGATGGACAACTGAAAGCAAACTCCAGCAGGAAACATTGAAACTGCTCAGGACATTGAGTTGAAGGATCCGCGTGTGTGGGAGAGGTCTTGCACGAGGCTCCGACAGGCCCTGCCACACACACTTTTCCTGCCAGAATCACTAGTGGGTTAGCTGTGTGGAGCTGAACTGCGGGTGGGGTGGGGGGAGAATGCAATGGGGAGGTTTCACGAAGCCTGTCAATGAAGCTGAAAGACATCATTACACATTATTCAGTGAAAGTGAATGTATTTTCAGATTGTAAAATGACAAAATATGTTCACCCATGCAACCAACTGTGATCTGAATTTCTTAACTTTTGAACACCTTAGACTTCTAGGTGCTGCCCTGACATCCGCAGCAGGGGTGGAGACAGCCTGTGTAATGGTTGGCCCTGCTGCTTCTGATGACTTTAGTGTGGGTTCTCTGGAGATCCGAGATCTTGGGGGCCCCGGCTTGCTTTGGCTGTCCTCCTGTGGGCCAGCTGCTTCCTCTGTGATGACAGACAATGAGGTTGAGGGGGTCACAGGCAAAGTGGATTCCGAGGGAGAGGACAACCTCCGAGTGGATGGCCCAGGGATGTCCAGCTACTGCTTCTCCTCCCTTAGGGTGCCCATGACTCCTTGAGAAAAAGGAGTGCCTGGAGGAACATTGAGGTGCCCCGTTTCCCTCTTAGATTGCTACTGTAGGAACTCACCCATGGCTACCGCAATGGTGTGCAGGTCTGCATGCATCTCCACGTTCTGCTGGACCATGGTCTCCATGGCATCCGCCATTCTCCCCATGAAGACCTCCATATACGCACATGTGGGGACCACTTCATTAGACAGTAGTCCTCTGAATAAAAAGAAGCTCTCTGTTGACGGCTTTCAACACCTCTGTATGATGTCCCCCCACCTTCTGCTGACTCTTCAAGATGATTTGGAAGGCCAAATCCAGAGGCTCATCATCTGACTCCGACCTCACAGATGTCTCTTCTCCAGCAGTCCTCCGAGTGCCAGGAAGCTCAACTGAATCTGCCTCCTCCTGCTGCGGACACGTGTCCATGTGGTGACCACCAGATTGTGAACCCAGACCTGCTCTAAATCTAGGTCCCACAGAGGTGTATGCCTGCGCTGGTGGAGGGTGTGGGTAAGCACTGTGATGGGTCTTCCAGGCTGCTTATTTCCAGCTCTTTGATGGAGGAGGTACCTTCTTGGCTGGAGGTGAGGACATGGATGGATCTGAGGGACTGGCTGGCTAAGGGTGTCGTTCAGTTGGCAGAGCTCCCTGTGAACCAAAGTAGAAATAATTAATGCGTGGCAGCAGAGTCAAAAACAGGAGAGAGAGCACTCACATTTATATTGACGGAGGGATGATGTGGTGTAGGATCCTCACGAGGGTGTTCACCACTGACATCAATGCCGCAATAGGCATGGTCCACATCCTCATCAGTCAGTGTGATGGCACACCCCTCAAAGTGAGTGAGGGGCCTAATGTGGGTCACTCTACTTCCGGTCTGAGACCTGTCCCTGCTGTTGTGAACCAGCTTCTCCTACATGAAAACAGATGGAGAGTGTGAGAACAGGACACATGGCGTGGAATGTTTGTGTAGCAAGCAGAGCCATGGACGGGATGAGGACGCGAGCTCTAGAGAATATGAGCCTGATGGAGATGTGAGGGTGTGTGTGAGAGTTAGTGGTGTTGTCCCTTGAGGTGTGAGATCCATGTGGATGTGTGATGGGTTTAGGAGCGTGTGAGTTGAGATTGATGAGAAGAGTGACTTGCCCGGCACAATGGATGAGACCATTCACCCAGTTGTGGCACAGGGTGGCTGTTCTTTATTGCAGGGCATTGGTGCTGACCACCATTGCCACTTGCTTGCTGGTCTGGTCTTTGCCCAGAGCGGGGGTAGAGGACATCACCCCGGGCCTCCACTACATCCCAAAGGTGTTGGAGGGACACTTTATTATACTGGGGGGGGTGGGGGTGCTGCAAACTTCATGCCTTTCAGGGCCATCTCTTCCATGCAGCAATTGTGGGCTGGAAGCACTGAGAGATGCGCACATGGCTGCACTTTAAATATGGCGCTCAGTGTGATGAAGTGGCGAGGTGATGGTGTGGTGGGCATGTTTCCTGGGAAGGCTTAATTAATAAGGTGGGATTGGGATGGTATGGAGTGAAAAGCTAGAAGATTCAAAGTAGGCTCAAGGGTCTCAAACTAACAAATTCCTATGTACAGATGGGATTAATCTCAGGTGACGACATCTAGCCTGGGAACTCCAGACCCATCGGTTTTACATTAATAACACGGGTCACGGTGGGTGGGAAAGAGGGTACAATCATCAGGAGTAAACTTGAGGATTATCCTTACAGTAAAACACTATAAAATAGCAGCCAACATGGGTTCAAAAAGGGGAAAATGCTACTTAACTAATTTCATTCACTTTGCTTAATAAGGTTAGAAGTGGAATTTGGGGAACCTAACTATATGGTAAATCCAGGTTTGCCCAAAGGTTTTTAATTATTTAATGATGTGGGCAAGGCCAGCATTTGTTGCCCAACTCTAATTGTTCATGACTCGAGTCCCTTTTGCAGAGGAGGATTAAGAGTCAACCACATTGTTGTGTTCTAGAGTCACATGTAGTCCAGCCCAGGTAAGGATGGCAGATTTCCTTCCCTGAAGGAACTAGATGAATTTTTACAATAATCGATGATAGCTGTCATGGTCAAGCTAGCTTTATATTTCATCAGCTGCCATAGTGAGTGTGGTAAAGTGAGGTACCCTGTCCCTTTAAGAGAATGCAACTGTACTGATCATGTGACAGCACTGATGAATCTCTGTACAGTGCAGGCAACTGGGAACTGTATGTCTAGTTCTGGAGGTTTCTGATTGAGCATGTATGATCTGGTACTCTGCCCTATGTTTCAATAAACTATCACTGTTTATTCTTACATCAGTCTCTCCCCATTATTGATTGCAAACAGCAATTGATGAGAACATAGGAAACCGTGCAGTTAGCGTTCTTTTGGCCAACAAACTCATTTACCCAAGACATAAAAGTGGCGATGAGGATAAAAACATTGCAAGACCCCTGAGCATGAGTCCATGAGACTGGTGAGCAAAGCATTAGAAAGAGCATCGGTGCTTACTTGTAAAATAGGCGTCAGCTGGCAATCAGAGCAGAAAGCAGTGCTGCAATTTAAAATTTTTTTAAAACCCTGCAGAATTGCAACAGCGGAGATCCTGCCAAAACTCAAAAAGAGCGAGAAAAACTGACAGCTGCAGAGATTAAAAAAACGTTGACTGCTCTTAAAGCGGCAATGCATTTAAAAGGGTAAATACATGAAAAATGGCTAAGGACAGAAAATTATAAGAGACCCCAGAGAGATGGCAACTCCGCAGTAAGCCAAATACCTTAACTCATCATGGTCTTGAAAGCCTATCAGAAATGTAGTCCCCTTGCAGTTGGTCATGATACCACAGTTTGGGCGCATTGAACCATTCAACCTCATTTCAGGTGACTGGTCTCAGTATGCTGAACACCTAGCATTCTTTTTTACGGCTAATGACATCGCAGGGGAGGAAAAGAAGAGGGCAATTACTTTGTCCTCATACGGGAGCAAAATGTACAGGCTGATCCTCAGCCTTACTTCACCTAGTGCCCCAGACTCGAAGGCTTTCAATGAGTTAGTAAAAATTGCACAGATCCACCTGAGACCAAAGCCCTCAGTTACTATGTAGTGCTTCAAGTTCAATTCAAGGACCAGGCTTCCAGAGGAGACAATAGCTGACTATGTGGCTGTCTTAAAGGCATTAACTGAGTATTGCAAATTTTGAACGTCTATTAGTGATATGTTGAGAGACCGGCTGATATGAGGCTTTGGAGATGATACTATCCAAAGGTGTATGCTAACCGAACCCAGTCTAGACTTCAAACTTCAATAAAGCATTAGAATTACCTACCACGATGGACAATGCTGGAAATTCCGAAGTAATAAAAGATACACAAAATGGCGCCATCCATCTGGTCAAGTGGGACAATCCAGCAACAAAAGGTGCGAAAACTTTGGACTCCACAGAAAAGCGGGAAACCATTTGGCTGCAGACCATTGAAAAACAACAGCAGTGAGAACCCACAAAATGAATGAGAGAAATATATCCAGGCCTCCAGTAAGAAATGACAACTCAAACAAGTCGAGTGCTTTATCTGCCACCGCTATGGCCACATAAGGCAGCACTTCAGAGAAAGGCTAAAACAACATTATAAAGGCAGAAGGAAAAATCTGAAATATGCCTCATGGAAGAGCCAGAAGAAATAGAATCAGACATTCATTCATTATATAACCTCAAAGTGGGTAGAACCAAGCCAATCCAAGTAATCACAGTTAACAGACAACCCATTAAGATGGAAGTTGATACGGGAGGGTCGACGTCTGTCATCGGAGAGCATATATTTAGATATCTGCGTAAAGGAACCCATCCTTTGAAGTTAGAAGTCTTGGATACAAAGCTGAGGGCATACACAAGCAAAGAAATAAGACTGAAACTGTTATGTCAAGTCTCGGCGACGTATGGAGATCAATCTGAAAGGTTGCCCTTGTTACTGGTAGCAGGAGAGGGCCCCAGCTTAATAGGCCACAACTGGCTCAAAAATATTAAATTGAAGTGGGCCGAAATTTTTAAAATTACAAGGAAGTAATTGTTGCAAAAGTATGCTTCCATTTTCAAAGACAAGTTAGGAAGGATTCGAAGGCTACAGGCCAGAATCCATGTAGACCCAAACGCAACTCCCAGATTTATAAGAGCCAGTCTAGTCCTCAACGTTCTATGGGACAAAGTTGAAACAAAACTGGACAGACTGGAAAAATTGGGCATCCTACAACCAGTGCAATTTTCTGAGTGGGTGGCACCTGTCATACCTGTACTGAAGCCAGAACAAAGTGTGCGTTTATGCGGTGACTATAAGCTAACTGTCAATAAGGTGGTCAAACTTGATAGACACCCGATATCCAAGATTGAGGAATTGTATTCAAAGTTGGCAAGGGACACCACATATTTGAAATTAGACATGAGCTATGCCTACCAGCAGGTAGAGTTGGAAAAGAACTCTAGGGAATGTGTCACCATTAACACACACCGAGGATTATATTAATACACACATCTACCCTTTGGAATCTTCTTGGCATGTACTATTTTTCAAAGAACGATGGAAAACTTGCTCCAAGGATTGCCCCATGTTATTGTTTATTTGGATGACATATTGGTCACAGGATTGACCAACGATGAACACTTAGCAAATCTAGAAATGCTTAAATGCTTCGCACAAGCTGGGATATATTTAAAATGACAGAAGTGTCAGTGCCAAGCTAAGAAGGTAGTTTACTTGGACCACAAGGTTGATGCACAGGGCCTGCATCCTGTGGACGAAAAAGTCCAGGCCATTCACGAGGCACCTGCCCCGAGAAATACCACAGAGTCTAAGGCCTTCTTAGACATGGAAAACTACTATGGCTGATTCCTCCCAAACCTCACAACTGTACTGGCCCTATTGTATGGCCTGTTTCAGAAGATTCAGAAATGGAGTTGGCAAGTCCTGCACCAGGATGCCTTCCAGAAATTGAAGCAGTTGTTAAGATCGTCGGCCTTGTTAGTCCACTTTGACCCCAAGAAGGAATTGATTTTAACATGTGATGCATTCCCTTATGGAATAGGGGCTGATCTTTCACATCAGATGGTGGATGGCTCCGAACGACCCATTGGTTATAGACCTTGCACACTCAGTGTCGCAGGGGGACAATATTCCCAGATTGAAAAAGAGGGCTTATCTATTATGATCGGCATCTGGAAGTTTCATCAATATCCCCACAGTCACCATTTCCATATTATAACTGGCCACAAGCCCCTGCTGGGATTATTTGGAGCAGATAAAGCGATACCACCTATCGAATTGGGTCACATCCAGAGATGGGCACTAATATTAGCTGCCTACAAATACATTTTTGTTCACTGTTCAGGAACTCAAATCGCACATGCCGACGCACTAAGCCGCCTTGCCCTGCCAGCTAATAACGAGGATGCCCCAATTCCCCAGGAACTGGTCTTAGTGTTAAATTTTCTGGATTCCTCCCCTGTTCAGACCAGATTAATCCGTGAGTGGACAAGCCGGGACCCACTATTGTCTAACATCCGGGAGCAAGTCTTGAATGGTTGGTCAGTGGATCTAAATCAGAGGAGATGAAGCCCTATTCTGATCGCAAATGTGAACTCTCTTGCCAGAATGGCATATTACGCAAGAATTATCATGTCCCCATGGGGGCAAAAGCTATTATTAGCCGAGCAAAATAGCACTCATCCAGACATTAGCAGAATGAAGATGCTCACATGCAGCTATTTGTGGTGGGCAGGCAAGGACTTAGTTATAGAAACCCTGGTCAGAAGCTGTCCTTAATGCCAGCAGGTGCAAAAGCACCCAATTGTTAGCTCCATTGTACCCATGGGAATGGCCGGGGCGGCCTTGGGTGCACCTTCATGTCGATTACATGGGACCATTCTTGGGCACAATGTTCCTTTTACTGATTGACTCCCACTCCAAATGGATGGACATCTATGAAGTCCAGTTGCCCATGTCGGCTACCACCATAGACCGTTTGCTGCAGAGTTTTGAAGCGCGTGGGCTGCCGGAGGTCCTCGTGTCCAACAACGGGACCGCTTTTGTCAGGGAGGAGTTCCACAGGTTCACGACCCTTAACGGCATTACCCATATAAAATTGAATAGCATCGAACTGGGTGGCTGAGCGGACAGTTCAAATCTGGGATGAAAAAGATGGAAGGGGATTCCATCAGCATGAGATTGTCCCAGTTCTTGATTGTACACCATACCATGCCACACACAATGACCAGTATTGCCCCTGTAGAACTACTAATAAAGAGATATCTCCCTGCCTGACCCTTATCTGGCCATATTTAAAGAGGAGGGTGGAGAAAAGCCAAGAGGCACAGAAAACCAGGCACGATGGTCATTGTTGCGAAAGAACTTTCACAGTGGGAGATGCGGTCCTCACGAAGAACTTTGGAGATGGGCCCAACTAGCTGTTAGCTGAGGTGAGTGCAGCAACTGGACCCCTCTCTTATAAAGTATCGGTAAATGGCTGAATAATTAGATGACACATATATCATCACCACAAAAGAACGCCTGTCCCACAAGAAGAAATGTAGTCTTCATCTACGTTTGAATTTGTGCTGCATGTAGCGGACAGGTCCCATGATTTGGAAGCATCGTTGAGACCTGTGGGACCCGAGGGGGTTGGAGAGACAAACCTGCCAATTTCCACTGAGGAACCTAGTGGACAACTATCTCCTGAAAAGGAAGTCTTAGAAAAAGCAGCTGAGGTTGTTGAATTGAGATGCTCAACATGTCCAAGGAAGCCTCCTGAGAGACTTGACCTGTATAAAGTTATTGTGTAAATAGTTAATGTGTTTTAAGCTTGTTAGCTGTACTTTTAAGTAAAGGGGGAGGGATGTGGTAAAGTGAGGTACCCTGTCCCTTTAAGAGAATACAACTGTACTGATCATGTGATAGCACTGATGAATTTCTGTACAGTGTGGGCAACTGGGAACTGTAAGTCTAGTTCTGGAGGGTTCTGAGTGAGCACATATGATCTGGTGCTCTGCCCTATGTCTCAATAAACCATCACTGTTTATTCTTACATCAGTCTCTCCCCATTATTGATTGCAAGCAGCAATTGATGAGAACATAGGAAGGTTGCAGTGAGAGTTTGGTTGGCCAAGGTACTCATTTACCCAAGACGTAAAAGTGGGATTTAAACCCATGACACCAGGGCAGCCTGGGCCTCTGGATTATTGGTCCAGAGACATTACCACTATGTCACCATCAACCCTTATGCTACTGCCTAAGATTGAGGTACTGGGACTTCAAGGTAAAACCTGGAAATAAATATGGAACTGATTTGAAGGATAGGAGACAGATAG
This sequence comes from Carcharodon carcharias, assembly GCF_017639515.1. NCBI lineage: Eukaryota > Metazoa > Chordata > Chondrichthyes > Lamniformes > Lamnidae > Carcharodon > Carcharodon carcharias. Next base: position 74,767,147 of record NC_054471.1, read on the forward strand.
CAATGATGAGACTGATGCCAAAGAGTTGGGAGCATGTTAGAAGGTGGGGGTGCTTATGGGAGAGAACTGAAATGAGTGTCACCTAGATAAATACTGGGATCTTATTTGGATTAATTATTTAGATGCAGGAACTCAAAGAAAATTAGTCACTTTGTAAATTATATCGAACTAATGGGGGCAAGTGAGTTCAGGCGGAATGATGCAGCCAAAGATTGTATCTTCTAAAGGTAATTAATGAAAAAGTTAATGGCGGGGGGTGTGGGGATTTTAACCCCAATATCCACTTCCCCACCCATACTATTCCCTCTGGTTAAGATGGTAGGAAGGGGCTCGCCCTGCATTTTCCCTGGACATTTTTGCCCACCTTATGTTACTGTCCAAATTCTGGCACTAGAATATTGGTGGTCTCATTTAAATGAGGAACTCAGATGCTGGCATCAGTGCAGCCTGTACACCATTTTAACTGTAGGCCTTACAGATGCTTGCACAGCTTCGAAACTACCATCCAAAGCTAGCAGCAGACATCATCTTGTTGCAGGAGGCCATGGTAAATTCTTTTATTTAACTGTTATAGGATCCAATCTGGAGGTGCAGGATTTTTGCTCATAGCCTCACAGGACTATTTGGTGCTTTTCTTGCCCTGAGCTTCCCTCCACTCCCAGTTGCAAACTTAACCAATTCTCTTCTCCTCACTTACCTTGCGGAGACCATTCTTTGGGCCCTCAGTGAGCCATCCTTGCAACCAATTTCAGTTCTAATTAGCCACAGGTAACGTCAAGCCACTGGCTTTGTGCAGAAGTCAGTGTTAGCGATGTTAAAATCGCCCAGGCCCCATGCTCCAAAGGGGAACGGATTCATCACCCCCTTCTTCAGCTCCCATTGCCTTCATCCCCAAACCCCCTCCCTTACTCACTACCCTTCCACATCATGTTAAGGTCATGTTAAATAGTTAAACATTCCAATTAAATAGGATAATACAGCACATTCGGCCCAATTGGTTTATGCCACCAATTATGCTCCATACGAGGCTTTAATTTGTATGTTACAGTTCATAGAATTACATAGAGTATATGGCACATAAACAGCCCATTCAACCCAAACAATCGAAGCCAGTGCGTGTGCTCCACACAAGCCCTCCTCCCATCCTTGCACATCTAACTCTATCAGCATTTCCCTCTATTCCTTTCTCTCTCATATGATTATCTAGCCTTCCCTTAAATGTATCTATACCATTCAACCTAATGACTCCCTATGGTACTGAATTCTACATTTTCACCATTCTCTGGGCAAAGATGTTTCTCCTGAACTCCCTGTTTGGTTTCTTTGTGACTATTTTATATTGATGGTCTCTAATTTTGCTCTTCTCCACAAGTGGAAACACTTCCCCGTGTTTATCAAAATCTTTCATAATTTTAAAGATCTCTGTTAGGTCACCCCTTAGTCATCTCTTCTCTCTTCTCATTTCTGCTATCACTCCCATAAGTCAATTTTGTACCTTCCCCAGTGCATCTAAATCATTTTTACAATTCCAGGGAATAAATATTTGTAATAGCAAAGCATAGGATAAAACATCATTCTGATCTTGTCAAAAATACGTAATCTCTATTTCCATTAATGTAGTGGACAAAACAGCTTTGTTACTTGGTTTCCCTCTGAACTAGTTATTTAAGATTTGTATCTCTCAAGTTAGCTTTATTTTATTGTCAATATTCATATTTTAAATATGTTTTTATATGTAACTCAGCAATTAAAGAGCCAAATTAATTTATTCTGGTTACATTGTCAGAGTATTATGAACAGAAATGAGCAAACCAACATTGGTTTTGAGTTTGGATTAAAGTTGATCCTGTAGATCTCAAAATCCAGTTCAACTCTTGGCATTGCCCAACTAGAATGACGTTTTGTGATTTCTTTAAGCTGTCAGTTTATACTTCTGCTGTAGTTATTTTTTTTGATCTCATGAGACTGACCAAATGGGTTGGTTTAGGTCAGCAGTCTGCTTGTCACAATTATGGGTTAAAAATTGCAAAATCTTCCAGAATCTTAGTCACACATTACTACACAGACAAGTTGCTCAATATTGGATAGGTTGAAACCTTTTCATATCATACATGGATGTTGCATTCTTTTCCCAATCATAAGCAACACATGGCACTAGATTTATTCCTCTAATCAACAGTAACTCAAAAGATAAGAGTACATATGAGCAATTCCATGTCAAATGCCCTAAGCATAGTTAGCTAATGACAGAAAAAATGAACTGCAAGCATAGGGGCCCTTTCAGAAGTTAGGTGACAAACATTTGCTACTTTTAAACATCCCTGCCAAAACACAAATTCAAATTTTACATGGTAAAAATTTTCCTGTTCAACAATTTCATTTTTTTTAAACCAAAACCTGCTGTCACACTACAGTAAAATTTCACACTTCAAAATTCTCATCTCTCAGACACATTTCACATGCAGAAGATATTTTCCTATCACTTGAGTAGCTTTGTAGCTTTTAAGTTTGTATGGAGAAAAATTTCTAAAGGATATAGAGTATCATTTTGCTTTTAAAATTCTGTTTGATGTCTTAAAACTGCACTCTGATTATCTTAGCATCCTCAAAAAAGCCTGTATAAAATAGACTAGTATTCACAATTAAATGACGCCCTTATTACTACCAACTATCCTTTTTTTCTGTAATACCTTCATACTCTGAAAGATGTAATCCATGCTTCTCACATAAAGACCACCTCTTCAGCCCACTTGCCCTGTTCGATATCTAAAAAATTAGTTAGGCTCTGTCTTTATGTTAAAGTTAATATAATAATAAAGAATTCTAAAATAAAGGAGGTTTATCTCAGTAAACTATGTCTGTTTCCCTTACAAATATTGTCAGTAATTAGACAAAAATAGTTACAATAATGATTGCATTGCATCTCTATTACATTTTAAAATTTACATGTCTTATAAAATAATTTAAGTTTGATACATTATTAAAAAATTGAATTGTACAAAATGAAGGACAGAAAATAACCAAGCAAATTTTAGAAGAGAGTATTATTGTGGGACCAATACTTCCAATAAAGCAGACATATTCATGGGTGTTTCAAAGAATTGACTTTTACAATATATTTTATGAATGCAATTTTTTTGTTTCTCAGACATATTAAATGGTCAAAAGTATCTATTGTGCAACAAACAAAATGAGAAAAACAACTTACATATTCCTTGGCTCCAACTATGCTTTTCTGAACAAGTTGGTAATTCTAGCAGAATCAATGGGGAGATGTACTTTGTAAAAGATATCACAGGGGCCTGAGTGGAAAGCCCAACTATGGTTACAAAGACTTTTACTCCCAAGCTATGCACTGCCCCTACTTAATGTTCTCAAAGTACTTAAGCAAATTGTGTGCTTCTGGTACAATGATTGACATGGGCCTTTCTAGCCAGTCAGTGTGTACATTTCTGTCACAAGCGATGTCATTTCTGCAAAGGACAAGAAGACTTTCAAAATGGTGGATTCAGAACTTATTCATAAGTTAGGGACGCACTACAGATGCTTCTTAAAATTTAAATGTCTATCTTCTTTCCAGATTTTTCATAGAACCTCCTAAATAAGGAATAAAATTTATTGATGTATGTTTTAGCAGAGTCAGGGTGGATGTTTCTTCATGTTTGTGACAATGTTCATTTACAATTTGAATCTGTTATAATTATAGGCCAGCCAAATGCAGCCTACAGTGGCCAAGCCATTCACATATGAGCTGCTGATGTACATTTATCAGGAATAAACATCTATCAAAAAAAGATTAAACCAATTATTGATCTTTATTCTGTTCGTAGAATCTTGTGTGTAACATGGCTGGCATTATGGCTTACTTAATAAAATGCTGATAATCCATTGTACAAGGCACTTTGAATTGCTTCTGAGAAATGGAATAAGCTGCTATATAAGTGCTGTTTTTTCAAGCGTACACTTCACAATATTATCAGAGCATGTTTGGTAGTGTGAGGTAACCAAATTACAAAAAAATTATGCACTTTACCTCCTAGTTTTCTTTCCTCTTCTAGGCACATATTCATATTATTGTATGAACATTGGCAATTGCTCCAACTCTGATTGCAAGTGTTTACATACAGTAAGAACCCGCTCTTCATTGTCTCACTTAAAACTGTTTCACTTTACTATCAATAATAAAATAGTGTCAATACATCAGTTTAATTTGCCAGTTTCACTTTAACATCATTTGCCACAGACTTCATCTTCTAAGGCCTGTCTGCTCAGAGGATTTTTACCACAGTGCTTCCACCCTCACCCTCAGTCCCTCTTCCTCCTGCTCCTGTCCTTGCCGATATCCACCCTTTCCTCTTGACGCCTTGCTAATTCCTGGCCTTGCTGATTCACAGCCCCTGTTCTTACCTTAGTTCTTGGCATCTGTTCTTCAGCAGCTCACAGCTTCTGACTCTGCTTCTAGCTTCGTTCCTGAATTTTCACTGAAGTTCTGGGCTCCATCCAGTAGCAGGAGTTGATCAGTGCAGGTAGTTCTGGGACTTCTGCTGCTACCTCCATCAACCAACCTCTGCCACTAAGTAAAGCCCGGTCAATCTAAAAGTACTGTACTGAGGTGAGCACTGTAATTTTTAAAACAATTTAATTATGTAGTGTACTGTATTTCTCTTATATTTGGTGATGTATTTTAATTTGTAAGTTATTTCAGCTAGAAATGTACAGTGCTATACATGTGTGGCACAGCATTTCAACTTGTACATTTTTTTTTCCAAGTGAGAAATATCCGAAAGAACATAACTCTGACTTTAACATTGATTCAAATGGGAACCTATGATTCACTTAAAGTCGCCATTTTCAGAAATGCAACCACAGCACTAAGTGAGGACTTACCGTGCTATTTGAATTTGGAAATGTTAGGCCTAAGCACACTCCTGCATTAGCCTACAGTTTACAGAAACAGTTTCAAACAGAGATCACTGCATAACAGTCAATATACCCTCTCAAAACAAAAACAGAATTACCTGGAAAAACTCAGCAGGTCTGGTAGTATTGGCAGAGAAGAAAAGAGTTGATGTTTCGAGTCCTCATGACTCTTCAACAGAACTGAGTGAATATTAGGATAGGGGTGAAATATAAGCTGGTTTAAGGTGGGGGGGGTGTGGCGGGAGAGAAGTGGGGGTGGCGGCGTGGTTGTAGGGACAAGCAAGCGGTGATAGGAGCAGATAATCAAAAGATGTCACAGACAGAAGAACAAAGAGGTGTTGAAGGTGGTGATATTATCTAAACGAATGTGCTAATTAACAATGGATGGCAGGACACTCAAGGTCCAGCTCTAGTGGGGATGGGGTGGAAAGGCTAACAGGGCATAAAAGATATAGATTTAAAAATAATGGAAATAGGTGGGAAAAGAAAAATCTATATAAATTATTGGAAAAAACAAAAGGAAGGGGGAAGAAACGGAAAGGGGGTAGGGATGGAGGAAGGAGTTCAAGATCTAAAGTTGTTGAATTCAATATTCAGTCTGGAAGGCTGTAAAGTGCCTAGTCGGAAGATGAGGTGCTGTTCCTCCAGTTTGCATTGGGCTTCACTGGAACAATGTAGCAAGCCAAGGACAGACATGTGGGCAAGAGAGTAGGGTGGAGTGTTAAAATAGCAAGCGACAGGGAGGTTTGGGTCTTTCTTGCGGACAGACCGCAGGTGTTCTGCAAAGCGGTCGCCCAGTTTACGTTTGGTCTCTCCAATGTAGTGGAGACCACATTGGGAGCAACAAATGCAGTAGACTAAGTTAGGGGAAATGAAAGTGAAATGCTGCTTCACTTGAAAGGAGTGTTTGGGCCCTTGGACGGTGAGGCGAGAGGAAGTGAAGGGGCAGGTGTTGCATCTTTTGCGTGGGCATGGGAAGGTGCCATAGGTGTGGGTTGAGGAGTAGAAGGTGATGGAGGAGTGGACCAGGGTGTCCCGGAGGGAACGATCCCTACAGAATGCCGCCGGGGGGTGAAGGGAAGATGTGTTTGGTGGTGACATCATGCTGGAGTTGGTGGAAATGGCGGAGGATGATCCTTTGAATGCGGAGGCTGGTAGGGTGATAAGTGAGGACAAGGGAGACCCTATCATGTTTCTGGGAGGGAGGAGAAGGCATGAGGGCAGATGCGGGGGAGATGGGCCGGACACGGTTGAGGGCCCTGTCAACGACCGTGGGTGGAAAACCTCGGTTAAGGAAGAAGGAGGACATGTCAGAGGAACTGTTTTTGAAGGTAGCATCATCAGGACAGATGCGACAGAGGCGAAGGAACTGAGAGAATGGATGGATTCCTTACAGGAAGCGGGGTGTGAGGAGCTGCAGTCAGGTAGCTGTGGGAGTCGGTAGGCTTGTAATGGATATTGGTGGACAGTCTATCACCAGAAATTGAGACAGAGAGGTCAAGGAAGGGAAGGGAAGTGTCAGAGATGGACCATGTGAAAATGATGGAGGGGTGGAGATTGGAAGCAAAATTAATAAATTTTTTCAGGACCCGACGAGAGCATGAAGCAGCACCGAAGTAATCATCGATGTACAGGAGAAAGAGTTGTGGGAGGGGGCCAGAGTAGGATTGGAACAAGGAATGTTCTGGCCTTTATTACTAAATTACCCACAATAGAATCATTGAAAGATTTATGGCGTAGAAAGAGGCCATTTGACCCATCCCGGCCGAAAAGAGGCTACCCAGGCTAATCCCACCTTGCAGCTCTTGGTCCATAGTCCTGTAGGTTATGACACCTCAGGTGTACTGTAAATGCTCACATATAAGATGATTACCAAAATATGACCATAAGCCTCAGAAAAAGTCTATGACATTAGGATCAATATTACCTACCTCTTACCTACCTACATTTTGGCAAGTGTCTGCAAACTTTGTGTATTTTCTCACTTGAACCATTCCTATTGGCTATTGCCTCATTCTTCTTACTCCATGATATTTAACCCATAGAACTTCCTCCCAACTTCAGTGCTAGTATGCACAGCTGATTTTAAATCTCTTCCAGTATTGATTAGCTGGGCTGGCCCTGATTTTAAATCAGCAGGAACCTGAATTGAAAAGGGGCTGCGTTCTGGGTGGGGGTGTTGCGTGTGGGGGGGGGGGGGGGGGGGTGGGGTGGTGGGCAGTGCAGTAAGATGGCAAGTTAATGTGGTGGAGCTGCATGGCAACAGTTAAATGGAAACCACCACTTTTTTGCTACTGCTACTCAATCCATCATTTTAGGTGAAATTGTTCCAGCGACAGAGAAATCAGCCAGAAAAGGAGAGTTAAAATCTGTGTTAGACAACCCCTTTAGCTTTAGCTGTAACGTTACATAATGCACGAATGTGGTGTGCAAGACTGAGCCACTGAAGTTGCCAGCTCACTAACAGTATTAAAATAAGATTTTAAAAAAGCACAAGATAAGGAGCAGGTATCTGGATATGAAAATAGGAAAAAATGGGTTAAAATGGGTTTCAATGTCAGAAGCTGAGCTCCATAATGCTTCAAGCAGCAACATTTCCATACATTTTTTATAGGACCCCAGCCTGGCAAAATATTATGAACTTAAAATGGATTTTAGCTAGCTATGTCCTTAAAAGCTTTGCTTTTTATGGAGAAAAGGGACAGTGAAAAAATATATCTACTTTTCAATGAGAACTATGTGTTTGTTGCAATGTTCTGTCTGCATTTACAAACTGATTGCTTCAATTGCCTGCAAACTTTCAAACTTGTATTGATTACACAAGGATCATTTTTTTCAGAGTAAGTTTTGTGAATGTACATTCCTGGTGTGTTTTACCCCATTCACCCCAGTGAACCATAAAGGACAAAGGCAGGCTTCTTCTGACCTATTCAGATATGCATACCAATGTCCAAGTATGCGATCTTCAGTTGTGAGATGCAGTCACATCTGCCTTTCTTTCCTCCACAGAATATGGGAGTACCACAGGAATGCTCAAAGGAATTTTCCAATGTATTTGCTGCAAATAAAATAGCAGCTGTCAGTAAGATTTTCTGGGGCAGAACATGGGAAAATCAATTTTGCAATTTTTAAAAGCATGTCAGACACTATCAGGATATAATGTAACAAGGAGAATGCAGGTACAGAGATCCAAACAGCAATAAACCTTTATTGTCAATACAAAGCAGTCAAGCACACTGTTAAGAAACAGACCTCATAGATTAAACCAAAAATACCAGCAGTCTGCTTTAATTAGGTCAGCAACATTAAAGGAGTGACCAGCTCGGCAAAACACATGAAGTCAATGTGAGACCAATTTGCACATGAAATTGTCTGAAAATAAGAGCAGTGCTGAAGCACCAGGACTCCTGTTGCAAGGCCTCCAAAAAATGTGATAAATCTTTGGTCACTGAACTCAACAACGTGCGAAATGACCTGCCCAGCACTACGAGGGAGAATACTAGCCTACTGCTGAATTGGCACTATAGAGACCAGAAGAAACTTCCCTGTTATATATACAATACATTGACAATATTAATTGAGTTTATTCTCACATGGAAACAGTACAGTTGGAAATTGGCCTGCACTAGCATTGGAAAACCCATACCTTGGTCAATGGATTCATGACATAAAATCATATACCACACCCCTGAGCTAAGCATACGTTTTTCTTTAAGGATGAACACAACTATGTCATGCTAGAAATCCTATGTTATTATTATACCACTTTCAAATCTAACCATCGTGACATGGAACGTGGCAAGTGATTCTTATGCGATTGTCAGCATACACCAAGAGTCAGGCTCTCCATATTATTTCTATGTTGTTTCTGTCCTCTAACTATGTTGAGTAATCCCCCTCACTGTCATCCAAAGTAAGTTCCCATGCAGATGAACTCTTTTAGATTCTTTGTGGCAGCCATATTGCTTGGAGCTGGGATCCTCCACCTTTCCGCAGAAATATAGGAGTATCACAAGAATGCTCAAAGGAATTTCCATACCCAGGAATATGTTTGTTGCAAAGCAGTTGTCGGCAAGATTTTGTGGGGAAAGAATTTGGGAAAATCTATCTTTTAACCTACGCCTAGAAGAATAATTCATATGTATTCCCCTTACCTCTATGTCTCCTTGAGCCTCAAACCACCTCATATACCCTGCAATCCTCTGTCACCAATATGCTTCTCACCATTAGCAGGCACTCCTTCAGACACCTCTCTCTGCAACTTCTCTCAACATCTCCACCTTGTCATCTCCCACCCTGCCTTCAAAAAGTTCTCAGTTCTTTTCCTGTTTTGTCTTCTGATCAGTGTCCACTTGCTACTTATTTGTAAATCAAAGTGCGGCACTCTTCTAGATGTAATCAGCCCCATTTGAAATTTCAGTTATTGCTGTTGGGAAGTGCTTATTTTTCCAATGAACATACAAAATAGGAGCAGGAGTCAGCCATTCAGCCCCTCGAGCCTGCGCCGCCATTCAATAAGATCATGGCTGAACTGAATGTAACCTCAAACCACATTCCTGCCTACCCCCGATAATCTTTCGCCCCCTTGTTAATCAAAAATCTATCTAGCTCTGCCTTAAAAATATTCAAAGGCTCTGCTTCCACCACCTTTTGAGGAAGAGAGTTCCAAAGACTCACAGCTTTCAGAGAAAAAATTCTCCTCATCTCTGTCTTAAATTAGTGACCTCTTATTTTTAAACAGTGACCCCTAGTTCTAGATCCTCCCACAAGAAGAAACATTCTCTTCACATCCACCCTGTCAAGACCCCTCAGGATCTTAAATGTTTCAATAAAGTTGCCTCTTACTTTTCTAAATTCCAGTGGATACAAGCCTAACCTGTCCAGTCTTTCCTCATTAGACAACCCACCCATTCCTGGTATTAGTCTAGTAAACCTTCTCTGAACAGGTTCTAACACATTTATAATCTTTCTTTTAATAAGGAGACCAGTACTTACACAGTACTCCAGATGCGGTCTCACCAATGCCCTGTACAACTGAAGCATAACCTCCCTACTTTTGTAATCAATTCCCTTCACAATAAATGAGAACATTATATTAGCTTTCCTAATTACTTGCTGTACCTGCATACTAACCTTTTGTGATTCATGCACTAGGACACCCAGATCCCTCTGAATCTCAGAGCTCTGCAATCTCTCACCATTTAGATAATAAGCTTCTTTTCTATTTTTCCTGCCAAAACGAACAATTTCACATTTGCTGATGGGAAGTGCTTATTTTCTCAATGAACATACAAAATAGGAGCAGGAGTCAGCCATTCAGCCCCTCGAGCCAGCGCCGCCCATGCACTTAACATATCTATGTCACTTTGTAGCCTCCTTACATCTTCTTCACAATTTACTTTCCTACCTATCTACCACAGTGGAGCCATCAACTCCTTATCAGTGTGAACAGTGATTCCATAAGAGTAAGAGAGAACATTTCTAGTTCAGGCATTGATCAGCCTTCCAATTCCTCTGTACTACACCACATGGACACAGTTCTGAGAAACATCAAGGTCAAAAAATATATTAGGTCAGCTTTTAGTGCAGATTGAATCTATTAGCATGTGATTCGCCCTTGCATATTTAGGTTTTTATAGTTTTTTTGCATGGAAAGTTACTAAAAGTGCAAGCTGATAACATTACAGTGAGTGTCTACAAAAAATTACACTACAGAAAAGGAGGGATAAAATTAGAGTGACCATGTTCTATAAAATATGGAATGGATTGGTGGGGATCGATGGAAAGAAGTACCTGGGACTCTCTGGCAATGACAAATGCTAGGTTGTCATCCACACAAAGCACAAACTGCAAAGACCATTTGCTTCCAAGACAGTGTATCAACAATCTTTTTTCCCAAGGACAATCCCACAATGGAACAAACTGCCAAAGGAAATAGTCACAGCTCCATCACTTGAAATCTTCAAGGCCTATCTTTAGATTATTTCAAATTAGAAGTTTTCATTATTGGGATTACCATCTCAGCAGGTCGAGCATGGTTTAGCCAGCAATAACCATATAAATGTTGGTGGAAAGCAGACATTAGACTGTAATGCTGACACAACTAAAGCAGAAACAGAAGAGAATATGGGGATTAGGGACTTGAGTGAACATGGCAAGCAACTGTGTATATCTTTCAAACATCACACTAAAGGATTGTGAAATAAACAGCACAAGGACTAAAAAAGGAAGGGAAAATTAGGGTGAATCAATCCATTGTCAAATCTGGCACAGAAAGAGAAATAAAGAGAGGGAAAGAAAAAATGGATTAAAAGAGAAAGAAAAAATGGGTAAAGCAAATAAAAACATTAAATTTGACATTTTAAATTCTCTAACAGCAATTTAAAGAGAAATGAAACTCCACTTTCTCATAGTTAAAATTTACAGCAGCAGAAATGTTGATTGGCACTAATTAACAATGATCACATTGTTCAAGTGGAATGGACAACACTTACCTTTCAGTGGTGAGTTCATGCCTCACCTTGCTTCACATCATTCAATACAATTGAATGGTGGGGCAGAGAGTGAGATGCCATTTTCCTGAAGTGAACAGTGAATGATGCAACTCAGGCAGCAACTTTTGGATTTTTGATTTACCCCTCACCTGAAATCAGGGTACTATTTGTGCCTAAATAATGACAGATGCCATTAGCCTCACTATTACCTTGACAGGAAAATTTGGGTCGTTTTCTCATGTGACTTAAATTTTTTTACATAGAATGTATAGCACAGAAGCAGGGCATTCACTTCAACTGGTCCATACTGGTGCTTATGTTCCACAGAAAACTCTACCCGGCTTACTCTCACTCTAACAACATATCCTTCTCTTTCTCCTTTGTGCTTGTCTAGCCTTCTTAAATGCATCAACACTATTCACTTCCACTACTCCATATGGTAGTGAGTTCCATATTCTAACCATTCCCCAAAGTTTCTCCTGAATTCCCCTTTAGATTTATTAATGACTATCTTATATTGATGGCCCCTAATTCTGGTCTCCCTACAGGTGGAAATAGTTTCCTCATATATTCCCTGTCAAAAGATGCCAATGACATTGAACGTGGTTGACTGTTCAATGGGCAGACTGAACTGTGGGAGATGTAAGCCAACAGTTGGGTGGCAATAAATCATTTAAAAGAAAAATGTGGAGGTTAGAAATAGGATTGCAATTGTAGAGCATTCTCCATACTACAAAAATAAAATACTGCAGATGCTGGAAATCTGAAGTAAAAACAGAAAATGCTCAAAATCACAGCTGGTCTGGCCAGCATCTGTTGAGAGAGAAACAGTTACTGTTTCAGGTCGGTGACCTTTCATCCAACCTTTCTCTTGCACTATGCTTTACCTGTCCTGTTAAGAGCCCATGAAATTATTTTCATAATTCTCCCTTGTTTATCCTTGATCCATGTACTGATGAACAAGGCCCTTATGAGGATTTATAGTTTATATGTTGCCGATTAATGTGAAATTATTATTCATAATAGCTGTCACTAAAATTAGGAAATCAGATTTTGATTCCTTAGGTAATGCAGCAACTATAACTACTGTCAATATCAAACATGAGCTAAAGCAGCTCCAGATCACTAGAACAATACAGATTCCTATGAATAACCAACCTACTGGCAAGTGGCCAGACTCAACCGCTACACTCAGCTCTGCCCAATCCTTTTATTTCCATTCATATGAAAATGGGCTTCAAAAATTGCATTAAGTGCCATAATCTGGAACAGCATCTTTTACAAAAGCAGTTAACAACAGAAGACATTTGATTCTGGTTCTTGTGTTTATACTACATAATTGGGTTGTATTTCAAAGCTGTTGAAATTGAACACACAAATTCTACTTTTTGACTTGTTTAAAAGATATGTAAATTGAATTTGATGATACTCCTGTGAACTGCTTTGGGACATTTTACCATGTTAAAGGCACTATATAAATGCAAGTTGTTGTCATCTCCTAAGTATTGACCTCCACCCCCCCTTCGAATCTGTCGTCATCACGTATCTCCTCAAAAACCCACCCCTTAACCCATTTGCCCGTGGAAAACATCTCTTGCCCCAAATCAAACCCTCTTTTCTCTTCAAAGCCCTTGAACGTGTTGTTGCCTCCCAAATCTCTGGTCCTTGCCACAAACTCCATTGTTAGTCCCTGTCCTAGCAATTATCTGAGGTTGAACCAGATTGTTCACAACATTGATGTTGTATTTGATCCCAAGATGAGCTTCCGATCATATACTTGCTCCATCGCCAAGACTGTCTAATTCCACCTCTGTAACATTGGCTGACTCCACCCCTGCCTGAGGTGATCTGCTGCTGAAACCCTCATCCATGCCTTTGTTCACTCTATGACTAATCCAATGTTCTCCTGGCTGACCTTCCATCTTCCACCCTGCAGAAACTTTGCCTATATCTTAACTTGCACCAAATCTCATTCACCCATCATCGCTGTGCTTGTTGACCAATAAAAATTCCCAATCTGGCAACACCTCAATTTTGAAATTCTCATCCTGTTTTCAATCCCTCATTGACTTATTCATATAATCCCATTTGGAAACCCACGATTGAGTTTGCCTTCACCACTCACTCATGCAGTGTATTCCGGATTCTAATCCTTCGATGCATAGAAAGTTTTTCCTCATGTCACTGTTGGCTCATTTGTCATTCATCTTACATCAGTGTCCTCTGGTTCTCAGCCATTCCGCTACTGGTACCGGATCTTCCCACTATCTACTCTGTCAAGAACCCCCCTAATGATTTTGAAGACCTCTATCAAATCTCCTCTCAACCTTCTCTTCACTAATAAGAGCAGTTCCAGCTTCTCCAATCTATCTAATTAACTGAAGTCCCTTATTTATAAAAAAACAGAATTCTGTATGACTTTTTAAGCACTTCATCAAAGCGCCCCGCCACCTTCAATGATACTCCCAGGTCCCTCTGCTCCTGCACTCCCTTTAGAATTGCACCCTTTATTTTATATAGCTTCTCTTCATTTGTCCTACCAAAATGTATCACTTCACACTTTTCATCCTGCCAGTGGATGAGGTTTCGTAAAGGCTGCTTGGACTATTCACCCGCCTGCCAACCATAAAGTAGGACGGGCAGGGGAAAATTCAATTAAATTAATTAATCAATGGGCTTAACAGCCCTCTTAATTGTAGGTGGGCGCGCTGCCTACTCCCACATGCTCCCACTGACCAAAATATCGCGTGAGTGTACAATGACAACAGGACATTTGCCCGACGTCATCGTGCACTATTTACCTCCCATTCAGGTCAGGCACGCGTCCTCCCAATGAGAGAAAAATTCTGCCCAATGTTTCAACTATATCCCCTTTCAATAGGGTCTGAATCTTTGGCTGGCGGGTGGTTGTGAGGTCCGCTCACCAAGGCATAAAATGACGCATGGTGATGCTGGGCATGCATCCCAACATCACCGTGTGTCATTTAGATTTTCAGTTCGGCTGGTGCGGAGCCGGCTCGGCTACGCGCCTGCCGATCTATCAAAGGCCTAGTAAGGCCATTTAAATATAAATTAAGCTAATAAACTGAGCTGCCCGTCTAACTTTAAGGCTGGCGGGCAGGCGAAGGACTCAGGCGGCCTTCGCACTTTTCATGGAACATCATCCACAGGTGGTATGAGGTTTCATGAAGTGTTTATAAATTGAATAAAAAATTTTATAAAAGTTCATTGACATGTCCCAGCTCATATGACATTATCACATGAGGGGACATGTCTTAAAATGTTTTCTTTTCTTTATTAAAGTTTTGGGAGCTTAAAGAGCATGAAAGAGCGCAGGCCCCGACTCAGGGAACCCTCCTCCACCCACACAGGGAGCACTTAGTGCTTCTGGTTGCATGTCATGCTGGGCGGGTCTTAATTGGCCCACCCACATAAAATGGTGGTGCGAACCCAATCAGGGGCACTGATCGTGTCTGCGCCCGCCCCCGTGCGACACCCCCGAAGGGGGGGACAATTCTCCCCTAGGTCTTTGGCAGCATCTTCTTCGTTGGTAAAGACAGATGCAAAATACTCATATAGCATGTCAGGCATGCTCTCTGCCTCCATGGATAAAATTTTTCCTATGGCGGGCGGACTGGGTGGGAGTAGTTGGGGGAGGGCATGGGGCCGATCGCAATCAGCTGTGCGCCACCATTTTACACGAGCGGGTCAACTAAGGCCCGCCCAGCGTAATGCACGGCTGGTAGCGCTCTGTGCGGGTGGGGGGAGGAGGGAGAGTTAGGGCCTGCAGCAATCTCCCTGAGACACAGATCTGCCTCAGGGAGATTAAGTTGTTAATAAAACTTTTTTATAAATAAAGTGAAAAATTATTTAAACATGTTCTCTGATGTGACAGTGCCATATGAACTGGGACATGTTTGTGAATTTTGCAAAATTTATTTAATCATTTTATAAAACCATCAGAAAACCTCCCGTGGATGAGGTTTCTTGACAAACGTGAAGGCCGCTTGGGCTCTTCGCCTGCCCGACAACTTTAAGGTAGGACGGGCAGATCTGTTAACTTTAATTACTTTTTTAATGGCCTTTAGTGGGCCATTGACAGTCCAGTGGGCACACAGCCACCTCTGGCGTGCTCCCGCCAAATGAAATATTGAAATGACACGTGATGTCAGGACGCATGCCCGACATCATCGCGCGTCATTTTACGCATCGGCCCGTCCCCGCATGCCGACGGCAATATTCTGGCCCATGTGTAAGTCCCATTTTTGGTTTCTAACTAGCCCCAGCCCTACCCCTCCTCTTACTAACCTTTTACTGTTTTTCTGCTTTTTATGTCAGCTGCCTGTTTCTTTTCATACTCTCTCTCTTTGCTTCTATTATTTCCTTTTTCACTTTGTATATTCAACCTGGTACTCACTTGTATTATCAGTCTGTTATCTTTCATATGCACCCTTTTTCCTCAATATTTAATGTTTTATCCTAGGGACTGAAAGGGGAATGGAATACTTTTGCAAATCAAACTCTAAAATTCAAGCAACTGTTAGAAGTTATTTTGTGGAGGGAGGAACAATATTAAAGTGTTAAGAAGGATGTTCTGAGTTGGTTGAATCTCAATGAATCAGGTTCTGATGTGCACAGCTAATCTAGTCTGCTAATGTTACGTGTGCAGTGACAGCTACCGTGATAGGATAGATGAGGTATTTGAAATTTCTTGCTAGAATATGTTACATGTACCACTTGTGGTGCCATTCAAGTGAGTGCAAATATTACTGAACTTAATAAGTTCAGGCAATGCTTATTAAAAACAGAGATATAAGGGCAATTTACTTTTTGGCTCAAGATCAGGACAAATGTTCCCTAATATCTGAGATTTTAGCTTTTGCACAAATGGTAAAAGATTACAATTTAAGTAGGAAAATAATCAAATTTTCAAACAAAGCAATTGCTCTGCATTAATTCTTGCTATTCATGTCATATGTGCCAGTTGATTGAGCAGATAACATTTGGACAGTTTTAATGTCCTTGTTATCCCCTAGAAGCTGCATGGAGTGAGAATGAGAAGTTTCTTGTTTTACTCACCAATAACTGCAATACATACAACGGCCAGTTACAGCAAAGACTAAACACTGAAACAAATGCGGAGTAAATCATTCTCACAACATATATTTCTCCCTGCTTTAGTTGTGGCTGCATTTCCCTAGACACATGCCAGAAGGTGTATATAATACTAACACCATCGAAATCCTATATTCCAAACAGCTATGGAAGTTATATCAGGCACACATTTACCTGGAACTCAGTGAAGGCTCCTGAACAGGATCAACTAAACCTATTCAGTCTTTTGCTCATCCCCAGTTTGGATACTGATGTTACTTCCATCTCAAGAGTCCTGCTTACTGAGAGGATGGTGTGATTCAACAAATACTCTATTTTAACCTTAAGGAAATCGATATCAGTAACACATGTTAGCTCTGGAAATGTCTCAATTTTTAAAACTTTCAACCTTTTTGTCAAATAACTTCCTGGCCTCACCCTTCCCAATCTCTGTAAGATCCTCCAGTCTTACAACCCACAAAGATCTCTGCGCTTCTCCAATTCTTACTACTTGCGCATCCCCGATTTTCATTGCTCTTCTATTGATGGCAATGCCTTCAGTTGCCTGAGGCCAAGGCTCTGGAATTTCCTCCCTAAACCTCTCTCCCTCCTCAACAATGGATTCTAGCTTTTTCCCAATGACAGATGTTACACTTACTGGTCTATAGCTTCCTGCTTTCTGTCTCATTCCTTTCCTGAATAGCGGTGTCACATTTGCTGGTTTCCAATCCACTGGGACCTTTCCAGCATCTAGGAAATTCTGGAAGATTACAACCAATGCATCCAGTGACTGAGCCACCACTTCTTTTAAGATGCTCAGATGCAGGCCATCAGATCCAGGTGACTTGTCAACCTTTAGTCCCATTAGTTTTCCCAATACTTTTTCTCTAGTGGTTGTGAATGTTTTGAGTTCCTCCCTGTGTTTTGCTTCTTCATTTTCTACAATCCTTGGGATGCTTTTTGTGTCTTCTGCTGTGAAGACAGATACACAATACTTGTTTGAAGCCTCTGTTGTTTCCTTGTTCCTCATTATCAACACCTCAGTCTCATCCTCTAAGGGACCAATACAGTTTAGCTATTTTTTTCCTTCTTATATACTTGTAGAAGCTTTTACTGTCTGTTTTTGTATTTCTTGCTAGTTGCCTCTCATACTCCAATTTCACACTCTATTATTCTCTTAGTCATCCCTTGCTGGTTTTTAAAATGTTCCCAACCTTCTGGCCTACCACTAATCTTCACGGCATTGTACATCTTTTCTTGCAATTTGATACTTAACTTCCTTAGTTAGCCCCAGATGGTATTTCCTTCTCATAGAGTCTTTCTTTCTCAATGCTAAACGTTGGGCAGAATTTTCCCATTGGCATGCGGGGGTGGGCCCCGCACATCCGCACGTAAAATGATGTACAGTGACATCGGGCGCGCGTGCCGATATCACCTCGCGCCATCGCAATATTTCGCTGGGCAGGCGCGCGATGATGTCGAACGCATGTCCCCAATTAATTAATGGGCCACTTAAGGCCCTTGAGTGTTCAATCGATGCCGATTTTTCGGCACCCATGCAATCTTTGGGTCGGCGCACGGGTGCAATGGGCAGGCAGGTAGAACACATTTGTATTAAACTTACCACTGGAGTCCTGAATGTGCACAGTCAAGTATTTATTTTTGAAAGTTTTTCAAACTTGCCTGTGTGATCTGCAGTACTCCAAAACACATTCCAGCTGCTTTTTCTGGACTCTTAACCTTCAGGTCAGCACTCTGCAGTGTGGAATCTTTTTTGGGCCTGTAGGTTTCAGGAAGCCTTCCCTTAGCCTCGGAATGGGAGCTGAGCTGCCTACTGGAGGCACCTCTTCTGAGGACGAAGGGAGGGCTAGAAGGGGGAGGAGGCCAGGAGTACACATTCAGCCTCCAGGGGAGCCACCTTTTGGAGGAGAGGCGCAGACACAAGGAGTGAAGGGCCAAAGGAAGTCCAAGGCGGAAGGGGCTGCAGAAGATGCCACTATCCTGCTGCTAGGGTATACAGGCGGCAAAGCAGCTACCTCAATATGTCTGAGATGCAATGCTGAAGGAGGCTCCGTCTCTCAAGGGAGACAGTCAACCATATCTGTCAGATGATTGGCCCTGAGATCTCCCCTAACTGTGTGGGTGGACACCCCATGCCAGTGGCTCTAAAGGTCACAGTTGCCCTCAACTTCTATGCCTCTGTCTCCTTCCAGGGCTCGGTGGGTGATCTTTGCGTTGTCTCCCAATCAGCTGTTCACACTTGTGTCAAGCAAGTTACAGATGCTCTGTTCAGGCA
Organism: Carcharodon carcharias; assembly: GCF_017639515.1. Lineage (NCBI taxonomy): Eukaryota > Metazoa > Chordata > Chondrichthyes > Lamniformes > Lamnidae > Carcharodon > Carcharodon carcharias. The sequence goes on from NC_054471.1 coordinate 74,785,951, forward strand.
TGCATTGACCTTCAGCCACTTCAGTTGGGACCAGGCAAGCCAGGCACAGTGAGCCAGAGGCTTCATGGCCATTGCTGGCTTCCCCTGCATCCAGGGTGCAATAGACTGCATACATGTGGCCATCAAGGCACCAGCAGATGAGCCCGGTGCCTTCATCAACAGGAAGGGATTCCACTCAATGAATGTGCAGATAGTGTGTGACCACAGGATGCTGATTTTATAAGTCTGTGCAAGGTACCCAGCTCCCATGAAGCCTACATCCTCAGACATTCCCAGGTGCCGGCGCTCTTCAGTGCTCCAACCCAGCTGGATAGATGGCTGGTGGGTGACAAGAGCTATTCCCTCAAAGGGTGGTTCATGACGCCTCTCCGCCATCCAAGAACAGAAGCTGAGCAGCGGTACATAGGAGCCATGGCACCACAAGGGCTGTGGTGGAGAGAACCATCGGTCTTCTGAAGATGCACTTCCGATGCCTGGACCGCTCAGGGGCACTCCAGTAGCACCCAGATCTTGTCTCGGCGATAGTGATTGCATGCTGCGCTCTTCACAATCTTACGCTGGAAAAGGGGGGAACTGTGGACGATGAAGATGTTGACGCAGTGGCTGCAGCTGCACACGATGAGTCCAGCAATGAGCACGAGGATGCGCATGCACAGGGAAATGCTGAGTGGATAGGCGCTGACCTGGGCATACTGCAGGGAGGCAGGAACACCCGGGAGGCTTTAATCCAACGAGCCTTCAGTTAGCACACCACAGATGGTCCACCAGGACAAGCCTGGGCTGTCAACTCGATACTTGACACTTAAGTGCAAAAATCTGCCAGGTTAGCAACACTAACTTAAGGGCCTTGTTAATAAAGCTGAATGTCCAACAAAGCACTCATTACAGTTTTGGAAACCATACACATGCAGAAGAAAAGAGGCACCCTCAGCCATGGTGACATGTCTAAATTTAATGTGCCAAGCAAAGCAACTTATTACAAAAAAAAGACAATAGTGTTACAAATCAAATAAATTCATAAGGACCTCATCTAGGGCCAACACAAAAGCACCAGTGAAAAACCCATGATGTGCCTAAGGTGCCTTATGCTTTCGTTTCTGGGTGCTTCGTCTTTGTTTTGCCCCCATCGCTCAGAGTGGCACCTGAGACAGCCTGCTGACTCTGCTGTCCTGTTGGTCTTGACAACCTTGGCAGTCATCCTCTGGCCTGTGGAGCCTGTGTTGGCTCCACCCAGGAGGGAACTGCCAGTTCAACAGCTGGAACCTTCCCAGTCGTTGCAGCCTCACCAGATAATGTGGTCACTGGGAGAGGGACAGAGGATCTGCCACCCTCATCCTGAGCGCCCTGAGAGGAGCTCGCAGTGACGACAGGCAGCTGCTGTGCTGATGTGAAGTCGCATCAGACCTCCCTGCTTACTGTGGATGGATGGGCACCGAGCTGGGAAACATGATGCCCACACCATCTCCCACAGTGGCACTGACCATCTGAGGTCAATGCCAATGTGAGGGCTTGCTGGTCAGAACACATCCCCAGGAAGCCCTGACAGGTGTCCTGGAGGAGCCTCTCCACGAGAGTCACCATTCTCTCCATGGAGTACGCATGGTGCTCGGACATGAGGCTCATTGCTTCTGTGAGCGTCCGTGTAGACTCCTTCGCTATGGAGACCAAGCCAAGCATTGCCTCATGTATCTCCACCAGATGCTCTCGCACACCCGGCCGCATTTCCTGCCCGTGCTGTGTTGTAGACGACTCCAGAGGTATATCATCACGCAACGACTGAGCATGTGCCTGGTCCCTTGCAGTCCTCCAACTGCTGGTGCCATTGGCACTCTCTGTCTCTGCCAGTTCCTCCAGTGGCTGTGAAGTGCCCTCACCGCTGTGCCCTGGGACACTAGCCATTGTTCGAACTCCCACCGAGGTGCTGGTATCTGCGCTGGTGCCTCCTGGCAGAGATGGTGAGACGCTGGTGAGACTTCAGGGCACTCAGGTGTGAGAGGGGGTATCTGCTGCTTCTCCTCCCGGCCCTGCTCCGATGATGCTGAAAGGAACAACAAGGACATTGGATCACTTAGTGCGGAGACAATGACAAAGCCCATCCCTGTCCCCTGGATCATTATGCACTCATCCTTCCATAACCAGTGGTCAAGCCATGTTGGAAAATTAAATCATTTAAACATTCGGCACTGCTATGGATGTTGGGAGAACAATGCTGATCTCACTGCTGGGCGTAAATACCTGGCCATGGCACCCCAGCCTCACTGACACCAGTAGAGCTGGGCTCGTGGTGCCTCTCCAGATCCAGGGCCTCCTGCTCAAAGCGGCTAAGAATGGTGATCTGCGCCTGGCTGCCGCCAGTCCTCACACGCTCTGCCACGTTATGAGCATTCATCTCCTGAAAAGGAGAGAAGAGCATTGATTAGTGCAAATTGCACATGGGCTTTGTTCGCACACAGCCCACCCCAACCAGAGTGGGACATATCAGGGCTCCAGTGCCTCCTCACCCCACCGCTGCCAAACACTTACACAAAGATGCTAGGCCTGCTCCCCAACACCCCAACCCCCTCCGCCCCCTCCTTGGACACATGCTGCCTGCATCACATTAGTCACCATATAGTATATCCTTCCATAGCAAGGAGGAGCAAGCACATGGAGCACAGAGAGTGGCAGATGGTTCGTTGCCATGCCACCTTGAAGCTCCCCTCCCAACATCTCATCACCCTGACTTAGACATGTCCTAACACAGCATTAGGTGCAGCTCCTCCATGTTGCCCCCACATCAATCATGTGGGATTCAGTGTACCACGTGCTGCGAGGGCAGAACCCATCTCTTCATCACCCTCTCAGCCTGACCTCAGCATGGGCAATATCTGCTGGCCCACCCAGCAAAGGACAAATGCTGTCAATGATTCAATGCATTCACTACACTGAGACTTGGGGGGAGGGGGGAGGAGTGGGGTGTAAGCCGCCCTGCTGGGATAAATGCCCAATGCCAACATGGTACTCACCTTGCCAGCGTCTAGCAAGTCATTGAAGCACTTGTGACACTGGATCCAGGTGCATCACACAATGGAGCTCATCATCTCCACCACCTCTTCCCAGGCACGTTGTGTCATTGGGGGGGGGGGGGGGCGGGGGGGGCCTCCTCCTCCCATCCTGGGGAACCAACACCTCCTGCTGTGCTGCCCCTCCTCCACCATTTGAGCTGGCAGTCTGTGCACACCTGCAGACGCCCGCCCTCTCCCACTATCCTCAGGAGTCGAGAAATACGTTAGGCGGGTCTTAATTGGCCCACCCGCGTAAAATGACGGCGCAGACCCAATCGCCGCCTGCGCCCACTCCAGCAGCACACACACACACACACATACACACACACAAACACACACACACACAACCCCACCCCCCACCCACCCCACCCCCCCGCCCCAACCCCAGACCACCAACCAGAAAATTCAGGCCATTTGCGTTTATTCAGATTGGTCAATGAATTTCAGTGCAAAGTGGTTAAGATAAAATTTTATATAGAATCAATGATGTCACATGATAAGATAATTACTCAGCACGGAATGAACTTCTGAAACCTGCCAACAATGTAAAATTTCAGTTATTGTAACTTAATTCTGCAATGCTTTCTCCTTTAGTTTGGAGGTACTGGGTTGCGCGACCTTTTTTAAACAATGCAGTGGTTGTTTCTAGCCAGGGATGTATCACTGCTTGCCCCGGTCATGCACTTCACATAAGAATCTGATGTAATATGTCACATACATACACTAGACTTTATGTAAACATGCCTGGAGAGGGGGATGATTGTAAAAGTATAACCAGTACAAAGAGACCAGGAATACCATAAAATACACTGAAGCCATTCAAATTCCACTCGAGCTGTTGAGGATTTGAAATCGGATTTTTAAAAACCAGTAAATAACAAGCTAACATCGGTGAAAGTGACCATGAATCTGCTGATTGTTTTAAAACCCCAAATGGTTTCTCCTTCCCTAATCCAAGAACACTGAAACCATGAGCATGATTGTAAATCATTGAATCTCTCAGCACAGAAAGAGGTCTTTCAGTCCATCAGATCAGTGGCAGTTCTTTGAAGGACTTTTTCCATAAGTTCCACTCCTCTGCTATTTTCTCCCATTGCCCTGCAAATATTTTCTTTCCAAGTATTTCTCCAATTTCCTTTTGAAAGTTACTATTGAATTTGTTTCCACCACCCTTTGAGGCAGAGCATTTCAGGTCACAACAACTCGCTGCTTAATAAAACATTTCATCTCATCTTCCTTCTTCTGCCAGCTGGTTACTTCCCCCAGCCCAGCCAAGATTAGCTAACTGAGCACTGAGAAGGGGCTTAATTGGGATACCTACTGAGCAGGGAAATGGCGAATTGCTAAGCTGTCAGGAGATTCTTGAACATGGAGAGAGAGGTAGCAAGGCACAAGGGCTGAAGAATTGTAGGGTACAGGAAAATGATGGCTGAAGTTTCTGTCAGTCAACTGAAGTGGAGATGGAGGTAGGGGTATGAAGAGTAAGCCAGAGTTGGAAGTGCATTCAGGGTTGGATCAAAGTCATGGAAGGATTTGAAAACAAGGACAAGGACTAGGACCACAATACACAATGGTTATATCCATTGGCTTCACTTCGAAACAAATTGTGCTAATTATACCTTTTTAATTCTCCTTACCTTTGGCTGATTGAGATCAGAATGCAATAATTCTGAAATAAAAGCACCTGTGGAGAGAAAAACAGAGTTTCAGACTGATGATCATTTCATCAGTATTTTACTTCTGTATTAAGTACTGTTTCCCTATCTATATAGAGGAAATCTGTAGGAATATACAGAACTATAAGACTTCTTTCACATTTGATATTCACTGAATAACTAAAATCGCAGAAAGATCTAACTTACAAATAAATACAGAACAGACTTGATTAAGATAGTTAATAGCTGAACTGTACAGATCCAGAACATCCCAAGTCTATCTCTCAATCTGTAATGATGGAGTGGTGGTCAAGATGCTGTAGTCTCAGCCCTTATGAATTAGGGATAGGCTTAGTTCACTGAGACAAATCATCAGCTGGATGATGTATGGGAGGGGTGGCCAGTGCCAATGCAACTGAAATTCCACCAGGTTTCAATCGATGGGGATTTCCTTTGATTTGCATACACCCAGCCAATATAATTTAGCTGAAAGTGTGCGGGAAAACCAGCCTGTGTCAGTGTAGTGATCTGAAGAAAATTGATGGAGAAGGGAGGATACAATTACCATTACCAGAAGAATCCTCCAAGTAACCAGATATAATTTTAAAACAACCAATCACAGAGATATAACAAATAATGGGACTAGTGAACTGTGACGTAGATCAGCAAGATGAAGGTTTGTGTCTGCAATTTCCCACACAATAAATTTCTGGTCTCAACTTTCCCAACATTTTGAGGATGTTCCACCTAGGATTTGAAAGAAAATTGAACAATTGCTCATGTATATCTCTAAATAGCTGATTACAGAAGAGCAGCATCTTTCTGGTCTTTCCCTTGGGAAGGAGTGTTTTGTAGTTTTGTATTATTACAGAGATTACAAAATTGAAAAAGACAGAAGAAAAGCATTTTTAACTTAATTTAAACATTTCCAGGAGGCAGCACATGAAAGAAACTAAATAAAGCATTTTTCTGAAATCTAGTCTGAAGCTATTTCCATTTCTGATACCAGAATATACCTTACATTGTGTGTTTATAATGTGAAACCTCTTGTATTAAAAGTGGAGGCCTACCAAACGGAATCATAAAATGTCACCACAAGAGGGCATGGAGCTATTTTTTTGTTTGTCAGTAGATTTAATGAAATACACATCTAAACAAATTAAATACATTCTATTGTGATGATATTACATGAAAATGTCAAACTTCTGTTTTTATTTAATTCATTTTCAAAAGAAGGATGGATATTTTCCACAAAGTTATCTTATGTACAATGTCACCAATTGAATAGAAAGCTCTGCCTTCATTCCTGGCTTGGAATGGCAAGAGATTTGAAGATGAGTTACCAGTTGGAAAGGACTGGCCATGTAAAAAGGGGTCAGTTTTATATTGAGATACATCAGGGATCTGGTTGCTTTTCATGTTGGACCAGATTTTGCTGGAGTGAGGTTCTCTTTTAGTTAGACTCTTCTATCACCCTTCAGCTCAAAATTATTTTTGCACACAATTTGAATGAAGTGTGAGCTGGTGAACATTGGGACCAACAGTCTGGGCCAAACCTTCCGATCTCCAGGTCGTCAGAGACCGGACGTATGACTGAGATGCACATCAGGACCCTGTGAAATTCCTGCTGCGCAGACCATTGTGGGAATTGCCCGGGAAATTTCAACTTCCGATGGGCAACTCCTTTGCTCCCCGGGACCGCCGTGATTGTCTCCAACTCTTAGATCCAGAGACTTGTAACAATTCTGCAACACTTAACTGGGTAGTTACCCAGGAAACTGACTTAATGGGAGGCTGATCTAGTGTGAAACCTGCCAGAGAAACTTAGCCATGATGGAGTAGAGTGGCCACAAGAGGTCGGGCCTCATTCAGAGTTTTTGTTCTTCAGTTGGAACCCTTTGGCTGAAAACTTGTGCTCTCATGATGGCAAGCTTGGAGGCAGGAAGGGCCTTTACTTAGGTGGGATGGTGGCGCACCAGAAGTAAGTTTTGGGCAGCAAGGCCCACGGTTGACCTTCTGGCCCCATCCTGCCGCTGCTGGTACTAACCCAGTTGCAGGCAGGCCTGTCGCCATGCGGTATACATGACAGGTAAAACCATGCAACTTGTCACTTCCCGGGATGGGGCGGGGGGTGGTGGGGGCTGCGTGTGTGTGTGTGTGTGTGTGTGTGTGTGTGTGTGTGTGTGTGTGTGTGTGTGTGTGTGTGTGTGTGTGTGTGTGTGTGTGTGAGGGGGAGTGCGTGGGAGGGTTGTTGGGGGGGTCTCGCGATTAAACTTGCTCAGTGCCTGATTGGAGCTGTACATTGGGTAGGGGGTGGGGGGGGTGGGGCAGCGGCGGTGGTAGTGGCGGGTGGAGGCCGCTGAGAGCCAACCCCCTGTCCCCCTCTCCCTGCGACTACCAAGCCATGAAAGCAACACATCCTCCTTCCTACCACTCCCACCCCCATTTCTTCTCTGTGGCCTGGGTCCCTTGGTGTCTGAGCTTCCAGCAGCAGCCATGGCCTCCCTCGTGGCACTGCTGAGCACGAGTTACCAGACTCTGATTGGCCGGCACTCCTCAGTCGGCGACACCTCCATCCCCTGGGGTCTTGATTCTGGGGAAAGCCTGCTGTTGGTCTTTCAACTGCCTGATTGGCTTGTGGTTCAGCATGCCTTCCCAAAACCAGGCAGTTCTCGCTGGCTCTCCAGCTGGCAGGTGAGACACCCGATGCCCCAACAAGATTCCACCCGTTGCGTAGGAAGAAATCCTGAGACTCCTCTTGCCCTGGCACTCCCTCTTACTCCCCACACAGGATCCTTTTGAGATGATTACCCACCAGCGCTTACTTCATGTCGAGCCTGATCCCCTTGGCTCCTGCTCACTGGATTTGACACCACTCCCGTCAACTTCGAGTGGGACACAGCCTTTAAATTTGGCTGTTCAGTTACAATCAGCTGGGCCTCCATGTTCCTGAAGTCTCAGGGATCTGCACCCAATTTGGGGCTTGCAAGTCTCATAAGGCCGAATCCTCCACTAAAATCAGGAGCAGTGTCTCACAGAGCAATTTACATTCTAGCAACCCAAGAAACAGAATTTACACGTGATAATTCTGTGACTGAACAGTTCCAACAATAATTGTAAACTTAGCTAACTAAGTCATGACTCAATAATTGCCCTTCAGTTTTGAAGTACCACTTTCTGGACAATGTCAAATTGGTCTCAAAGAAGACATGTGCTTATATGGTAAAATTGTTTCAAAATGTTATAAATACCCAGCAGAGTATCTCTAACACAAAAGTTAGCTCCCCGCTGTTGCCAAAGCATGAATCAGATGTGGTGTAAGTGTCACAAGCAGATTCCATTTTTCCATTTTCTAGTATATCTGCACCAAGCAATTGTAATGTTCATGGTAATTAAAATGATTGGAATAGTATGCACTGGCGGGAAGTAAAGACTTAGCTCATCTATGCTTACAAGCCAAAATTGGTCAGTTACATCAGTTTCTAGTATATATGATGGAAGAGTTTAAAATGTCAAGGGAATAAGGCTATGACATCAATTACAGAGCACATAAATTAAAAAATCAAAATTTAACTCTCCCAAACAGAATAAAATAGTTTGTGGGTAAAGATTGTCATTTAAAATGTACTGGTTGCAAGCACTGTAAATTTTACTTACAGGTTTCTTCAGAAATACTGAGACTCTGGATTGTGTTAAGGAGATTGTATCATCTTTAAAGACAGAAAAACTATACCGGGCCAAGTTGGGGATATCAAGTGTGATTGTAGTGATGAACCTGCTATTCTGGTGCTTTTATGGTACAAGTACTGGTCTCAATAGCTGTGGATTCAAATGCACAGCCTGAAGACCCTAACTATACTGGCAGCACACAACACCTCAGGGTAAAAGGAATACTTTTCATATATGCGCACGCAGACATAGGCTTAGCTCTATTTATCAGTTACATTTTAATGTTGGGAAAGAAAGGTTCTAAAGGGGAATTTTCCACTCCAGAGACTAAGCGCAGTGACGGGCGGGATAAGCAGGGTGGGGTATCACACCCGATTTTATGCTTGGAATCTCATTAGTTATGCATTGACAAGCAGCTCTCTGAATCATGTGGCTGGGTGAGCTCTGATTCGTCCACCCAACCATCACCTACTGGAGTCCAAGGTCCTGATGCCATATTTGAATACCACCCGAACCCATACTTTCACTCTCTGCAACCCAGTGCCAACTCTGAGATGGTCCCCAGTATAAAGAAGATCGTAGCCCCGAGGTTTAGCCAAAACTCCCGGGGGGGTTTAATGAAAGGTGTTTGCCAACACCATGATCTTCTCTACCTGAGGGTTAATTCTAGGAGGTCCACCATCCTTATCTCGTTGGCCTCGGAGGTGGCTACAAAGGAGGCCTGTGCCGTGGGCAACCATCAGCAAAATGCCCTGCAGTGCAGGAAGAGGATGAATGATCTCATCCTCACTGGCAGGGTAAGTCAACCTTCAGCTCATTCCAAACTGTCACTCTCATAATGGCATCATGCACTCAAAGGGTTACGTTGCTCAGGAAGCTCACACAATATTAGCGGCTGGAGATATCAGCATTGAATGTCTCTCAGACACTTTAACATCACCAGCGTCTCATCTCTCATGCTGCACAAACAGCATCCTCAGCCCTTACTGGAAAGGGCTCAGCACACAAGTAAGCATGCTTGCTTCCCAACATCTCTTCCATCTCTTCTCATCACATTCCATCCATTTGTCTTCATGCAGGCCAAGCTTGCCCAGGACAAGAGGGAGAGATCCCAGACTGGAGGCGGGACGGCTGACATCCTGGAGCTCAGTCATTTCGAAGAGGATGCTGCCAAGTTGCATAGGAGGGCAGGGCAAGATCTGCCTCTCCCAACAACACAGTACCGATGATCCCTCCATGAGTTGATCACATCCTGACAATCACAGTGAGTGACATGCAATGTATTCAGCCTGCTCATGGAGAGAGAACCTTTCTTCTCTTTTTCTTACAGGTACCAATAGGTCCAGACAGGACACCAGGGTTACCATAAGCCCCAGTTCCCAGGTCACCTCAGAGGGGAATGCTGCAGAAGCTTCAGATGAAGTTCCGTCACTGCGTTCACCTGCACCCTCCACCAGTGCAGAGACACACAGTCCGGTCTGTCATAGATCTAGATTAGGCTCGGGGTCACCTTCTGGAGAACACCTTACTGACACATCTCTGCAGCAGTCAGAGACAGTGACAGCCCAGGGCCGAGGTTTTCCAGCCCTGTTGTGGCCGAATCCGCCACGAGTAATTTGGCAGCCCAGCCACAAGCCCATTGACTTTCAGTGGAAGCATATGATCCTGGCTGCGGGACTCAGAGAACTCCTGGAGAACAGGCTCCCACTGAGTTCAAGTCAGATGATGGGCCTCTGGAAGTGGCCATATCACACATGCTGGAGATCCAACAACAGGCGGCAGAACATCAGGCAGAGTTGCAAAAAGCAGTCAATAGACTGGAGTGGAGGATGGAGAGGTCCATTCGCGTCCTGTACAATGTTGTAGCCCCAACATGCAAGCGCCTTGAGGTCTCCATGGGAAGGGTGGCGGCCACCTTGGAGACCTTGGTCCAGCAGATTCTTCCAGATTTAACCAGGGATTTAACCAGAATAAGGGTCTTATGCTTCAGTTATACAGGGCATTGGTGAGACCGCACCTCGAATAGTGTGTCCAGTTTTGGTCTCCTTATTTAAGGAAGGGTGTAAATGTATTGGAGGCGGTTCAAAGGAGGTTTACTAGATTGATATCTGGAAGGAGCAAGTTGTCTTATGAGGAAAGGTTGGACAGACTGGGCTTGTTTCCACTGGAGTTTAGAAGATTGAGGGGTGACTTGATTGAAATATACAAGATCCTGAACAGCCTTGACAAGGTGGATGTCGAAAGGCTGTTTCCTCTTGTGGGTGAGTCCAGAACTAGGGGGCTATGTTTTAAAATTAGGGGTCACCCTTTCAGGACAGAGATGAGGAGAATTTTTTTCTTTCAGAGGGATGTGCAACTTTGGAATTCTCTGCCTCAGAAGGTGGTGGAGGCAGGGTCATTGAATATTTTTAAGGCAGAGGTAGATAGATTCTTGTCAGGCGAGGGAATCAAAGGTTATCTGCATTAGATGGGAATGTGTAAAGCGAAACACAAGAAGATCAGCCATGATCTTATTGAATGGTGGAGCAGACTCAAGAGCCCAAATGGTCTACTCCTGTTCCTGTTTCTTATTACACTTGGACCTGTACTCCATCGCTCTAAGCAAAGGTGGGATCCATCAGTGGCTAGGCAAGACGGGGCCAGGGTATGACTACCCTCCAGGTGCCCCTTCTCCTCAAAGAGTCAGACAGGGCCCCTGGGTACCCAAAGGAGGACCATCAGCTGGACACTCCAGGGCCATCCACTCAGGTGACTCTGAGATGTCCAGGCAATCCCAATCCCCCCTGCCTGTGACCCCATCACCCCCAGCTCTACAGGCTGAGAAGGGTGCACCTGTCTCACAGCAACATACCCAAAGCAGGCCGGGCCCCTCCAGGCCTCAACACTTGAGAGGACGTCTATCAAGGTTATCACAGACAACAGAGTGTAGCAGTCAGCAGGCTGCTTCCACCTCTGCTGCAGATGTTGGGAATGCACCAAGATGTAGCAGTGGGGTTAGAATAGTAAGAAATTCTGAGGTCAATATGAGGACACAGGTGTTCTCTCATGGCACATATAATGCACCTTCGTAAGTATATTTCCTGTTCATGATAATGGTCTCATGATTGGAAAGCATCGTTCATATGCATCAATGATTCCTCTTATTGCAAAGATGACCCAAGATCCCAGTCTGTGATTGCCTCCCTTTGTGAGCCTCAGGTTAATGTGATGTTTAACAGACTCATGTTAGTTATTCTCTCCTTGTGTAATGTGAGGGCGATATGTCAAGCTCTTAGCTGAAAGTTTCTCCACCTTGAGTTTGGAACCTTTAGGTTTTAAAACACACCATAGAGTTATGTGTGCTCATGTGTCTTGGAGCATTCTAGGTTGCGTTGTTTAATCAACATGGGAGCTGTATTTGTAGTTTGATCAAAAGAACAGGACCTCCAGCCAACATAGTTCACATCTCTGTGTCTCATTCAGGTGGCCACGGCTGCATCAAGTGCAGTTCATGTGGGGCTTGGGCTGGTGTGCTGCCTTTCACTTCCCACATTGGCTATATACTTTGGCTGCTGATCTTTCCAGAGATGAAGACCTCGTGATCCTTGAGGGCTGCAGGTTCAAGGCCGATTGCTGGCGCTGCTTGCAATGTTACTGGTTGTAAAGATCTTTCTGATCACTGGCATGGCACTAAGGGACAGGAAAAATACACTTGGGTACCCTTGTCTGGATCTTACTCCTGCTGGGATCTTGTGGCTATGAGAGTATCGTGGGCACATCTTCTGCGTCGTGCCACTGCGAGGTCATCCTCACATGAAAGCTGACCATCAACATCAGGTTCCCAACCTTCCAGGTCTTCATCATCCAAGGAGTTCTCAGCCCCCTCCATGTCTCCCTCTGGCAAGTGATCTCCCTTTGAAGAACCAAGTTGTGCAAAGTGCAACAGATCACGTTGATATGGGATACTTGTCCTGGAGCCCCACCTGACGGGTCCAAACATCAGACGCGCATCTTCAGGATGCCAGTGGTTTGGATATTGTCACAGCATGTTGTATCTCTCTTCTGAGGCACTTTGAGGACGACACAGAGGTGTCATGAGCCATCTCTTTACCCTTGTCATCCAGCAGTGAGCCCTGTAATCCTTTGAATATCTGTGGTACCTCGGAGTGACTCAGGATATAGGGGTCTTGGGAACTCCCAGGGTACCTGGCACAGACATGCATGATGTCACAGAACGTTGATGTAGACTGTCATCCAGTGTGAACTTTATAGAGTGATGTACTTTAATGTACAGGACATCCGTCACCTCCTGTTAATGAAGGTCAAGGTTGCTGTCAGGCAGCTCTTAAAGCAGCATTTTTAAAAAATTCGTTTATGGGATGTCATGGCTAGGCCAGCATTTATTGCCCATCCCTCACTGCCCTTGTTTAGATGGCATTTTAAGCATCAACCACATTGCTGTGGGTCTGGAGTCACATGTAGGCCAGAGACCAGGTGGATGGTGGATTTCCTTCCCTAAAGGGCATTAGTGAACCAGACAGGTTTTTACAACAATCGACAATGGTTTTATGGTCATCATTAGACTTCTAATTCCAGGTATTTATTGAATTCAAGTTCCGCCATCTGCTGTGATGGGATTCCATGAGGGCATTACCAAGGGTCTCTGGATTACCAGTCAAATGACAATATCTCCCCCTGTCTGCAATCGATTGCACACTGCACTCTAGGGAAGACTGAGGTTGCTGCAAATCCCAGGAATCTAGCAACCTGGCAAATGTCATCCAGTGTGAACTTTATATAATGATGTGCCTTAATGTACAGGGCATCCATCGCCTCCTGTATACATTTATGTGTGGAAGACTGAGAGATGCTGCATAGGTCCCCTGAAGATTCCTGGAACGAACTGCTTGCAAAAGAATTGAGTGTGGTGGTGACCTTCAGGGGCATTGGCAAGGGTGGCTAGTGCCAGACCATGCGGTGTTAGATGCTCCCAAAGAATGTGGAAGATATGAGCCCTCGACAATTGTGGATGAGCGCGGCTCTGTCTCTCGCTCATCTCCAAATAGGAAGGATGTCTTCAGTCATGCAGGCCGCCTCTGCTCCTCTGCCTCAAGTTCTTCCTGGGGTTCCCTGGGACCATGCACCTCAAGTCAGGGCTCCTCAATAAGCTCTGCTATATGGCACCAGGCCCTTCTTCTCCTCCTCAATCTGAACACTGCCATCAAGAGGGCAGCATTGAGCACAGCCTCCATTATTAAATCCTCCTTCTTCCTGTGGACAGATATTTCCAATAGATGAAGTGAGATTGACCAACTATAGTAAACCTCCCACTCGCAGCCAGAAACCCACTGTTATGCCCTAGTGCTGCGCCTGCACTACTCGCCACTCCCAGTTCCTGCCTTGTATCTGAGGCACTACCTCAACATCCTGACATTTCAAGTCCATAGAGGTTGGAAGAGGCTTGAGCACAGCCATGCCATGGTCATCCTCAATGAAGGCACTCATACGATGCCTGATTTGGATTATAGATTAAGCCTGCCTTGCACTTCTGGAATGGCTGGATCCCTTTTGGCCCCAGTTGGACAATGCACTTGACAGGGTTTAATTTATTATCTTGCAGATATCCAGCAGTTGTGCTCCCTTAATGGCTGGGTGCCTCTTCCCTTCTCATATTCCTAATGATTAAATGTGTGCAACCCTTCCTCTTGTGCTCCAATAACCGCTTCACTTCCCTACTCTAGAGTCTGTGTGCATCCCCTCCCACTCATGCCATACTAAGCCCACCCACCCCCCTGTTATGTCAGCCTTTACCCCTTCCATGTCGGGCTCCAGCACCCCCACCTTCTCCCCCAATCATCCCTCTGCCTGCCATCTCACCCGCCCCCCCCCCCACCAACCAACAACTCTCCCCTTGCTGGTTGGTAGAGTGCAGCCCTGCCTGAGACCCACAGTGCACACAGAGAAGCACAGCACCCACCGCAACATCAATCAGCAGGCAAAGCTGATTTGATACCAGCGGTGCCATTTGGATCTCAATGTTCAAGATAAACCTCTTTTTTAATTCTTGCCCAGCTGAACATGTGCTCAGCAGATCAGAAGGACAACCCCACACCCATGTCCCCAACTCCACCAGTGCTATTTAAAGGGATCACCAGCTACTTTCAGGTTAGTTTCTTCAGGCCGTTACTTTGATTTTACATGTGTTTGGTGCTTGTTATTTAAAGTTTCATGAGCCTACAAGGAGTGGTATTGTAGGTTTTGAAGGAGTTTTTCTGACTTCAAACTTTTGTACAAACCAGTTCTTCCCAGACATGGATATACTTGTCGCCATTCTCCTTTGAATACAGCATGACTGGGAGAAAGAAGAGGCCACCTAGAGCAGGACAGAATGCTGGAAGAGGGAGGAGGAGGAAGGGGAGGAGGGGTTTCAGCAGGAGATCATATCCCCATAGGTGTTCAGGAACCAATTCTTCAACCTGAACCTCGTTGAGGAACAACACGTGATATGTGTGTATTTTAGTAAGGACAGCCTCACTGAAAGCTGCCACCTGCTACAGCCAAGACTACAACTTCAGAACAGGGCGAGGACCACATTGCCAGTGGCAATGAGGGTGACATTGACAATGAACTGTAATGTGGCTGGCTCCTTTCAGGCTAGAGCTGGAGGTATTTGCAACATCTTGAAGTTTGCCATCCTATTGCAAAAGAGAGGTCACTGAGGCTTTCCACTCTATGACAGCTAACTATTTTTCACACTCACTTGCCAGAAAGAAGCAGGCAAAGTGATCATGCAGTTTTGCTCAGATTGCAGGCTTTCCCGTGACACAGGGTGCTACTTACTACACACACACTGCTTTGTGGATGCCACATGGCAAGTCTGCCTTCTACTGGAACTGAATGGGATTTCATTTCCTCATGCTTTGTGATCATAGGCAGCAAATCATTCAAGCCAATGTTCAGTACCCCAGGCAGCAGTCATAACCTTATTCTGCGGCTGTCCACTGTGCCAGCTGCATTTGAGCCTACAGAGCAATCCAAAAGTGGTCACTTGCTCACAAGGACTATCTGCCAATGACATAGCTCATGACTCCAGTGCACAACTTGCTCACAGATGCCCAGCATGTTTAGAATAAGAGCCTTTGAGCCACACAAAATGTGATAGAGTAGACCATTGGCAGGCTGAAAAATTTCTTGCGCTGCCTCGAGCACTTTGGAGGAGCCCTGCGGTATCCAGTGGAGCGAGTGACAAGATTTGTGGTGAGCTGTTGCATGTTACACAACCTCACCATCATGAAGGATAGCTCTTGCCCTATGGCAAGCAGCTAAGGAGGAGGAAAAGCATACAGAAGAACATGGGATGAACATGAGAATGAAGAGGAAAAGGAGGAGGAACAGGAAGAGGCAACCTAGACAGCCCCTTTTTGGCCAGTTTTTTTTTAACTCCTCTAAGCATGATACTAGTAGCCATAACCCCAATTCCCCATTCACCAAGAGTCCACGTCTTTACTGTCCTCTGTCACTGACCATAAGAGTGTCCACCTGGCCACAATGCAAAAAATAAAAACCAGCACAAGTATTTCAAATCAAACTTAAAAATAGAATCATGCCAAATTGCGTATAAAAATCAACTAATTTCCATTGTGCATTCTCCTGTTGCCTGTCAGGTGGGTGTTTTTGACTGTCCTGGCGCTCCTACACAGTGCTACACTAGTCGTTGCAGCATGGTTGGTGGAAAACTGCTGACTTTCACTGGGGAAGATTGCACATCATTGAGGTGTGGGTGCGAGACTTGCAACAGTGCCATGTGTGTGAAGATGCAATGTAGCATATGAATGGGAGGTATGAACCCTAACTGATAAAGATTGCTTGTAGGTGAGTAATGGGGTCATGGTGAATTGAGCAGTGTCTGAGGCTAGTAGTAAAGTTGGCAGGACATGCCTTTTGAAGATACATTCACTCACCTTAATCACTTATGTTGGATCATTGAACTTCCTGCGGCAATGCATCCAGGTCCTTGGAGCTTTACTGTTTGTACTGTTCTCCAAGGCTCTCTCCTGATTGCCTTCTGCGCATGCATCTGGAAATCCTCCCGGCCCACTGAGGATATAATGCTCTTTTTGCATTTCATCTTCTAAAGGCTGCAGTGCAGCATCTGAAAACATTGAAAATATGCTGTCCTAATTGTGCCATTCACAATGGTTCTCAGGTCAAATTCACTTCCCACACAACTGCCAGCACCTGTTCCAACCACAATGCACCTCTCCTTGAAGAGGTGAAAACCAGCTTTAAGTAGTGCAGCCTAGCTTTGTTTGCTGCTAGTCATTCATGATTTGGCTCCCTGCAGATGCAATATCATGGCTGATGCTGGCTGGACACTGAAGTCATTGAAATGAGCAAGAAGCACAAAAAGTGCTGCCTGCATCATAATCAAGAGATGCAGGTTAATTGCGCACTGCAATCCCCACACATTTTTGGGTGCTACCAAATTTAGCCTCCCTTTACATAGCATCTTATTACATCTTTCTGAAATGTACTTCATATGCAATGAATTTTGAAGTTCAATCATCATTGTTTCATGGGAGAACATGGCAGGCATTTCACAACAAGTCACAAACTATAATCTATTTTATTTGATGGTGTCAGTTGAAGAAGCAGTCTGGAGATCCCTGCTTTGAAGAGCCTGCCTCGATAATGTGCTCAACTCATGATGTGCAGATTGAGCATAGAGTCTTCTAAAATTTGAGATGAAATACCCACTAGAATGAGGTTTTTCTTGGTGTGGAGCCTCTGCTAACATGAAAATTTAAATTTAAAAGACATTTCTCTGTTATCTTTGTTGTGGGTCTTAGATGGGGTTGTGAAGTATCTGTACTTACTGATAATGCTGCAGGCAAGGCTGTTGATTAACTTTACCTTTTATTGAACACTATACAAATGATGTACAATACAAACTCAGCACGAGGCTCTACATAGAATTCTCTCTCTCTCTCCATGCTCTGTTATCATGTGACCTTACATCACTGATGATGTAGAGATATATTTACATATTTAATATTAACCCTTTATATTACAATTTCCAAGCAATACAATGAATATCCTGTAAATTTCTGAAACTGGAAGTTGTGTTTGGCTAGAGTTGCATTAATTCCTAAGAGAAGCTTGAGCATATAAAACTGCCATCTCTTGCCTTTAGTAGGCTTGGGAGTCAGTCTGATAACCAGCCACACTCATGCAGTAGCTTTGGTGTCTGAGCCACTTTAGACCAACTCAAGAGTACTAATATAAGGGATTTAACTAACATCTTTCAGGCATTTAAAATAAAATACTTACTGACTTGGTGATGTTAATTTTGAGGATTGAACTACAAAGATTTTTATTCATTGAAACTTTGAAAGAGACAGGGAGCAGAAATAAAAATGTAAATTATCAACAGAACTCTGAAAGCGCTCAGCAACCTGCATGAGTGTGGCAAGTTATCAGACTGACTCCCAGGCATATGAAAAGCAAGAGATGGCAGTTTTATAATGCTCACGCTGCTCTTAGGAATTAGAGCAACTCTAGCCAAACACAACTCCCAGTTTATTATTTGAAGCTGTGATTAATCTGGTAAATCACCATTTCCAGGAAAGGAAAAGAGCCTTTACGTATCCAAGGTTTTCTTGTTGCTGTCCTCATACTTGGCGTCTGGAACCTGCAGCTCTGGAGTCACACGTGGCAATTTGGCATCTCACTTGCAGCCCCCAACCTTTTCCAGTTGGATTGCATGAACATGAGAAAAGCTTTTTTTAAAAAGCCAAGATAAGTATGAGCTGTATTTTTATTGTGGGGATAAAAGGCTAATCATTATGCTACTCTTTATGGTTTCAAATGATTATTTTAATCAATAACGTCATTATGCTCTAAATAAACCTGTGTGTTTAGCTATACCATGATTATAGATAATGCCTTTAAGTCGAGGAACAGGTTTTAGATTATGACCATTGTTGCTTCTAATATAACTGAGACAATGGATTATTCTGAATGTGCTATTAAAAGTGTTTTTTTAAATCATGAGAATCAATGGCAGAAAAAATATTTTAATTCTATGCATCTTATGTTAAAATTTGTTTTAAAGAAAACTTTACTGACAGAATTAGTTAAAAGTTAAAAAACTACAATAATTCAGGAGTTAGGTGTATTTTAATTTCTTTTTTTCCTTATTGATACAGAAATTCAGTTCACGTGTTTTATTTATTATATATGCAAACTCATTCTATCAGAGACAGCTGTCAATTTGCCCAATATTTGGTTTAGAAATGCCCAGATTTTATTTTGCGTCTCCCAATGGTTTTTATTTTAGGCAATGTTTTTTTAAAAAGGCTCTTCAGTTTAAAAAAAAGATGTTGACCCCTGTCCTTGTATCTGAATAACATAGCGATAGTGAATTAGTAACATACAACCTAAAATCTGTGATACGGGAACATTTCAACTAAATCCCTCATGTGCCCAAAATTAGTAGCCTGGCTTATGATGAAGTATAGTGATCATGTCACTGGACTAGTAACCGAGAGGCCCAGGCTAATGCGCTGGGGACTTGAGTTTGAATCACACTACGGCAGCTGGTGGAATTTAAATTCAATTAATAAATCTGGAATATAAAGCCAGTCTCAGTAATGGTGACCATGAAACTATCACTGATTATTGTAAAAAACCCATCTGGTTCACTAATAGGAAATCTGCCATCCTTACCTGGTCTGGTCTACATGTGACTCCAGCCCTACATCAGTGCAGTTGACTCTTAACTGCCCTCTGAAATGGCCTAGCAAGCCACTCAGTTTAAGGGCAATTATGGATGAGCAATAAATGCTGACCTTGCCAGTGACGTCCACATCCCATGAAAGAATAAGGAAAAAAATAGAAAGTGCTAGGAATCTGTTAAGGAACAGGAGAGCTGATTCAATATTGAAGGCTTTTGGTTGGCAGCCAGAATATGTATCTTAACACAAACAATAAAGGGCATACAAAGTATTGTAAGGTGTAAGCCAAATGTATATATGTGCTTGTTGATAGATAACAGATGCAGACGGTTCCCAGAAGTGTAACATTATATCTGCAGCATTTAAATATGCCAACATCCACAGGCATAAGACATAAGAAAGCCTTAATAGAGAATAAAAGCCTCCTTCCTCCCGACTGTGTACAATTGTTCCAATTCTACGATGGACGGTAGTGAATACAATTTGATGCACCAATACCTGTGCAACTTAGTTTGAAAATATTAAGACAAATGAGACTTTGTCAGGCATGTGATGAAGCATGTGCTGAATAAAGAAAAGAGGGTCACTGCTGCTGTATTGTCTCAAAGCTGCTAGTCTTTATCCATGAAAAGTGATTGTGCCTTTTGGAGGTTAAAATCTCAACTAGCCAGTGAACAAACTGCTATGCAAGTTAGTTCTGAATCATGTAGAGAAGTCGTAAGTATGCGTCAGCTGAACGGTTATAAACATTTATGCAGCACGTGGACTAAATGGTAACTTTTGCAACAGCTGCTTGCCATGCAGGACATGTACAGCGTTCATCCACGAGTGAGTTCCAATAGACAGAAGCTGCAAGTTTGGTGGAATAAATAGCGGTGTTGAGTAGGGATTGGCATGGTGTATAGCATTCCACCAAATACGTTTGATGAACTCAACCACATTTTAGGTGAGAATGAAAATTTAGAGCAAGGAATATTCGTAATGGCAATTTATATAAGACCCATGAACAAAGCTTGGAACTGCAGGAGAAAGGAGCCATCATGGTGAACTGTCAAAATAGACATTCATAGATGAGGCAGCAACAGTTTCAAAAACGGCAAGTTTCAAAGGTAGTATAAGACTCACTAAGGAAGATGTGCATGTCTAATGCTAAGCAGAATTTGCATATTTAAGTGATATTTAATGTTGCATTAATCAAAAGACATGTTTGCAGCAAATTCCACATCTTTTAATTTTCATGGCATGTGTTTGTAGGATGAATGGACCACTGTCATTTTGTTATCCATAATATAAAAGGTATGAGAAGGTTGCTGGTAGGATTATTGATGGGCAGTTTGGCATTTGCTGTGGTAAAGGAAATGTGGTTCAGCCTTGTCCTGCACTTCCCTCAGCACCTTTTGATGATCATTTGTGCAGTATTTCTAATACATCAGATGCTGCTGTGGTGTGAAGTTTCAAAGCATAATTCTTCCACGCTGTTATAAGAGCCTGGGACATTCATGTCTCATTCCAGAACATAGCACATTGTGGTAAAATGTGGCACTGCACGTTGTGGCCAAATTAAACCATATGATGTTTGATACTGCTGTACAAGACTCAATTATTAAGGATAGAGTAACTGAGTGACTTGAATAAACATGACCTGATCAGAATAAGTGTTGTATCCTTGGTCACTAGTTTAGTTGGACTAATGGATCCAGGTTGCACACTTGTTTTGTGGTGACCGAGTTGGTACCATAGACGGAGTAGATCAGTAGACAGTTCTTATGTAGAACACATTCTATTTATTTACAAAGGAACTCAGCAGCTACACTTGTGTACTTATAACTAAAACCCTAGCTCTACATTACAGACTCTTAATTTAGACTACTTACTGCAGACTACTAACCACAGACTACTAAGCTAGCCCGCGCTACTCTGTCATTGGATAATAAGATTATGTGATCTTCCATTATAACATTCTTCTTAAAGGTATATTACACATCAGATTACTACATTCCTCTTCCTTTACTCAGAAATACATTTTACAGTTACAATTACAATTTTCCTCAAAATATCAAATTATTTACACAGATAAGTAATTTACAAATTCAGTCTTTCTGGGGGTTTCCTTATGTTGTAGAACATCTCAGCTCTACAACTTCAGATGTTTTGTCAGGAACCTACTTTCCTGGTGTTATCCAAACCTCAGATTTTTTGGTAAATATTTCCAAATCGGTTTCCTCAACTCTTGCAGGTACAGCCAAACCTTCAGAAACATCTGTACTCAGTTGAGTTCTTTCAACAGGAGATGTTGATGCAGTCGTAAACACTGGAGGAATAATTTCCTGATACTTTGTTTCTCTCCTCCTTATATAGTCTATATGTCGCCGTAAGACTCAGTCTTCCACTTTCACGTGGTAAGAAAGAGGCCCAGTGACTGCACCTATTTCACCTGATAACCACTTAGATCCTTCACCAAAGTTTTTCACATATACCATCTCTCCTCTGATAAAATTTCTGTCATGACTACGCCAGTCATGTCCAATTTTCTGATGTCCCTGACTCCTTTCCATCTTCCCCCCTAAATTTGGCACCACTAAGTTCAATCTTGGTCTGAGACAGCGATTCATCAACAATTCTGTAGGTGCGACACCTATTGTCGTTTGAGGGGTGATTCTATAATAGAAAAGAAAACGTGCTAACTTGATTGCTGTGGAGTCTCCAGTTAATTTCTTCAAAGCATTTTTGAACATTTGAACTGCTCGCTCAGCCAGTCCATTCAAAGAAGGGTGGTACAGTGAGGTTTTTACATGAGTAACACCATTGATGCTGATAAACCATTGAAACTCAGCATTCATAAATGCTGTGCCATTATCTGATACAACCACTTCTGGTAGTCTGTTAATGGCAAAACTGCGATGTAGTTTGTCAATTGCAGCAGAAGATATTGGTGACTTTACCTCATATATGCCCATCTATTTTGAGTGAACATCAACAATAAGGAGAAACATTATTCCCATAAAAGGTCCCACATAGTCAATATGTAATCGCACCCATGGCCTTCTTGGCCACTCCCAAGGGTGTAACGGAGCTGCTGGAGGCAACTTTTGTACTTGCTGACACTGCATACAACTTCTCTCTAAGTTCTCTATTTCCCCATCCATTCTAGGCCACCATAGGTAGCTGCATGCTATTGTCTTCATTCGGCAAATACCTGGATGTATTCTATGTTGTTCAGTTACAAAGGCTTTTATTCTTTTGGAGGAACAATCACTCTAGCTCCCTACAATAAGATACCATCCTGGTTGGTTATCTATATCTTCTGTGAAAGTACAATTTAATTTCATCAGATTCCTGTTCTTGTGACCAACTGTGAAGAACTTGTTCTCATACTTTGGATAAGACTGGGTCTTGACTTGTCCAATCTCTGATCGGTCTAGCTCATACCAGTGATGAATCTAAGAAATTCAATAATAAAACGAGCTCTTGAGGAACTGGAACATCCTCATCATTTTCTTTCAAAGGCAAATGAGTATTCATCAGTATTTGCAATCTGATTTCCAGGCCTGTGGATGAAAGTATACTCATGTGCTACCAGAATCAACGCCCATCTCTGTCTTCTTGCTGAGGCTTTAGGTGATAAAGCCTTGTCCTCGCTGAACAACCCTAACAAAGGCTTGTGGTCCAAAATGATAGTAAAATGATGACTGGGTAAATACTGTTGAAATTTTTTGACAACAAAGATGATTGACAAGCCTTCTTTTTCTATCTGTGATTATCTCTTTTCTGCTGTGTTGAGCATCCTTGATACATATCCAATAGGTTGCTCTGAGCCATCGTTCATTCGATGGGAGAGCACTGCTCCCACTCCATAAGGAGATGCGTCACATGTCGGAACTAACTCTTTTCTTTGGTCAAAATGTACTAATAGGGTGGATGAGTGTAACAGTTGTTTCACTTTTGTGAAAGCTTCTTTCTGTGATGTTTGCCAAGACCAATGTTGGTTTTTCTTGAGTAGGTAATACAGGGGTGCCAGTTCTGTCAATTAAATTAGGCAAAAAGCGTCCATACTAATTTATCATCCCTAAGAATGATTTTGACTTGGAGGTGTTCCTTGGTGCTGGTGCCTCTTTAATGTCTCTCACTTTTTCTTCAACTGGGCAGAGGCCCTGTGCATCTACCCTTAGATCTAAATAGATAACCTCCTTCGCTTGGAATGTGCACTTTTCTTTTTTTAAACATACTCCCACCTGTGAAAAACACTTCAAAACTTTTCCAAGTTTGCTCCTTTTCGGTGAGTCCTGTCACTAGAACATAACCTAAATAAACTACAACGTGATGTAATCCCTGCAGTAAACCTTCCATTGTCCTCTGGAATATGGTGCATGCAGAGGATACACTAAAAGGCAAATGGGTATATTGGTACAACCCTTTGTGTGTATTAATTGTGACAACCTTCTGGGAGGCCTTCTCTAGTAGGGGTAGAGTCTGGATCTCTTGGATCTTCCTGAGTTCATCTTGGAAAACTGAGGCGTGTTTTTGTAGCAGCTCAGGTAACCCAGTGGCTCTGAGTTGGGAGATCTCAGTCTAATCCAATTTAATTTCTTTCACCCAGTTTCATCCAAGGAGACTTGGCCCTTCACCTGCTACCACCATCAATGGTAATTTTACTGATTGACTTCCATACTGTACATTAACCCTGCTTATGCTTTTGATTTTGAGGTCTTCTCCTGTGTAAGTTTTCAATTTGGCATCTGTATCTTCCAACTTTCCCAACATTAATTGGGATAGACATAGTGGTAAGGGCTTGGATGGAGTGGATTTCTTGAAATGTGTACAGGAGAACATTTTAGGTCAATATGTAGAGGGTCCAACAAGGGACTGCGCAGTGCTGGACCTAATTCTGGGGAATGAAGCTAGACAGGTGGCTGAGGTGGTGCTGGGGAAACATTTTAATGATAACAACCACAACATGGTACAATTTAAGTTTGTTATGGTCAAAGAAATAGACAAGTTGCAAAAAATTGTTTTGGATTGGGCCAAGGTAGACTGGGAACAGCTACTTGTGGGGAAATCTACAGAGGAGCAGTGGGGGGGGCGTTCAAAAAGGAAATGGGGAGGGTACATCCCAGGCAACATCCTGGTGAATCTCCTCTGCACTCCCTCCAGTGCAATCACATCCTCCCTATAATGTTGCGACCAGAACTGCACACACTACTTCAGCTGTAGTCTCACCAAGGTTCTATACAACTCCAACATGGCATCCCTACTTTTGTAATCTATGCCTCGACTGATAAAGACAAGTGTCTCATATGCCTTTTTCACCACCCCACTAATGTGCCCCTCTGACTTCAGAGATCTATGGACACACACGCCAAGGTCCCTTTGTTCCTCGGACTTCCTAGTGTCATGCCGTTCATTGAATACTTCCTTGTCAAATTACTCCTTCCAAAGTATATCACCTCACACTTTTTAGGGTTAAATTCCATCTGGTACTTATCTGCCCATTTGACCATCCCGTCTATATCCTCCTGCAGCCCAAGACACTCAACCTCACTGTTAACCACCTGGCCAATCTTTGTGTCATCCACAAACTTACTAATCCTACCCCCCCTCATAGTCATCTATGTAATTTATATAAAAGATGAATAATAGGGGACCCAGCACAGATCCAGCCTTTGGGAGGTATGGCCTCCATACCTGGCATTACACCGACACTGAAATTCATATATCACATTACTCATTTGTGTGAGAGGCAGAACGTCCTTTTGGCTTGAGGCAGCATCCCATTCGTGGTGAATACCACTCATGTTGCTATTACGTGGTAGCCTCATGAAATGGCTATCTTCACCTGTTGCTCAAATTGTTTTGCTCAGATATTCTTGCGAATCTGTCCTGATAGGGCAGAATGAAAAGATTCAACAGCATGTCTCCTTTTTTCAGCAATAACCTGTTTAGTGGAGAGCTGCTGTTTGCTGGTTTTGGATTTGAATTGATTTGGAATAATTGATTAAATTGCCTGATTATTAAACTAGAGTTCTATGGATGGCAACCACCTACAGATGGTAACATAAATTGTGTGAACAGTCCTTGTGTGGACAGAAATTTGGCATTGACCCATTACAGGGATTCATGTTTTTAAAGCGTATGAAAATGTAAATGCTTGTGTGTTCATTTTGATTTAATATTGTATCTCCAGGATATGGGAGAGATAAATTAGTAAAATAAGGGGAAAAAACTTTTTGAAATATGTCTATATATTTTAAATTTAGTCATTTGGTGGTGCAGAACTGGAGTATTGCTAAAAAAAAAGAGATGTATTGGGCCATAACTTTTGACTAGCATTGGAAAGTGCTGGCCCTCAGAAATTAGAAGAAATGAATGCCTACCTGCCTGGCCTTGAAAATTACATTGCCACTTCTGTTCGGTGGAGCTGCTTGGAGCCTGCATCACAAAACTCCTCGCAGGCCCCAGTGAAATGCAGCTCTGGCAGATTCAAGGAGGCCACTCCCCCTTTTTTACGGCACTAGCAGCCGCAAAACAGTAAGTTTAAAGGGCCAGAGAAATTGACAGGCCAGGGGAAGGTAAGTAGATAGGATTTGGGTGGTGGGGCGTATGGAGGCGGTCCGGGATCAGTCAGAAGTCCAAGGGGTGAAGGGGCTGGTCGGAGGTCCAGGGTGGGTTGCTCAGAGGTCTGGAGGGGGTGGGGGCAGTCGGTTGGAGGTCTGGGGGGTAGGGGCAGTTGCGGTTTAGGGGAGCGGGGGGTTGTCAGAGGTTGAGCGGGTCGGGGGTGTTGGAGGTTTGCTGTGTGGGGTGTTGGAGGTCAGGGGGTGGGGATAGGGGGGTGTCGGTGGTTAGCGGATGGGGTTTGGGGGTGTCAGAGGTTAGGGGGTGGGTGTCAGAGCTCAGGGGTGAGGGAGTTGGGCATCGGCGGAGGGGTGAGGATGGAGTTTGTCGGAGGTCAGGCGGGCAGCAGGTGTCAGAGGTTGGGAATGGGGATGTTAGAGGGTGGGGGGGTGGGGGTGGTGTCGGAGGTCAGTGGGGTGGGGTTTCCTGGTGTGTCAGAGATCGGGTGGGGGTTGTCGGAGGTCGGGGGAGGTGGGTGGTGTCGGAGGTCAGGTGGTGGGGTGCGTCGGAGGTTGGAGGCGGAGGATGTCGGAGGCTGGGGTGTGAGGTGCGTCGAATTTCGGGGGGATGAGGAGTGTCAAAGGCCAGGGGTTGGGGGTGCTGGAGGCCAGGGAGTGAAGGGTGTCGTAAGTCAGGGAGTGTGGAGTGTCGGAGGTCGGGGGATGGGGCTGTCGGAGGTTAAGGGGTGGAGGGATGTTGGAGGTCGGTGTGGTGGAGGTCAGGTAGTGGGGCGTGTCAGGGGTAGGGGCTGGACGGTGTTGGAGGTTGGGGGGTGGGGGTTGGAAGTGTGTCGGAGGTCAGGGGGGGATGGGTGTCAGAGTTTGGAGGGGTGGGTGTCAGGGTGGGGGGGTGGAGGTTGGAACTGTGTCAGAGATCAGGAATGGGTGGGTGTCAGAGGTCAGGAGGATGTAGAAGATTGGGTGAGGGGCTGAGAGGGTATTGGAGGTCGGGGGTGGCGGGGTGTGGGTATGTCAGAGTTCTGGGGGGGGTGGGTGATGGAGGGAGACCCGTGGGGTCAGTTTGGGTCTTTACAATAGTTACTTAGAATTTAGAAGGGGTATCAATTCTTCTGACTTTTACTGAGTACAATTGGTGTAACCCTGGCAGAATCACACAAGGTTTGCAACTTAAACTGCATTTTCGGATGTTTCCCAATGCAGCGCAATTGTCCAGAGGAAATGTGCACTTCTGGTCAATTGCTGTGCCAACCCTTACCTGGGATTCCCAGAGGGATTCCCCAGCGCATCTTTGGGGTTCCCCTCAAATCCAAAGCTGGGGAGCTTGGAAGTTATGGGCCATTATCAAAGCTTTTCATCTTGCACTCATCAGGATAGCCCACAAGAAATTACCAATAGTAATGGGGGAAGAACTTATACTTCATGAGAAGAGAGTGCTGATTTGTTGGCAAGTGGACTCAAATTGGTGGAAGCATTGCCACCGAGACTGTAGCATGAAACAGTTAACTGCCCAGCTTTGTTCAAATTCAAACTGGACTGGTTGACTCTGATTGGTCAAGGCATTACTGTGAGGAATGAACCAGGGAATGACTGTTCCCATAGCTTTTGTTCAATTGAAAAATGTGCAATGCGTGTACCTTTTGTCGGCAAAGAACAGATCCTGTGTGTGAATATAGGTGGCTTCTAGCATGCCTAAGTGAGCCACACTGCAAGCCCGACTGACAATCTTAAATAGGTTTCCAATGTAATTCTTGGTACAATCAGGATTGTTTAGCAAGTGTTGTCCAATCACGGTATCACACCTAATGTTGGACACTATGTTCTTGAATTTTGCAAGCACGGGTTCGTTGGGTACGATCAATACTTGCAAACAGCTGAAGGGACGTACTGTTTGATATGATTCGCCAATTGTTGGGACATATGGCCTATACGCCTGGCATCACATGGCACTGAAATTCATAAACCACTTTGCTCATTTGTGTGATAGGCACAACATCTTTTCGGCTTGACGGCAGCATCCTGTTAGTGGAGAATATCACACATGTTGCTATGCCATAATAACAGCGTGCAATGACTAGCTTCACCTGTTGCTCAAATGTACCTTTCCAGGGTAGTCTGAGGTAGACTGGGCACTTTTCAGGACTGAAAGTGGCGGCCTTAGGCCCATTCATCAGTTTGTGCAATACACAGTGAGTGATGATCTGATCAGGGTAGCCATTATCCAGCAGGATGACTTTGATGCATCCTATTTCAGCATCAAGCTTGCGTGGTGAGCAAATGGCTCGGGTCCTATTTACAAGGTTACGAACATATAAAATAGGAGCAGGAGTAGGTCATTTGGCCCCTCGAGCCTGCTCCGCCGTTCAATATGATAGTGGCTGATCCGTTTGTGTTTCGAGTTCTACATTCCCGTCTATCCCCAATAATCTTTGATTCTCTTGCTTAACAAGAATTTATCTATCAACCCCAGCCTTAAAAATATTCAGTGACCCAACTTCCACCACTTTTTGAGGTTGCTGATAAGGCCAATCCTATAGTGCGTGGAACTGTAGGAATGCCAACAGTTTCTGGTTGATGGAACAGCTTAATGATCTGATTAGAACAATTCATATAAGCCTAGAAAATAACTGGAACAAGATGAGGTAAAGCATCACATTTCAAAAAATGATCACGTTGAAAGCATTAAAGAGAAAGTTGTTGAAGAACATGTCTATCTGAATGCTAACTTTATTGATGTGAGCTGAGTTGCTCAGTGTCGAGTCAAGTTTTTTGTGATGAAACCAAATCTTTTATAAAATCAAGTTATAGCATTTCCCTATTACCTCACACTTCATGTGAAATTTTAGATAGGCCCATATATCATGAATGTAAAGTGAAGCCCAGCAGGGTTCTTTCTGGACTTCATTCAGTTTTTTTCTAGAGTAACATCAGTTAAAACAATACTCAAACAGTCTCTACAAGTTTATATATTTCTGCAGGAGATAGCTAACCAGCCAGCCTCCTGGAGGAAGAGGCAGAAACTCATTATAAGCTAACAGCATCAAAGATTTTCCATTGGCTTTGAAATACTGGTTGTATGAAGAGCTCGTGGATATGTAAAACGCAAAACAACAAGTTGCATTTGATTTGGAACTTTCAACATAGGAAGATGCCCCGACTACTACACAGGAGTGTTAGGAAGAAATAGGACACCAGCCCAAAGTAGGAGATAGTAGGATTGATCAAAAGCTTGATCAAGGGGATTTGGTTTTAAAGAAGAGGGAGTTACAGGTTCAGAGAGACAATTCCTGAGCATGGGACTTAGGCAGCTGAAGTTACAAGATGTCAATGGTATTGTGAAGGAAAGGAGGAATGTACAAGAGGCCAGGGTCAGGAGAACAAAATGTTGAATGTGAGGATTGCTGAGCAGGAGGAAAATGCAGAGATAGTGAGGTGCGAAACCACAAAGAGGTATAAAATAAAGGATGAACATTTTAAAATTGAGGCGCTAGGGGATTGAGATTTTTGGCGTGTAAATGCAGAGTTAAAATGCAAAATGCTCAAAAGTTTGCTTGAAGGCTGAAATTGATTAAAATATGTTTGCATGTATAAGATAAATGTTCATTTAACCTGTAGCTTAAAGTTTGTGGTGGTGAGGTGCGAGTATGAGGGTGGTTGGCAGTCCCTCTTTTGCAGTTCCAATTGTTTTCCTGATACACATTTGCTGCTGATGTCAGGATGGTGAGACTGGACTCTGCAGAATGATCATAAAGGATTCAAATCTAAAGCTTCTAAGATATTGAACATTTTGTTCTTTGTGAAATAGTTTATTGTTAAACATTTGTATTGATTGGTTATCCTGCTATATCCCTTTTGACGCTGTTTAATGAAATAACTTGTAAATAAATTTGACTGCAGATTATCCCAAGAGCCACATGCCAGTGAGTACAGAAATAGGAGGAAATAAGAAAATGAAAGTTAGGAAAGGAAGAAAATGGGAGGGGTAGCAGTATTGGTTAAGGAGAGCATTGCAGTGCACAAATCCAGAGCTCCCTGGATGAAAAAAGAGATAGAAATTAAGATAAGGAAGAAAAAGTGCGCTTATGACAGGTGTCAGGTAGAAAATACAATTGAGAACCAAGCTGAATACAGAAGGTTCTGAGGAGAGTTGAAGAAGCAAATAAGAGAAGCAAAGAGGGATTTTGAGAAAAGACTGGCAGCCAACAAAAAGGGGAATCCCAAAGTCTTCTATAGGCACATAAATAGTAAAAGGATAGTAAAAGGACAAGTAGGGTCAATTAGGGGCCAAAAAGGGGATTTACATGTGGAGGCAGGGGGCATGGCTGAGGTGATAAATGAATACTTTGCATTTGGCTTTAGCAAGGAAGCAGATGCTACCCAGGCCATGGTGACAGAGGAGGAAACTCTGGGACCCTTGCTTTTCCTGATATATATTAATGATTTAGATCTTGGTGTGCAAGGGACAATTTCAAATTTGTGGATGATACAAAACTTCAG
Organism: Carcharodon carcharias; assembly: GCF_017639515.1. Taxonomy (NCBI): domain Eukaryota; kingdom Metazoa; phylum Chordata; class Chondrichthyes; order Lamniformes; family Lamnidae; genus Carcharodon; species Carcharodon carcharias. The sequence continues at coordinate 74,816,097 of NC_054471.1, forward strand.
CATTATAAACTGTGAGGGGGAAAGAATCTCAGAAGGACATAGACATGTTGGTGGAATAGGCAGATATGTGGCAGATGAAGTTCAACGCAGAGAAGTGTGGGAAGATTCATTTTGGTAGGAAGAACATGAAGAGACAATATAAAATATGGGGTACAACTCTAAAGGTTGTGCAGGAGCGGTGGGACCTGGGTGTATATGTGCATAAGCCATTAAATGTGGCAGGACAGGTGGAGAGAGCAGTAAATAAAGCATAACATATCCTAGGCTTTATTAATAGGGCATAGAGTAGAAGAGCAAGGAGGTTATGCTGAATTTGTATAGGACACTAGTTAGACCTCAAGAAGAGTATTGGGCGGAAATGTTCTAGATTTGCACTAAGTGCAGTTGTTGGGGCGGAAAAAGGACATTTAACCCGTTAGCCGCAATAATGGCTTTTCACATGGTATCATTCCAATCCCACCTCATTAATCATGCATTCCTAGGAAACACGCCATTTTGTTGGCGGACAGGTTCCGATTTGCCCGCCATGCCTTCACCTTGCCACTTCTTCGTGCCAAGTGCCACATTTAAAGTGCAGCCGCATGCACACCACCCAGGACTGCTGTAAAGGAGCCTGTCCCAAAAGTCAAGAAAACTGCAGTCCCCTGGGTTTAGTGATGCGAACTTGAGTGCCTTTTGGACACTGTGGAGGCCTACTGTGATGTCCTCTACCCCTGCTCTGGCTGCAGGAGAGGCAGCAACATTAGCACTCCAGCTTGATAGTGGTGATCAGTGGCAATGCTGCATAGAAAAGGTTGGACTTTTTTTATTATTCATTTACAGGATGTGGGCTTCGCTGGCTGAGCCAGCATTTATTGCCCATCCTAGTTGCCCTTGAGAAGGTGGTGGTGAGCTGCCTTCTTGAACCACTGCAGTCAATGTGGTGTAGGTACACCCACAGTGCTGTTAGGAAAGGAGCTCCAAGATTTTGACCCAGCGACAATGAATGAACGGTGATATATTTCCAAGTCAGGATGATAAGTGACTTGGAGGGGAACTTCCAGGTGGTGATGTTCCTATCCATCTGCTGCCCTTGTCCTTCTAGATGGTAGTGGTCGTGGGTTTGGAAGGTACTGGTGAGTTTCTGCAGTGCATCTTGTAGATGGTAAACACTGCGGCTACCGTATGTCCGTGGTGGAGGAAGTGAATGTTTGTGAATGCGGTGCTAATCAAGCAGACTGCTTTGTCCTGGACAGTGTCTAGCTTCTTCAGTGTTGTGGGAGCTGCATTCATCCAGGCAAGTGAGGAGTATTCCATCACACTCCTGACTTGTGCCTTGTAGATGGTGGACAGGCTTTGAGGAGTCAGGAGGTGAGTTACTCATTGCATGATTCCTATTCTCTGACCTGCTCTTGTAGCCACAGTATTTATATGGCTAGCCCAGTTCAGTTTCTGGTCAATGGTAACCCCCAGGATGTTGATAGTGGGGTATTCAGTGATTGTAATGCCATTGAACATCAAGGGCGATGATTGGATTCTCTCTTGTTGGAGATGGTCATTGCCTGACACTTTTGTGGTGCGAATGTTACTTGCCACATGTCAGCTCAAACCTGAATATTGTCCAGGTCTGCATCCAATGTAGATACAGGGTGAATGATATCATCCGTGCAGCCAGGGTAAGGCAACCATCTCATCATTCTAAACCAACACATTTAAGTCAGTCACACATTCACTGGCATCTCACTCACTAGCAGCTCAAAGGACATCACCACTCACTCTCTCATACACACCCTCACATCTCCACCTGGCCTGATCTCCTCTGCAGACTACATCCTCAGCCCTCACCATTTTGAGACCACTTGCACAGATCAACCTGTGTCCCACAGACACCTTGGGATACCCCCCTTCCCCAGTACAGCCCTCGTCCTGCAACCATTTAAAAGCCACCCTCGCCTTATGGCTGATCTGGTAGGTAGATACCTGCCCATGAGCCCCCCTAAAAGTGATGTGGTGCTGTCTGCGAAGCCTGGCGCTGATGACTGTGAGCAAAGGTAGGCAAACAAACCTCAAAGTCCCCAGTAAAATGCAGCTTGCCAGGTGCACATCACTTATGTGAAACACGTCGACGTGGCTCGGATGATCCAGTGTGGGGGGGAGATTCCGGTGAGCTGGGCTTATAATGATGTGCAGATGTATTACAATGAGGTTCCCGATGTCCGAGGTTGGGAAACACAGCCCGCCATTGATGGGCAGGGCGGACGACTGCAAACTGGTTTCATGACGTTATTAAACGTCATGGCCTTTTCGCCATATTGTCCACTCACACCGCAAACATGCCCGACACCAGCTGGCATGAAAAATTGCATCCATTGTGTACAGTTGTGACTGAGAAGGAACAGATTTAAAGTGACTTATAAAAAAAGCAAATATGATTTGAGAAAAAAACTTTTTCACAGCAAGTTTTGGAATGCATTTCCTGGAATTACGGTGGTGGCAGGTTCAGCTGGGGCAATCAAGAGGACATTGGATGATTAATTAAATAGAAACAATGTGCAGGGGTACGGAGAAAAGGCAGGAGAGCCGCTTTAGTCCCATCTGGGCAAACAACATTCTTTAAGCTCTCTCTCCTCTGAATCTTTCCCAAGGCCACTACATCACCCATTTTGTGAGGGGACCAAAAATGGGCACAGTCCTCCAGATGCAGTCAAATCAACATAATGGTAGAATGGCTACCTTTGATTTGTACTTTCGCCTCTGAGTCACAAGGCTGAGGGTTCAAGTCTCACTCCAGGGGCAGAATTTTGCTGTCGGCGAGCAGGGGTCATGATGTCATCCCGACCCATTTAAATTTTCAGAAAGGCGGGGGTGCAGCAAAATCAGCTGCGTGCCCGCCGACCTGTCAGTGGCCAACTGAGGCCATTGACAGGATCAATTATACAATTAAAGGATCTGCCCACCCAACCTTAAGGTTGGCGGAAAGGCAAATAGAGAAAACATGAAACCTCATCTACCGGCGGGATGTGGTTTCATGTAGGGTTTTAAAAAGTTTAATAAACTTATTATGTAAATTATGAATATGTCCCATCTCATGTGGCATTGTCACATGAGGGGGACATGTTAGGGAATTTTTTTTTCTATTTTTCATATTTTTAAAAGTGTCAGCAATCTCCCTGAGGCAGCGCTTTGCCTCAGGGAGATGTGCGCTCTTTCGTGCGCATGCGCAAAAGAGCGCATTCTCGCTTTTGGGGAATCCCCCCCACCTGTACAGGAAGCGCATGCTTCCCGCCGGACATAACGCTGGGTGGGCCTTAATTGGCGGCGGGGCCCACTTCTCCGGTGGGGATCAGCTCCCCGCCCGCTGGAGATTGGGTTGGGCCCGCCCACCCGACAGGCAGAAAATTCTGCCCCAGTACTTGAGCACAAAAATCAAGGCTGACACTCCAGTGCAGTACTGAGAGAGGGCTATATTTCAGATGAGACATTAAACCAAGGCCCCAGCTGCCAAAGACATAAAAGATCCCATGTCACTATTTCAAAGAGCAGAGGAGTTATCCTAGTATCCTGACCAATGTTTATCCTTCAATCAACATCACAAAACAGATTAATTGGTCATTATCACACTGTTGTTAAAATTAGCTGTTGCATTTCTTACAACAGTGACCATACTTTTAAAAAAAGTACTTCATCAGCTGCAAAGCACTTGGGGACATCTGGTGGTCATGAAAAGTGCTATATAAATGCAGGTCCTTTTTACTGAATGGTTCTATCAAAATACCCCAATACCCTGTTCACTTTGGCTAGAACTTCCCTGCATTAATTGTATTTATGCAGAGTTTCTTGACATTGAATTTTCTGCATTGGTCGTGAACTTTTGAGTGATTTATGCACAGTAACGTCTTTCTTTCTCAAGCACTTTCAGTATACTTCCCTGTAAATGATAGGTTTCTTCTGTGTTAATACATATCCACATGTATTATTCTGCACTGATCTGGTTTAATTGCTATTATCGTTTGACCCATTCCCTCGGCACATGCGGAAAATTGCACTCCAGAATTTTAACCCTTGCATAAAAATATCAACAGCACCTCATCTTCTGACTAGGCACTCTACAGCCTTCCAGACTTAACATGAGTTCAATAACTTCAGATCATGAACTCTCTCCTCCATCCCCACCCCATTTCCAATCCCCCCTTTTCCAATAATTTATAATCTTTTAAATGTTTTTCTTTTCCCACCCATTTTAAAATTTATTTCGATCTATTGTTTCATTTCCACCTTTTAGCCCATTTCGATCCCTCCACCTCCACTAGGGCCATCTGTCACTTGCTTGTCCTGCTTTCTACCCTTAATGTCACCATTAGCACATTCCTTAGATGATATCACCACCATCAACACCTCTTTGTCCTTTTGTCTTTGACATCTTTGGCAGTCTCTTCTTTGCCTCCACCTATCACCGGCCCTCTATCCAGCTCTACCTGTCCCACCCCACCTCAACCAGCTTATATTTCACCTCATTTCTATATTTCCTTAGTTCTGTTGAAGAGTCATACGGACTCGAAATGTTAACTGTATTCCTCTCCAGACCTGCTGAGTTTTTCCAGCTATTTTTGTTTTTGTTTCAGATTTCTAGCATTCACAGTATTTTGCTTATATTTTTTATAAAAATATTATTGCTGTCAGCAAATTTACTGTTCATTCCCCCCTGCCCCAGCATTACTGTCCAGGCCATTAATAAACACGAATAGCAGTGGGTCTAACAACGATGCTTAGGGACACCACCATAAATCTAACATTATGATCCACAACCACTGACTACAACTTTTTGCCTGCAGGATTGGAGCCAATTCCTAATCTAACATAACAACTTCCCACTGATAGCACAAGGCTCTATCTAATCTACCGAAGGCTCTCTGTAAGTCTAGATAATGTCAACTGCGTTAATCTCATGACTAACCTGGTATTCTACAAACAAGATGCAATAAGTGTCAAAAAACTATGCACAAATGGGTCTGTGAAGTTTGAGCCAATTCTTGATTGGAGATGTCTTTCAACATCATGGGGCCACTGTGATGAAGCCCATGAAATGTCGTGTGGTTGAGAACATTTAGGATGACAGTACATTCCTGCGTTATGGCCTTTGTCAACTTGCAACTCATTTTATCTTGCTATCTGGCATGATAAGCAAGTTGCAGATGGCTCACCATGAACCTCTTCTTTTCTACCCCACCCCTTCCCTCATTCCAAAGTTAAAGCAATATTTGTTACCAGTTCGCTGGAAGGTGAGCTTGCTGATGAGTTCTGTTACAATGTACTCAGAAGAGAACCTCGATGGTATGTCATACTGAGGATGGACATGCACAGAGGTGCTGGGTGCATTGGCTGGTCTGCCAGACTGTCAAGAAGCATGGAGGAGACCAGCTCCAAATTGGCAAAGGGGATCGCTCTTGTCCTCTCTGCAATCTCTATTCCATCTCCCTGTTGTGTAGCAGACCCAGAGGAACTGCAGATACAGCTGCCTTTACCTGTTGCGGCCTCTGTGGCCAGTGCACCAGATCCCTCACCTTTCCTGTGAGGATGCAGTAAGCCTCCCGCCAAATCCTGGAACTCACCTGAACACCTCCAAAAATACTCCACGGCACTTTAAGACATTTTGCATTAGAAGTTCTTCAAAATTACTTGCCTGCAAGTTTGTGCCTCGCCACTTATGTAACTGCAGATCCCATCTTGCAGCTGAACACTTGACCTTCTGTGAGTGACTTGCGAATTGAATGGTCCTGTGTGGTTTAAATTTGGTAACTGTTGTCACATCAGCCAGTAGCACTGTGTGACATTATGGCAGTAAGCACTCAGTTGTTTCCAGTGTTCGGACAGCCCATGCAGACACCCCTCTCTAGGTGGTGCACCATGCAGGCAGTACCCAGGTGGGTAGTGGCGTAGCAGACACCCCAGGAGAGCAACGGGCTTCAGGAGAAATGCCTCCAGCAGTGCTAGTGGCCTGAACTTCACACCCCACCTATCCATATCTTGAAATATATGCAAGTTAATAGAAAAACTGATTTAAACTTTTTATGTCTGTCAATGGCGTCCACATAAGCAGTGGGCGAAGATAAAAATCATGGATAGACATGTTCTGGGAATGCCTTATGTCGGCCGATCTGGAATCTGATGTCAGTTATAGTCAGTGGCTAAGGCAGGCCTGTCCAACGTATGGCCCATTGGCCCCTCTATGCGGACCCCGGAGCTAGTTTCCAAAATGCCAGTCAAACATGGAGCTGCTCCTTCAATCAGTTTCTTTTCCACGTTTACTGCTAATGCAGCCTAATTGTGGAAGTGAAACAAACTGTGACTGGAGGAGCTATGAAAACCAGCAGCGGTGAGTTCAGGGCCCGGGGTGGGAAGGTTTCGAGGAGCGTGGGGACAAGGCAGTGGAGGTGCCCGGGAGTGTGGACAAGGGAGTGAAGGTGCTGGGGGAGATTGAAAAGGGAGTGGGGGTACTGGGGAGTGGGGCCAGGAGCCCGACAGAGCAGGGCGTAAGGCAGCCATAGCGGGGCTTGAGTTGTTCAGAATGGGGCTCAGGCAGCAGAGGTGCCAGGGAGCAGCGCCTGGTGGCCCTGAATAGGGCCCAGGGGGGCCAGAGTGGGGCTCAGTCATCCAGAGCAGGGTCCATGCGGTGAGACAGCTGGAACGGGGCTCAGGCAAGTTCAAGTGGGGCCCAGGCGGACTGAAGTGAAACATGAGGCAGAAGAAGCAGTGCTCAATGACATCTGAGAAAGTGAGTGGCTGGAGACAGTGTGTGTGAGAGAGAGTGTGTGAGAATGGGGGGTGTTGCGAGAGAGAGTGGTGGTGTTGTGAGAGAGTGGGGTGTGAGAGAAAGAGTGGGAGGGGTGAGAGAGAGAAACAGCGAGTACGAAGGGAGAGAAAGCATGCGAGTGTGTGCATGGGTGGAGAGTCCATAACTCCACCTCACTTCCAGTATCAGGGTTCTCATTCACCCTTGCTCACACACACCATCATGACTCTCATCCACTCTTTCATTGAGCGGGGGTTATTGAGTGAGCAGCCTGAGACTGGGAGTGAGCCGATTATTACTCATTGTTCTTTTGCTCAGCAAGTTGTTTCTTTTTATACCTCAGTTTTATTTTGAAATTCATGTTCATTGTTGTGCCAAAGTTTATCCTTCTGAAATTTGAGTGAGAAAAATTTTGTAATGTGCCCCCCGCCCCCAACCCCGTGTGAAAAGGTTGGACAAGCCTGGGCTAAAGCCATCCTACACCTTCTGGTGGAAGGACAAGGTATCGCAACACTGAACTGCATGAGGGACGTGCTGCCCCTTCACATGGGACCAGCTCCCATATTTGTGCCGATGACATCCAGCTCCACATATCCATCACCTCTCTTTGCCCATTCACTGCCTCTATCCTGTCAGGCTGTTTGTCTGACATGCAGTGCTGGATGAGTACGCTTTCTCCCTGTCACAAATTCTATTCACTTGACTCAATCGCTGTCCTCCGCAGCCATGGTCTTAGACTGAACTTCATTTTTCCATATGATTCTGAGCTGAGCTTTTGATTCTCTAATGTATGCATCAGAAAGACTGTCTACTTCCACTGTCTACTTCAACTGCGTCCACCCCCTACCTCAGCCCATCAGCTTGTAAAACCCTCATCCTTTGTCATCGCCAGATGTAAGTATTCCAATGCTTTTCTGGCCAGTCTTCCATCCTCCATAAACTTCACCCCATCCAAACTCTGCTGCCCAGGTCTATTCTTAATGGCCTCCATCCTACCAATTCCAGCCCTACAACTTGCTCTTCTCAACTCCTATTTCTCTGACTCCAACGTCTTTTGCGCTCCTCATTTCTTTTACCCCACCACTGGCAGCCATGCCCTCAGCTGCCTAGGCCCTCACTCTCTCTGGAAGTCGCTCACTAAAACCCTCCATTCTTTAATACCCTCAAAGTTGAGGTAAATTTTCTGGTCACCCCTTCCAATATTTCCTTTGGCCTTGGTGTCACTTTTTCTATTCTTAGCTGCTTGGGGATTTCTCCATGTGAAAGGTGCTATATAAATGCAAGTTGTTCTTGTTTTACATTTACATTTTTAGGTTGCTAAATCTGCAATCTTGGCACGGGTGAAGTGAAGTAACAAAAGAACATAAACCGGCATAAGTCTGAAAAGAATGCTTTAATAAGCATTTGGAGGAAACCCTTCAAAGTCATTCATTTTACTGCCGTAAGCCTACATTAAATTATCATCTACTTTGTTAAATAAATAAAGAAATAGTCTTGCATGAAGTATTGCTGTTAAGTAACAAGTAGGGATGATTCAGCTTGTGACTTACCGCAAGCACTTTGCTTTAATACAAAATGGGATCAATGATACAATTTATCTTCCACTCAAGCAAAAGAAAATTTCACATTGACATCAACACACTTCATACTTATATATTAATTATTATTAGTATAAATGACTTGTGGGAAGGGCAGGGGAGTTTTAACAATGGCAGTTTGATCTCAGCTTAAATGAAATGGCACAAAAATGCTGCAGGAATTTTTTTTAAGTGTCTTCTTAACAGCCGGCATGTATGTTAACTAAACATTCGTGAGTAAATTCAAATTTGCTACATTAAGTTAGTGCTGATCGACTTCTTACATCCCTTTTTTTATCACCTGGGACACAGACATTTGCTTCGTCTTTAATTGAGAAAAATCAGCTCCGAGCAAAATAAAGATTATTTCCTAAAATCCAGCATGGCCTCATTGAATTATGCATGAGGTAATCAGAGCTGTTAGCAAATCATGGAGTCATCTGCCTGCTTATTGACATGTTCCTGGGATTTTTTATGTTTAACAGTACATTCAGAAACAGCTTTCAGAGATAGTTACCTAATTCCACATTATCATGTAAAAATATTAGTTTAACTTACATCTTTCTTAAAAGCTCTTTTTAATTTTCCCTCCAGAGGATATGGCATCAACAGAAAAAAAAATGAACAAAATAATTATTCACATAAAATAACATACCTTACAAGACAAACACACAAATAAGGCCATTCTGCAGCATCAAAAGTCCACCTCTTGCAATATTTCACAACAGATTCTACAGAATATTTTACATCCCAAGGACTGTACTATCAAACGACTTCGGAGTTCTCCACTGGGCTGATCGCACTATCTTTTGGAGGCCTTGCTCAGTTTGCTAGCTGCTGGGGACCTCCTCGAGGGTGTTGGGATTTTTGAAGGTTTCGCTGAAGATGGCCGAGATCCTGCTCGTGACCCTGATCTGCTAGTGTCAGGTACTGTCTCTGAAACATCTGAACATACAGACTGGATATCTGAAATGTCAAAATCGGAAGCATCGCTCCCACGACGACTACTGGTTCTGCTGCCGGTCTTGCTTCCTGCTCGGCTTGTGGGTCGACTTCGGACTTTTCTTGACTCTAGGGCTAGAGATAGATATTTTTTTAAAAATATATAAATATACATAAACAAATACACACAGCTCAAATGTATGAATATACACAAACACACACAGTTCAAAAATATTTATATCTATAAAAACACACAAACACACGCACAGCTCAAATATATAAATACACACACAGCTTAAATATAATATACAAACACATACAGCTCAAATATGTAAATATACACAAACACACACAGAGCGCAAATGTATACAAACAGTTCAAATATATATATACACATACACAGCTCAAAAATATTAATATACATATATACAAACACACAAACAGTTCAGATATATTAATATATAAATATATATACACACACACCTCAAATGTATAAATATATATAATATATACAAACTCAACACAGCTCGAATATATAAATATACACAAACACAGCTCAAAAATAAATATATACATACACACACATACACATACATGTGCACACACAAACACACAGCTCAAATATATAAATATATAAACACACACACATATACAGCTCAAGTTAAATAAACCCATTTATCTACGATTATTAGATTGAAATAATCTTGCACTAGATTGTTGCTGACACGTCTGATCACCAAAGTTTACACAAAGGGTACAAATTCTACACAAAAGATATTTCTGCAGATATTGAGATTAATTTCAGAAAGTTAAAATGGAGATTGTTTTTCCATTTGACATTTTCCAGGAACACGTAGCAGAATGTTGCACAATCTTAGCCCACAATTTCCTGACAATGCTTCGAGTTCTGCCGGGAATGCAACCACACCTCCCCACCACTACACTCCCATTTCAAGGTGTACACTGTTGCTAAGGATTGATTCCACAGGCACTAGTCACCCACCAGTAAGATGCTCAAATGACCACTGTTTGCTTGTGCAGCAGGAAAGGGGGTTTCAGGACCCAAGGGCAACCTATTTCCATTCATGTGCATTTTTCAACATGTGTCACAGGCAGTAATCAAAATTGGGAGCCTGGGCTAATACCCTCCCCTTCTGCACCCCAACCACCTTCTCTGTCTTTTAGTTCAGTTGCTCTCAGGCCTCTTGCAATACTTTTGTCGTCATTTTGACTGAGGTCAAGTAACTCAAAGTTCAAGCCTGGGATGTTTCAACTCAGCTTTGTATCATCCTTGGCAATGAAGTTATCCAGTGAGACACAAAAGGGTCTTTCTACAGCATTTCCTTCCCTCGGACATTTCCAAGTCTATTCTACAGACACAGTAAATGATAAGATTACAATCACAATAGAACACTCACTTGGTACTTGTGACCTCCCCCTGGAAGGTGGAGTTGATGTTAAATTGCTGTCGTCTCCAGAGTGAAAACTTTTTCCTGACAGATACCCTGGTGGTCGCAGTTTGCTTCCCTGGATGGGAGTTACCTAGATCACATCATATAGAGAAATGGATTAATGTTTTCCTACTGAGGCGTAAGTGTCTTTGAAATGTAGTTGATAATGCAAAGGACTGCTTAAAATGTTGATCCATTTTCCAAAACTTTCCTCGGTATATCAGGCTTTTTCTGTTGTCTTATCTAGACTACACCACAAGCACAATTTAACAAGAGTTATATACACATCAGTTAAATTTGGCACCTGGCCAACTGGCTATATCCAATATCTGAATGGATTGGTTGTCAATTTCCTTTCTAATTTAATGCATGTTGAACGTTGGAATAATGATTTGCTTGGGTCAGAGAGGATGGTAATATCTTCCTGTTGCTTCAAAGGATTAATCTTTACATCTGGTTAATCAACACAGTAAGTAAATTACCTCTAGAGATAAAAGGTCATTCTTGCGAGAATATTGCTGTTCACTTCTCTCAACATCAATGACACCCTGATATAAAGGAGTGGAAGGGCAGGGTTGCTGTGTAAAGCACCTTGGTGAATTTAGTACACATGAGGAATGCAGAAATAACTTGCTCAAAGATTGATTACTGGCCAGAGAAGAAGTAATTGGTAGGATAAAAATTCATTCAAAGGATGATGGTGAACCATCTGTTTTTTATCAACTTATCACTATACATCAAGTAAACCTACACAACTTATACAGCGCATGCCAAGATTTAAAACATGCGATCCTGAAGTTCTGACTGATTAATCGAACAATCTAACTATCTACCTTGTTGTGAACTTTGCTTGTAGTCCCAGAGATAGACCCAAGTGGCAAAGTCCTTTTACTTCAGAGATAAAAGAGCAGGAAAAGAAAAAGCTCAATACCTTCAATTATTTATTAATTGTGACCATATCTGACCCATAATAGAGGCTGCTTTCCCATTTTCCTTTCCTGATATTTTCACATATGGCATAGTCACGATGGAGAAAGCACCAGGAATATCATTTTGCCACACTTCAAGGATCTCCCCAGTATAATTCCTCGGACTTGTTTTATAATGCCTAAAGTAAGTGGAAAAAATCCATGGAGCTCATTTGGAGTGTCCTGATCTTTGGTTAGAAAAGATTCTCTGGTTTGGAGCAGATGGGACTGGTTATGTTTAATAAACTATGGGTGACCACTAGGGGGCATCCATACAGCACAGGAAGAGAAAGAGGAGTGGGTACGATCCAAGCACCTCAGAAGGGATGATGCAAAACACCCTCACCTAATATTACCGTATGTTAACACATTAGAACATCATTTGCAGAACTAGATGAATGTCAATTTGGCAAAAAAAAATTTAAACCTCATTTTTATTTCAACACACTCTTCAGAGGCCACAGACTAATACAGAGTACACATATGTAAATTTTATACACACATACATGCACACCTGACAGGTGGCTTTGATTCCTACTTTCAAAAAACAAAGCACCAGTATCTGCAAAGGCAAATGGCTGTCACTGGAGCTACTTGCTACGTGATGGGCTATTTTAATCTGTTACGTGTGGTCTGCACTCAAAGCCTAGCCCAACAGTCCAACTACATGTTACTATTGCTGATCTGTGAAAAACTTTCCCCAACATTGCAGAGGTCTGCACACACAACTGGTCAACTCGGCACGGACTGAATCTGGGTCCTGCCTGGTCCACATACAAGAACACCAAACACTGATGCTTAACTTAAGTTTCAAAAATGAATGAAGATTTTTTTTCGACACTCGTGCCTGGAATTTTCATGGGGATTCTCTCGATCTGCTGATGTAACATTTTGACAGAGAACTGGTAGAATCCCAGCGAAATGGGTCAAATGGATATATGCGGCCATTTACACTGTCCTCCAGGGTTTCTGCGTTAGTTACAGTGGTAGATCGGGAGAACCCTTGTGGAAATTCCTCCACCGAGTCCTACATGATCTAAAGTATAGTTTTGTATAGTTTTAATGGTGCTGGTTTCAGGAAAGAAAATACTGGTGCATCCGAGAACACTGCAATCACAGAAGCCATGTCAGAAACTGCAACAGTCGATTATGACCCTGTGTGAATTGCATAGACAGCAAACAACTCCATTACGCACAAGATAATAGGTGAAGCTTTTAAGATAAGGAAAAAAGTACTTTGGAAAGACCAACTCAGTCACGCGTTTCTTTCTGGACGCTGAAACAAGATGAAATGAATGAAGAGGAATGAATATTTGTGGAAAAATCAAGGGCATTATAAGGAGAGAAGGCTCTGAAGATAAATGAACATTAGGATCTCAGAGGTCAGGATGCATAAGGAAGTGCTGAGCAGAAGTGTGGAAAAAATGTCAACTATTTTCTAGTGTTACAGATTAAGTAAAAAGTAACAATTCAAAAGTAATCAGGGCCTTTTTTTTCAGGATTCAACATTTTAGATATTCTTCAGCATGGACCCTGGAATTCAGACTGCACCCACTAATGATATTAAATTTATGTAAACTATTAATTGATGATAAAACTCCTCTATATTGACTGATTAAAGCTGTCAAATCCTCCACCCCGCCCACCCGACCACCCCTCCCCCCAAAAAGAATGTTTAATTCGCCCGTAACTGCTTTGTTTTTATTACAAAGTAAAGTTTAACCATAAGCTTAACTTCAGTTACTGAATCTAGCAATCCAAAACATTTATTTCCAGCAATAAATCTTTAAAAACCGATTAGTGAAGTGCAATCAGACTGCCGTCACTGCATCTTTAACGTGTGCACTGTTGCTGTCTAAACTGGTTGAACCAATCTTATTGAAAGACAATGTAAAATTGCAAGGGGCTCACAAGAGTCTTTAAAGTTCATCATTTCCCACCGTGTTTCAGTCTCACATTACAAACGAATATGTAGGGGGGGAGAGCAAGAGAGTGACAACGAGGGAAAAAAAACATTTTGAATCCTGAAAAACAGTACAAAATTCTTCCCAGAATTTTCCAAGCAACAAAATTTTGTCCCAGCCCTCGCTAAGACAGCTAGCTAAACTCACGGTCAAAACAATGTTTGACCACTACCAACACTTGTTTCTTAGACCGGGAGTGCTTCACCGTACTATACCTCTGGAGATGGGATTCGGCGTTCAGGGGACTCTGGTGACTTATAAGGAGTTGATGTTTTGCTGTTTGTCAACCATGGTTTATCATAATTGCGGATTAAATGTTGGGGTGTCTGCATGAAACAAGGATACATTGAAAATGAATGGAAATTAAGACAATAAAATAAAATGATCAGGAATAAACAGTGTCATGGAGGAGGAAATGTTAAGTATGGAGGAGTAAAATTTAAAAATACAATGATGAAGATCCCCTTTGTGACTCCCTTCATTTGAAGAGTCAAAAGTGAGATAGATTAGTACAGCAATCTATAACATCTGGCATGCATTTAGCTTTCTGTGATTATTGGGTTATAGTGAATACCTCTTGATAATTCTTCACAACCAATTCCCAACACAAAACCGGAAACCTGAACCAAATGTTAAGGTAGCTATGGCAGTATAATTAGATAATCAGCAATGTAATAAAATAGCAGGCTAAAAGGGAGATTGCTACAACAATGTAATTAAGCAATGCATAACTGCTGAACAGAAGCACTGGGTTAAAATAACTGGCTTGCTAAAATATGCTGATCGCAGGATACACTTGGAATTAATGGTGCTGCTCAACGTTACCTTAGGAGGAGTATTTGTCGTAGCTGGTGGAACTGATACACTCTGACTGGCACTGGAGGTTGACCTGTTGGGAGAAGCAGCCCTCGACGATGGCCGTGACCTACGACCCCGTGATCGGAAAGCAGCCATGGACTGACCAGTGGTCTCAGGAAGCATGAACTTCTCACGCAGTTCAACATTCGTTCTGCCCTTGGCTAAGAAGAAGAAATGAAACAATAGTTCAAATTTTAATCATTGGTGTTTTAATCAATGATCCAGCACCAAACTTGCAATGACAAGGTGAAGTGTGGAAAAAAGTGTACAGGAGAACTAAAAGGTGGTAACAGGATGATGAAACAATACCAAAATCTGAATTGATAGCCTATCCATACCAGCAACAGAACTTGCGACAGCAGCACTCAACATTTGGGCTGGAGTATTGTATGCAGCATGACATGAATTAGCCCAGCAAAATTCAGAAAGCTTAAATGGAAATAAAAATTAAAATTTCTGATTGTATCAAAGGTTTCAGTTCAGTTTCACGTTGTGAACTATGCAAGAGTTCAGACTCCATTAACATCATGCAGTCAGTTTAAGGAAGCCTAGGGACCCACTAAAACAAACCCAACTCCAAAAAACTTGTGCAGAAGCTCAAAACAGCACACCACTTTCAGGCAGAACAGATATTTACATTCCACTTAGGAGGATGCTACAATATCAGACAAGGTGACCACTTACTTGCAGTGAGTATTACTGCGGGTAAAAGAAAAAAGTCATGTAAGCAACTTCACATGCATTTCAAAATGGGCGATCATTCTGTATTTGGTTAAAAAAACTAAAAGCGGATTGGATTACAGTTCTCGTTTTTAAAAAAAAACATGAAAAGCCTGCTGTAAGCTGCTAGGAGGGTTAAGCCATACAGAATAGGAAAGCACACAGGGGAAGGAAAAGAGACAGAGGATTGCCAACCTATAGGAGACTGACTGGTAATTGAAGAGTTTGATTCCGAACGCAACATTTTACTCCCATGATGATGAACTAGAAGAAATGATAAAGGGATCGCATCACATCAAAGGAAATGGAGAAGAAACTTTTTGTAGGAAACAGGACCAAGCACAGGACTGATAAAACCAACACGCGAGAGATCATTTAAACTCCTTTTAACATATAAATAAACGAATATTAATTCCACAGAACTCAAGTCATTTGTGCAACAAAAGTTTCTATTTTTGCTGATAAATACTTTCAATTCAAGTTTTTGCAACATATTTGTTTAAAAATCATTAAATTCTCACCACCTCACCTCACCCCCAGTAAAGTTGGTGATTCTTGGCTATAGGGCAAGGCAACACTTGAGGACATTCTTTAAGTTAGAGCTTTCTCTCTCTCTCTCTCTCTGACTGATTCTTTTCCCCACCACGGCCTGTTAGGGCTGAGGTCAATTCTAGAGCCCGAAAAATATTTCTGAAGTCTCACGGAATTAAAGATTAACATCCAGCACACTGCTGTGAGAAAACTGAGGAGAAATATCATTGATACTTTAAAAAGAAACTGTTATGTTTTCATTTGCTTTCAAAGTTTATTAGTTGTAAAAATATTGGAGATAAGCTGTTTGACTAAATCATTCAGTCGGGTAACTAAGAGTCCGTGACATTACACTTGGTGAATGCATTATGAGAATGGGATAGGTTGTGTGACCAACAGTAGAACTGTAGAGGTGGAAAAGTTGGAGACAAGAGATCAGCAATGGTACATTACTCACTGGTCCACTGTTGACATCTGTTTTAAGCCACATTTGACTGTGAGTACCCCTCTTGCACTATATAAATGGCTAAAAATTCCACTAACAAACAGGCAAATGTATGATTATCTTGTGGAGATATTACACCATACAAGAGCTAGTGCTGTTGAAGCAGGTACAGCCAACCAAAGTACATTTCACAACTTACCTCTGCAGGGGTCGTTTTTCACCAAAAACTCATCTAATGCCATCCAGCCTCCTCCAACACGAACCATAACTGTACTGCGCAGGATGCGGACTAGCCGCAACTGCTGCGAGTCACCAAACTGCAAAAAAGGTCAGCAAGAAACACTTCAGCGGCAGATTAACTTATTGAGTGAGAATTTTAAAAATGATATTGCTAGTGATTTTCTCTTCCAACTCGCAATCATTGATTTACATCAAGCATTTAATTTTTGCAGTTGCAAGCCTTATTTTCACCCAGTTTACACAGCTGATTTGAACAGTTAAAAGAAAAGGAGCAGCAGAGATTTTTGCTTTTATACCCAACAATCAAAAATAAACCATTGAACAACAGGCTGGAAAAGGTCCTCAGTGTCCAACTGGTTTAAATTTGGAAAGCCACAAAGCAGCAATTACTGGCTTTTAGCACATAGCACAACAGGTAAAACACATCAGACATTTATGTTGTTCTGTACCTGATTTCCCAGGAAGAACTAAGTCATGGAAGAAATATGAAGAAAAAGAAAATTAGTTACAACAGCTTTGGTTTTGAAATAGAACAGTGTTTTTCAATGACTGTTTGTTCATTTGCAAAGTTGAAGCTGGAATTTCTAATTTTTGTACAAGGCAAGTAAGGCCAGTACAGAACTTGCTAAGGAGTGTGATGACATTCCTGTATTGTAACAGGGTACAAAGCTATTTGTTCTTATTCTTTTGATCATTTTGTTTTTGTTTGTTTTCTCCCCTTCTTTTCTGAGCTAATGGTTTAAGCTGGGCTACAGTTCCACAGATGTTGGCAACTCTCCAGTGCCTCACTCAAAGGTTTTGTTCTGTATGAAGCCAGGCAATAATTGTCGACAGGCTTCTCGATTGTGAAAACTTTCACCGATGATCCCATCCTCACCGGACATCCATACACAAATATGTCCCCAGCATAAGTCACTGGATAGCTATCAGGAGTTGCAAGTTCAGGTGATTTCTCACCATGCCTTCTTGATCCAGGAAATACAAACCCAATTGCCTCGGCTGAGATTGACTCAGCACAGGCTAGAAATTGTATGATATGGTACCGCAATGGGTGGGGCATTTTATCACTGGCATTAGTTAACTCAAGTGCATTATGAAAGGAAATGGATGTGATTTGTTTTTTTCAACTGCCATCTCATTGAAAAATTACAATGCAGAATTGTTTTCTACATATATTCAACAGCAATGAAGGACAATCAATGAGTAAATCTTGGTTAGCTTTGTTACTATCTTTTAGCAATACCTTTTAGACAACACAGGCTAGCAGGGCACATGAAGTGATAACACCAAATATATTGTAAGTGTACAAAACTAGGCAACTATATCAGTTTCAAATGCAACCTACCTCCAGTTAATGACACAATTGAGGAGTGCTTGCTGAATTTTATTTATTCCTAGCATATCTGGAAGCTATATTCAGTTACATTGCACTGAGTAGGGCAATATTGAGTTCTGGCAATGACTATAATTATTGCTCATACTGCCACGTATGAGGCAGAACCCCTCACTAAAAGACATTCAGAGCTTATTGCACCTGTCTACTAGTGGTGAAATTTCTATGCAAATATGCATGAAAACAGTATAGCTGAAGTCCTTTTTTGCATTAATATATTACAGGCAATGTACTATATATACAAGGAGGTGCAAGACAACTCTTTTTCATGTAGCCTCATCCCCAGTGCCCAATTGTAAAATCTGTACCACACTATTGTATGTTCAGTGTACAAGATGGTGGTACAAAATGACATATGCAAGGTAACTGGAACATTTATGGAGCATCGGTTAAGGTTACAATTCTTTTTCTGTAATTAAGAGATTTTCAAAGAACTTTGTGAATAATGACATTATATTTAACACAAGAAACAAAAACATGTGTGCATTACATTTAAAACCAAACTAAAATATTGTGGATGCTGGAAACCGACCCACAACGTTAACTCTGTTTTTCTCTCTCCACAGATCAGCATCAGGTTGAGAGAGTAGTTAATAAAGCATACAGGATCCTGGGCTTTATAAATTTGGCATGAAAGTATAAAAGCAAGAACGTTATGATAAACCTGTATAAAACGTGGGTTCAGCCTCAGCTGGAGTATTCTGTCCAGATTGGGGGACCACACTTTAGGAAGGATGTGAAGGAATTGGAGAAGGCACAGAAAATATTCACAATAATAGTTCCAGGAATGAGGAACATCAGCTACATAGACAGATTGAAGAACTGGGGCTGTTTTCCTTGGAGAAGAGAAAGTTGAGATGAGATTTGATGGAGGTGTTCAAAATCATGAGGGACCTGGACAGGCTAGATAGGGAGAAACTGTTCCCATTGGTGGAAGGATCAAGAACCAAAGGGCGCAAATTTAAGGTGATTGGTAAAAGAAGCAATGGTGACATGAGGAGAAACTTCTTGATACAGCGACTGAAAGTATACTGTCTGAAAGTGTGCTGAAGGCAGATTCAATTGTGGCTTTCAAATGATAATTGGATCATTAGCTGAAGAGGAAAAAATTGCAGGGCTTCAGGGAAAAGGCAAGGAAGTGGCACTAGGTGCAAAGTTGGTGTGCTGTAGTCGTTCTATGAGTTGCTGACTGATCTGCTGAGGGTTTCCAGCATTTTATGTTTTTATACGTGGCATATAAAAACCTATTCTATCCTCAGAATGTTAGATGAATTATTAATTGATTTGCATTTCAGAACAGGCCGACTAATCGAGAACATGGTCGCTCCGCACATACAAAGAGAGTGATAGGATGGAAAAAGAAAACTGAAAAAAATCTTATCGCAACTAACAATGGAAATGCAGCAGCTTAGCAAGGCTGAGGTGCGTGGGATTTTCTTTCCTGAATAATATTAAGTATTTAATCTGAGAAGTTACTGCAAAACTTACAAGTAAAACATTTACTTTACCGAATGATGTTGAGATATATAAATTAGTATGCTGAAAAGTAAAGTTTTCAAATCTGAAATCAAGTAGGGAGCGTGATAAAAGATAGTCTGGGCACAAGTTGGAATCATGGTCTCAATTCGAATATTAGCTTTGCTGAGGATTGAGGAGTTTAGGGGCTGAGTAACTTGGGTTCTGAAAATAAAATTTTTGAGTTCAAATAAAATTATTGATGTAATTGGCTCCACAGAATGATTTTGCAAATGGATTCAATTAAACAGAAGACCTCATGTAAGACTTTAAGAAGAATTGAGGAAAGGAAACCTCAAAAAAGAGACATGAGAGCAGTGAGAGAAAGAGATTATCTCATATAACGATAAAAGGAATTTAGCAGACAAGCAATGATATCTGGTGTTCACATGCATCTCTGAGTATCTGTTACAAAAGTCAAATCTCAAGGGGAAAACAGAGAGTTTTCAGGGGGATTGTTAACATTCTTATTAATAAAGCTGCAGTAAAAGCACTAGAGTTTTAAGTTGTGTATAAAGCATAGTCTAATGATTGGAATACTGGGATTCAAGGCAAGGTGGGTGTGGAACTAAACTATGAACTATGGGAGGGTAGGCTGAGATGCCTTGGCAGCTAAACTAATGTTTAATCTCACAATCACTCAGCAGGTATCAATTATAAGTATATAGCACCAGATTAGACATTTGTTTCATGAACACAGTGCCCTTTAATTGTCACCATTGTTAAGATTTGGATAGCCACAGCTGCTTTCCACGATTCATTTAAAATTTAAGCAACTTCTTATTGAAATATGTAGTTACAGGAACAGCACACACAGATACAGTGCCCAGTGCAGCAACAGCAGATGGAAACTGTATAATCCCTCGGTTATTTCCCTGCATCTTTGAGCTAGGAATTGGCTGGGAGATGGGAAGACAGAGGGCTGAATATCATGGGGTGAAATGGGGGGGAGGGGGTACCCCCATTTCCCAGAAACAAAGCCAGCGTGGAGCGACTTGCTCCACATGGCCCACCCCACAGCCATAACACGCTGTGGGCGGGCAAAACAAGGGCCAAGTGGGACTTTCGCCCCTCACTAGGGAGCAAGTCCTGCCTCGAGAGCTGCCGGCCAATCCGATTGGCTTCAAGAGTGCTGCTGGAACTGCAGGAGCACAAGGATCCCATGGATCTCCTGAAAGAGGTAAGTCTTGGGCAGGGAGGGTTTGGGCAAGTCAGGGAGGGGAGGGGTTTGCAGTGGTGAGGTGGGTTTAAGGCTGTGGGCAGGTAGGGAGAAATGGTGTGTCCTATCTTGGGGGGCTACCTCCCGATTGGCAAAGGGCAATCCCTGAAGGTAGACACACTCATTCACTTCTCTGCTGCCCTTTGAAGAGATTAGTTTTAAAAATCAGACTGCCCACTCCCGCCTTACTGCCCAGACCAAACATTAGCTTAGTAACAAGCCTAAATGACCCTTTATTATCTATTTAAATATGATGGGTGAGCTGCTGCTTACAGCTCCTACCCCCGTATTATGGGGGTGAGAGCTAGGGGTTAATTGGGTAGGTGATTGGATGGGCACTCGCCCTATTTTATGTGTCCCACCCCTGTTGAAAACACATCCAGTGGGTGCATGTAAAATGCAGCTCCGAGAGAGGGATAAAGGGCATATATCCTGATTATGGGATGTTCACAAGATTAGCACAGACTGCAATTTAAATGGAAATATATATAGGAAAACTAGAAGTCTGAAATAGGACAAAACCATTCTGGTGAAAGGATACTTCCATAACCTGCCCTTTCTCCTTCCAATGCTGATTAATTTGCTATACATTACCAGTGTGCTGTGCTTTGATTAACAAGTTGCCTCATTTTAAATATGCTCAGTAAGGATGAAGGAGAAATTGTTTCCACTAGCAGGGGTTGGTAACCAGGGAACATGGATTCACAGTCATTGACAAAATAGGGAGATAAGGAGAATTTGATAATGATTTGCTATGATTTGGAATGTACCACTTGAAACAGTGGTGGAAGCAGATTCAATAGGAACCTACACAAGGAAATTGGATAAATACTTGAAAGATAAAATATGCAGGGCAATGGGAAAAGAGCAAGGGTGTGCGACTAGTTGGAAGTTCTTTCAAAGAACCATCACAGAAAATATTGGTTGAATGGCCTCCTTTTCCGCTGTATGATTTTTCAGTAGTACCACGCCAGGCTGATTACACAAGCGAGGTGAATTAAGAAAAACAAGGTTTTAATTCTATTTTTCCTGAAGACTCGTCATCTTCCTTGCTTTCCAATATGCTTCAACAGCTTTTCCAAGTTTATTTATAACCGTAAAGCTCCATTGAATTGCGGTGAGTGATTAAATATTTCACGCTACAAGGAAAGGGTGGATGTCAATTTGAAAAGATTAATGGGTATTTGGGTCTTTTCCGAGTCTCTATACAGGACCCATTCTCCCCAGCTCTGAAGATATTAGTTCCTGATGGAATCAGATTCCAGGGATGTCAGGTCATCTGTGCCATCCACGGCACACTTAGGACAAGTGTTTCTGCCCACTGAACTAGTTACTAAATAATGTGGCACATAATCTTATAAACAGGCAGGTGCCAAACCTTTTCTTTAAAAAAAAGTTGTAATAATATGAATCAAAAAATGCATCTGACATTTTTAAAGGCGTAAATGCCCAAGATATCAGCAACATTTCACAGTTTTAATTATTTCTTTAAATACAGTTTCACAAACCATCCAAATTTGTAGCAGTTGGCACTTAACTCGAATCTGTGTTTACATTGTTTCCAGATTAAAGCTGATTACTTGCTATCAGTCCATAATGTAAATGTTTAGTCATTTCCTTCCACTTTGCCATTTAGAATGCAAGATAGGAATAAAATTGTTTTAGTCGGAAAGTTGTTGCATTCATAGACTTGCTGGCTAGGCATTAAGTGAAGCTACCTTTAGCCTCTAATTTGATCTTTAACAACCCAAAGAGCTGAAGCTTACAGTTTTCATTACCGCTCAGTCTCAGCCCGTGATACGGTAAATATTGCAACACTCACCCTGTATTTGTTCTCCCCAATCTGTTCCACCTGAAACCGCTTTGCACATTTACATTTTGCTACTTGCCGTGTCACCTTACAATGAAGTACAAAGTGAGGCAGTATTAGCAAGTTGAGATTGAAAGCATTTCAGTGCATTGTAAAGATCACACAGAGAAGCACTGGCAGTAAAATCAGATCCAATATCAGTATATAAATTAAAGCAAATATAATCAGATGGATTTCTTTAAGAATCAGAAAGGGATTGACTGTCAATATTAACTAAAATGTTCCTGTATCAAGTGATTCCAGGATATAAAGTTTATATTCTATGCACAATCATGGTATACCTCATCCTCTATTTTGTCGGCGTCAGTAAGTGGCTTGTAAGCATCCTTGTTTGGATGAAGGGCTGCCACAAACTCGTAATAATCGATGTAGCCATCTCCATCTCGATCAAATATGTCTGCCACCGCACTCATCTCCAGGCGGCTGGTAGGAAACTCTATAGAGCAATTCAGTAAACAATCCTTTTAGTTAAATATTGTTATGATGTTCTTCCCCCAAGTTAAACTTATGAACATAACTAAGTGACTATATAACAGCACAACAGAAACCGTTCCTTTAATTATTAACTTTCTACCAGTTCAAGACTTTGTTCAATTCAGGCTGCCAATGGTTCAACACATGGTATCATACAGGGCCCAGTAGTGCAGGAAGGTCATTAAGTTCAACTCCCAGTCTGTGATGAGCAGTCAAATGTCCGCCAAGGTGGCAGAAGTGTGTTAAAAATAATCGCAGTGTCTCCGGGCTAAGTGAAACACAAAGGTCAATTGGGACACTTGCTCCCGAGTGTATCAGATAGCCCTTGCTGGAAAAGATATGCACATGTGTATGTGCGTGTGTAAGCAAGTTGTGCGTGTGACAGTGTCAAGTGAAGAGAAATCAGGTCCAGTTGTGGTGTACAGTAATCACGGTCTGAATCTTCGGCTCGCGAGTGGATGCGGGGCCTGCTCTCCGAGGCATAAAATGATGCACAGCGACATCGGGCGGGCGTCCCAACATCACCGGGCATCATTTAGATTTTCAGTTTGGTGGGCGTGCAGCCGAGTTGGCTACGCGCCCACCGAATCGTCAAAGGCTTATTAAGGCCATTTAAATATCAATTAAACTAATAAACTGAGCTGCCTGTCCAACTTTAATTGGGGGCGCCATTTGGGTCCGTGCCCACCCCTGCACAACACCCCCTCGACGGGGGAAAATTTTCCCCCAAGTAAATCAGAAGGTTACATATAGATGAGAGACAACAAAACAAACTTTTAATCAAGTTTTACTTTCACTGCAGATTATCAGGATGGAGAGGAACTGGTATCCACGACAACAGGGAGGGAATTTGACAAAAAAGATTCAAGGTGAATATGTTGGAAATACTCAACAAGCATCAATGGAGAGAAAGGACAGGCTATATTTCAGCTTCATCACGAATAGTTCACTTCCCATTTTTGCTCTAGATTTTGAGCACTTGCAGTTGTTACTTACATTCAAAATTTCAAGGGGTTTTGATAAGTTAAACAAGAAAAAACAACATCCATTGAATGGCAAGTCAGTGGCTAATGGCCTTAAGACATAAGATTAGCAGCACAGTAACGAAGGGTGAGGATTGGAGGGATTTGTTCACTTTAGGCTGAAGATTGTCAGGATGTGGAATATCCTACCAGGGGTGGAAGAATAATGTAACTTGGTGGGTAAATCTTACCCCCTTTTTCTGCTATCCAGGAATATGTAAAAGGTGACATATAAAGATGAACTGTTACTCTACAGGAGTATGATTTTAAGTGACTTGGGAAATATAGAGTGGTCTCTTTCAGGAGACACTGGAAGAGGTTTCTCAACACTCACTTGAGGAAAGGATTCCATCAATAAATTCTTGTCTTGTGATCTTCCCGTCCTGATCTTTGTCAATGCGCCTGAAGAAATCCATTACTCTGGACTTCTTGTGGTTCATCCATCGCATGTACCTCTTTCGCCAAACGTCAAAATCAAAGTTGGCAAACTCCCTCAGCTTTAAGAGAAGCAAGGTCACAGTAAACTTCCAGCAATTTTACTTTTGGGAAAAAAAAATCTCAGTAATATCACTTTGGCCAAGTTTATTGGAGAGATCCACAAATTAGCACCTTCCCTCTCCAGATTAAAAATAAAATCCCACTAGCACAAATACTCTAGAAAGACTTGAATGAATAACAACTGTTTGAGATACTATCAGAAATACAGAGCAAATTCTAGTCGGAGCAGGTTAAAACATCATTTGAAAAATTCCTTAAATATTTAAGGCACAGAAGTATTTAAATGTATAATCTTGCATTTGAAGGAAACAGCTGGTTTGCCAAATAAAGTAAGCAAGCCCAACAAAACATTTTAATTGCTCACTTATATCAGCATTAAAATATTCCAGTTGCATGATTAGACATTTGGTATGAATAATTAAACCCGGTTATTTATCAGTTTTAATCTTTGCGAAAGTTCTGCGAACATAAATTAAAGGGAAAACATTCACTCATTGGGAAGTTATCGTGGTGTATATCTATGCTAATATACTTTACAAATGTAATGTTCATTGGAAAACATTGCACATAATCAGAAAAGCAAGCCACATTCAGGGTTTATACAATCCTCTTGACAAAAAATGTAATAATAAAATAAGCTCAGGGAAAAACATCCAGGAGCTTCAAGTACTACTTATGTGGTAAAAACTAAGGGCTCCCCATGTGGTTCATTTGGTGATGTACTGGGGGGGACCATTATGATTCATTTGGCAAAATCCATGGCTTATTTCAACATGCAGCAAGTTACTGAAGCAACGAATTGTTTTTACCATCACTTAAGAAATGATGCCATTTCTGCATTCAAAAGTCTGGATTTCACATTGGAAGGATTATCACCAATTGCATTCCTTTGTCAATGTAAAATCTTCAAGATGATTTGATTCCATTTGAGAGAATGCAGGCTTAATAGGAATTTACTGGTTGTCCTTCCATTCAACTTTTGGAACTACAAGTTTAAAAAACGTTTACCTCCTCCAGCCTGTCGAGTGCATCATTGAGTTTCCGCCTTCTATCCAAAGCCAACAACCAGACCTGCTGCCACTTACTAACGAGGAGGTTAGCACGTGGATTTTTTGTCTCAATGGTCTGCGTTGCAGGTGAATACAGAGCCCGTGCTGGGAATCTTTTCCCTACAAGAGAAGCCACACCACACAATCAATATAGTTTAGTGGTAGGATGATTTCAATTTGGGATTTGGCTTGATGTTTACACTTACAAAATGGGACCTCAGTTACTGACCATAATCATGGGACCCCACCCCAAAAGTAACAAACTTGGCAGACATGAGTCCCACAAAATTAAACTTCAAACGGATAGAGCAGCACCAAAACAATCTCAGCAACCATACAAGACCACATATGGCAAAGATGTAATTTTCTTTTCAAAAGTACTTAATTTGTAAAGCTTTGAGAAATCAATTTATAAAAAACACTTTCTATTGCTGAAGTACTGTATGCAGATGAAACACATCAACATGAAATTGCTGTTATTACTGTACACACTTCTTACATGCTTTTAACATTTAACTGAAAAGCTCTCAGAATCTAGAATAAACCATAGGGCTCAATTTATTCATTTCATATCATTCTGAAACCCACTTCCAATGTAATATAAGCTGATAATTAAATCAAATTAATAATAAAAACTTTGGGAGTATCATCTATGCAACAGGGTCCCCAATTAACATAAATTTGAACTTCCCGCTTTGATTTAACTCTTGTACTGCCTAGTTTCCGCTGGTTGGAGTGCATTGGAATACTCCCTATACTGAAGGGTAGGGTGGAGTGGTTCTTATTCTGCATTGTGTGTGACCTGGGGACTGCTTCATGCCAACACTGAATGCTGAGGGGGAAACTGTTCCATTTAGCACTATTAACATCCCTCACTTAGTTAGGCAAAAAAAAACCGGAGTGATCTTTTATTACATTTCTTGTGCTCCAAGGATCAGGTTAATATCACAGAAAATTGTGAATTATTGCTGAGTACAATCGCTGCTCATTCATTATTAGTCTCAATCCCAGTGCCAAAACAGGCTGGGTGACACTTTCGTATTCTGATCACCCCAACTCAAGATCTATCAAGTCATACCCTATGCCTTAACACCCACTGAAATAATGAGGACCTATTTCACATCTGTGAGTTTACATAACGTTGACCATAAACTATGGTAATTAACCTGCACTTGGCTAGCCAGACTGAGCGGGCTCTTTCTTTTTAACTCTTTTATGGGATGTGAGCATCACTGTCGAAGCCAGCATTTAGTGACCATCTCTAATTGCTCTTGGGAAGATGGTGGTGAGCCATCTTCTTCAACTGCTGAAGTCCATGTGTTGTAGGTACACCCACAGTGCTGTTAGAGAGTTCCAGGATTTTGACCCAGCAACAGTGAAGGAATAGTAATACAGTCCCACGTTAGCATGGTGGGTGACTTGAAAGAGAACTTGTAGGAGGGGGTGTTCCCATGTATTTGCTGCCCTTGTCCTTCCAGGTGGTAGAGGTGGCAGGTTTGGAACGGGCACTGGTGAGTTCCTGCAGTGCATCTTGTAGATGGTACACACTGCTGCTACTGTGGTGGAGGGAGTGTAGGTTTAAGATGACAGATGTGGTGTCGATCAAACGGGCACTTAGCCCTGGATGGTATCAAGTATCTTGAGTGTTGTTGGAGCTGCACTCAGTCAGGCAAGTAGGGGGTACCTCTGTCACATGACTGACTTGTGCTTTGTAAATGGTGGACTGTCTGTGGGGAGATCATCCTTCAACTTTCAACCCTGGTTCAATGAAGAGTGCAGGAAGGCATGCCAACAGCAGCACCAGGCACACCTAAAAATGAGGTGCCAATCTGTTAAGGCTACAAAGCAGGATTATATGGATTCTAAACAGTGGAAGCAACACGTGATAGACAGAGCTAAGCAATCCAAAATCCAACAGATCAGATCAAAGCTCTACAGTCTTGCCACATCCAGTCATAAGCGATGATGGATAACTGAACAACTAAGTGAAGGAGGATGGTGGGAAGACAGGCTTGTAAAATAGGTACTCACCCCCCACTGCCACCACTACCCTCCACCTTGTCTGACCTCAGCCTCAGCAGTGAGCCTGCTGGGTTGCACACTTGGTGTGGGCATCTCTTGTCGTGGGTTAAATCCCAGCAACAAAAGGGGGTGGCCCTTAAATGGCCATTAACTTTGCCACTTGAGGACTTTAATTGGCCCACAGGTGGACAGGCAACACAACTCCACCCTGTTGCTGGTAAAGTTGCAGCAGGGGGTAGATGGGTTGGCACAGAGAATGTCGCCCATGGCATGATGCCCAACTTTATGGCACCCCTCCCCCCAACCTGCCAACCCACCCCGAAGGGGTTGTAAAATCCAGCGCATTAACTTAACTTCTCTGGCCACAGATGCTACCTGAACTATTGCGTATTTCCAGCATTTCCTGTTTTTATTTCAGATTTCCAGCATCTGCAGTATTCTACATTTGTGCTGAGGAACGGACAGCTCTGCGAACAGTGACCCAAATCTGCTCCAATCTGCAGCATCATCACATTGGACCAAAATTTCCTATGGCATGGCACCTGCCATTAATGAGACTTGCTCATGGCTGTTTCGGTTTTTTAATTTTTTTGCAAAACAAGTTGTTGAAAATGCAAATTAGTAACATTGCGGAGAGGGAAACTGGGCATCTGGGAACTGAGTGAACAAAGCAAGCAACTGTGTATCTCTTCCACCAATCAGACTGAAGGACTTGCGAAACTTCACATTTTTTTTAATCTTCAGGGACAATTAAAATCTGGGGGACTGAGACTCCGCACTTGTAATAGTTCATTTTCAATGCTAGTGAGATTGACTGCTGGTAATGACCCCTTAGCACATCATTAAAAGAGTACCCAGATGTGAAAATTCTACTTTCTGTGAGAAGTTTACTCCATATGTAATGCACACATACAGCAACAGATGCCATTAAGTATATTCCAATGGTGGGCCAGACAGGGAGATGCCACTTTCACAAAACTAATTGCAGAATGGCACAACTGGGACACCAACTTTGCTTTAATCTTGTCTCTGCCTCTTATTGAAGTCGCTGTACAATTTAAATAATGGCAAATGTCATTAGCTTCACTGTTATATTGACAGGAAAATCCTGGCCCATTATTTTATTTCATGTTACATTCAAGCCCAAAATGGAAGTCACTGAAAATGAGCAGATGCTACAACATAAGATTATTTAGATGGAAACTCGATCACCACTTACTTGACCTTCCTTTATCAATGACAGGAATTTGGGACGCAATCTGGGTTGGCTCTGCAGCTTTCCTCTTGTATGTTTTTGTTACTTTATCCACATCTGGCTGCTTTCTGGTCATTTCCTCCATGAAAGACTAGGGTTAAAATATCTTATTTATTAAAATATAATGGCATTATTAGCAAGAGAACCTTTCTCCCCTCTCAATATTCTTCCCTCTTCTTATATAGGAGTAATGTTCTACTTCTCTGTCTCCATTTCTGGGGATAGGCTAACAATTAATCTTCACTACTAGCCCGTGAGATCCAACAGCTGCCTTGACTAAATTTCCTCGCACCGTTTCTTGCAAGGATCCATTCCATTCTTCTGGTTTCTCCGCCTCTACTGCATCCATCTGTTGAGATGATGCAACCTTCCATATCAGTGCTTCCGATATGTCTTTTTCTTTAACCAAGGAACCCCCCCACCCCAGCATGGTTAACAGGGCCCTCGACCATGTCTGATCCATTTCATGCATTCTGCTCTCACCCCTTCCCTCCCTCCCAAAACCCTTGTCCTCACTTTCCACCCAACCAGCCTCTGTATTCAACAAATCATTCTCCGCCATTTCAACTACTTCTAGCTTGATGTCACCACCAAACACATCTTCTCCTGCCCTCCCCTTTCAGTATTCTGTAGGGATCTTTCCACTCTGCCATTAGTTTTGTTCCCTAATCCATTCCTAAATCACCTCCAACACCCCTCCCTTTCCTACAGCACCACTGCGTGCAAGTGGAGGAGATGCAACACCTGCCCTTTTACATGTTCCCTTCTCACTGTCCAAGGCTCCAAATACTCCTTCCAAGAAAAACACTGATTTACTTGTACTTCATCATATTTAGTATACTGTATTTGTTGCTTAAAATGTGGCCTCCTCTACATTGGGGAAACCAAATGCAGACTGGGTGACTGCTTTGTGGAACATATCTGTTCAGTCCACACTCATGAACCTGAGCTTCTTGTTGCTTGTTATTTGAATTCTCCACCTTGCTCCCTTCTCTGACCTTTCTGTCCTTGGCCTGCTACAGTGTTCCAAACTCAAGGAACAGCATCTCATTGCTCAACTTGGCACACTATAGCCTTCTGGACTTAACATTGAGTTCAACAATTTTAGATCTTAACCTCTGTCTCTATTACATTCCATAGTTTTTTTTGCTGGTTTGGTTTTTTCACGCTTATTTACTTTACATTCTGAAGCTGTTATCCAGCTCCTCACACTTCATGTCGACATGTCTTTTGTTTCTTTACTATATCCATCACCACTCCCTAGGGCTTTTGTCATTTAACCTATCCAGCCTCCAACCTATAACAGACCTTCCCTTTTGTTCTTACTCCCCTTCCACTGGTTGAAAAGCCTATTACATTCCTACCGTTCCTCAGTTCTGATGAAGTGTTATCAGCCTGAAACGTTAACTCTGTTTCTCTCCACAGATGCTGCCATAACTTGCTGAGTACTTTCAGCATTTTCTGTTTTTATTGCATATTTCCAGCATCAGGAGTATTTTGCTTTTGTAAGGTTACACATGGTGGGTTAGGTGCAGCTGTACATCAGCAACTCATTCAAGAGGCTAGTCTTCACATATGAGCCTAAATTGTGATTGCTATCAAACTACCTGATCACAGGGAATAGGAGTCGATTCACTATTTCCCAGCCAAATCCTGCTCTTATTGGACATCCACACATACTTGTTCCAACAAGCATGCCTGCATGGGAAGACACTTTGGAAGATTTTGCCCCTCTCCAACTCAATTAGACAGATTAAATGACAAAAGCAGAAGCAGACTACATAACTGAGCACAGCCTAGATTTCGAAGCTTTGACATTCCTGAACTGTATGTCTCAGCTTCACTTCCTAGAGACTACCAAGGAACTCTCATATAATAAATGAAGAGGAATACTGCAATGTGTCAGCCAGGTGAAATGTATATAAATTTTTATACTCTTTTCTAAACGTCTAGTGTAGGCATCTGAATATTATTACATGAACAAGCTCAGATTCCAATTTTAGTGACGATTACCTGGTGCTCAGCAATAAGTGTTTTGACTTCTTCAATCTCCTGTGGAAGTTGTTCTTGGTCTCTCTGGGTGAGTATTGTCTCTGCCCACTGTAACCAGCCTAACAGGTTCTCCAGTAACTCCTGATTAGCAATAACATCGGCAAGAGCTGCTTCAAGTCGCAGCTGATGCTGTTTAGCCCATGCAGTTACCTGATTTTTACATAAAAAAGAACAAAACATTTGTAAAAAATCTCTCAAGTTTGAAGTATTCTTTGGAAAGGTGCACTTTTCTTTTTTGCCCTTCTGCAACAGCACTTAAACAGTATTAACAAGCCAACGTACTTTGTGTTCAGAAAGCTGGGAGTCTGGTATATTGTGCTGTATAACATAAGAATGGAAAGGGAAATAACCGTTTAGCACATTGGCCCGGTCCTTCCACAAACCACATACAAAGCACTCACTGCAGCCTTGACAGGTTATCACAGTTATTAGGCATGCCTACAGCCCCCAAAGGTTGGTAACTATTTTCATCGCAAAAAGTTGAATCATCTGCCTCTGTTGTAGTTCCCTCATTGTGTTGATTACTGCAGCATTATCTGCTTGGAAGGGTTGGGGGCTGGGGGGGTGTGTGTGTGGTGGTAAGGAGAATGGTCTTCACTGTCACAATTCACCACACAGCAAGCTTCTTTTCTCGGCCAATGAGCAGAAGGGAATAACTCCAAAAAATATTGTCAAATTGCCCCACATCGCTCCTTCACACCTCTCAGCAGCATGCTGAAGAACAGCACTGGGAGTTTTCTGGGAGCAGGCTGCTCCTGGATCAATATACACACGAAGAATGGGGTGGAGAAGGACAAGGAAAAGTGAAGGCTAGAACTTGAACCATAGACACAACACTGCAGCAGGGAGAGATACTGAGAAAAGAGTATCTCCATATCAATATTATAAACACTTGTAGTAAAGGAATAGATTGCAACTAAGGAGTTAATATATTTCATAATGGTCTGGTGACTAAAGCCTAGAACAGTCCATTTTTCTGCCACATTTAAAAATGATTACGCAGCTACGCAGTTACATCTCTTGTTTGAAGTTAGTCACCTCTTCGAATCTGGCCTGGATTATTGTGATCCAATGCTTTATGGTTGTGATAGAGTCTGGATGGCAGATTGACAGGATAGCCTCTCCCACACCCACTGCCAAGTTCAGTTCAATCATCTTCTCATCCAGTTTCCTCACAACTCCTTTAAAAAAAGGAGAGCAAGTATTTCTCTTTTTAAGTGTCCCTATTTGGGGGATTGATTGTGCTCACCTCCCCAAATTACAAAAGGTGGGATTGCCACCAATGATTTCCACAAGGAGAAATAATCCTGGGTCTGGGTTGGGTGTGTAAAACAGACGGGCAAACCACTACTGAAACCTGCCTTTTAATTGCATGTACATCCTCACAGCATGTGTGTTTTATTATTCACATATGTGTGTGTGATATATATATGTAGTATATCTCCACATGGATATTATATCTACATGTAGTAAATGAATAAATTGCAACTAATGAGTTAATATATTTCATAATGGTCTGGTGACTAAAAGCCTAGAACAGTCCATTTTTCTGCCACATTTAAAATTGATTACACAGCTATGCAGTTACATCTCTGTTTGAAGTTAGTCACCTCTTCGAATCTGGCCCGAATTATTGTGATCCAATGCTTTATGGTTGTGATAGAGTCTGGATGGCAGATTGACAGGATAGCCTCTCCCATACCCACTGCCAAGTTCAGTTCAATCATCTTCTCATCCAGTTTCCTCCTAAACTCCTTTAAAAAAAGATAAAAGCAAGAGTCCAATCAGTCAACGGTGCCAGATTAAAGATCACCAGCTGCATTCATCAATAAAGCAATTTGGAATCCAAATTTTGCATTTTCAGATAAAATAGGATAATCTATACATATGCAGAAGACCAAATTTAGAAACAAGTTTCAGTGTTTATACTATTTCCATCACAGTGTATCTGCCGTGGCTCAGTGGTTGCACTCTTACCCACTGACTCACTCCAGCCACCTCAGCATTAAATATCTAGACTGACACAGCAGGGAGAGGGTGCTGTACTATTGGAGGTACCACCTATTGACTAAAAAATTAAACTGAGACCCCATCTGTCCTCTCAGGTGGACATAAAATGTCCCGCAACACTGTTTCAAAGTACAAGAGCAGGGCAGTTTGCCACAGGATCCTGGTGAATAATAATCCCTCAACCAACGCCATTAAAACAGATTATCTGATCATTATACATTGCCGTTTGTGGAATCTTGCTGTGCGCAAACTGACTGCCATGTTTTCCAACACTGTAACAGTGACTACACTTCAAAAAGGAGGATACTTCATTGGCTGTGAAGCTCTTTGGGACGTCCTGAAGTTGTGAGGGGCTCTATATATAGATGCAAACCTTTCTTTCTGCTGTCAGTCTTTATTCGCTGATTTCATTCAACTCTTCCAGTTGGGGCCTTAATTACTACAAGTAGTAATACTAGCACCAGCACAATGGGCCAAATGGCCTTCTGCTGTACTATAAGATTGCTGATTCAGTGCACAGTGCAAATCATAGCCACCATTAGTTATGTGCAAGAACGTAGTTTGCAATGTTGCTGTACTACCTACTGTGATAGACTCACTGCAGTACTGGGTAACTTTTTCAGTAATACAGTGGTGAAAGCTCCTTTGGGACCTTTTTAAGAATTTAGCCAATTAATGCAAAACCAGCCCAAAATTCAGACAATTTGCTGTGAGATTTCCCAATTTGCTCTCGCTCGTATTGCACTTTTTCCTTCACAAATCACTGAGTCACTGACATCTCAGCTTTGCTCTTCCTCCTGGCATAGAGGAGAATCACGCACCTTGTCAAGTGTGCTAATAAGGGCATCGGATTCGCAAACTGGTTTTACTGAATCAAATATTCTTTTTTGAAGAATAGTAAATAATTCAACATCGGCAAACCCACCCAGGCTGATGTTCTAATCCAAACCTTGGGCAGAGAGCAAAAAGAGTTTGGATTTCTACTCGCAAATAAGACACTGCATTGCAAAGCTCATGTGGTACCACCATGTCACCGATTTCTGCCATTGTTAACCACCCAGCACCTTCACACTATTTCTCCCCCACCAACAGCTTGTCAGAACTGGCTAAACATTTTAAAAGCACAAAAAGCTGGGTGTGCACAATGCTTACACACTGACTGGGGGAGGGTGGAGGGAGGTGGAATTCTCTGGCCCTGCTCACTGCTGGAATCGTCCAGTCCCGCTAAGAGTCAATGAATTGTAGCCTCATTTACTCCAAAAGCTTAACGCAATGTGCTCCCTGTTATCCAGGTCCCATCAAGGCTCATCAGGTATTAATGGACTTTTGGCTGGGCCGCTGAATCTCCCACGGCAGATCCTGCCACATGGGGCTGGAAAATCCTGGCCTGGGACAATGCTACATTTTCCAATGAGTTCTGGAAACTTGCAGAAGGTTAAATAATGAGATTTTAAGGGTTTTTAAAAAAGAGACTTTAAGGGTTAAACAATAAGGGGGTTTTATTACCAGCAGATACAAGGGTGGAAAATTCTAAACCAAATGCAAACATCCTTTGCTGGGACTAAAAAAAACAGCATTAATACATCCAAATCAGTGAAAGACTTCACCAGCCCTAAATGGAGGACCAAATTCCACTGACTCACTTTATACTCAATGTAGGCAAAACACACAGAGAAAGCTGGAAGCACTCAGGTCAGGCAGCATCTGTGGTAACAGAATATGAGGTAAGACGGGAACCTTCATGGGTCCTGGCTATCCCTGACCTTTTGTGGGATACATAGAACACTCTTTGTTCTAACCCTACTCGGGCCCCCTCCCTCATTGGTACATTGATGTGGTGCCTTGGTGCTGCTTCCGGTTCTCACATCAAACTGGAAAATTTTTATCAACTTTTTCAATTTTCACACTTCCTCAACTTCATGTGGTCCATCTCCACTCTTCCCTTCCTCAACTTCTCTATCTTTATTTCTAGGGGTAGGCTTAGCACAGTGACGCATACAGTTACCTTGTTTAAACTTCCTCCCAAGCTGCTTCCAGTATGAATTCTGTTCCATTCTCCCAATTTCTCCATCTACCGTTAACTCAGTTTTTCTCTCCATGGATACTGTCTGGCCAACAATTTCAGTTTTTTATTTCAAAATTCCAACATCTGAAGCATTTTGCTCCAATAAAGGTATGTTTAGCAAAAATCTCAATTGCCATGAGGCCTTTATTGGCCCCTTTATCTTCTGCTTTTCACCAGAGGGAGACAGGGAAAAACCCCAATTCCCTAATTAAAGAAAGACTTTGCATTTATATAGCACCTTATGTCCTCAGTTTATCCCAAAGCATTACAAATGGAACCTCACTATCATTATGAGCTACACAGATTTTCTGCAGCAGCAATTTAAGTTATGTCTGTAGCCTCATTTACTCCAAAATCTTAATGCATTGTGCTCCATTATTCAGGTCCTGTTAAGGCTCATTGGGTATAAATCATTTTAAAAGCTCATGTATCTGCTCAGCTTCTTTCCAACCTTATGCTGCTCTATAAGCCCACTGAGGGCCTCCTTGTCATCTGGAAGAACGCCATGGAAACGAAGGGTCTGTTCAGCTTCAGCCAACCACTCCAGCAACACATGAACAGCAGAGCGGAATTCCTCAGCCTGTAAGTGCAACATATATCTATCAAGACCAGTCACAACTTGGCAGCCACAAGTTAACATGGATTTTTAAATCATTTCAATTTTGAACAAGGACAGGATGGAAGAAAAATAAATGAATTTCAAGAAAGCTTGCTTCAAACTGAATGCAGAGTTGGCCAAGGGCTCAGGTGATTAAACGCACTGTCTTGGGTGAAACTTCAGGAAAGACTGGAGGTTCATTCTTTGGACAATAATAAAGTTAGCTGATCTCGGGGCAGTTGGGGTGTGACATTTGCCCTAGGTGCTCCTAGATTAAATAATGGACAAAACAAAAATCAGCTAAATTCAAGAAAGGGAAAATTATGGAAGACTATGGGGAAAGTGCAGGGCAAGTGGTACTATTTGAATAGTTCTTTCAAAGAGCTGACACAGACATAATGGGCCAAATGGAGTCTGAGTTGTAAGAATCTGATTCTATTGCTGCTACTCAGTGACCCCCCCAGTGGAAGTGTGTGGACATGCTTGGCAGTTGAGGACATGATCAGCGCTCACCTGTAGCGTCCTCTATGGAGAAGAAGCTAGTGAGCACACGCACACACACACATATACATAGAGACACACACACTTTCTTGGTTGACATGTAGTAAGTGACCACCTGGCTGACATGCTGAAGATTGGGTGACTCTCAAATAATGATGAGACTGCCCTCAGGAGGGCAGAAAAGCACGAAAGAAATTATTTTTCAATATAAAGAAAATGAAAAACTTTCATTTTATTGTATTCTAATTCACATGGAATCTTTTACCTGGTTCAGGGCTTGCTCCAGACGGGCTTGTTTACAGACAGAGAGCGCACACACAGTCTCCCAGCGAGTACTAAGCTCTTGCATTTGCACTTTGACCCAGGAGGAATCGTCACGACTGGCCTCCACCAGTTCACGGGCAGAGCGTTTGAGGGCCTGGACACCGCTGGTCCGTTTGCCCAGCTCCTTCTGGAACACCTGCAAAGAAAATGATTCTGTTCCATTATACATTCAGAGTGACTCTTCTGGATTGAACATCGTATCCTCAGCACAGTGCAATAGGGCCAGGGACATTGGGAACGGTTGCATAAATGGTATATGAAACGGAGCGATGCAGCCAGTGTCCCAAATACAACATGGACATTGTTGAAAAGTGAATGAATTTTATAAGAATTCTGGCATAGAAATAGGCCATTTGGCCCAACAGTTCCGTGACATTGTTTATGCTCTACTCAAGCCTCCACTCACTCTATCAGCATATCCTCTATTCCCTTTTCCCTCACTTTCCCATAAAGGTATCTATGCTACCTAGCTCTAGTCCTTGAACACCACCGTGTGTACTGACCACCCTTCTCCTCCCTCTCTACTTCAATCCCGCAACCATGCTTCCTGATTTTCACCACAGACACAGGTTATTCATTAGCACTGTGATACAAAATACAAATCTGCGATGCACACTAAGAATATTTCAGTCGACAGTTTGTCTTCTAAGATTGCTGAGTCTGTAAACCATTCCTAATTCAAAGTTCTCAATCTTATTTTCAAATCACCCAACTGTCTCAGCCATTTGTATCTCTGTAATCAGCTCCAGCTCCACAACCCTTCAAAATCTCTGTGTTCCTCATATCCTGGCCCCTTGTGCATCCCCGATTTTAATCACTTCAACAATGGGGTAGGCCATTTTTTTTATATATAAACTGACTTGGCCTTAATCTCTGGAATGCCT
This sequence comes from Carcharodon carcharias, assembly GCF_017639515.1. Taxonomy (NCBI): domain Eukaryota; kingdom Metazoa; phylum Chordata; class Chondrichthyes; order Lamniformes; family Lamnidae; genus Carcharodon; species Carcharodon carcharias. The sequence goes on from NC_054471.1 coordinate 74,853,313, forward strand.
TCCCTAAACCTCGTCACTTTTCCATGTCTCTTTCCTCCTTTAAGAAACTCCTTAAAACTACTTTTCAACTGTCCTAATATCGCTTGTGGCTCAGCGTGGCCAACTTTGTTTGATAATCGCTCATGTGAAAGTGCCCTGGGACCTTAACTATGTTAAGGTGGCCATACAAATGCATACTGTTGTTGTCATGGGAGGGGTTTCTCAAATTTTAACTAGGATTAGGTTATTCGTGCTACCTGTACTAAAGCCAAAACAGCAGAGTACCCTGTGGATACAACAACCCCTCCAATCTGCACAAAAATGAACAGGATCTCTTCCCTGTGTCCACCTCATCTCGACGGTCCCTGTGAAACCAATCATAGAGAGATCGACAGTGGGAGTTTCCATCTGATCCGGCCTGATGTTGGGGAGGGTGGGGTAGCAAAGAGTGGGTGGCGTTTGGCCGGGGGCGGGGGGGGGGTGGAAATTGCTTTTGCTGGCACGCTCAGGATTTCATGGTTGATTTTTTAAGATATAAACATAGGGCCTACTGTCCTTTCTGTAGGTACCATGCTTTAAAAGATCTAAAGTAAAATTTCATGTACATCCACTGGTAAATGTGAGCCATCTGAGTTTGGACTTTGAGCAGCAACTGAAAATAAAGTTTCGGAGACAGACACAATACACTGACCAAATTAACTTGTTGAATAAAGCACAAGCGAGTCACTCAGGGGAGATCTGGACTCTGTAAATTATCTTGGATGTATTATTTCAGACAATCACAATGTAATTTGTAGGACTTGGTGGGAGGTGGAAAATAAGAGGGAGCTTTTCAGGGTTTAACTTTGACAGAAGCAGTTAACATTACCTTGTGAGCATCAATCAGGTTCATCACCAGGTCAATGTCCCCATGCACTGGCTGATCTTCAGCCAGCATGGGCTCAATCTTGTACAGCCAATCAATGAGAGCTTGCAAGGCATCTGTAAACTGGCCTGAGAAAAGCAGCGCTTCCTCCAATTTGTTCTGTCTGAAATGGAAACACAGAAAGTATACACTCAAGATTAGCCAGTGACAGACATATCTGAATCATCTTCAAACTTAAACACAGACACAAGGTTGGGTTGCTAGTTTGAAAATTCACTCCTGTTGCCTCGAGCAACACTTGCAACATGGCTGCAAAAATATTTGTTAACAAGTGTGAACGTCCAGGAGTGATGCTAATTAAAAATCTAAACCTTAGGCTCTGAATCGGTCACTGTCTTAAGGCCAGGTGTGACATTAAGCAACACAGTCCAGGAAGATCCAAGAACCTAACTCCAGACCTTGCTGATGGAATACCTCAGCCAGGTTCGAAGGTGGGATCCTGGAATTGGTCTCCATGATCTTGAGCAGGGAAGGAGTTTTCACTCTCAAAAACAATCCATAGTGGTCCTTGTGGTGAAGTGCACATTCAGAGTGGACGTGGATCAAATGCAATCTCCAGGGTCTTGTGAAGAACTCCTACTTGGGTGGGACAACTGGAAGTTTCCTACTCACATAAGGAACAATATTTCAGCAATATTACTGAAAACTTGTGCTCCAGAACTTTCTGCAGCCCTAGCCAAGCTGTTCCAGTACAGCTACAACACTGACATCTACCCAGCTAGGTGGAAAATTGCCCAGGTATGTCCTGTACATAAAAAGCAAGACAAATCCAACCCGGCTAATGTCCCATCAGTCTACTGTCCATCATCAGTAAAGTAATGGAAGGGGTCATCAAAAGTGCTATCAAGTGGCACTTGCTTAGCAATAATCTGCTCACTGATGCCCAGTTTGGGTTCCGCCAGGGCTACTCAGCTCCTGACCTCATTATAGCCTTGGTTCAAACATGGAAAAAACAGCTGAACTCCCGAGGTGAGAGTGACTGCCCTTGACGTCAAGGCTGCAATTGACAGAATGTAGCCCTGGCAAAACTGGAGTCAATGGGAATCAGGGGGAAAACTCTCCGCTGGTTGGAGTCATACCTAGCACAAAGGAAGATGACTGTGGTTGTTGGAGTAAGTCATCTCAGCTCCAGACATGACCGCAGGAGTTCCTCAGGGTAGTGGCTTCAGCCCAACCATCTTCAGCTGCTTCATCAATGAACTTCCTTCCATCATAAGGTCAGAAGTGTGGATGTTCACTAATGATTGCACGATGTTCAGCACCATTTGTGACTCCTCAGATACTGAAGTAGTCCATGTCCAAATGCAGCAAGACATGTCCCCCAAGTCTGGATGTTGTCCAAGTGGCAAGTAACATTCGTGCCACACAAGTGTCAGGCAATGACCATCCCCAATAAGAGAGAATCAACCATCGCCCCTTGATGTTCAATGGCAATACATCACTGGAATCTCCCAATATCAACATCCTGGAGGTTACCATTGACCAGAAACTGAACTGGACTAGCCATATAAATTCTGTGGTTATAAAAGGTCAAAGGCTAGGAATTGTGTGATGAGTAACCCATCTCCTGACTCCCCAAAGCCTGTCCACCATCTACAAGGCACAAGTCAGGAGTGTGAAGGAATACTCTCCACTTGCCTGGATGAGTGCAACTCCCACAACACTGAAGAAGCTGGACACCATCCATAGCAAAGCAGCCCACTTGATTGGCACCACATCCACAAACATTCGCTCCCTCCAACTCCGATGCACAGTAGCAACAGTGTGTACCCTCAAAAGATGCACTGCTGCAATTCACCAAGGCGCCTTAGACAGCACCTTCCAAACCCAAGACCACTACCACCTAAAAGGGCAAGGGCAGCAGATAGATAGGAACACCACCACCTGGAAGTTCCTCTCCAAGTCATTCATCATCCTGACTTGGCAATATATCGCCGTTCCTTCATTGTCACTGGGTCAAAATCCTGGAACTCCCTCCCTAACAGCGTTGTGGGTGTACCTACATCACATGGACTGCAGCGGTTCAAGAAGCTCACCACCATCTTCTCAAGGGCAATTACAGATGGACAATAAACGCTGGCCCAGCCAGCCACATTGTGGAAATGAATTTAAAAAACTGTTTATCATACAGTCAATGGGCAGAAGTTTCAAGTTCCTCAGGAGGAAAAAATGGGCAATGTAAGATCGCCTGCCCATTATACACTCTGCCATTGGAAGGTAAATCAAGTGTGGCATGTAATGGGCAGCCAATCCCCTAACTGCTCCCAACTACAACCCCACCCCCTGATTTTTCAATGCATCAAACTTGTAAGCTCCGACTACTATGTTCAGGAGTGGGTAAAATTATGGGAAAATTAACTGATTCAGTTGGTGTTGTAGACTTTTTTTTATACATTCATGTGATGTGGACGTCGCTAGCATTTATCACCCATCCGTAATTGCCCTTGAGAAGGTGCTGGCAGGCTGCCTTCTTGAACCGCTGCAGTCCCTGGTACACCCACAGTGCTATTAGGGAGGGAGTTCCAGGATTTTGACCCAGTGACAGTGAAGGAACGGCAATATATTTCCAAGTCAAGATGATGAATGACTTGGAGGGGAACTTCCAGGTGGTGGTGTTCCCATCTATCTGCTGACTTTGTCCTTCTAGATGGCAGAGGTCATGGGTTTGGAAGGTGTTGTCGAAGGAGTCTTGGTGAAGTCCTGCAGTGCATCTTGTAGATGGTACACACTGCTGCTACTATGCATCGGTGGTGGAGGGAATGAATGTTTGTGGGTGTGGTGCCAATCAAACAAGCTGCTTTGTCCTGGATACCACTGACCATCAAGGGGCGATGGTTGGATTCTTTCTTGTTGGAGATGGTCATTGCCTGACACTTGTGTGGTGCAAATGTTACTTGCTGCCGGTTAGCCCAAGTCTGGATATTGTCCAGGTCTACCTGCATTTGGACATGGACTGCTTCAGTATCTGAGGAGTCGCGAATGGTGCTGAACATTGCGCAATCATCAGCGATAACCCACACTTCTGACCTTATGATGGAGGGAAGGTCGTTGATGAAGCAGCTGAAGATGGTTGGGCCTAGGACACTACCCTGAGGAACTCCTGCAGTGATGTCCTGGAACTGAGACAATTGACCTCCAACCATCTTCCTATGTGCTAGGTATGACTCTAACCGGCAGAGAGTTTTGCCCGATTCCCATTGACTCCAGTTTTACTAGGGCTCCTTGATGCCACACTGCCTTGATGTCAAGGGAAGTCACTTGTCCACATTTGAACCAAGCTGCAACGAGGTTGTAAGACCGCAAAGAATGAAATCATAATCTTATGAATCCTGGAGTCAAAATTACGGTCTTCTATATTTAGTGGGTTTTTTCTGGATACAGGATTAGTCTGCACGGTTTTCAATCTATAACTGAGCAGTTTGTTTTGTCAGCAATTATCTATTGTACACATGTCTTTGATGGATGGCATTCACCAAAGGACATTTAAGTGACCTATTACTAAAATTTAGCTCATACTATGAGACTACCGGGACATATCTTAAAATTCAACATTACTCTGATGTTACTTATTTCATATGAACCACTTCATAATATCAGAAAAAAATATACATTACAGAACATGAGAACTTTTGCCTCAGTCACTTTTGGAACATATCATCTTCAATTGCAATAGGAAACAGCTTTAAGTACTTGGCATCAACTATTATGGTTGTTAAACAGGAAGGAATCATTAATTGCAAACATTTTATGAATGGGATACTAATTCCACTTGCATTTTAAAAATGAACTTGGAGAACTGCACAATGTAATCCAGACCTGTAATTTTAATGCAGAGCAATGTGATAGCAATTGAATTAGAAGCTTAAGCAAAATAGACACTCCATTCATTGTCCGTTTGGAGCCATCAGTATGGAAATAACTCAGTGTTACCTTTGGTACTTTAAACTTTAACCTCTAATATAGCAGGGTCACAATTGCTTCATTTTCACCGTCATCTTTCGTGCTCGCAAGTATTTTGCGTATGTTTACTTGTGATACTTTGCAAATCGCATAACCAAGGACAAAGTACATTTAACACATGACATGGCAGAGTTTAGATTAAGTAGACTGAAGAAACCACTACCCATTCAACCAATTGCTACCATGTCACCTGAGGCCAGTCAGATCCCAGACCAACTCTGTACAATCATTCTAATGTGCAGTTTTGTGACTGAATTAATCATATTTTACTAAAACTATTAGTGCATATGATGGTTCCTCATCCATCCCACTATTTACCCTGAAAAATAAAATATCACACAAATAACACAAAAAAATTACAAACACAAATTGCAAGTTCAGCTGCAAATGTTGTAATTCCCTCTTCCAATTCCTTTGTTATCTTTCTCTCTCCATGACACAATTTAACAGTTTTGAACCTATATCCCCTCCTCCTCCATATTCAGGGCCAATATCCTGAAGCCTGATGTGAACAGCATAAATGCAACAAACCAAAGTTACAAATATGCTGATGACAACATCCCTTCCCATCTCCCATTGCCATCTGCAGTGGTTTTACAATCCCCCAAGCTAACCCTCCTGCAGGTCTCCGCCAGCACAACCTTCACTGTGACACCATCATTCAGTTACCAGCTCCCATGCTTGGACCTGACTGCCTCTGCTGCGCACTGATTCTCGATTCACTGGGCCGGGAAAGAAAAAGAGAGTGAAAAAGCAGAAAAAATAGGTAAAAGGAAACAAGCAAACAACCAGGCATAAGTTTAAAGAAAGAATTACAGAATGGAAGAGTAGCAGAGAAATAGTTACACGGAAAGCTATTAACTTTTTTTTAATGAATAGGTGCAGGAGCACGAAACATCGGCCGAGATTTTCCGGCCCCTGTCACGGGCGGGACATGCTGCGGGCAAGACCTCGCCCCAGCCAGAAGTCCAGTGACTTGCGGCGGGACCGGAAGATCCCGGCGGCGGACAGGTGCGGAAAATCCCGCCCATCAACTGGTTTTACTTTGAACTCAGAGTGGACCCCGCTGTGACATTAGCAGATATGCGACAGTGACAGCATCAGTCAGTGGTTTCTGGAGACAATACTGGAAAAGGAAATACAATGAAGCAGAGATGGGCACCGCACTCAGGACAAAGTCCGAGGCTGGTACCACGGATTTTATTTAAACTGAGGCAGATACTCAGGCTTGTTTAGGTCAGGTAGAAAAACTAAAACAAACATAGGGTTCTTAGTAACTGCCAACCTTGAAAGAAAGATTTCATCTGTGAAAGATTTCATGGGGCATGGCACATACCAGCGACTATAAATCAGTGAGTTTGTGATCTATGAACAGGGATGTAAAGGTGCTTCAGCCAAACAAATTCCTGAAAACAGGATCCAAGAGCATACTAAGAATCTGCAGCAAAGTGGTCAAATATTCTTACTGATAGCTACACTGGAGGGTGCCCATGATAGTTGCTTGTGCTGTGCTTGATCTAAGCACACCCAAAACAATGCTCCAACTCCAAGGCTAACTTTGAAAAACACTCAGACCTAAAATCACAACTGAATTGTTCAGCTTTCAGCAGCTAAAATCGGACTTACAAATTTTCATGGTCCAAAAGGATATGAAACAGCCACATTTTTAAGCAAAACTTATACTAATACCAAAGCTTAATTTTACAACCTCCATTCCAATACTAAAAAGATATTCACCCAGCTCATTTTTGAAGAGTCAACTGACCTGGTAACAACCGCTTTTGATAGAATCCTGCTTTACGTAACTCAGGCTGAGAATGAGGGCTAGGAAGATGGGTAGGCTGGAGAGGCAGAAGAAAGAAAAGAGAATCTAATCTCTGAACCTCTGACAGTAATTCTGGCTGTTAGGCTGGCAGTCTGAAATCAACAAAACAAGTTCTGATTGAAACTATTTGTGGCACCTCAGAGGTGAGGAGCTCTTGAGTCAACAAATACCATTTTAAGCAGGTTGCTGGTCCAGCCAGGAAGAACTGAGATGAGATTTCAGTTGACCTCCACGAGCACACCCATTCTTGCAACCCACTCCACACCCCCACCCCACAGCCCCGACCATCCAACATTTCAAGAGCAGAGGCCCACTAACACAAGGAGTTAATCAAACACTTGAGGATGAAAGCTGGGGAAAGACTAGCTGAGCCTCAAACATCAGTGCCTCCAAATTCATCTGTTCCATTACCAAGTGCAACAATCATCAATATACCAGGAGATTACTTGGCTGTGCGATGGGTGGGTGGGAGGGAAGTGTTTAGTCACAATGCTTCAGCCATTATGGTATGAGGTAGGCTTGATGGACCAGTTGGCCAATGTTGCATATTGGTAGTATTTGATTATTCTCAGAATTTAAGTGTCTGTACTTGAGCTTATATTTAAACTGCAGTCCTAGGAGCATCAGACAATAATCTACTGCCTGCAGGCACAGAATGAAACAAAAGCTGACAAAAAAATTGCAAACCATATTCATCAAATACAATAGCAGGCATCAAAATGTGCTCAAAGCTGTAATCAGATCTCGACTAGTTTGCTTCAGTTGAGAGTGCCATTTGGAATCTTTGGACATGTAATAAAGTAATAAAAATGTAAAATGAGTTTTTTTTAAAAAGGTCAAGAAAAATGAAAGCTTCCTACATCATTTTCAAAGCAACTCATAAACAGAATCAACTGAAATTTAAGACGGCTGGTACTGAGGCCAAATGAACAAAATCGACTCAGGAACAATATAGCTGCAGAGAAGGAAGTGAGAATGTTTTAATTCTAAACCCTTTGTATATATTACGGTGGTGACCATATTTGAACCACACCTGTGAACTAAGCTAATTGGTTTTACCCTCAATTACATTAGTATAATCTATTTTCTAGAGAAAGTTTAAGATTAATTGGTAATGTCTCTTCTGCATTAGCAGTTTTATATACATATGTATGAGAGGTAATACTCCAACAATTATCACAACAGGACATCTTTGGCTAATTCTATTTATTGTCTTCCAATGAAAAATATTACAATCCTTCTTAACGGTCCAAACATTTCTGGCTCATTATAAACAATTCCTAGTGTGCTTATCATTAGATAACTAAATTTTCTTGTACTTCCACAATGGAATTTCTTCCCAAAGCAGCTGTAACAGACAGTAAGACAGACACTCACATTGTACAAGGGCAACATGGATAGCTGGTCATGATAGGGGGTTAAGTAATGACTTACAAAATGAGCAGGAACGTGAGGTCTACAAATGGGTCTTCCTAGTAAATCATCAACTCAACCACATGTTGATTAAATCAAAGATTCAACTTGCAGGCACTGAAGTATTTATATTTTGAAGGGGAGATTTCAAAGTCAGGCCTGAACTTGCACTGTATGTGGATATTTGTGGCCATTTTATAGCTTATGGGAAGGTTCACATGTTAACAACTCTTGGGGCAGGCAGCAATTTAACATCGCACAAAGACTCCACTCAGAAATGACAGCTTTTCTCACCTTTGAAACTTTCAAAGAGAAATTATATTTTAGCAACAAATTTTTTAGAGCAAGAGAAGGGATCAAGTAAGAACGAAAGTAAAGACACAGTATGACAAAACTAATTCCAATTCACATTCAAACCCTGTATTTAACATCTGAATGCCAACAGTAACTGCTGCCACGTTCGGGTATTTATTCACTGTTGTACTCAGGGGTAATGATTCCCAGTGTCATTTACTCTTGTTTCAAAGACAACCTAATGAGCTACTTTTGACTTGTAGCCAGATTCAGAAAGTGCAATTTCCTTTGGGTTCAACGCTTTCTGGGTTGATTTTGTTACCTTTCCACTGACTTTCCACACACCGTGTCCCACTTGTCCCTAAGCTCACTCAACATGTCATCGAGCTTCTGGTGGTCATCAGCCAAAGTTGTCTTCTCTTTTAAAGAGCGGCCAGTTCTTACTGTGGTGTCATACACGGAATGTTTTGCTCCAAGCGCTTTCTGGAACTCCTGTGTTTAGAAACAGATAAAGGCTGTGTTAAATGGAAAAACATTTCAATTGCCAACTGTCCCTTTTTCCTTTGAGTTGGCAGTTCAAAAATCCCGAAAATATAAAATGTCAATGAAACTTCTCCATAGAAGATAGAAACTATAATGTTACCACTGTTTATGGGACTTGACTGAGATGTTTGCATTTATAATCATTCTGGCTGCACTTGAAAAGTAGTTCATTGGTTGCCGGAAACATTCTAAAAATGTGAAAGGTAAATTATGAATGCAAATACCTTTTTCTATTTGAAACTATTAAAAAGTGGCAACCAGGCATCCAATGAAGATGGAAAGAAATAATTTGCATTTATATGGTGCTGTTTACAACCTCAGCACATCCAAAGCGCTTTACAGCCAATTAATGACTTTTGAACTGCAGTCATTGGAGTAATGTGGAAAATGCAGCAGCCAATTCGCACAACACTGATCCCACAATCAGCAATGTGATAATGCCTAGATTATCTGTTTTTGTGCATTGGCTGAGGGAGTTAGTTTAACATCTCATCTGAAAGATGTTTATGTGTATACATGGGTGATACTTGTGAGCCTAAAGTGAAATATTTGACATATATATTACCTTGTGATTTACAAGTTGCATTTTCACTTTGTCTGGATCATTAGCTATTTCAAGATCTGAGTCCAGGTTTTTTTCTGAATCCTCTAACCATTCCATCAGTTTCTTCCAGGCCTCTTGGAACTATTGCCAAATGATAAAAAAAATCAGCTACATTGAATTGTCTTAAAATGACATCCTATTTTACTTGAAAGATTCCTGTTATTTCCAGATTACACCATTTTATGCAAGATTTGAAAGAACAAACAATTAGCAGGAAAATTAGAATAACTTTGGCTAACAAATTTAAAAATATTCGAAAATTATAATCTGCAAGAGAAAACAATCCTATTACTTCATATTTTAATTCACTATTTCCTCTCCAGTTTATTTAATCTTCCTCCATGCCATGCTAAAAGATCAGATGTACAAGAAGTCAAACTGAAAGGTCAAACCAAAAGATCAAGCATACAAGAGATCAAACTGAAAGGCCGAATGAGGAGCCTGGTCCCAGGTTGCTATTGAGAGCAGCCTGATTAACTCATCCCGTGATTTTGCTTGTTTCCCTGTAGGCATCAAGTTTGTTTGATACTTTTCTCCTTCATTTCCCCAAAGATCCCTAAGAAGCAGGATGTTGGGTTTGGACTCCGATTCTGCTTCTGAACAGCCATCTGGCCTCTGCCTTTAAAATTCTTTCACTGCATGGATCCAAATAGGAAGTTAAGATGTGTGTAAACTTTTCAGGTTAAGTTTTCCATTAAGTAGCAAAGGTACTTCATGGGCTTTGCTTTTTGGCAATTGTGACTGCATCCATAGTCATAAACATAAGGTAGTCACTAATAAATCCAATAGAGAATTCAGAATAAACTTCTTTACCCAGAGAGTGGTGAGAATGTGGAAGTTGCTACCACGTGGAACGGCTAAGGCAAACAGCATAGGAGTATTTAAGGGAAAGCTAGATAATTGTGTGAAGGAGAAAGGAATAGAAGGTGATAAGGTTAGATGAAGAAAGTGGGAGGAGGCTTGCGATGAACTTTGGGTTGAACGACTTCACAACACAGAAACAGGCCAATGTAAAAACTGAAGCTGCAGAGAGCAAGAAGATCTCCTGCGTACTTCAGGGGCCAGTTAGTTAATGTTATAAGACCAAAGTGACAGCAGTTGATAACAAGGAACATTTAAACCCTATACTTCTAAACAACTTTAGGAGAACACACCTCTAAAAATTTTGATTTAATTACCACACATGTGGCAAAAACTGATATAAAAATGCTCACAGAGTTTGACATCAGAACTTTATCTTCTGCTGATACAATCACACACATTTTTTGCTTTGTTATTTTCTGTAATGACAAGTTCCTTTACCTGCTTAGCACGTTTCCTTGCATCATCTAGTCCTCTTCCTCTATCAACAGAACGCTGAACAACCTTCTCCCATCGAGCTTGAACACTGATCAGCAAATTCTTAATGAGTACCACATCCTGCTTCTGACTGAAGTATTTCAGGTGGGTCCCGGTCTTATCCAGTTCAATTATTTTTTCACGGTGCGAGTTGACCTCGTTGGCAAAAACCTGAAAATTTGGAAACGTGATAGCAAACACATTTATTCAATGTAAGAAAGATTAGTATGCTTTGATATTTCCAAATTTCTAAATGTCACTTCAGGCCAATTACCTTGTGTTCGTCAATCTGGAACATAATGGTGTCCAGAATAAGACTCGGTGATGAAGCTAAAGTCAAAGTTTGCTCTGCTTGGGTTAACCAGTTGATGAAATCTTGAAGCGAATTGTGGAACTCGGTGGCAAGATTGAGGGCCTCCTCCAACTTAACCTGCACACGACAAAATGGTTGTCAGCTGTTTTAACCTTAATGATTGCTACACATTCACTGAAAGCAATCATTATTCCTTCCCCAAATTACAATAGGGAAAGCTCTTCAAAATTCTGCCTGTGAGGCACCTTGAGATATCCTGAGGTTGAGAAAGGTGCTGTGTTAATGCAAATTTGTTTGGTCTTTCTTTGTGAGTTCTGTGTTTAAAGTGAAGGGCATCAGTGGTAGGGATTATAACATTTTCTACTTTGCGATCCAGTGTCAGTACTCTCAGGCTTGGTACGGTAAAGCTCCTTCTACTTTGCTCCAACCCAATCATCAGAAAACCACTATTTCTCTCTCTCTCTCTCTACCCCTTTATTGTGATACTTTTCCATTTCCCACAGTCATGTTATGTCCGTAGCCTCTGACTGAAATTACCCACTTAATGCCAACTTTTGACAATCACCATCTTTGGAATGTCCACTCGTCCATTTTGATCCCAGCATCATTATTCAGCATTCACTGTCCTTTCTCATGTTCATGTTTTCTTATGTATCAAATTTTGCCAAATAATGCTTTGGGATGTTTTACAGTGTTAAAGGTGCTAAATCAATGCAGTTGTTGCTGTTCTTCTAGCTGGACTTGCAAATTATTTAGCAAAACAGGGGCTAATTATCTGCTCCAACCTATTAAAAGTTCGCAAAGATATTAAAATATTTTTACAAATTTCACTTTGGAAAAATACACAATGTTGTACCTTTCGTTCATTTAGTTTTACTTCAACAGATTCCCATCTTTCTTTCAGGTTGTTGATGCCTTGCTCCACATTACTGTCATCAGCCTCCTCACAGCTCAGCTGCCCTTTGTTTATCAGATTCTTGTAGATCTCCTCTTTGCTTTCAAATGCAGCGCAAAGTTCCTATTGTGAACAGAAATGTCACTTCTTTGTTAACTGTGAGTGTTCACACACATTCATACATTGACATTTAGCAACAACAAATGATTGGGGACAAGGTGGGATATCTCAGCTACCCTATCTGTGTTCAGTTCTGGCCTTGAATGGGGTACAGCACAAATTCACAAGAATCATATCAGAGCTTAAAAGGTTAAATTGGGCAGGAAGGTTGTGTAATGTTAAATTGTATTCCCTCAAGTTTAGAAAGCAGAGGAGTGATTTTAATTGACGGTAGGTAGAAATAAACTATCTGCCTCTGTAGGGGAATCCAGGAGGGGATGTAATCTTCAAATTAGAACCAGACTATTCAGGATCGAAATCAGGAAGCATTTTTCACCACGCAAAGTATAGAAAAAAATCTGGAACACACTTTCCCAGGAAGGCTGTGGATGCTGGGGGGTGAAATGGGTAGAATTTTCTTGGGCAAGGGTAAGAAAGGATATGGATCATAGGTAGGTACATTGAATTGAGGTACAGATTGTCACAATCTAATTGAATGGTATAACAAAGAGTAGGAATAAATGGGTCTTTTTTGGAGTGGCAGGTGGTGACTTGGGCCCCAGCTATTCACAATATATATTGATGATCTAGATGAGGGAACCAAATGTAATATTTTCAAGTTTTCTGATGACATGAAACTTGGTGGGAAGGTGAGTGGTGAGGAAAATGTTAAGAGGCTTCAAGGCAATTTAGACAAATTGAGTGAGTGGGCAAATACATGGCAGATGCAGCATAATGCAGAAAAGTGTGAAATTACCCACTTTGGTAGGAAAAACAGAACAGCAGAGTATTATTTAAATGGTGGTAGATTGGGAAATATTGATGTACAAAGGGATCTTGGTGTCCTTGTGCAGCAATCATTGAAAGCAAGCATGCAGGTGCAGCAAGCAGTTAAGAAGGCAAATGGTATGTTGGCCTTCATTGCGAGAGGAATCGAGTACAGGAGCAAGGATGTCTTACTGCAGCTGTACAGGGCTTTGGTGAAACCACACCTGGAGTAGTGTGTGCAGCTTGCCATAGAGGGAGTGCAGCGAAGGTTCACCAGACTGATTCCTCGGATGTCAGGATTGTCATATGAGGAAAGGTTGAGTCGACTAGGCCTGTATTTACTGGAGTTTAGAAGAATGAGAGGGGATCTCATTGAAACTTTTAAAATTCTAACAGGGCTGGACAGATTGGATGCAGGGATGATGTTTCCTCTGGCTGGGGGGGATCTAAAAAAAGGGTCACAGACTCAGGATACAGGGTAGACCATTTAGGACTGAGATGAGGAGAAACTTCTTCACTTAGAGGGTGGTGAACCAATGGAATTCTCCACCACAGAAGCCTATGGAGGCCAAGTCAGTGAATATATTTAAGGAGGGAATAGATAGATTTCTAGACTCTAAAGGCATCAAGGGGTATGGGGAGAGAGCAGGAATATGGCGTTGAGACAGTGCATCAGCCAAGATCATATTGAGTGGCAGAGCAGGCTCGAAGGGCCGAATGGCCTACTTCTGGTCTGATTTCCTATGTTTCTATGTAACAGGCTCATGGGGCTGAATGTTATGCTCCTGTTCCTAATTCAGTAACCAACTGGTATATGTACTGTGCTGCTACTGCAATGATCTCAGACTAACACCAAATTTCTCCACTGCCAATGGTAACCTGGACACTAATTGTAAACCTGGCAAAGTAAAGGTTGGTTTTGCAGTGCCCATGTGGGCAGCTCCCCCACAGTGCATCTGTCTGTATCTATGAGCTGCAACATAAACGTGAAACAGGATGCCACTAGGTGCATTTCTGGCTCTGGCTGCTGGCAGGTTGAGCTGATGAAGTGTTAACACCTGCTACATAAAGACCAGTAAAACTGTTTGGCATTCCACTGGCCTGAAAGGAACTCCCACATCAAATGGAAAACTGTCACCAGTAGTGAATAAAACAACACTTTTAACAAGTTTCCTGATATTGTAGGAGATACCTTATTATAAAACTAAGAAAAACTCCCACCTGGGCAGGGTGGACTCAGATTTAACTGCGGCTCGTTTGCCTGGGTTGTGTGGGGACGGGCCAAGAGGTGTCTATGGCTGTCATTGTTCTGGGAGACATGGCAGCTAATTTACCCATAGCAAATTCCACAAGGACAGTGAAGGAAATGACCAGACAATTTGCTTTAAAGACGCTTAAGGATAAATATTGATCAGGATGCCAGGAAAACTCCCCTGATCTTCTTCAATATTGTGCCATAGGGTCTTTCACATGGTTTAACATTTGTTCAGAAGATGGCACCTCCGACAGTTCGGCACTCACTCAGTACGCTACTGGGAGTGTCATCTTAGACTTGTGCACTCAAATCTCGGGAGTGGGCTTGAACACATGACCTTCTAATCCAGAAGGTGAGAGTGTTATAAGTAACACCTTGGGCCCCGGTCCTGCTGTTTTGCCAGGATACAATAAAATGATGTAGGTAGGAAATGCATTTGTATACAATAAATGTTTCAGTTTCTGCAGTAACAAGAATTGTAGCAGACTTTGTAAGGTTGTATAAAAGCAATTTAAAAGATAGGGTTCAACTGAAGCCAGTGCTTGGCTTTCCTTTAGGAAGATCATTAGTCACAAGTCAATAAGATGCTTGAACATTCATTGGGATTCACAAATCCAATCAAAGATAATCACCAGAACAATGGGCCACAATTTAACTGAAGCAATATTCTCAGCACAAGGGCCTTTTGTTGTCGTTAAGCAATCCAACTTTGTTCCTGTTCATTACTTTGACACAGAAACTTCTCCTAGTTCTGTCACTAAACCATCTGAGCAGCCTTTGTCTTTGAACAATACATACCAGATGAACATTAAGCTGCTCCCTGGCAGTTTCTGGCAGACCTCCAACAGGTTTTGATGCTGACAGCTGACGTTCAGTTTCCACCAGCCACCGCTGCATATTTTCAATTTCACTCTGGAAACCTTGAGCCTACATCATACAGAGAAATGACATTATAATCGTGTGCTGATCAGAACAAGGGTAACTCCCCTCCCCCAGCTTTGGCTGCATATCCTTCCCAACCAATTTAATTAAGGACATCTCATCCGAGCTTCCAGGCACTGGGGCAATCAGGCCCAGTAAATGCAACATTCATTAAAAGCTCAGCAGCACGCAAATACACTGAGCAGTGTCACATTAATGGACAACAGGTTACCTCATCCCACTTCGCTATTTAGAGTCAGGCTATGCAGGGAGGCCTTTCAGCAGGGAGGGAAGAAAACTTGACTCACAGGAATGTGAGGAAGAACTTTATTTACACAGCGAGCAGCACTTACCTAGAATCCATTGCCCATCAGGGTGGTGGAAGCGGGAGACAATCAGTGGTTTCAAAAGGAAATTGGATGGGAAATAAACTGGGAGGGCTACAGGGATCAAGTGGGCGAATGGGGCTGACTGGGCAGCTTTGCAGGCAACTGGAATGGACTCGATGGGCTGAATAGCCTCCTTCTGTACTGTAAATGACTCTATGTTGCTGTTGTAGATCTCAAGTAAGTGAACAGCACCGACAGAGGAAAGGGAATAGGCCACTGCCATCTCCTGCTCACTCTCTCAGCCAAGGTTCTTCGAGTGGCATGGGAAAACCCTCAAAGGGTCTGGTGAGAAGCAGCTGTATTGCTGTTCATCCTCAAACTACAAAGGACATCTTTGATAATGGGGAACCAAAGAGGGAAAAAAGAAAGAAAATTCCTGGGCAGGAAAAGTTAACACCGAGACATTCAACATTTGTCCTCATGCAAGTAATTTTAATTCTTTAAATTTCTTTCAGCCACTATTTCCCGATTGACTCCAACACAGTGGCAGCTCTGAAATGCAACATTTTGCTCCTATTTGGCACAGGTTTACTGGCGAAAAACTGAGGCCTACAAATTAATTTTGATTTGCATCAGTGTTTCTCATTTATACTATCCTATTGTTCTCCATCATGTTGATCTGTGAGGCTGGATTCCAGAAGGCCCTAGTAAAGACTCTCGCCATTGCAGTGAGCTGCATCTTTCAGTATGGTTGTAAGCAAGCTTGCGACAAATTCTCAACCCTGCTTTACCTGGATGAGAGAGCGATGCAGCTGCTGTTGCCGTTGCTCGGTTTGTTCCAGAACATTCTTCCAGCGTTGGTTCAGGCTTTCCAGCTTGCTCTGTAGGCTGCTGGCTTCCTCCCCATCACTGGACTCGAGCAGGTCATTTCCAGCTTTGTTCACAGTCTCCACTGTGGATTTGTGGGCTAGAACATCATTCTGCAGAACCTAAAGTACAAAAGATACTTTTAGAAGATTTTGGTTAAGACTCTGGCTGCCCAGTGAGAAGGTGAGTCATGGAAATGAAGAAAGGCAACAGATTCTGTGCTGAGTTGGCTGCTTCTAAAGTAGGGCAGTGGTAGGGATGATACAATTGGCCTCCATAAAGGGGAAAAACCAGCCAAGAACCCTGATCACCATCCAGTAATTCCTCTCAGATGTATGTGTGGTTCACTAGACTCCAAGGAATTGGGCTCTTTGGTGACCAAATAGCCCATAGCCGCTGAATGCCAAGATACACATTAAAAATGTTCATTTGAAAACAAACTCTACCAATGGTAGAAAAGTGATGAAAACTAGTGAGCAAGTAAATGACAGGCTGTCAATTAACTAGGGTCCACTAGGGGAATAGTCACACCACTACTGGGAAGCAGCTTTAGCTTTGCACATATATTAAACTTGTGCAGTGCAAATTGAGTCTTAAGGTCCGAACTGAATCCAAAGTAAAGCACAATAATACCACTTCTTGCAGGGAGTCTCTCTTCCATACCAATCAGGCCCAATGTATAGCTTCTGGTAGCATTTACGCTGAAAGCACAGTGGTGGTGTGGCATAAAAACACTGCATCAACACTGCAGCTGGGAGTGTAAATGGAGTGTAAAAGTTATTTCATGTAAATATAATGCAAGCTATACTGATTAAGCTTACTGAATCTCTGCGCACTAAGTGGGGAATTTGTTGCAGAAATTCTGCATTTAAAAAAATTACCCTGGCAGATGTTTAGCAATGCATAGTTGCATTCTCCCTTCCTACCCTAAAACTGAGGCGTTAGTCTGCCTCATTAAAATACCTATGCTGAAAATTTGCATTACCAAAACATCGTTGATAGAGATCAGAAAAAAAAGCTTGCAAATGCAGGTCAGTCAGCAGCCAAACATGAAAAGGTTTTGTATGGGATTCCTTTTTAGCACTCTCAGTTCTTGTGGTGTTGGTACGCTGTGTCCTACCCAGTACCTCAGCACTTCCTCTTTCAAGTACTGACTGACCTGCTGAGCATTCCCAGTGTTCTTTTATTCTCAGCACTGATCCTTACATCCATTACCAGGCAAACCCTTCAGGTGATTGTCATGTTGTTTGTTTGAAAATGGAGGGAAGCAACACAATTTTAATCATTGAGATCACGAATCAACAGCTTGGATGTTAGACAGTATCCTTATTAAACTTATCAACAATCAGATTTCCGGTTTTAATAAGCTTAGTGAAGGGGAGATGGGCTACGGCGGAAAAAAGCAGAGGCGAGTGAGAGCAAGCACTGAATGTCTTCCTCCTGTGTTGTATGATTATGTAAATTGCATGGATCTAAATTGCATGTTGGGAGGGCCAGTTAGCTCATTTGGCTTGATGGCTAGTGTGTGGATCAGGTTTACACCAACAGTAAGGGATTCGATCCCTGTTCTGGCTGAAGTAGATTCGGGGCCTGCCACCTCACCCTTTCCATGGTAAATAATCATGACACTTTGCCACGGTTCAGTGAATAATCACCAAGGACCTACCTTCAGACAGAGAACTCAAAAAGAAGAAATTTTATGTCATCCCTAAACTTTAAACTTTAAGAAGCTGAACTGAGAAGCCAACGGTACAGAAATGTGGCATTACATACGTGATGTTTGGCAATTGCGATTTCAATAGCTTTAGGATCTCCGCCAACAGCTTTTTGTTCATTTAACAGCTCTTCGGTGTGGGTTAGCCATGTCATCAGCTCATCCAAGGCATGCTGGAACTGTCCCAGAGCTAACAGAGCACCTTCCAGTTTATGCTGCAATTACAAATGGATTAGGAATTTTATTTAAGATGGAATAAACACAATTTAAACAATGGAATCATTAAAATCAAAGCTAACATGTCCAAGTCCTCTCTTCATTTAATTGAAGTAGGTGCCATTTCAAGGGTAACTATTTTTTTCTTTATTCTTTCATAGGATGTGGGTGTCGCTGGCTAGGCCAGCATTTGCTGCCCATCCCTAATTGCCCTTGAACTGAGTGGCTTGCTAGGCCATTTCAGAGGGCAGGTAGAGTCAACCAAATGGCTGTGGATCTGGAGTCACATATAGGCCAAGCCAGGTAAGGATAACAGATTTCCTCTCTCGAAGGATATTAGTGAACCAGTTGGGCTTTTACGATAATTGACGATCACCGTTACTTTGAATGGCTTTATATTCCAGGTTTATTAATTGAATTTAAATTCCACCAGCCGCCATGGTGGAATTTGAACCAGAGCATTAGCCTGGGCCTCTGGATTACTAGTTCAGTGACATTGCCACTAGGCCACCTTCTCCCACAGAGATATATCTTTTCGCTTGCTAAATCACTCATATGAGGAGAAAAGTTAGTGATCACTCTGGTTTCTATTTAATGGCCAATTTAAAAAAGCTGAGTTTGGCAATCAATCAAATATAAGGCAATGCCTTTTATGGGGGTGTTGGCATACACAGGTCCTTCGGCCATCACAGATTTACTACCTGTCTGTTGACAATTTTCCCATCCAGATTATCCCAGAGATGTTTCAGCTCGTGAAGAGGTTCCTGCGCAACACGTTTGGCACCATCTTCGTTCACCTTTTTCAGTAATAACTCTCCCTGATGATTCAGTCGCTCCATCTCTATTTGCTGCTGATATGCCTCGGTCTTAAATTGCTGTTAAAAATCAGAAATACACAAACATCACAGGATCTGTGCCGGCAACACTCCTTTCAAATTCACACAAATTTAGTGGCCACCAAAAGCCATAATTGACATTAATCTTCAATTCTGCTCCTCCGCATAGCTTCCAAAAAAAAAATGCAGATTTACATACCTTGAGTTCAGCAATTTGTTGCTTGACTGTTTCTAGATCAGTACCAATTGGAGGCATAGTATTTAATTTACTCTCTGCAATGTCCATCCAGTCAAACATAGCCTAATTTAAAGTAGAAAAAAAGCAGACATGATATTTTTTTGTTATACAGCACATCCAACATAGCATCCAGGGCAAAAACAGAATTACCTGGAAAATCTCAGCAGGTCTGGCAGCATCGGCGGAGAAGAAAAGAGTTGACATTTCGAGTCCTCATGACCCTTCAACAGAACTGATGCTGCCAGACATGCTGAGTTTTTCCAGGTAATTCTGTTTTTGTTTTGGATTTCCAGCATCCGCAGTTTTTTTGTTTTTAGCATCCAGGGACTCCTGAAAACGACACGAAATACCACTAAGCTATTCATCATTTAATATTTGGTTGCTTTACATTAATGGGTATATGCAGTGGAGTTGTTTGAAGTGTCACTACCTACTCAGGTTGCAATACAGATGTTGAAATTAAATAGTTTGCTAATGCTCAGGCTGGGATTTTCTGGTCCCGCCATTGGCCAGCCAGCAGGGCTGGAAAACACCAGCCTCAGTCTTTGGAAGTGAAATTGGAAATGGGCGGGGACACAAAACAGGTAGAATCACTCTGGCTGCCCCTTACGCCATACAGCCAATTCTTCAGTTACATTAAAGGTGCTGAATATAGGGCAGGGATTTTAACAGGAGACCGATGTCACACCATCTGCCTACATCCAACTTCATCTTGTTTTGCATTCCGCGTGTTACTGGATGATTGTTCTTGACTTTCCCACATTATGTTGTACTATGCTATGGAATGCTCACTGCAGCACACCTCATTAAAATCATGCTGAAAACTAGTCTCCCAGGGATTGAAAGAAAAGAACAGCACAGTGTGATTTTTTGCAATGTCTGACCTATGTGAAAATATTAAATACTCCAACTGAGTTTCAAATGAACACATCGCTTGATTAGCGAGGACATGATTATCTAAAGTTCCTTTGTCCTTAGATGCAGTTACTATACCCAAATAATCTGGTCCAATAATTTCTATTTCACTTACTCTTCTCCTCATCAGTTACTACTTTAGAGGTTTTCCTGCTCCCATTTAAGTAAAAGTCATTGAAGTTGGGAGATGTGAAACCGTTGGGAGATGTGAAATACCCATTGTTCACATGTTGATTACAACACCCAATTTTCAACTTTAACTGACAATATTACTTGCAGAGTTTACTCTGAAGTCCTGATGCCTCAACCAGCTGTTAGAGGGGCTTTTTAGAAGGGCAACTTGCAAAATTGTTGCCCTTAACTTGCTATCTGCTCATTTAAATGAACACAAGAATCAAGGGCAGTGGGCAAATCATGTCCTAACTATGTTTATCTAAGAGCGTCATTCCTGTCCCAGAGTGTCTGGCCAGGACATTAGCTCCCGGATTTTCGTTTCGGCTTAGAACAGGGAGGACATCTGGTTGGTTAAGTTTTAAATTGTATCATACAAAAACTAACTGTAGTAAAATTTGTTTAGATTTATTAACTGCACTGAGTGCAGAAAACCCTTGGAGCAATACTGATAAAATGTATAGTCCTCACTAGCTATAGCATGTATATCGTTGGTCTGCCCACCATATGTGTTGGACAGCTTATAGGGAATCGTTACAACTGCCAAGTGCAGAGTGATGACTGAGCTCACAAAGTGAGCACTGGGGTGTGGGGATCTCCCAGAGTTCTCCCCCAGGTCTGTATTCCTGGATTTTGCAGAGGTTGTCTACAAAGGCTCAACAACAATCTCATCATGTCTGGTAGCTGAGGTCCCACTCTGCAAGTCCGAGTGGAGCAAAAACATTTAGATCATAGAGGAGGAGTTGGTTACAGAGAAGAGCAAGATAAATGGGCATCTGGAGGTGAGGAGATTCCTCAGAAGCAAGGAAACCACAATTGTTTGGGGAGAGTGGGAATGGGGGTGAATTAATCAGAGCCAGGAGAAGGGACAGAGGTCTAAGAGGTGAAGGGCTGAACATATCCAAACTATATTGAATAAATCATCAAACAATGTTATTAACAAATCACAGTCACCACCCCATCAACCTTAATTCAAGAAGCTTGTTTATTGGAGTAATCAACAAGTGAGGGAACATCTGTTTCTCCACAAAATACACAAACCACCTAACATAGTGTAAGCAGTAATCGACTAGAATGGAGTGTGAAAATGGTTAGCTATTTTTGGTCGAGTTAAATCATTGCCTGGTTTAGATAGGTCTTAAGCATTGGACATTGTTGTTTTTTATTCAACTAACTTCCAATGCTCCTATACCCAGGATTATACAACAAAGGCGAGTGTATTTGGAAGAGCCAAGCAAGTTGATTTTTGTCTGGCTTCAGAATTGAATCAAAATCACCAAGAATTGAAAATGAACCCAAATGTCAGCCAGGTTTGTCATCTGGACCAGGACTCAATTTTCTCAGTGGTGCAGTGTCCTTGATGTTCTTCCAAATTATCAAAAATCTAAATTGGGCTGCCTTATATAAACATAATCAACTAAGTCAGAGAAACCAGTCTGCACTCACTATCATGGCCTCAGCTTCTGAATGTTTTAGATATTCAATAATTAAAGCCCATCCAATGAAAGGGTGCAGTGCAGACAATGGGCTGGATTTTCCTGGCACTGTGTCTATGAGTGTGGTATTAGCTGGACTAAAATATGCAGAGGCAGATTCCAGGACTGTAAGAAAGTCACCCAATTTCTGTTTCATTAATTTAGATGGATGGGAGGTAGGTTAGACTTCAATACCAGTCCTGCTCACTGGATTTTCCTCTGTGATGTGCCCAGGGATCTCATATGTTCATAGCAAGATCAGACAATAAGCACTCACTGCAATTAGAAATTGCAATTCAAAAGCTACAAAAAGCAAATATTTTTAAAGTGTTAGCCTGTGACAAAGAATTATTCCGAGCCACCAAGAAAAAAACCAACACTTTCATTTGAATGCATCTGAGAGGTAGTTTATCTCTCTATCCTGTTAGATTACCTTTAACTTGATAACTAAATGGAAAACTATCTTAAGTCAGGTGGTCAAGTGTCAGGCTACAAGCTGTAGAAAAGAATTTAAAATCAGAACATGATACCTGTAGTGCATCCTGGAACTGAACAGCCTCCTGCATTGCTTCATCCAACCTGTCAATGCGATCTTTCCATGCCTTGTTCAGATTGTCCCAGGTGCAATTCAGCTACAAACAGAAAATAGGAAATAAGTTCAGCCTTAACATATGCATTACAAATGAAAAAAGCATGATCCTCACTTAAAAACCAAATCAAAACAGTCAAAAAGCTTGCAGACAATGACCCTTCATCAGTTGGGGCTATAAAATGTTCACAATTATATTACTGCTCAAAAACTAAAGGACACATTTTTCTTCCCATATTCTACCCTAATCCAACCTCCTGACAATGCTGACTCTTGCTGGGGACAATTCACAGAATCTTAGCAGCCCTACCTGTAGCTTACCCTGTTCATTCTCAATGTAGGAGCCTGTTGCAGTGAATGTTAATGAGTTATTTGAACATCATCGCTGAGGCTTAGCCTGATATGGAGGCAAAAACCTTGCAGCAGTGGTCATGGATACTAATCAGGAGTGGAAATCCTGGCTTGTTTTGCCTCTCCCTAGAACGACTGAGGTCAAGTGTACTGGCCTCGACCTGCTGAAAGGACCTGGCTCAACTTGACCAACAATTGTGTCTGGAAATGTACCAGGGCATATTTGGCACAATGGCATAGTTATTCACTAAGTAACCAGCGGAGTAAATCAGCTTAGGATGTTTTTACATCAATAAAGTGTCGGCTGTGGCTCAACGCGTAACACCATTGTCTTTGAGCCAGGAAGTTGTGGGTTCAAGGCCCACTTTAGAGGCATGAACAGTCGCCAGGCTGACACTGCAGTCCAGCACTGAAGGGAGTGCTGCACTGTTGGAGCTGCTGTCAAGGTGCTTGACAGGGTAGATGCAGAGAAAATGTTTCCACTGGCTGGGGAATCTATAATATGGGGTCACAGTCTCAGGATAATAGGAGTCAGACATTTAGAATTGAGGTGAGGAGAAATTTCTTCACTCAAAGGGTTGTGAATCTTTGGAATTCTTTACATCAGACAGCTGCGGTTGCTCATCTGTTGAGTATACTCAAGGCAGAGATTTGCAGATTTTTGAGTACTAAATGATAAAGGGTGGGAAGGTGGAGTTCAGGTAGAAGATCAGTTGTGATCCTATTGAATGGCGGAGCATACTTGAAGGGCGAAATGGTCTACAACTGCTCCTATTTCTCATGTTCCTACGTGACATGACCAAGGAGGGAGCCATTCATAGTTTGTGGACTCCAACTTGAGTTCTGCCTTCAGTCATCATAATAAACATAAAAGTGACTATTTTAAATGTTCCCTTTTACATGTGAATGAACCTAATCTCAACATTCAAATGAAGATGTTGATAACTAGCCTTCATCCATCATATAGCATTATAAAGTGTGTACAATTTCACACTCATTACTAAACTAACAGTCACATTTTGAACTAGGTGGTTTCAAACAGATTCTGTGGGTTTAACTATCTGAGACACACATGTTTGCACACCTCATCTATGTTTTTCTTCACAACGGGCTTATCGGGCTCTCCACAGGCTGAGGTCAACTCAGCTCCAAGGTTCTGAACAATCTCCAGCTCCTCCTGAAGCCCATCTACTTCTTCTTTGATTGTCTAGAAAAGAAAATGAAGTCAAATAAAAACTTAAAAATCTATATTACAACTGAACCAAGAGAAATATTACAGAGTAGGCAATGGTCGCTGTAATAATTAGAACTACTCCTCCTGAGATGCCCTACATTCTCAAACACTCTTCTGTAAAACACTGCAAGAGAAACATTTTTGCCAATCCCCTCCTGAAGACTAGATTATGGCTCCACAGGTCAACTTGTGGTACCCTGTCCAGTTGCCCATGCCAGACTCTGTCATGAAAACGGACTGGTTGTTGGAATTTATCGTCATTATCCTTCTTGATTAACACTACAGCCCACAGTTCTCTCTCTCAACTGTCCAGCTGGGTATCTCCACATGGTTGAAGACCAATTTAAATCTTTCAGACTTGGTGCAATTCCAAAACAATGTGATTGTGAATTAAGATTGGGGTAATCCAAAAGTTATACAGGGATCTAATCTTCCCCAATGGCAAGAGCAAATGCCATCAGTGTATAGTTCCAGGATGTGAAGCATTAGGATTATCATGTAAACTTTGGGCTTGGAGAGAAACCCAGGCTGAGTGTCACAGCAAGTGACAATCATCAATCTCACTCCCAGTGAAGACCCTTGAGTCAAGTCTATAGCATCTACATAATCTTCTGTCTTACAGATCTACCATCTCAATTTTTAGGGAATGGAGAGCTAAAGTCCAGCCATAGTTCAGGAACAGTAATATTAATATATCATTCTACTGTATTCACTATGGCTGCCTAAACTACCAAGCATCAACTTCTTCTTGAGCTCTCTGTCCAAAGGCAGGTCTTTGGTGAATATTCACCGAACCACGGTAAAGTGTCTTTTTTTTAACCACAGGTAAGGCATGAAGGCAGGCCCCCAAATCTATCTAAGCCGGAATGGGAATTGAACCCTGTGCTGTTGGTGTTAATCTGATCGACACGTCTGCCATCTAGCTAACTGAGTGAACTGTGTCCCTCCTCCACTACCAAGTCACATGTTCTAAAAAGAGAACAAATTCCTCTGTGTGAAACAAGTATACACAATTAGAGAACATGTTTACATTTTCAATATTTATACATATACATACATATATATATATATATATATATATATATACAGAACACCCAAGGCACCTTCCCAATGGAGAGTAAAAGAACCTGCAATACCAAAGGCCAACAACACAATGGGTTTCCTGACCTCTAGAGCCTCTTGCTGTTCTTTAACAACAGATGGGTCTATTCCGGGTTCCTCCAGTTCTCGGATTAAGTCCTGGGTGTCCTTAATAGTGACAATAAGGGCGGAATGATCACACCAGAATTTTTCTGCCAGATCCATCACATCAAGCAGCTTGGCCTCCCATTCCTCCGCCCGAGCTTTGATGTCAGCCCAGTAGAAAATCATTTTGTCCAACTGATCTTGAACAGCTGAAAGGCACAATAATCTCATCAGAAACAAATTGTCTATCAGTCCAGTCATGTTAATTTACAGGTGAGATACTGTGCTTCTAATGGTTATGTCAGTAGACATGTAATCCAAAGGCCTGGACGAATGATCCACAGAATACAATTTCAAATCCCACCATTGGGGAATTGGAATTCAGTCAAAAAAAAATCTGGAAATGAAAAGCTGTCACCAGTGAACATGACCATGTTGTAAAAGTCTGACTTGTTTACAAATGTCCTTTAGGAAGGAAACTGGCTGTCCTTACCCAGCCTGGCCAATATGTGACTATGGTCCCTCACCTGTCTTAACCAGTGGGCCTTGTGAGCCCCTCAGTTGCATCAAATCTCAGAGGATGGACAATAAATACTGACCTTGCCAATGACACTTGCAACCTAAGAATTAATTTTAAAAACTCTGGCTGGAAAAGCTAGAGTATTAGCATTGTATTATTTTCATTGTCATTTTTATTTAAGACTTTCATTTTAAAATGGATTGGTAACAAACTGAATGTATATCATCGCTCAGCACACCTTACCAGCCAGCATTCAATGCAACGTCTTGATGAATCACAAGTAGATAAAAATGAAAATGCTTTTTCTACCGCTGTCAATTCAGAATTACCTTTTGCACAGAAATCTTTGTCAGTTCCTTCAGAACGCCCAATCAGGTCGTCACCTCGTTGTTTAAGGGTTTCAAAAGCAGGCTGCAGCTTCTCGAGTTCCATGGTCACATTTTTGTTTTCACTGATTTGCTCTCGGATTTTTTCTACCTCAGCTGAGATGGAAGGTGGTTGTTGTAATCGGACGGCGATGCGTTCCAGTGCCTCGAGCATGGGGCTGATCTTGTCGTGAAACTGCAAGAGGGTGGGAATATCAGGGTCATCTGTAATGCATGTCACAGTACACATTGCTAGGCACAAAGAGATGTTTGCCCTGTGTGCTCTCTCCTAATCAGATCTTACCCATGGAGCTACATTCTCTTCAACACCACTTGCCTTAATTTTTGCAATGTCTTCTATCAAATGCCTTTTAAAACTCCATATATAAAGTATCCACCGCATTCCCTTAACCAGATGATTTGCTGAAAGCACAATGTCCTTTTAAAACCTCATTCTGACTCAGCTCCAACTTGTTCCGGCCTTCTGAAGTAATTATTAAATCCATCCTCTATCACAGGCTCTGGAGCGCACAACTTTCTGATGTTTTTGTGATGTTGCCATGTTTAGGAGCCAGGATTTCAGAGGTTGTGCTCCTGAGGAGTGCTGGCCTCATTAAAGGTTTTAAGGACATTTTAACTGATCCCATGCTGGACCCTGCAGCTGTCTCACTGACCACGATACACACCTATTTCTGAGGGAGTAAACTGTGGCTTTATGTCATTTGGTGGTAGAGCTACACACCTGTTGCTCATCTTATTCCTTTAATCTTTATTTTAATGGAACATTTTTTTGTTGTTGTTTAAGCTTTTTCTGTTGCATTGCAAGACTTTGAATTACAACTCTTGCTAGCAGCAACCAAAGAATGGGTACTCCTATAAGAGGTGAGGAGGGATTTAAATATGGAGGAGCTTCGACAGATATTGAATATATGGGAGGAAAGATGTGACTGTAGCTTAGACACTGTGGACATACCTATGCTAAGTCCAAGACACTAACTTGCTAGCCAGTGGGCACTGCTGTTCTTGTGCATACCAGAAGAAATCAGTCTTCAGCATCTCTGCTTTACAAAACAGACAGTTTAATAGCATACTCCTGAAGACCAATTCAGAAAGCTGGCTATTCCATTTGACATTAGGGTCACCACCATCGACACGTGCTAAATGAAGGCAGTTGGTAAACTGCAGTTGCAACAAAGCTGAGTGATGGAGGCAATAAGGGGCCCCAATTTTTTAAAATTCATTTATGGGATGTGGGCGTTGCTGGCTGGGCCAGCATTTATTGCCCATTCCTATTTGCCCTTGAGAAGGTGGTGGTGAGCTGCCTTCTTGAATTGCTGCAGTCCATGTGGTGTAGGTACACCCACAGTGCGGTTAGAAAGGAATTTCAGGATTTAGGCCCAGTGACAGGATGGTGAGTGGCTTGGAGGGCCAGGTGGTGGTGTTCCTGTGTATCTGCTTGTCCTTCTAGATGGGAGTGGTCATGGGTTTGGAAGATGTTCTTAAGGAGCCTTGGTGAGTTCCTGCAGTGCATCTTGTAGATGGTACACACTGCTGCCACTGTGCGTCAGTGGTGGAGAGAGTGAATGTTTATGGATGGTGTCAAGCTTCTTGAGTGTTGTGGGAGCTGCACTCATCCAGGCAAGTGGAGAGTATTCCATCACATTCCTGATTTGTGCCTTGTAGATGGTGGACAGGCTTTGGGGAGTCAGGACATGAGTTACTCGTCGCTCGATTCCTAGCCTCTGACTTGCTCTTGTAACCACAGTATTTATGTGGCTAGTCCAGTTCAGTTTCTGATCAATGGTAATCCCAGGATGATGATGGTGAGGGATTCAGTGATGGTAATGCCATTGAACATTAAGGGGCAATGCTTAGATTCTCTCTTGTTGGAGGTGGTCTTTGCCTGATACTTTCGTACTTCCATGAATGTTACTTGCCACTTGTCAGACCAAGCCTGGATTTTGTCCAGGTCTTGCTGCATTTAGACATGGACTGCTTCAGTATCTGAGGAGTCGTGAATGGTGCTGAACATTGTGCAATCATCAGTGAGCACCCCCACTTCCAACCGTATAATGGAAGGAAGGTCACTGATAAAGCAGCTGAAGATGGTTGGGCCTAGGACACTGCCCTGAGGAACTCCTGCAGTGATGTCCTGAAACTGAGACATTTGACCTCCAACAACTACTAGTTATGACTCCAACTAGCGGAGAGTTTTCTTCCTAATTCCCATTGACTCCAGTTTTGCTAGGGTTCCGTGATGACACACTCTGTCAAATACTGCCTTGACGTCTGGAGCTGTCACTCTCACCTCACCTCTGGAGTTCAGCTCTTGAACAAAGGCTGTAATAAGGTCAGAAGCTGAGTGACCCCGGCAGAAACCAAACTGGGTGCCAGTGAGCAGGTTATTGCTAAGCAAGTGCTGCTTGATAGCACTGTTGATGACCCCTTCCAACACTTTACTGATGATGGAGAGTAGATTGATGGGGTGGTAATTGGCGGGTTGGATTTGTCCTGCTTTTTGCTTACAGTATATACTTGTGCAGTTTTCCACATAGCCAGGGGGTAGAAGCTAGTGTTGTAGCTGTACTGGAACAGTTTGGCTAGGGGCGCAGCAAGTTCTGGAATACAAGTCTTCGGTGCTTTTGCTGGAATATTGTCAGGGCCCATAGCCTTTGCAGTATCCAGTGCCTTCAGCCATTTCTTGATATCATGTGGAATGAGTCAAATTGGCTGAAGAATGACATCTGTGACGCTGGGAATCTCCAGAGGAGGTTGATATGGATCATCCACTCAGCACTTCTGGCTGAAGAATTGCCTTGTGGAACAGCTCAATAGGGCACAGGATTCTTCCT
Organism: Carcharodon carcharias; assembly: GCF_017639515.1. Taxonomy (NCBI): domain Eukaryota; kingdom Metazoa; phylum Chordata; class Chondrichthyes; order Lamniformes; family Lamnidae; genus Carcharodon; species Carcharodon carcharias. Next base: position 74,882,362 of record NC_054471.1, read on the forward strand.
GGTGGCGGGGGTCTACCATTCAAGACGGCCAGCACAGAAACTATTGTTTGGGGATGGGTGACAAAAAGAGTCCCATAGAGACCACACCCACCCCTCTCAACTGGTCCCCTATGCCATAAAACAGAAATTATTGGAAATACCCAGCGCGCCTGACAGCATCTATGGAGAGAGAATCAGGTTTAGCGTTTCAGATCAGTGACTTTTTGCCAGTTCTGCTTTCTCTCTCCACAGATGCTGTCAGGGCAGTTGGGTATTTCCAGCATTTTCTGTTCATATTTCACATTTCCAGTATCTGCAAGATTCTGCCATTGTATTATTTCTCACTTTGCTAGCTGTTTTCCCTGGGAAAGGGGGTATCACTTGCTACGGAATTGATCCACAGACTCTTGATGCCTTCACATTAGGTTTTGTTTCATGTGCGTTTTGCTGGGGTTTCTCTCTTCCACATCACTGCCTCTAGACTTGTTCAATGTTGAAGAGGTATTACAACTCAGTGAATAACAGCTGAGACTATATTCATTTCACATGCAGCAAAGAACTAGCAACATCCTTTTAAATTTAAGAACACTAGTCAGATGTTTCACTTTCCCCATTTCACTTTGCTCCCTTCCTAACAGCACGGTGGGTGTTCCTAAAACACATGAACAGTGGCGGTACAAGGAGGCAGCTCACCACCACTTTCTCAAGTGCAATTAGGGATGGGCAATAAATGCTGGCCTAGTCAGTGACGCTCACATCCCATGAACGGAAAAAAAATTTAAGCAAGCAGCTAGAACAAGGCCACGGCAGTGCTTGGGGTCAGTGCCAATTATTTAAAAAGCCTGACTAATGCATTATAGGCTCCCCCACCCCTTGCAGCCAAATGACCGCCATGGCTGCATTTTGCCAACATCACAAGGTTGGGACTTGGCTGCTTTTCCACCAATGATATATGACTGACGGCTGATAATTTCCCAGTTTATTCCCTCTCCTTTTGTCTTTATTTTGATTTTATTAATTAAAAAACCTTCCTTTATTTATCACCTTGTGAAGACTATGACTCATACAAGGATACACGTTGATACAACTTTTTATCAAAAGAACTCCACATTACCTAACAGCTCTCGATTCAGCTACACATGACCTAGCAGCTCTTGATACAGCTCCACATTACCTAGCAGCTCTCGATACAGCTCCGCATTACCTAGCAGCTTTCGATACAGCTCCGTGTTACCTAGCAGCTCTTGATACAGCTCCACAGTACCTAGCAGCTCTCGATACAGCTCCACATTACCTAGGAGCTCTCGGTACAGCTCCGCATTACCTAGCAGCTCTTGATACAGCTCCACATTACCTAGCAGCTCTCGATTCAGCTACACATGACCTAGCAGCTCTTGATACAGCTCCACATTACCTAGCAGCTCTCGATACAGCTCCGCATTACCTAGCAGCTCTCGATACAGCTCCGTGTTACCTAGCAGCTCTTGATACAGCTCCACAGTACCTAGCAGCTCTCGATACAGCTCCACATTACCTAGGAGCTCTCGGTACAGCTCCGCATTACCTAGCAGCTCTTGATACAGCTCCACAGTACCTAGCAACTATCGATACAGCTCCACATTACCTAGCAGCTCTCAATACAGCTCCACATTACCTAGCAGCTCTCAATACAGCTCCACATTACCTAGCAGCTCTCGGTACAGCTCCGCATTACCTAGCAGCTCTTGATATAGCTCTGCGTTACCTAGCAGCTCTCGATACAGCTCCACATTACCTAGCAGCTCTCGACACAGCTCCACATTACCTAGCAACTCTCAATACAGCTCCACGTTACCTAGCAGCTCTCAATTCAGCTCCACATTACCTAACAGCTCTCGATACAGCTCCACATTACCTAGCAGCTCTCGATACAGCTCCACATTACCTAGCAGCTCTCGATACAGCTCCACATTACCTAGCAGCTCTCGATACAGCTCCACATTACCTAGGAGCTCTTGATACAGCTCCGCATTACCTAGCAGCTCTTGATTCAGCTCCACATTACCTAACAGCTCTCGATACAGCTCCACGTTACCTAGCAGCTCTCGATACAGCTCCATGTTACCTAGCAGCTCTCGATACAGCTCCACGTTACCTAGCAGCTCTTGATACAGCTCCACGTTACCTAGCAACTCTCGATACAGCTCCGTGTTACCTAGCAGCTCTCGATACAGCTCCACGTTACCTAGCAGCTCTCGATACAGCTCCACGTTACCTAGCAGCTCTTGATACAGCTCCACATTACCTAGCAGGCCTCCAATACCAAGTGGATGATTAATGGAGCAGCATTCTGTGAGGCCATTCATCCCACTGTTCCTATGCTGGCTCTTTGAAAGTGTTATCCAATTAGTCACACTTATCTGCTCTTTTCCCATTGCTCTGCAAATTTCTTTCCAACTGAATAGCTGTTGGCACAGATTACCTTGGTTTCCATGTGAGCCATAGGATTGAATGCCAGCTCCTGCTGAATTTTTGGAGTTGGCACAGCCCAGCCCAATCCTGCTTCCTGCCAACTTGCACCCAATATTACTTTTCAGCAAAAGGTCACCAAGAGCAAGTTTGCGAAACTAAATTCAACAAAATCCAGTTGTTTTAGGGACTGCATCGGAAAAAAAAACTACAGTTAAAGGAAATTAAAGATTTGGAGAAATTGAGACAGGGAGAGAGAGAAAGACACACAGAGAGAGAGAGAGAGAGACACACACACAGAGAAAGAGAGAGACAGAGAGAGTGATAGACACAGAGAGAGAGACAGACAGAGAGAGAGAGAGACAGACAGTGAAAGTGAGAGAGACACAGAGAAACAGAGCGAGAGAGACAGACAGAGAGAGAGAGACAGACAGAGAGAGAGATACAGAGAGACAGAGCGAAAGACAGAGAAACACAGACACAGAGAGAGGGAGAGACAGAGAAAGACAGGGACAGAGAGAGAGAGAGAGAAAGACAGAGAGAGGCAGAGAAAGCTAGAGGCAGAGAAAGAGAGAGCGAGACAGCGAGAGACAGAGAGCGAGACAGCGAGAGACAGAGAGAGCGAGACAGCGAGAGACAGAGAGAGCGAGACAGCGAGAGACAGAGAGAGCGAGACAGCGAGACAGAGAGAGAGCGAGACAGCGAGACAGAGAGAGAGCGAGACAGCGAGACAGAGAGAGAGCGAGACAGCGAGACAGAGAGAGAGCGAGACAGCGAGAGAGAGAGAGCGAGACAGCGAGAGAGAGAGAGAGAGAGCGAGAGAGCGAGACAGCGAGAGAGAGAGAGCGAGACAGCGAGAGAGAGAGAGAGCGAGACAGCGTGAGGGAGAGGGACACGGCAGGAGAGAGACAGCGTGAGGGAGAGAGGCACGGCGGGAGAGAGACACGGCGGGAGCGAGAGACACGGCGGGAGCGAGAGACACGGCAAGCGAGAGAGAGAAACACGGCGAGCGAGAGAGAGAAACACGGCGAGCGAGAGAGAGAAACACGGCGAGCAAGAGAGAGAGACACGGCAAGCGAGAGAGAGAGACACGGCGAGAGAGAGAGACACGGCGAGCGAGAGAGACACGGCGAGCGAGAGAGACACGGCAAGCGAGAGAGAGAGACACGGCGAGTGAGAGAGAGAGACACGGCGAGCGAGAGAGAGACACGGCGAGCGAGAGAGAGAGACACGGCGAGCGAGAGAGAGAGACACGGCAAGCGAGAGAGAGACACAGACAGAGAGAGATAGATACAGACAGAGAGAGATAGATACAGACAGAGAGAGAGAGACACAGACAGAGTGAGAGAGACACAGACAGAGAGAGAGAGAGACACAGACAGACAGTCAAGACACAGGCAGACAAATATAGACAGAGAGGCAGAGAGAGACAGGGACAGAGAGAGAGATAGTGATTCAGAGCAAGACAGAGACAGAGAGACAGGGGGAGGGGGTGGCTGACCAATAGGAGGACGGCGACAGACAGGAAGGCGGCAGCAGACAGAGTTTGGGGAGGGTGGCGGCAGACAGAGTTTGGGGAGGGCGGCGGCAGACAGAGTTTGGGGAGGGCAAGAGACAGATATGCAAAACGAGAACAGAAAAAGTATGTGTTGGGGAGACCAATGGGCTGGACCAGGTCTGGGATTACAACCTGAGTTTTGTTTCCTGCATCATAGATTATGCAAATTTAGCAGTAACTTCAATAACATCAGTAACTAATGCCCCATGATACGCAATTGGGAAAAATAGAATTTCAAATTAAAAAGCCTTTGGTATCAGGTGTTCAGCAAAGAAATCCCCAGAAGGCCTCTTCTTAGGGCTAAATCATGAAAGGTGGAAACCTGAACAGAGATTCACATTGGGGATGAGCAGGTACTGGTACAGGACTCGTAGAATAGAGCACACATGTCACATTTTCCACTGCTTTTCCAATATCTTTCACCACACACATTCATACAGGCAGCTTCAAATGTTAAATTTGTAGGTTAGCAATTTGGAAGACAGGGAGTTAGAAAGCAGTAATTGAATCTTGTGGCCTATTTTGACAGGCAATCTACCATGTCGGCAGCTAATTTTCAATGCTAATCAATCACAATAGTGCCATGTAATTTTTAAACAAAAAAGCTATAAACTATAAGCAAAAATATTAAAGCCAGTACGGGTAATGGGAACAAATGCACACACACCCACAAATCTGTAGGCTCACCTCCAAGACCTGGATGATCATTTTACAGCATAACACAATTTTCGGGAAGGTTAAAGTTTTATTGATGACACGGGAGCAAAAAGGTGACAGTTCAGATGAAAGACAGAAAGGAAAATGGTTAATGTCAGAAATTTGTATTTTAGAGAAATGGGGAGGAAAAACAAATGAAAAGCTCAGCAATGTTAACTGCTCAAAACACACTGAAAGAGTGTTTCCCTTACAACATCTGCTGCAGCTTTCACACTATGTGGCGTAATAAACTGCTAATTGTACCATTTTGATTTTATGGTAAGTGTTAACTGGTTACACCTTGCAGATTAATAGAAAATTATGATGTGGAAGCCAACAGCAAATTTAATTGTTAGGCAGTTTATACCTGAGTGGATTGAGAAATGGCTTCATCCAGTGAGGTGGCTCTTCGCTTGACATCCTCTTTGACCTTACTGTAAAGTGCATCGGCTGCTGTGTACTTCTGCTGAATGGCCAGGCCTTCCCGAGGACTTAGCTCTAGTAACTGAGGCCCAGTTTTATTCATCTTATCTATGTGGGGCTTGTGTTCGGCTATCAGCTCCCGCAGTTGCTGCAATAGGGAAGAACATTTGTCAATATTAAAACAAGCACATTCCCAATAAAGCTGCTCAATTCTGTAAGTGGTATATGTCACCACCTCAAGTATCAAAGCCAGAGCATTACAGTATCTTTCCATATACAGATGCGAGAATAAGCTGGATTTCAATACTAACAAAGATAGGATAATATCCCATACAAGATAGAGAGATTAATTTTCTCAGTAAAGTGCAAACAGTTTGTGTCAAGTACTTACATTATGTTTCCACAATTCAGTATTCCCTTTAGATTTATATTGCTTACATGGAGCTAATGTATAGTACAGCATTTGGCCCAACTGGTCCTTGCTGATGTTTATGCTCTACATGAGCCTCCTCTCAATCCTCTCCATCTAGCCCTATTTGCATATCCTTCTATTCCTTTCTCCATTTTGTGCGTATCTAACTTTCCCTTTAACACATCCATGCCACTTGTCTTAACCACTCCTTGTGGTAGTGTGTTCCACATTCTCACCATCTCTGGGTAAAGAGGTTTCTTCCAAATTTCCTACTGGCTTTATTAGTGACTGTCTTATATTGATGATCCTTAATCTTGGTCTCCCCTACAAGTATGGTGGCATAGTGGTATTGTCACTGGACTAGTATTCCAGAGGTCCAGGGTAAGGATCTGGGGACCTGGGTTCAAATCCTAATGTGGTGAAATTTGAATCCAAAGTCTAGAATTAAAAGTCTAGAGATGACCACAAAACCATTGCTGATTGTCATAAGAAAACTACCTGGTTCACCAACGCCTCTATGAAATCTGTCGTCCTTACCTGATCTGGCCTATATGTGACTCCAGACCCATGGGCAATTAGGGATGGGCAATAAGTGTCCACATCCCCTGAACGAATATAAAAAAGTCACCAGCTGACATGGATCCAGTTAACAGTATCTAATTATTCAGCAAGATACCCAATTTTCTGTTTAAATAACGTGGATTACTTAATAATGTATGACTATATTTCAATCACATCCCCAAAAATCAGAAGGTCAGAAACACTGCTCAATGTGCAGGAAGCATATTTTCTAGCATGAATGTTTAAGTATTGTTTGGCTGGACCAACAATAAACACATAATGTAGTGTAAAGGGTTAATGGTAGTTATGTAAATAGGCAGTTTTAATCATCAGTGATGTAAGATCACAGGTCAGACGGACCTTGGTTTGCATATCCACAGATCCCTGAAGGTAGCAGAACAGGTAGTTAAGGTGGCTAAAAAGGCAGATGGGACACTTGCCTTTATTAGCCAAAGATGTAGGATACATGAGCAGGGAGGTTATGCTGGGACTGTATAAAGCTCTAGTCAGGCCACAGCTGGAGTACTGCTTGCAGTTCTGGTCACCACATAATAGGAAGGATGTGGTTGCACTGGAGAAGGTGCAGAGGAGATTTACCAGGATGCTGCCTGGACTGGAGGGTCTTAGCTATGGGGAAAGATTGAATAGGCTGGGGTTGTTTTTCCTTGGAGCAACGAAGGTTGAGAGGGGCCCTGATAGACATATATAAGATAATGAAGAGCATACATAGGGTCAAAAGGAAGGCATTTTTTTTCATTAGTAGAGGGGTCAATAACCAGGAGGCATAGATTTAAAGTAAGAGGTAGAAGGCTAAGAGGGGAGTTGAGGAGAAATTTTTTCACCCAGAGGGTGGTGGGAGTCTGGAACTCACTGCCTGAAAAGGTGGTTGAGTCAGAAACTCTCGTAACATTTAAGAAGTATTTAGATATTCACTTGCGTTGCTATAGCCTCCAGGGCTATGGGCCAAGCACTGGAAAATGGAATTAGGGTAGTCAGATCTATGTTGGCCAGTGTGGACATGATGGGCCATATGGCCTCCTTCTGTGCTGTAAAAGTCTGAGAGACAACAGTATATCCTGAGAGAGAGTTCATAATTATTAGTAATCCAATAAAAGGTAAAGTTTACCAACAGCCTTGCCTTCAGCAGTCTCTATAACTCCTGACCAAGAACAACCTCATCCAATACCCACAACGATGTTGACAGACCTAACTGCTGCAAAGCAATAAAATATCTTTATAAAATGTACACAACGAACAAATTGCCCTCGAGAAATCTTTACTCAATATTCTCAGTGTCCATACTTCCACCACATTACTGACCAAAAAAGACTTGCATTTCTATAGCACCTTTCATGATCATCAGATGTCCTAAAGCACTTCACAGACAAAGAAGTACTTATGAAGGGTAGTCACTGTTGTGATGTAGGAAACCATTAGCCAATTTACACGCAGAAAGCTCCTACAAACAGCAACTTGAAAAATAACCAGATCATCTTGTTTTTTGTGATGTTGATGGAGGGATAAATATTGGCCAGGACATTGGGGAGCACTTCTTTGAAATAGTGCTATGCGGTCTTTTACTTCCACCAAAGAGGTGAGACAAGGCCTTGATTTAACATCTCATCCGAAAGACAGTACCTCTAATAGTGCAGTGCTCCCTGACAGTCGTGTCAGGCTTGACTTGTGTGCTCAAGTCCTGAAATGGGACTTGAACCAGCAACCTTATGACTCAGGGGTGGTGTGCTACCAACTGAGCCACAGTTGACTCCTAACCAGCAGATCAATGATTTTAAGCTCATACATTTAGCTAGTTATACGTACATGTCAGTTTCAATTATGCTATCACTGAATTATGAAAAAATAAATTGGTAATGAAATTCAATAAAGGATAGAAATAGCAGGACTATGATGAAATGAACATAGGGGAATGGCAATAACTGAGCAGCTCTTTCAAAGAGATTATGCAGGCATGATGGGGGGAATGGCTTCCTCCTGTGCTTTCTGATTCTTTGAGCCTTTAGTAAATGCTGTAAAAAGTAGTTGCAATTGTCCACTTGAACTTACCTACCATAAAGTTAAAAAAAGACATATGTCCCATCTGGGAACTGAGAAACAATTTGGGAAACAAAATGAAGAGATGGGAATGGGAGTAGGCCAGATGACCTGAGTGAGCTCCACCGTTTTGTTCACATGGCAGCTATCAATTCCAGCATCCCCCAAAGAGGGGGATAAGTTTTACTTAAATGTATAAAAATTGGAATAGAATACCTTCTGGAAGAGCAGGCAACATGATTCCTAAACCCCAAATAGTAAAAGCAGTATTTAGAAAAAGGGACTTGGCAAGTATCATTCAATTTGTGTATTCAAGTGTTTTGTTGGCCAAACTAATTCTACATATGCAACTTTGCTGATCTTTGAACTGACTGGTGTAAACATTCTGGTGGAACAATGAGGACAATTATAGCTTGGCAATGATCCAGTTTCTGGCCCAGTGAAATGCAAAAAAAGAAATTCAAATAAACAAGCCCTTTGAAGATGACATCATGGGTGAAGGTTTTACCCTTGAGCCTAAAATCCGAAACTGAGTCATTTCCTGTAACATGCACTGAAACAAGAGTTATCCAATTAAGTCGAAGCAGAGAAAAGTATTATATTGTGAAGAAAACAAAACCGATTCATTAATATGGGTAGACACACATATAGTACTTCTGTAAACCCCAAATGCTTTCTATATATCAACTTTAGAAAAGATAGATATTACTTCAAATCTTTGGATATTTTGTAAATTCAGATGATTTTTCGAGTGGTTATAGCTTTAGATCAAAAGGGAGAAATGATCTTGTTGAGTACAGAATCAATTGTGCTCTCTATCAAGCAACTCAAAGATATGTCAAAACTCAGGAGGATAAGCGTAAAAAATAAAATGAACTGCAGACAAAATTAAATAACCATGAATATTGTTCTAGTTGGAGATCAGATGCTAGTACCTTATTTAGAAGTGCATTGTGCCAATTCTTTCCCGCCTTTCTGAGATCCAAAATAATAACAAACAATTCATTGAGGTCTTCAAGAGCAAGAATTCGAGACACGTGTAACAGGGGTCTGAAAATCATTGATAAAAACTGCACTGACACTCATGGGTCAACAGTTGAAAAGGGTAAGAGAAAATCACCTTGCTCAAGATGGCATCAAGAAGCAAATTTCCAAAACAACAGCAAGATGGACTGACAGCAAGAGATTGAAGAGTGCACAAAGAAAGATTGCATAGACAAATCATTCACTCGGTGCAGAAGATGTGATGGTCTACAAACTGCTAATTCCAAAAAAATGGACATTTTCAAGTTAATGTAAATCAACTTCAATGGCTAATTAGGTCCAAAGGGAATAATGGTGTTAGAACATGTGTATACTATTCTCTGGTTTAAGCAGGCATGCACGATGCACTCATTTGAGGACCACACAAAGGATAGGAGCTTTGGCGTTCCAATTTTTAAGGCTTCTCCAGATGTTTCTTCTCAAACCCAAGGTAAAGCCCAGGTCTTACAAGCAAACCTCCACTTTCTGTGAACTAGAGAGGTATCGGGCTGAATTTGTACTCTGTGCAAGCAAGTGGTTTTTGAATCAATTAAAACTTTGCCCATTGCATGAAGAATAACCTGTGTATCTGTGTAGATAATAAACCCAAATGCTGTCTGTTCTGGGTTACATGGAGGATTTCTGTGACATGCTGCAACACTTCAACAGCCAATTAATACCAATCCATACCAGATACTTTCATAGCAGGCTAAACAATCACAACAGGTTTCAGCCACATCAGCAGTAACAATAACATAAACTAATTAAACTCACACTGTCAGTTGCCATCTTGCCAATGAAAGAGTTAAACACATAAATCATTAGTTTCTTTGACTGGTTTAATGTGCAGATATTTCAAGCAAAAGACAGAGTTCTTCAAAGGCAAGTAACCATTCACTCCCTATCAGTTACAGTCACTCAGAATGGTATAGGAATCTTAGCCACAGAATGACATTTTACTTCCAACTGTTAAGTCCATTCATATACCCACAGAAATGTGAAACATACTCCTGTTTTTGAGAAGCCAATAGATCAGAAAAGGGCATTTTATTGAAACAATGAAAAATAAGCTTCACACACACCATGGTCACCTGTGGTATCAGACAAGCATTGTCTATACTCTAACTACCTTAATTAAATTGTCAATAGTTAAAAGTGATGTAGGTAAATTCCGTCTTGCTGTATTCCAGACTAAGGATCTGTTAGCCATGGTGGAGATGGTGCCCAATGTCAGTCATAGAGGCAGACCATAATGGAGCAATAAAGGATGGAGTTATTTTAAACAAGACAATTGAGACTGGAGTTGAGTGAAGAAAGAAGAGATTTTTCATTGAGCTGAATGGATAAAACTCAAACGTATGCATTAAATTTAATGGTAATTAGAGTTTCTGCTTGTTATTGCACCGGCAGCTTGATATTGTTGTCAGTCTCGATGTCTGCACATAAGAGTGCTGAACACACTATGAAGTTGTGACAAATAACACATGTAACATGACAACTCAAACTGCTCTTCATCGTAGCTCACTGCAGATTTACAAAGAAAACATCTTCATTCAAAGAGATGAGCTGATAGTGATCAGAACACATCAGTAGAAATTACACTGAGTGCTTAACAACTGCACTGAACTTGACACTTAACAAAATTGAGTTCTCTGCCTCCAAAACATTTAGAGGAAATCAGGGTTTCACTGGAGACAGCAAAAGAACATTTGGCAATCTGGAATACTTAGGCTCATAACCGAAGTAGATGAAACCTGAACAGTTTGGGAGAAACAGCATGGGGTCGATGTGGAAAATAGTTCATCTTTTTAAAATCTAAACATTTCACAAACTGTTGTGAAATGCACTGATCTTGACGCCAACACTTTTGTCTGAGCCAGACTAAAGTCAGCCCAAGTTCAGGCAGAGAAAGACCATGTAAACCAGTTGCAGGCTGCAGTCGCCCACGCCTGTGTTAGACCCGCAGTAACATCCTCTCCTTCATTAAGAGGATCTTATTCAACACATAATCTATACATTTGAAAATGCTGGAAAATGACAGAATCCATTGTTAAGGAAGTAATAGCAGGACATTTAAAAAATAACAATGCAATCTGGGAGAGTCAACGTGGTTTTGTGAAAGGAAAATCGTGCTTGACAAACTTACTAGAGTTCTCTGAGGATGTAACCAGTAGAATGGAAAAAAGGGAACCAGTTGATGTAGTGTGTTTTGATTTTCAATAGGCATATGATAAATGCCAAATTAAAGGTTACTGCACAAGATAAGAGCACATGGTGTTGGGACTATATATTAACTTGGTAGAGGACTGACTAACAGGAAAGAATCAGGATACATTTCAGGTTGGCAAACAGTAACCAGTGGAGTGCCACACAGGTCAGTGCTGGGGCCTCAACTATTTATGGTCTATATTAATGAATTTGATGAAGGGACCGACTGTATTGTAGCCAAATTTGCTGACGATACAAAAATAGATAGGAAAGCAAGTGGTGAGGAGGATACATAGAGTCTGCAAAGTGATATTAGATAAAGGAAAGGCAGTGGCATAGTGGTATTGTCACTGGACTAGTATCTTGGGCTATATGACTCCCACTGAATGTATGCAGGGAATATTACATGTGTCACACTTGTATTGAAGCACCTCAGAGTGCAACATGATCTATAGAGACAACTTAAACACCATTGTACTTTCTGTAATGACCATTTTGAAATGTTTGTAATCTTCCATTGATTATATTGAAGCACCTCAGGGTGCAACATGATCTATGTAGAAAGCTTGAATATTATTGCACTCTCAGCGATGGCTAATTTGAAATGTTTTGTAATGTTCTTTTAGATATTTTATGAATAAAGTATATTTTTGCGAAAAAAAAAGTATTCCAGACACCCAGGATAATACTCTGGGGACCAAGGTTGGAATCCCACCACAGCAGATGGTAAAATTTGAATTCAATAAAAAACCTGGAATTAAAAAGTCTAACGATGACCATGAAACTATTGCCAATTGTCATAAAAACCCATCTGGTTCACTGATGTCCTTTAGGGAAGGAAATCTGCTTTCCCTACCTGGTCTGCCTACATGTAACTCCAGACACACAGTAATATGGTTGACTCTTAAATGTCCTCTGAACAAGGGCAATTAGATATGGGCAATAAATGCTGGCCTAGCCAGTGACGCCCACATTCCATGAACAAATTTTTAAAAATTAAGCGTGTGGGCAAAAATTTGGCAGCTGGCGTATAATGTGGGAAAATGTGAGGTTGTCCACTTTGACAGGAGGAATACAAAAGTCATATAATATTTAAATGGAGAGAGAATGCAGAATTCTGCAATACAGAGGAATGTGGTTATCCCTGTACATGAATCATAAAGGTTAGCATGCAGATAGAGCAAGTAATTAGGAAGGCAAGTGGAATGTTGCCTTTGTGCATGTCCACAGGTCCCAGCAGGTGGCAGGACAGGTAGATAAGGTAGTAAAGAAAGTATATGGAACGCTTTCCTTTATTGGACGAGGTACTGAATATAAAAATCAGGGATGTAATGCTGGAACTGTATAAAATGCTGGAATTTTGTCTATAGCGCTGGTCGTCACTTTACAGGAAGGACATAATTGCTCCACAGAGAGTACAGAGGAGATTTACAAGAATGTTGCCAGGGCTTAAAAATTGCAGCTATGAGGTAAGATTGGATAGGCTAGGGTTGTGTTCCCCAGAAGAGGAGGATGAGGAGTGACTTAATTGAGGCGTACAAGATTCTGAGAGACATAGATAGACAGGGATGCCCTGTTTCCCCTAGCAGAGAGGTCAATTACCAGGAGGCACAGGTTTAAGCTAATTGGTAGGAGGATTAGAGGAGACATGGGGAAAAAGTTCTTCAGCCAGAGAGTTGTGGGTGTCTGGAATTCGCTGCCTGGTTTAGTGGTGGAGGCAGAAACCCTCAGCTCATTTACAAGGTACCTGGATCTGCACCTGAAGTGCTGTAACCTGCAAGGCTACGATCAGGTGGCGGAAGATGGGATTAGCTTTTTTATTTTTTATTTTTTGGCCAGCGCAGACATGATGGGTTGAATGGCCTCTTTCTATGCCATAACTTTTCTATGATTCTATGCGAATGGAATATAAAAGTCGTGAAGTTTTGCTACAACTGTACAGGGCATTGGTGAGACTGCACCAGGAGTACTTTGTATCGTTTTGGTCTCCTTACTTGCACTGGAAGCAGTTCAGTGAAGGCCCACTAGGCTGATTTCTGGGATGAAGGTGCTGTCTTATGAGGAAAGATTGGGCTGATAATCATTGGAGTTTGGAAGAATGAGAGGTGATCTTATTGAAACATATAAGATTCTGAGGGGGCTTGACAGGGTAGATGCTGAGAGGACATTTCCTATCATGGGTGAATCTAGAACTAGGGGACACAGTTAAAAAATAAGAGGTTTCCCATTTAAGACAGGGATGAGAAGGAATTTCTTCTTTCAAAGGATCGTTAATCTTTGGAATTCTCTTCCCCAGAGAGCAGTGGAAACTGGGTCATTCAATATATTCGAGGTTGAGTTGGACAGATTATTGATCAACAAAGGGTCAAGGGTTATGGGGGGTAATCAGGAAAGTGGAGTTAAGGCCACAATCAGATCAGCCACAATCATATCGAATAGTGGAGCAGGCTCGAGGGGCTGAATGACCTACTCCTATTTCTTACCATCCAATGACTTAAATGAGCTCAGAAAGAAATTTCTCAACAACACAAAACACGATACACTCCAAATTTACAAAGGACCATAATCCAGTTATTTTTTTCTTAAAGGGCTGAAAAGGAATCAGCCCCAACCTTTCTGGCCATGGTGCCTTCTACAAGTACCAAAGAAAGTAGACATTGAGTACAGGGCTGGTCTAAATTTCACCTCAACAATGCTAAGCAGAAAGTTGGTGCTACTTTCACTTTGCACCCCTTGAAACCAAGGTGGGGCGGATAATATCATTAAAGGTTTGAGGATTTCAGCACTGGGAAATAGAATACATTTTGCATCTAAAGCTGGAAACTGCTACTCTATTCCAAAGGCAAGCACAGTGTCAGTGAGTTGCAAAGTAAACCTCTTCTGAATGAGCCCACATACAACACACCACTCTGCCCTGTGGAACAAATATAAATTGCAAATTGATTGAATAGTGGTTACATGCTGTATACAAACATATAACTAAAAGGGACAGTGCAAAGCAGGCACTAAATCATAATGCTATGGTTCTCACATTAGCAATTACAGTGTCCATCCTGAGGAACGTCACCAATCAGTGCCAAGTTTAATGAGACATGTTGGACTGGTGCTATTGCAGCCAGATTGAAGCTACAATTACAATTGGATTAACACATTTCCTGAAAGCATACTTTTATTTGTCTTACACCCAATGTTTAATGTAAGAATTGTGTTAAACGTATTATGCATGAATCACAATGCTGGACATTCAAAACATGGAAAAGCTCCCGGAAATTTTGTTACATTGAAAAGTAGTGTGAAGGAACAGTGTATACTTAAACATACGAGTGACCCAAATATTGCCTTTTAGGGGTGTGGAAATATCAGTACTTACTGTCATTAAACAATCAGCTTTTCAAAAAAATAAAACATCCTTCATTCTGTTGGTTACAAATGATAATTGCAGATCATTTGTCTTTCTGCATAACTTGCAATAATTCAAGCTTCTGGTAACTGGCCAAATGGTTCAATTGGATTCCAAGAACGTCATTGGTCATCTTGATTTCACTTTCTTAAATTCTATTATTATTTTCCCTAACTTACTTTCTTTTTCAACCGAGGTATGACCTCATGCTGGGGATAGGAGGGCTAGTTCACTGCCCAGTCTCCCACTGGGGAGCCACACTCAGAGGGACAGCAAGTCAGACAATCAGCACTGCAGTATTGGAGCACCAGCATCAATCCACTCCTGCCAGGAATCGGGAATTTGTTGAACCCAAGAGTGCAGACTTCTCGTATCTCAACCTAATGATCAGCCTTCACATGAGCTGTGATAGTAGGTGTTCATGGGCTATTTCATGCATTTAACCAGGGTGGGGGTGGAAGTTGGATGACACCCACACATTCACATTCCAGCTAAAATCACTACATAGCAATCAGAAATGAGAACCTTGGTCAATTTCTTCTCTCTTTAGTCTAGGAGCAGTATTGGACCACTGGTCCAGTTGAGATTAGCAAACAGCACAGACCAGGAGTTGAAATGGGACCATCTTGATCTGTACAGTTCAATATCACAATGTGCAGTGCATTTATCCAGGAAAAGCTACCTAGGGAGCCTTCATTTCATGGAATCATACAGTACAGAAATAGGCCACTTGGTCCATCATGCTCTTTGAAAGAACTATCCAATTACTCCCACTCCCCCAATGTTTCCCCATAGCCCTGCAAATCTTTCTGCTTCAAGTATTTATCCAATTATCTTCTGAAAGTTATTACTGAATTTACTTCCACCACCCTTTCAGGTAGTGCATTCCAGATTATAAAGAAAGTTCCCTAACTGCAAATCTCTCACCCCCCCACCATGTTCTTTTATCAATTATTGTAAATCTGTGTCCTCTGGTTACTGACCCTCTTGACAGAAGAAACACTTTCTTCCTATTTACTCTAACAAAACCCTCCACTATTGCACACATCACTATTAAATCTCTTCCTAACCTTCTCTGCTTGAAGGGGAACAATCTCAGCTTTTCTAGTCTCTCCACATAAATGAAGTAATTTTGCTGATTATATAACATGAAGGATAGCTACAAAACTTTATCTATTATTAACTCATCCCCAGCATCTGGTGCCCTTATTGGTGGGCAGCTGTTACATAATTCAGCTGAATATTTTCTCTTTGAAATTTAAGGATAACAGCTATATTACTTCTGAATATTACCAGTGGTATGTCTCATATGCCTGTCAGAATTCACTCATCTCTGATTTATGTATTTCTCTCACTTAAATAACAACAACTTGCATCTGTATAACGTCTTTAACATAGTAAGATATCACAAGGCACTTCACTGGAGTGTCATTAAGCAAGCTTTCACATAAGGAGATATGGGGACAGGTCAAAGGGGTAGTCTTAATGGAGGAGAAAGAGGGGTAGAAACATTTAGGGAGGAAACTCCAGAACAACAAGACCTTTAGGTCAAAGCACATTTCCAACCGCTACATTGTACTTGTACAAATGGTCAAGACACGGGACTCATGTACATTTGCCATGAGCTAGCACAGGCTGAAGAAAGTTTAGTTAAGAATGGTACCGTACACAGAGGACCAATGCACCCGTTTCCTTACCCGAAGTTCTTCCTGCTGTTGCTTTAACATCTCAAATTCAATGGCTGGAGTGGGTAACTGTGTAATTAGCACCCGGGTCTCTTCAAGCCACGGCCATAGCTCTTCATAGGTCTCACAAAACTGGCTGACCAAAGACTGGGCCCGTTCCAGCTGCAGGTATCTCTCTGCATTCATCTGGCTGATCACCTCATACTGTTTCTGAAGTTTGTCCAGCTTGTTCTACAAAAAAAAAGCATTTTCATTAAAAGAACTCAGTCATCTTAAATAAATTAATATTGTATTCAAAAGAAGAGCTTGAATTTATATAGTGATTTTAACAGTGTATATCATCTCAAGGTGCTTCACATGAGTATTATCAAACAAAATTTGACATTTGACTCCAAGTCACATAAGGAGATATTAGGACAGCTGATCAAAAGCTTGGCCAAATTAATTGGCTTTAAGGAGAGTCTTAAAGGACAAAAGAGGGGATGAGAGATGGATGGGTTTAGTGGGGGGGAATTCTGAATTTAGGGGCTTTGGAGCCGAGGATGCCAACTCATTTGGAGTAGAAGCTGAGATGAGAAAGCAGTGAAAATATCTCAGTGAGGACATTTTTAACATTCTTGTGTGGATGGTGAAGAACGAAGATTTCAAATGAGAGGTCAGAGAGGTGGAACAAGATGAGATGCTCAGAGGAGGAGAAAGTGCCAGAGGAGTAGGCGGTTAGGCCAAGGTTTGTTCTGGTGATAAGTGCCACACCGCCACCGTGACAGAATTGACAGGGTAAGTGGTGGAAGAAGCAGCCAGAGGGAGGCTTCATCAAAGGGGAAAGTGTCACCATCCTTCAGCGAGGTTTTCGTTAAGGCCAAGTGTTGATATAATTATCCATAATAAGCTCATGGATGGAAAAGGCCTTGTCAGGAGTGAACAAATACTCTAGTGGGGGTGACGGGGAGGAGATGCAGAGAGGCGGGTGACAGCTGATCCACTAACAAGAGTCCACAGGATCAGCAGTGGGATGGGTGAGTTGTATAGGGAAGCATTTTGCAAAGTTATCCCCAAACAGGCAGCTGGCAAGAAGCCCAACGAGAGCGCGGAATTAGGCGATTGGGGCTGCTGCTCAAAATGAGCTAGCGCTGAATGCTTTGATGGGCTGTCAAGAGTGACGCAGAGGAAAGTTGTAGGCTTAGTCAATGAGTACTTAATGCATAGGAATTTAAGAGGGCAGGGTGCCTGACAGGTGAGAGTTGAAAGGAGGCATATTGACAGGAGACAGGGGTTGAAGAGCGGGGGGAAATAAAGGGAAAAGTGGTAAACAAAAAAGGAGAAAAAATGGAAATGCAAGTGATGGGCTTGAATCTGGAGCGGCAGGTGAAGTGTGCATGTGAATGGATACAGAGAAAACTGAAGTTATGTAGATCTGCAATAATTAGGAGATATATAACCTGGTAGTAAATGCATAACAGAGAAAAGGCAACAGTAGGGAGTACAGAGTTAAAGTCAGAGGTCCTGTGGTGGGATGAAGATGTAGGAAGGGTGGAGCCAGCATGGAGCATCTACTCCTCTTTCACATTTCATTGCTCAAATAAGAACATTAACTCTGCATAGGCTGTTGGGACTTACATAAGATAATTAATACTTAATTGCTTTGTTCATTATTGTACCTTCAGGGATGCTTTCTCCTCTTCAGTGCAGGAGTTCATAATTTGATCTCCATTTGCAACAAGCTCATCAATTGTATCTTTGTGTCGCAAAATGTCCATTGAAAATGCCTTAAAACACAAGGGATAACATGTCAGCACCAATCAATAAATGACCCTTTTTTGATTCCAGACACACAGTACCACTAGAAGCAGCATTTTGACATGTTAACATATTGCAGGTGTGATTTGAAAATTATGGGCAGAATTTTTCCCTTGCTGGTGGGCGCACGCCCGACCCGAACGAGATTGAAATAGAATGCCGAGCGTCCCAATGTCATCATGCACACCCGCCAACAATTAAGAGGCCTATTAAGGTCCTTCATCAATTAAATATTTTGAATTTTTCGCTGCCCGTCCAACCGTTTGGTTGGTAGGCAGGCGAATAGGCCAAGCAGCCTTCACATTTTTAGTGAAACCTCATCCACAGGCAGGATGAGGTTTCGACCACTGATTTAAAAAAATAAAAACTTTTAAAAACTAATTTTTAACATATCCCTGCTCATGTGACTCTGTCACATGAGGGGATATGCTTTCCTTACTTTTTAATTCTTTATTTTTAATGTTAAAAACCTTCAGCTCCCTGAGGCAGCTTTGTACCTTCAGGGAGCTTTTACTATGCACACTTCAGCTCGCCTTCCTTCCAACCCCACCCCAGCAGCACTGAGGCTCTGAGCGCATCTTTCAGACTGGCTGGCCATTAATTGGCTAGCCAGAGTGGAATCGCAGTTGGTGCCCGAGCGAGGGCACCAACCGTTCCGAACAGGTCCGTTCGCAGCCGCTCCTGGGCCTGCTCGACATGTCAGTCCGACAAGGTAAAAATCCTGCCCTATGTTCCCTAAGGGTAACACTGGATTCAGCCACCTCCAGAATAGTTTGCAATTTCCAAAGGGCCTGCAGAGGGGAGGGAATGGGAAATCTGCTTGTGTTATAGAGTTGATCTTCAGACAATTTTTCTTAATGGAAACATTTAACTTTATTTACAAGACAGCAGCTGCAACTACATGTAGGCATTAAACTCCAAAACTAAAGAACTCACCTGTAGAGATTCACTGCGCTGCTAACATATTGGTTTACATAGATCATGTGATCTTACAACACAGGATTATTCTTAAAGCTACACTCTAATGTTACCCAAAACTATAATTACTACATTCCCTCCCATTTAACTTTTCTGTACATTTTGTATTTACAAAGATATTTATCTCATGACATTACAATATTTACCCAGGTCATAAAATTACAAATTCAGTCTTTCAGGTGGTTTCCTGATCTATGTGGAACATTGCAGCTCCACAACTTCAGAATCTTTTGAAGGAACCACATTCTCTGCAAATGCATAATCAGGTATCTCATTAGGCACATGCAATTCACTGTTTTCCACTCTGACAGAGGCATCAGGCATGCCTATCCTTGGTTGAGTAACTTCAATAGAAACCACTGGCTTGATAATGGTTACAGGTAGAATATCATTTTGTTGGGGTCTCTCTTTTTTCTTAAATGATCCACGTTTACAGGTGATCCGGCCCTCCACTTCCATGTGGTATGACAATGGTCCAGTCACAGAACTCACTTTACCAGGTAACTGCTTCGGCCCTCCACCAAAATTCTTTACATATACTGCTTCTGCAACAGTAAATTGTCGCTCACGACTATGCAAATCATGAATCACTTTTTGGTTCCCTTGGCTTTTCTCCACCTTCCCCTCACAATTGGGAAGTATTAGGCTTAATCTTGTCCAAAGATGGTGCCTTGGTAAAAAGATAGAGGCATTTTCAGAGCTCTTGAGTAAGCAAATGGCGCAAACTGGTACTTGTATCACTGGGTTGACTTGTGTTTGACCAGCATTTGTGTATGGTAATTCCAGCAGTTGCAAGTGAACAAATGGCACAGTCATGGGTTGCCTCTGATCCAGAGTTCCAGAATGATTCACAAAATCAGGATGTTGAGCAATGCTGAATCCCACAAAGTAATACTTTTTTTTAATAAAAAGTCAGTGCCTTATCAGTAATTCTGAATCCTCTTTCTACATGTCTTTTTCTTTCTACCTCAGAATTTAGGCTCGGCCTTCTTTTTGATTTCACTGTCAGCCAGACTTCTCAACTTGTCTTAGTTCAGTAGTTGTGCTACCAATGATTTCATTATCTACTCGCATCTTCGAAAATTCTACGACTTTTGCTTTTAAAGCCTCTTTGGCTTCATTTAGCTGGTTCTTCAGCTCTTCTGTCTCCTTCTTATATCTGTCTGTTTCCTCCTGGAATCTTGAACATTGCTGCTTCTTCTCTGCCAAATGATTCTTCGGTTTGTTCAGAGAGGTATTAAATTCTTCCCGTTTCTCTTCATACATTTCCAGAGACATAAACTTTGACCTGAGGGAATCTTGTGGTGCGTGAACAGGTTTTCCTTTACTTTGCGAAGCTCACTCACTTCGTCTTGAACTCTGTCATTCAGCAGAGTCTCCTTGAGTTTCTTTTGGTGATTTTGCATGTCACTGTTTAAGACAGTCTTCATTTCTTCAGGTTGTTGAATCCTTACACAGTCCTTTTTTATCCTGTTGAATTACCTTGCTTTGTTCATTTTCCAAGACAGGGACTTTTCCTGCTTTGTTTTGAAATCTCACTGGCCAATCAAGGTTAATTTCCCTCACCCAATTTCAACCTAGAAAGCTCGGTCCTCTACCTTCTAATACCATCACTGGTAGTTGTGCCAATTGGTGTCTATAATAAACAGGTGTTCTGGTGATACCTTTTACTTTGATTTCTTCGCCTGTGTACGTTTTCAACTTGGCAGATGTTTGTTCCAAATTTAATTGTTGATCACCTTTAATTAAACATCTGAAAGTGTGTTCTATTACAGTTGTGGAAGAACCCGTGTCCACTTCCAATTTTAATGGTTTACCATTCACTTGTACTGTAACAAATACTAGCTCTGTCTTCCCAGCTTCCATGTTGAATAATGAATAACTGTTAGAATTGGTTGTTTCTGGCTCTTCGACATCATAAACAGGCTTCCAAACAACAAACAAAGTCCAATAAAGTCTAAATCTCGCTTTGCACTATCTCATTATGTGTCCACTTCTGTGACAAAAATCACACTCTACTTTTCTAAATTGCTAACCACTAGAAGACTGATTGTTTCCACGTTGATGAAAATTATTCTTCAGTTTAGTTGCTAAGTTGTTTCCTCTAATTTTTCCGTTAGCGGGGGCTGTTTCCTGCTTCGCGGCAGAGTCCCAGCTTTTCGCACCACTTCCGGCTGACTATTCCCGTCCAACGAGGAGAAAGGCGCCATTTTGCGCCCCTTGAATTGCTTGTGAATCCTTTACCAGCACTTTCCATCACCAGTGCTATTTCTAACGCTTTCTTAAAGTCAAGATTCATTTGAGCCAGCAATCCTCACTGAATAGTGTCTTCTTGCATGCTACATACTAAACGATCTCTGAATATGTCATTCAGGGTTTCACCAAAATCACAATATTCTGTTAGTTGCTTTAATTTCACCACATAGGTTGCAATTATCACCCCTGGGAGTCTATTTAATGAATTGAACTTGAACCTCTGCTTTGTGACTGAGGGCATGGGTTGAAAATGTCCCTTAATAAGGTCTACTAATTCACTGAAAGTCCTCAAATCTGGGGCACTGGGGGCTATCAAGCTTTGAATTAAACTGGAAGTCTTGCTCCCACAAATATTCAGGAGAATTGCTCTCTGCTTTTCCTCCCCCATGATTTTGGTTGCTTTAAAGAAATATTGAGACCAGTCATCTTTGGTTGGCTCAAAGGGATCAATTCTGCCAAACTGTGGCATTTTGGATGAGTATATCTCCTTTTGTTTTTAATAAACTTAGATCCTCACAATTGCTGGGCGAGGTACAGCACCGAATCTGATTTATCCTCATCGCTTGTTTGTTATAAAGTTGATCTTCAGACAACTTTTCTTAGTGAAAACATTAACTTTATTTATAAGACAGCAACTGCAACTACACGTGTGCATCAAACTCCATAACTAAAGAAGAGCTCCCCTGTAGAGGTTCTCTGAGCTGCTAACATATTTGTTTACACAGATCATGTGATCTTACAACACAGGATTATTCTTAAAGCTACAGTCCAACGTTTCTCAAAACTATAATTACCACAGCTTGCCACCAATTAATAGCCCTTTAAGCTCTCTAAGGAGCTTGTCAAGAGGCATGCTCAGAGAAGAATGGGATTTTCAATCTTTTTTTCCAGACAAAGGCAAACAAAGACACAGCAGTAAAGGTTACTCCAGGGCAAAAAAAAGTTAGCATTTTTTTGTGAAATTTGAGGGATCAACTACGCTGTATCTCGAATTGGTGTCTACAGCCGTTTTGCGCCATCTTTATTCTCTTGGTCTTTACATGAGCTTTCAGCTCTCCTTGGCAAGGCAGGGGAACCCCGATCATGGCTACCATCTACCTTTGCTGCTGGCGCCAGACAGGAAGCTCCCACCTCCTGGAGATGCTCGATACCTCTAATTGGATGCCAAGCTCGCTTCCTGATCAACCAATTAAAAATAGCATCTCCAGAGTAATGCAGTTCAGGTGTGGTGTTGGGACCCAGAATTCATCTGGGGGTTGGGTTCCCAATCCAGCTATGAAAATCCGGCCTGAGGCAACAGAAATTCCAGTGGTGGGCAGATTTCGAAAGCATTGGTCCAAAGTTACCTGTACTTCCCAAGCTTATTACATTCACCATGTCAGGTCTCCAATACCTCACCTAGTACATGAAAAATATTATTTTCTGAAAGAAATCTAAAAGGTATTTGAAATAATCAACACTAATTGCTTCCACTGTCTCCTTAGGGAGCCTGTTCCATAGACTGACCAATCATTCAATTGAATATTTTTTTCTACAGATTAGTTTTTCAATCTATCCCCTTCAAACGCAGTTGTGTTCTCTTGTTCTTTGACTGATTTCTGCCCAAATCAGGCTCCTACAATAATGGAGTGCGTGTAGCAGACACATATTGTGTCTGTGGCAAGTGAAACATTACTTTCCTTGGTTCATTCTATCCTTGAAGAAACTGTTTTGCAGGCCATTCAATGAGATTTGATCAGGTAAAGTTCGAAAGTTCAGAATTAATATCCAGTGTGCGATGGATGGGTCAGGTATCCACTGCACAATACAATAAAATCGAGTGATGAGGGAGGTCAGTACAGCGCATTAGCCTGCCATGCTGTAACTCAATATTATTACACTTACATAGCTCTTCCTTGAGGCTTTTCCCTGACTAGTTGATGCTCTGTAATATTTTTATTAAGCCTTTCCATCTTACTGAGGAGGCTTCAGGCCAATCCCCAACCAACAAGCTGCTCTGAAAACTCTGCTCACATTCTGACAGCTGTGACAAATTCCACTACAGCAGCTGAGGCAATCCACAACATTCTAAAGCAATCAACAACATAATAAATAAAACAACCCACAACGTTCTAAAAAAAGAGTCAATTCACCCTATTTCCAAATGCTAACGGATCCTTTAAAAAAAAATCCAGGATCTGGGTTCACATCTTTGCCAAAACTAATCAGTTCTTCCTTGGGCCATACCCTATCTGTGTGCCAAGTTTTGTTGAAATCAGCCTACTTGTTTTTGAGAATTATTTTAAACAAACAGACTAACCAACAGAGGTGAAAGCATTATCTCCACTCACCTTCAATGGCAGAGGTGATAACATTTGTCAATCCTGAAGAGCACCACTTGTTAGTTAACAAGTGTTAACTAACTTGTTAACTAACAAGCGTGAAAACTCAAAACATAACCCTGCAAGCTGTAGCAGGTTGCTGGGATGACCAGTACCCCATACACACGTGGTGCTAGGCAATAGGCTGAGATCACCAGCACCTTTCCTGGGGGGGCACTGGGCAATTGGCATCAAGACTCTAGCATGCATATTTTTCACCTGATACAATCTAGATCTACCAAATGTCAAAACAAAAGATTGAACTGTGCTCATTCAAAAAACAGCATCCTCCAGAAGGATTGCAATGTTTTCCTTCTATAAAAGCCCATAATAGACCCGAGATTATACTATAATAATATAATACATAGACATTTAATGCAAGGAGACATTTACTGTTGAGACATTGTGCCACATTACCTTTTGAACTTGCAACTCAGCAGAGGTCTGGTCTTGCTCAAGCCTTATGTCACCAAGTGATTTGAGCTTCTTCTCTGTTTCTATGATCCAGGCGATCTCTGCATCTGCTGCTTGTTCAAACTGGTAAGCAGGAGGAAAGAGTATAGTCAGTTATAGAGTGCAGTCACTTCTGAAAATCCCAGCAGTCACCTCAAAACCAAACAGCAGTTTGTATTTATATTTTACAGCCAGCCAGGCTCCCTCAGCATTCACTCACTGTGATGGGGTTGGGGGGGTGGGGGGTCATTGCTACATCCAAACAACAGGTTGCAGGATGGCAAAAGGAAGCAGCATAGCCCTGTTGAAATAGCCTTTCATTTAATTCTGCCCAATCTTAACAACCCTGCCACCACTCTAGTTGTAATCACCATAGGCCTAGAATCAAGGCTGATACTTCTCGTTTGTGTCTTTATAGATAACACTTGGTCCACGGGATCCCTGGACTGGTTTCCAATGCCTGAGAGGGTCAGAGAAAAATTATTCCAGAGTATTTTTTCACTAAGTACCCTGGGTTTCTGCTCTGGTTTTTGCCTCTCCCATAAATTACATGGCTGACGGTGTAGGAAGGGTTAATACTATGTTAATTATATTGTTAAGATACACAGGTGAAGGGGCATTATTTACTTAATTACTTGGAGCACATATTAATAGGGGACAGCTGGGATACTGGGTATGTGTGAGGAGTTTGAAATTGAACTAAGTCAATAAACTCTTCTCAGCAAGAAAAAGCTCTGCGTCTTGGTTTTGACTTCGACAGTCTGCTTGGATCCTTTTAACAGGGAGGGATGATGGATCAGCTGGTTTACTCCTAGCTGTCAACTTGTCCTGTCCGTATCCTCGTACCATGTCTCGGACACTCGCTGCTTGAACCACCAATGGTTAGCTGACAAACAGAATTCCAGTACAAAGTTACACACTGTAAAATGTTACAGCCTCTAAAAAGACATATTGCACTTTTAAACATTCACTGTATCTTCCAAACACAATGCTAGTTATACTCAGGAATCTCTATTGCTGATTATCGGGTAGAATCAGCAGCTCTTTAATTTGCACCAGTCATGGAATAAATGATTGAAGAGCTCTGGTTAAAAAGTTATTGTGTAGCTCATGAAATGTGTAAAATAGAAGATGACTTTGGTTAGAACCACAAGTGGCTCTACCCCAATAATCAAGTTCAAGGAACATGGACTCTACATTCTATATGACGAGATCAAAATTATAGAATCTTACAGCGTAGATGGAGACCATTGTGACGGGGCCAGTTCTTTGAAAACCTGTCCAATTAGGCCTCAAACCCCAGCTTTTCCCCCATAGCTTTACAAATTAATTCCCTTTGACTGTGTGTCCAATTGACTTTTGAGAATTCCTTTGGAATCTGCATTCACCACCCGTTCAGGTGGTGCATTCCAGTTCTCAGAAACATTGTGTGAAAAAAAATTTTCCTCATTTCCCCTCTAGTTCTTTTGATGCTTATTTGAAGTCTATACCTCTGGTTACCGACCCACTAGCCAGAGGAATGATGTATGACTAAATCATTTTTTCAAGCACAGTCACAAGTGAGGACTGTGGATTGCTATTGGAATATTGCAAATTAAAAACCTCATGAATTTAAAATGTTCTTTCAGTAACTGATAGGTACTAACATGGACGCTCCAAGACTAGGGTAGGTTCACCTGAAAGCAATTGTTCTGTTCACATGAGCGATTCCTAACCTGGACATACTGACTTCCCATATCTGACTCTCTCTTCAATGAATTAGGTATTCTGGGAAATCATTCCACTTATTGGCCCCCACAGAAGAAAGAAGTACAGAAGCACTTCCTGGCACCTGTCAGAGGGCTGCTTTCACAGCATTTGGCCAACTGCCTTGATTTATCTTTACCTAACTAAGTACCTTACATAGCTACAAGTCCCTTCTATCTCCTGGCATCTCCTTTGGAGGCTCAAGAGTCCTAGTTAGCCGTTCCTATGACTCATTCTCAAACAATGGGAGTCAGTCCTAGTGCTCAGGTTAACACCAGTCTTGGAATATGGGATACCTCTTTCTTTCTTAACAATGTGCACATGGAGCCCAACTAGAGCACTGTGTACCCTCAGCATATCTTCTGGAAACATAAACTCAACTAATCTGGCAGCACACAAGAATATAATACTGTCAGTTTTCTGAGGAATGATCCTTTAACCTTTAGTAATCTGCTTGTATTTCAGCTTTCAACAATGCTCAAGCAGCTTTGTTTCACTGTAGTAAATAATGTGGCAACACTATTATAAACAGGGGGTGTTATTAGCATTGCCAGTAGACCCAACATATTGATAGGTCAGGCTGATATATGTCCTACCCAAACACAATTAGTTTGTCACACACCAGCTGTCAAACTGAAATTGCAGCCAATAATGTAATATATACTAATAGTGTAAATAAATGGTCTTACTACTCACCTCTGGCCTCATCTAATGTCCTAGTAATTCAACATTCCAGAAAGAAAAGAAAGGCTTGCATTCATAACCTCAGGATGTCCCAAGGTGCTTTACAGCCAAAAAAAAAACAATGATTATGGTCCCATATATAAAAAGCGGAAAAAATGTGATTGGACTCATCAATCTCCCTACATTCTAACAGTGACTACACTTCCAAAGTATTCCATTGGCTGTGAAGTGTCATAGGACATCCTAAGACCATGAAAGGTGATCTATAAATGCAAGTTCTTTCTTTGGCAATACTCAGTCATATTTTCTATTCTGGGTTTTGTGTTTTTATTAAGTCTCTTGGTGCCCTATGGTTTGCATATCTGTTCAAACGTGTGTTCATAGATTGGCTGATCTATCAGTAATCACCGTGTATTTACATTTCATAGTGTCAGACCACAGTTAGGCAGCTATAATTGAAATTAACTTGTATTAAGACAATAATAAATGAATTCACTGTAAAGAACTGTAATCCCCACTCAGCTCCAAACCAAATGATGCTGTATAATTTTAGTCAATTCTTGCTTAGTCAATATTTTTTTAAGAATGTACAACTTTAATTTCTGATGTTGCAGCTTGCCAACAAAGGCAGATTTTGTTTGAAACATTGGCCCTTTGTGTTACAGTGGTTTTGCGATATCTGATAAATGTTATAAGGGGTGATTCCAAAGTAAGGTGCTTCCAGCACTGTGTTGTGTGTCTGCAATTTTCCCAAGATCTTTCTCTGAAGTTCCACTCCCTGAAGTGCAGTTCTGCCAATTCACCCCTTTGGTATTGATGTAAGAATAATTAGTTGAAAGGGTTAACTGAACATCTGACTGAAATAGGGTAGTCATATAACCTGTACACAGTCAGCTGCAGGAACAGAGATCCAGTATCATCACAAAAACAAAAAAAAAAATTTGCAAATCAAATAACTAAGACCTGTATCCCACCAGCAGCGATAGGGAGTGAGGGGCTCCAGGTGCAATGCATTAGAACATCAGGCTCTCTATAATTCACGTTGCATCGAACAGTAGTGCCACACCTAATGAGTTACATATGACTGGGGCACCTATGCAGACAAAACCTGGTGCTTGTAGGACTCAGAGTAAGTTCCCTGATAAACTTCAAAAGGTTCTGTGTTGATGGGATTTCAGAGCGCATGAAGAGTCAGGATTTACAATATGTTTTCCTTTCTATTCAAAACTTTTAGAATTTAGGTGAAGTGAAGATGATAAATGATAACCAGCACTTTCTGAAGCCCCAAATTCTGGCCCTTCCGAGAAAATTCTTGGCAACAAATTTAAAAATTTACTCAGAATATAAATCCTCACATTTTGAGACAACATTAAAATTGGGGTCAATACATAACAAAAAAAAACTCATTGCATATTAAGTTTTCCAATTTAACAGATCCTGCAATAAATGCTGAACTGGTAAGATTCAATTGTCTTAATGTGCAAAAATAAAGCCAAAGTTTATTCCATGGGACTGAATCCAGCAAGGTTTGCTTACCTTTAGAGTAGTCAGTCAACCATGTCAACAGATAGCTAGGAACGGAATGTAAGAGCTGATTCACATCAAGGTTGACTGAGCTCTATAAGCCCAACCACAAATGACTAGACCAGTGTAATATAAGGAATGGAGGATATATTTCATACCAATTAAGATTTTATTTACAACTGGCAGAATTCCAAGGTATTATTCATGGTGAGACAAAGAATTACAGAAGCTTATAGCAGAGTCATTTGGCCTGTGGTGCCTGTGCTGCCTCTTTGCAGAGCAGTCGCACTCAATTCTACACTCCCACTTTGTCCGTAATCTGTAAGTTTCTCATCCTCAAGTAGCAGTCTCCTGTTTTACCAATTTTCATGAATTCAACTTCCACCACCTTCTCAGGTAGAGCATTCTGGATCCCACCAACTCTCAGTGAAAAAGGTTTCTCTTCGTCCCCCACCCTTGATTTTTTTGCCAATGATTTCAAATCTATGACCTCTGGTTATTGACCCCACTCACAAATCCATACTGGTTGCTCTTTTTCACCATGATCCGATCAGCAAATCCATGTGTCATGGACGCTTTTCCATTCCCTCTAGACATGAATCAGGTGCAAAACCTTCACTAAGGTGAAGAAATTAAAACAAAATGGGATGCCCTTTTCAATAACAGTGCCCAACAGATCATTTCCCCTCTACCTCCTTGCCTCCCCATTTTTAATGAACAATTATAGATCATGCCGGAATAAAAACAGAAAATGCTGGAAATACTCATCAGGTCAGGCAGTATCTCTGGGGGGGAGAAACAGTTAATGTTTCAGGTTGATGACTTTTCATCAGAACTTAATTTTTCATTCCAGATTTCCAGCATACACAGTATTTTGCTTTTGCTCATGGTGAATTGTTTTACCATATGTTGGACTAACAGATGGGCAGAGGATCAATCTGATGAATGTGACAGAGCTCTCAACAGAAAATGTTTGCTGAACATTACTTTAAGAAAGTGCCCTGCTAAAATCAGAGCAACTCTCCCCACCTCCTCACTCTCGCTGCCTCGGAAAAGAACGACTCATAGCTTTAACTGAAATTTGCACTTTGCAAAAGGAACCTCTACATCGCCCACAAAACCCAAGATTTATGCAGGCACTGACGAACGAGAAAGAGATATTACAGCAAATAAAGTTCAGGCAATATTTGGTGATTTTGTTAATCCTTGAAGAGTACAGGAAGCTAAAAGCAACATTTACAAATACCTCAGGAATGAAATAGCTTCACGTGGAGCTATTTGGCCGTCTGTCTACCCATGCTTTTTGGCTCTGGCTGTTTCCTGCACCATCCACGCATCATTAAAGAAAGAAAAGCTTGCATTTGTGTCGCGCTTTACAGGGCCACTGGACATCTTAAAGCATCTTATAGGCAATGAAGTGCTTTATGAAATGTAATCAATATTGGAAATTAGGAAATGTGGCGGCTAATTTGCGCTCAGCAAACTCCTCTAAACATCAATGTGGTAATGACCCGATAAACCATTTTTACGATGTTGATTGAAGGATAAATATTGGTCAGGACATTGGGGCTATCTCCCGTGCTGTTCTTTGAAATAGTGACATGGGATCTTTTACAGCCACCCAAGCAGGCCTTTGGGTTTAATGAAAGATGGCACCTTCGACAGTGCAGTGCTCCCTCAGTAACGCACTGAAGAGTCAGCCTTGGTTTTGTGCTCAAGCCTTGGAGTAGGGCTTGAACCTGGAACTTTGCGATTCAGAAGCGAGAGTGCTACCAACTGAGCCACAGCTGGCACGGTACGTTGCTATGTAAGGAGACTGGGGTGTCCTCTGCGTGCATCCAATGACCTTGAATGAAAGTAATAACGATCTCATACAGCTCCACCAGCTGATGTGATGCCAGCGTTTGAAATTTGGTCAACGAATATCAGACAGCCTTTTTGTTGTTCACTTTGCGAGCAACAAGTGTGAAACTGCAAGATGAGGCCTGCACTGTTTAAAGGGCCAGGTGCTTAACTTGCAGATAAGGTAATTCTTTTGTAACTTTCTCTATTGCAAAGTGTTAGGAAGTACTCTGGAGTGTTTTTAGAGGTGTTGTGGTGAGTTCCTGCAAGCGCCAGAGAGTGCAACTGCATTTGCACAGGGAGAGTCAGAGGGGGAGGAGGCCTGTCCACAGCTGGGCTGCAATAAATATGGGGGGAGCAGCGGCAGTGCCTCTGGATCTGCAGCATAACAGGGAGATGTAATAAAGGTTGTGAGAAAGGTAAAATCTGCGCTACACCCTCTGCCAATGTGAATCCTGACTCCCCCATGCTCCTCCACAGTGACAGGAAGCTGTCTGGCAGGTCAGCCAAAGCACCCAGAACTCAGCAGCATGCCCATTCAGTGTTCCTCTCTATTCTTCCCAAATGGGCACCAATGTGTAGTTGTGGTATTATAGATTTTGTAAAAAATGCTCATCTTCCTTTTTAAATGGACACAAGGAGCCTTAAAGATGGCTGCCAAAAGTCACCTGGCCTCTTCAACTGCAATGTGGTCAAGCTTCTAGAAAGCTTTAAATGGATTTCAGGCAAGAAAAAACTTTTTGAAATTCGAGGGGTCCTCAAACAGACAATGAAGGAGCGAAAACCTTGGCCCCTTTTGAACACTTCAGCTGATAAGGGGACTTCGGATTGGTAAATGGGATTATCACTTGCCTTACTTGGAAGATGACATGGCATTTTGTCCAGAGTACATGATAGCAGTCATTTTAAGTTTTTGAATTGTATAAAGACAGGCTGAAAACAGCCAATTTGTATGCAGAACCCCAGGAAGAATTCTGGGAAACAACTTCAGAAATGGTTCTTGGCCAAAGGGCAGGTTTCTTTAAGAAATCAACTGCTGTTTCTGACGAAAAACTCCAGGCAATCTGCAAGTGCCGTTACCACAGGATTAGTGAGGAATAGGAAACCTTCTCCCACTCCTGCAAAAACCTGACCTGCTGAATCCACCAGAGAAAGACAAACGCCAACTTGGTCGATTGAAGAAGCCATTGCAGCTGTAAACCGAACCTCAAGTTTCAACCTCTTCACTTCGGAAAGATGGAATTCAAGCAATGGACCCACAACATTATCTCACAGAGGCTGATCTGAAATCTCATCTTTAAGCATTTTTATAATATCTGCTTTTAATCTTTGTATCTGTATTTTAGTTTACAACTTTATCACTTTTACCAAAATAGCTTTCAGCGGTCGTCTTTCCAATAAACTAACCTTTATCTTGTTTAAGACTAAAGCTTTACTGCTGGGTTATTTTTAATTGAATCACTCATAACAAAAGAAGGCTACATACATTCACACAAATTCTTAGCTCATGGACCACTTTAAGGAAACATCTTTCACGTGGTCGTGACACATCGAGCTCATCCAGTGAGTTGGCAACCGAACCATCCTTTCCCCCTCCACCTCAGCCTGGCTGCAGCTCATTCATGCTCAATGACTCACAACATGCTGACCCCAAATCTATACTGGCCTCCAAGATAGGTGGAGAGCCAGTATCTGAACTGGTAACTGTGAGCATCAGATTAAGCAATGGAATCTCTTCAATAGTTCCCTTGTTCTCTTCCTGCTCACTTGTGGGGTAGAAGCTCATGGGTGACTGAAAGCAGGAGCTCTGAAAGGGAAGGTTGACGTGAGGGAAGGGAGTTGGGGTGGGAAGCAAGAAGTCCATGGTCACACCGTCAGCAGCTTGCTCATCCTGCCAGAAAGCAGGATGAGAGTGAGCTGGCAGCTGCTAAAGGGAATAAAGCAGGGAGATACCATTGCCATGAATGTTCTCAGTGACACGGGATGCCACAGACTCTGTCACAGCTGCCACCATGATGCTGAGAATCATCTCCTCTGTTGGGCTCAGGAGATGTAGGCATCCTTATCCCTCGCTGGTTCTGCTCCCTTCTACTGTACACAATTTTGCCCTGCAGAAGAAGGGGAAGAAGGTCAGTGATTGTGTTGCAATGCGTTTGGGTGATGTGCATGCTATAGCTGAATAACTGGTGGTAGTGGAGGCAGTGAGAGGTGGGTGTGAGGTTGGCAGCATCAGTATGTGTGCGAGGGTGGAGTGGGGTATCTGGATGTTAGCTGTGAGTCTTGAGCACCTGTGAGTAATGGGGCTGTGCTGCTTGGAGCAATGTGACAGGTTGGAGCAGTAGTGAGTAGGAGATGTCTTGAAAATACATTCACTGACATTGACCATCTATGTGAGGCCATTGAATTTCTTTTGGCACTGCAGCCAGGCTTTGGGTCCTGACTTGGCAAGTTGATCTTCGTGGCCATTTTTGGAGGGTTGCCTTGAGGGCTTTCTGCCCCCACCCACAGTATCTCTCCTTTTGCCCATCTTCTCCACGAATGTCTCCATCCATTACTATAGAACCTCTCTTTGCCCTGGTATACATTTTGCAATAATTTACACTGCAGCAGTATTTTTGTGCAGCTTCTCCTTAATGTGCAGCCTGCCTTTTAAAGATCAGGCTGGTTGTTACACATATTATGCTCACAACTTCGCCTGTATCCCCTTTGTTGTGCAGTGAGCAGAGGTGGCTCGAAAGAACAAACTGCACTGTAGGACCCAACTGGCCCTAAGCTACATTTATGTAGTTGAGATGGATACACAAAATGTCTGTGTTGCCCACCTCGATCTGCATGGGCACAGGCAGGTTGAAAATTGGGATCCCGCACCTAAGGAAAAGGGCTATCCAATTTCTAACCCCTCAAGTCTAAACCTGGTTTTAGTTGGCTTGCAGTAATCATTGTCCCATTGTCAACTTTGCTTTCATGTGAAATAAAGTCACATATTGGAATGACAGGAAATAAATATCTCATTATGGAAGCGCTATAACACATGAAAAGCCGATTTCAAACAAGGCAACAGATGGAACTTTTCTTACTGCCCTCCCATTGATTATCAACGGAGGCCAGAAGGAGAATTCTGACCTTAGTGCATTATCAACAGTATTCTTACCTCAAAGCAAAGCACATCAAAGCAGCAGCTCACATTACAAGAATTTTCTGGAAGGGTAAGTTGAGCTGAAGACTGGAAATGATGGCTGACTTTCAGAACAAGTGTGTTGTTTACAAAGCACTTGTAACCAATCATGTTTTAAAGTGTGAGATTGCAGGTGCAGGATATGGAATATAAAGGGGCGCAGTGTTCAAATACAGAACTTATAATGAACAAAGTTTAGGTTTTGCCTTTAATGAAAAAATTTTTTGTTCATACAAACTGTGGTCAATGGTCAAAGGGAGAATGGCGTTTAATGGGACAAATGCCTTTTTCAGTTTCCATGCTTTATGTTCGAGCCCAAGAACAGACATTATATTGAACATTAGGGACAGGAAAAGGTTATTCAGTCCCTCAAGCCTGCTCCACCATTCAATGGCTGATCTCAATTCCATTTACCTGTTCTTGCTCCTCATCCCTGATAACCTTACCGCAATAAAAGTCTCCCATTCTCAGTCTTGAAGGCTCCAATTGTTTCTCCCAGCTGTTTTTGGGAAAGAATTCTAGATTTATGAAGAAATGTTTCCTGATATTGCTCCTGAACAGCCTAGCTCTAATTTTATGTTCCCTTTGTCTCAATTCCCCGACCAGAGGAAAGGTAACTCTATATTTAGCCCATTGACTCTTTTTAACATTCTAAACATCTCGATCAGATCACCCCTCAATCTTCCATACTCATGGGAATCCACAGTAGGTTATGCAACCTGTACTCATAATGTAACCTCTACTCCCTGCTATGAAATCAAGTTTTGCTCTGATGTCACTAATGGTCAGTGTGAGCCACTACACATCAATCACAAACACAAATAATGTAACAAGCTCAGAACATTATATCTCATCATGGGTAATTCTCCAAAAAATTGTTGAGCAACTGGAAGCCACTAAAAATAGTGACTAAAGCACACTGAATCTAAAGAAAACATGGAAAAGGAAAGCTCCCTGCTGATTACCACGCACTGCCCTCCCTCAGCCGATGAATCAGTGCTCCTCCATGTTGAATATCATTTGGAGGAAGCACTGAGGGTGGCAAGGATGCAGAATGTACTCTGGGTGGGCAACTTCAATGTCCATCACCAAGAGTGACTTGGTAGCACCATTACTAACCGAGCTGGCTGAGTCCTAAAGGACATAGCTGCTACACTGGGTCTGCAGCAGATGGTGAGGGAACCAACAAGAGGGAAAACATACTTGACCTCATCAACCTGCCTGCTGCAGATGCACCTGTCCACGACAGTATCAGTAGGAGTGACCACTGCATAATGGTTGTGGAGACGAAATCCCGCCTTCACACTAAGGATGCTCTCCATCGTGTTGTGCGGCACTGCCACCGTGCTAAATGGGATAGATTTCGAACAGATCTAGCAACTCAAGATTGGGCATCCATGAGATGCTGTGGGCCATCAGCAGCAGCAGAACTGTAGTTGAACACAATCTGTAACCTCATGGCCTGGCATATCCCCCACTCTACCATTACCATCAAGTCAGGGGATCAACCCTGGTTCAATGAAGGGTGCAGGAGAGCATGCCAGGAGCAGCACCAGGGTTCCCTAAAAATGAGGTGTCAACCTGGTGAAGCCATAACACAGGGCTACTTGTGTGCCAAACAGCATAAGCAGCAAGTGATGGTCAGAACTATGTGATCCCACAACCAATGGATCAGATCTAAGCTCAGCAGTGCTGCCACATCCAGTCGTTAATGGTGGTGGACAATTAAACATTGGAGGAGGAGGCTCCACAAATATCCCCATCCTCAATGATAGAGGAGCCCAGCACATCAGTGCAAAAGATAAGGCTGAAGCATTCGCAACGATCTTCAGCCAGAAGTGCAGAGTGGATGCTTCAACTCGCCTTCCTTCAGAGGTCCCCGGCATCACAGATGCCAGTCTTCAGCTAATTTGATTCACTCCACTTGATAGCAAGAAACGGCTGAAGGCACTCGATACTGCAACAGCTATGGGCCTTGACAATATTCAGGCAATGGTGCTGAAGACTTGCCGCGCACCCAGCCAAGCTGCTCTAGTACAGCTACAACACTGGCATCTATCCGGCTATGTGAAAAATTGCCCAGGTATGTCCTGTACACAAAAAGCAGGACAAATCCAGCCTGGCCAATTACCGCCCCATCATTCTACTCTCCATCATCAGTAAAGTAATGGAAGGGGTCATCAACAGTGCTATCGAGCCACACTTGCTTACAGGCGCCCAGTTTGGGTTCTGCCAGGGCCACTCAGCTGCTGACCTCATTAAGCCTTGGTTCAAACATGGACAAAAGAGTTGAACTCCAGAGATGAGGTGAGTGACTGCCCTTGACATCAAGCTGTATTTGACAGAGTGTGATATCAAGGAGCCCTAGCAAAACTGGAGTCAATGGGAATCGGGGGGAAACTCTTCACTGGTTGGAGTCATACCTAGCACAAAGGAAGATGGCTGTGGTTGTTGGATATCAGTCATCTCAGCTCTAGGACAGCACTGCAGAAGTTCCTCAGAGTAGTGTCCTTGGCCCAACCATCTTTATCTGCTTCATCAATGACCTTCCTTCCATCATAAGGTCAGAAGTGGGGATGTTCGTTGATGATTGCACAATGTTCAGCACCATTCGCGACTCCTCAGATACTGAAGCAGTCCATTTCCAAATGCAGCAAGACTTGGACAATATCCAGGCTTGACAAGTGGCAAGTAACATTCATGCCACACAAGTGTCAGGCAATGACCATCTCCAACCACAGAGAATCCAACCATCATCCCTTGATGTTTAATGGCATTGCCAACATTGAGTCCCCCACTATCAACATCCACGGGGTTGCCATTGACCAGAAACTGAACTGGACTAGCCATATAAATATTGTGGCTACAAGAGCAGGTAAAAGGCTAGAAATTGGGTGACAAATAACTTACCTCCTGACTCCCCAAAGCCTGCCCACCATCTACAAGGCACAATTCAGGAATGTGATGGAATACTCCCCACTTGCCTGGATGAGTGCAGCTCCCACAACATTCAAGAAGCTCGACACCATCCAGAACAAAGCAGCCTGCTTGATTGGCACCACATCTACAAATATTCACTTCCTCCACCACTGACACAGCAGCAGCAGTGTGTATCATCTACAAGATGCACTGCAGGAACTCGCCAAGGCTTCTTCAAAAGCATCTTCCAAACCCATGACTACTACCATCTAGAAGGACAAGGGCAGCAGATAGATGGGAACACCACCACCCAGAAGTTCTCCTGCAAGTCACTCAATCCTGACTTGGAAATGTATTGCCTTTCCTTCACTGTCGCCGGGTCAAAATCCTGGAATTCCCTTACTAATAGCACTGTGGGTATACCTACGCCACATGGACTGCAATGGCTCAAGAAGGCAGCTCACCGCCACCTTCTCAAGGCTAACTAGGGTTGGGCAATAAATGCTGGCCCAGCTAGCAAAGCCCACATCCCTTGAATGAATAATAAAAAAATAAATAAGGAGAAATGGATTACGATAGCTAAGTTAAGAACTAGCACCAGCATAGGAACAAAGGGCCTAATGGCCTCCTATGAGTCTTGATTCTACCATTACATCTCTTAAAGGACATCACCTCAACATTATTAAGTGAAAGGAGTGAAGTAAATCAATTAAATCTCAATATATTCAATACCACCTCTGGAATGCATATGAAGTAATGGTTCTGCTCCCACATCCATTGCTGAACTAACTGACTCGACTTTCATGGAATCGGACAAACTCCACAGGACATTAGAAACGGCTGCCAGGATCTGACTCCAGGGTCCCTGGCCCCATTTTTGGCACCCCCAATTTTCCTCAGTGCAGGAAATGGGTGCAGGCTGCACCCAAGCTCCTGGAACAAAAATCTTATCCTCTTATCCTTACGGCCACTTTCTCCTGAGGTGGGCGTGCCGAGCTGGGAAATTTCCCAACCCCCGCTACCCGCCTCTAGGATGAAAACCCTGCCCAACATGACTGAGTCGACAAGCTGCTTAATTTTCAGACATCATAATATTGCTAGAAAATGTCTGCATAAGGGCTGGCCTGAACTTTACATGTGGAGAGTAGACGTTCATTGTGGAATCCATAGTGCAGAATATCTAAATGGTAGTCAATGGCATTTCACCTAAGAATTTATACCCCCAAATCTTGCCAAGAAACTCATAGAATCATAGAATTGTACACCACAGGAGGCCATTCCACCCACTGTGCCTGTTCCAGCTCTTTGGGAGATCTTGCGAATCAGTCCCATCCCCCTGCTCTTTCCCCACAACTCAACAGAATCGTCCTCTTCAAATATTTATCTAATTCCCTTTTGAAAGTTACCATTTAATCTGCTTTCAACACTCTTTCAGGCATTGCATTCATAACAACTCATTGTGTAAATTATTCTTTTCCTCATGCCACCTCTAGTTTTTTTGCCAATTATCTTAAATCTGTGTCCTCTGATTGCTGGTCAGTCACTGAAAACAGCCTCTCCTCATTTACTCTAACAAAGTCATTCATGATTTTGACCATTCACCAAATCATCTCTGCTGTAAAGCAGTTCAACCGCAGCTTCCCTGGTACCATTCCAGAAAAACTGAACCCTCTCCAAGGCCTTGACGTTCTTCCTAAGGGCAATTCTTCTCACATGGGAATCCAGAAACAACACAGGTTGTCCATCACCTCACATTAGCACCAAATGACCCAAGGCCAATTATCTTTTTAACATTCTGTTCCTTAAAAAACACTAACACACACCAGTTTTGAAATAGTGGAAATGATTGTAGCTGCTGTCGATGAGTTAACTGCCCCTTCTATTGCATAAAGCATTTGTGATGGATTTCCTACTCTTTAAGTATCCAAATAAGACAATTGATGGATCAGACAGATGGCTTTAACAATGAACAACTTAGCTCTGCTTCAGCTTCCACACGCCACTTGTAGCCACATCAAGCTGTGCCTGCGATGCATATTTAAACCCACTCCAAGCACTCCCTTTGTCACTGGAGAATAATGAAGTGGCAGCACTTTTTGCATAAATATTTATCAAATGCACATCCAGTTGTGAAACTTTCCCTGGTGTAAGAAGAGAAGAGAGTGTGACATACCTGCTGTGATCTTTGTATAGCAGCATCTATTTCGTCCACCTTCTGTGCTATAGTGTCGCTCACTAATCTGTAACGCTCGTTGTCATCGGACACCAGTTTGTCGAGTCCTTCTCTCGCCCTCCATGGGACCAATTCCAACAGAGCACTGCTGACCTCATTAACTGTGTCCAGGCTTACCCTGTGCTCCATCATCTCTTTCCTCAGCTCCTAGGGATCAGCACAGAGAGTTCTCTCATCACACAATTCTTGGGTTTATTGCAGGGCTGCGTTGCAGAACTGGACATTGCATGATACAATAAAAGCAACATACCATCTCCTACACCTGGCACAACGAGTGACCACACTTTCCTTCCTCTCCTAAAATTGGTTATCCCCTGTGCAACCTCCCTATGCAAACCCTTTGAGACACCACCCGTAACACATGCTGACCTGGAGGTAAATAACACAACTGTACCAAAACTTCTGCCACCAGAATTATTGAGGGCAATTTTAAAATCAACCCACCAACTGGAAAACTGTCCAACTTGGGTGTAATGCTGATTTTACACCTCACCCGATTTGAAATCAATGGAGCATAACATTAGGCAGTGGGGGGTGAAAGGTTCCACATGATGCAGTGGATTTCCCAGCCATGAGTAAGGTTAATATTATCTCCCACTATATCAGTCCAGGTTTCTGTACTTATATGTAAATGCAAAAGGTACAACTAAATATAAATCAGGTTAAAATTCTGGAGAAAAAAAATTGATAAAGGAATATAAGAACATTTTAGGTTTCATTTGATCAAAAGTAACACAATTTTTTAAAAACTGAGACCAATTGTCAAAAGCAAATTTGAAAAGTATACTCTTGTTATGTGAAGGAGGCAGTTTTTATCATATACGTAATGAAATACCAAATAACATATATCTGTGATTGGGCTGAATCTTGGTTTTGTGCGATAGTGTAAATTGGGTGATAAGTGAGTCAGCAGCCCATGTTACATCTCTCCCCATGTTTAATCCCAATGGAATGAAGATGCAAAATGAGCTGCTGAATCACTCTTGTCCAAAATCGATGTTTGCCCCATTGAATATAGTCACTTTGGATTAAAACTACATTAACCAAAGGTTCAAGTGGTTCCTAATCATAATCCTCACTTTGTTATTAGGCAGCAGCCCTGGTCACTGCTTAACTATCTAAAATGCTTTATTTCAGAGAGGTATTTCCTCTGACGTTATTCTCCTTGGCTCTTAAGTGGCTATCAGGGTGCTCCTGATGTGCTGTGATGTTGACAAGCAAATTAGCAATTGCGCCAATACAGCATTTTTTGAAGAAAATAACCTGCAGTTAATGACTGAAATGTTCTTAATTCAGTAAATAAGATGTAAGACAAAAACTGCAGTCAATATATAAAGTTGACATGAGCACAAAGACATACCTTTTATTCCCCAGAAAAAAGTGAAGACATATTTTTAAAAACACCCAACTGTGATAATTTTATAGAATTTCTGATAATCACAAAGTACTATCCTGTCCGTTAATAATGTTTCTGTACACTGATGATGCATTAGTGAGAGGACTGTATATCAGTCTCAATCAGCCACTGACAATGGCTGCTGCCCTCAATACAAACAGAGATGAACTTTACCCTTTCAAAAGCATCAAGCCTTTTTATGCCTTCCTAGAACAGCTGCTGGAAACAATGGAAAACATGGGTCTCCATCCTATTGGCTCTCTAGTCAGTGACACCCTAGCTAGAAACACAGGGAGCAGTCACTCAGAGGTCATGAGTCCGCTTGAATGATTTACTGATGCTGTACTGACAGTGTTCATCCAACTATTGAAGTGCAAGATTACATAGAAAGCAAACTAACAAATCAACTGTTCATCAAGGTGGTTCAATTGCCAACCCTTTTACTCAAATGCGTCACTAAGTGATCTAATATATCCACAGTAAAGCAGCTAAAGGTAGCAACTTACTAAAACTGGCCATCACCAAACACAGACACGAGTGTGCATGGACACACTAAGATGTGCACACACAGTCACTGCAACATACACAGATAAACATATTAATGTGTGCACACATGATTGAACATTCACTAAAACACACTCAAACACACTAAGGTGCACACACTAACATACACAAACATACATTAACATACATTAACATGCTAAACTGCACACACACCCCCACTTATGCGATGGAAAAATCCCATTCGCCTCACCTGAATGAATACAAGCACACACTTGAATGTGCACAGAATCACTGACACACACACATCAACTAACATGATGGAAAAATCCCAGCTGTAGGGAGACAGGGCTAATGCACGCGCACGCACTCACACTAACATGCACACACACATGCACAGACAAATTGCATGCACACAAACATTCACTAAAGCATACATGCTCACTAACAAAATGGAAAAATCGCATTTGTGAAGGCTAAACTAATGAGGAAGAAATATGATCAGATAAAAATAAATTTTAATATGTTAGAGTAAATGAGCACATGCACGTGCACACATAAGTTACAAAGTGAAGAACCACTTACCTTCTGTCTTTCCTGTGCTTGAGCTAGCTGTTCTCCTGCAAGTACCTCAGAAGCATATGAGGTCAATTCAGCCTCTACCTTCTCGAGCCAGGTAGCTAAAATCTCATGAGCAGACTGAAACTTGGTAGCCAGCTGGAGGGCCTGTTCTAAGGTCTTCAAAACTTTACAACTGGTAGTGGCAATTTCAGCATAGCGAGCTTTGATGCCATCTAACCTTTCTTGAATGATTATAACTTCATCTCCTATAAAAGGAAAGAGAGAGAGTTTAAGATTCTCCAAGTATTGTGTAAACCAATACACGATAAGCAAGGGGAGAAATAATTTCAGATTCTGTTGGGAGCCAATCAGCTGTTTATCCATGCAACTTGCCAGCCTGCCAAACCTGATTTCAATCTGAGTACAAGCTCAAACACTGTTCAACACACTTCAGAAAATCCAAAGAGAAAGTCTCACTTTCTATTGAGGAAAAAATGACAGATCTGCACAGCGCCTTCCACAACCTCAAGATAATCCAAAGCGTTTTAAAGTCTATAAAGTACTTTTGGTGCTGCAAAAATGGTGCACAGTTGGTGGCCCTCTTTGCCATTGCATAGCACCATCCCATCATCGACAGGTCAGTATTGCAGCATGCCATGCAAATCTCTGCTGCCCATATCCTAACTTGCACAAGTCCTGTTCATCCCATGGTCACTGATCTCCATTGGCTCCGAGTCTAGTGACACTTTCATTTTAAAATTCTCATCCTTGTTTTCAAATTCCTGTATGGTCCTGCCCCTCCCTATCTTTGCAATCTCATCCAGCTCCTCACAATCCTCTGAGATCTCTGCACTCCTCCAATTCTGGCCTCTTGTGCATCCCCGATTTCCATCATTCCACTGTCGGCAGCCATGCCTGGGCCCTAAGCTTTGAAATTCCCTTGCTAAACCTCTGTGCATCTCTCTCCTCGTTTAAGAATTGCCTTAAAACCTACTTCTTTGACCAAGCTTTTGGTCATCTGTCCTAATGTCTCCTTCTTTGGCTCACTGTCAATTCTTGTCTGCTTAGGTTTCTATGAAGCACCTAGTGACGTTTTATACTTGATCAAAGAAGCAGGTTTTAAAGTGCCTCTTAAAGGAGAGAATCAATGGTAAGCAGGGATTTCAACTGGAAAATGATTGGTGACATCAAGTTGGTGGATGAAAATACAGAGCAATTACTGCAAAGGATCTTGACATCATAAAAGAAATTTACACTGATGTCTCCATAACCTTGGACCACCCTGCCCCTTCTATATAGACATGATTACGATCTAAGGCTGTACTAATGCAATGGTTGCAAAATTACAATTACATGTGTTGTCACTTTTTAGTCATTTGAATATCTTAAAGACACTTATGACTCTGTCCAATGGGAGCTTCCGCACTCTGGATTCAGGCTCACCAGAAATTCATGTAGGTGCAAAAGAGGCATAAGGCCCATAATGCTGGCCCTCCACTCCTGATCCCCATCCCAGTGAACTGCCACAAACTGGGGTGGGGATTGTCATGGAGAAGTCAATCATCACCACCCTCTCGGCACACCCTCCGCCCTGCCTCACATAGCCCGACTGCTTACCTGTTGTCTGTTTCAGGAGAGCTAATCCGTTCTTAACAGCCTGATCGACATGCTGCTTCCGAAGCATGATGTCCTCGTGAAGGGCCTGTTATCGTAGAACAGGTTGGGTTAACAGAAATTGGTGGATGCAGAAAACCCAGAGATTCCGGCAACATTTTGAGTCAATCAAAATAGAAACAACAAAAAAAAATGCACAAAAGGAACATTACATTTTAAAAAA
Source organism: Carcharodon carcharias (assembly GCF_017639515.1). Taxonomy (NCBI): domain Eukaryota; kingdom Metazoa; phylum Chordata; class Chondrichthyes; order Lamniformes; family Lamnidae; genus Carcharodon; species Carcharodon carcharias. The sequence continues at coordinate 74,925,069 of NC_054471.1, forward strand.
AATTAATGTAGAAATGAAAATTAAAGCATAACAAAAAAGGTACCAGATGCTCGGAATGTTGTTTTTGAAGATGATCAGGATTGTAGTCTTGAATGGCCGCATTGTTGAGTCTGTCCTGCACTTCAGCCAACCAGTTCAGAACCTCTACTTCCTCCTCTCCAAAGATCCAGGCATTGGAGAGGGCCTGCTGGATCAGGGCGGCTTTGCGGCCATACCTGTCCTGGATCTCAATGTACCGAGTCTGGGCAGAATCCAGCCTTCCCTGCAACATGTCTTTATCATCTCTGGAACTCATAGTCTTTAGCAACTGGCCAATGCTAATAGCCTGGTGCAACTGTTTACCGTGACTGATGACATCATCTTCCATGGCCTACGCAAGGTGTACAAACGAATGAGAAAAGATACTGGGAAAAAATAAACTGAGGCAGAAAACAAAGAATGGCAACAGAAAGCACTCCCCCCAAAGATCAAAAAAACTAAAATAATGATTATGCAATGTTGTAACTTAAAAGTGAAGGAAGGGAGGGCAAGCATACGCCTGGCTCAATACTCACTTTATGCTGGGAAATCTGCTCTTGCAGTCTGGTAGTTTGAGTGCCAATAGGTTCAGAGTTTGCAACCTTTTTCTCAGCAGCAGTGAGCCATTCAATCAAAGGTTCCACAGTCTCGTGGAACTGCTGAGCCACTACCAATATGGCCTCCAACTGCCGCTGTCTGTGGAGAAGATAAGAAAAGAGACCTCGCTATAAAGAAAGGCTTACATTTGTACTAGCAATTTTTTTAAAGTCAGGGCATAACAAAATTTTGTACAGCCAATGAAGTACTTTGCACCAGTGACTTACACTTCAGATACATAGGAAAGTTGCAGCCAATTTGCACATAGCAGGGTCCCACAAGCCATAATGTGATAGATAATAACCGGATTTCTTTTTAAAAAAGTGACATTGATGAGAGATAAAGTGTTGACCAGGACACCTGTAAGAACTATTCTGCAGCTCTTGAAATCGAGACATTGATAAATGCAAAGTCTAGCTAACTCCTCGCATTTTTGGTTTGTGAGCTCTAAAATACTTTTGAAGAAATATTTGACAATCTTCTATATATGCATCCATATCAGCTTCAACACTGTTCCTAACCTGGTACATGGATAAGCCCCTCATTAACTGTTTCAGTTATGGTTGACATTATATTATAGTGGTGTCCAAACAATATATTTTATGAGAAAAGTTACTTCACATAATGGCACAGGACTGAGCCTACTGTCTCTTGTCTGATCTGGACATAAGATACAGATCAGCTGTGATGTAAAGTGAATTGTTTTTTGGGTGAATTATCTCCTCCTGTTCCTATGATGCAATGAGTAACTCAAGAGAGGGAAAGGCAGGAGAGAGCATTCACTCATTGAGCCATCATTGCCCACTGTGTAACCCACGTGCTTAGGGTTGCGCTGCTCTATGACCAGTGAAATCACATAATGAATGTACAGTTGGTAAACAAGAAGTCAAACCAAAACAGGTAAATCATTTAGATAGAAGATGTCAGACGTTAAGTACAGAAAATTGTTGGAAAACGCAGGCAGTGTCTTCAAGTGAAAAATCTGTATTTCAGACATGATCTTTCATACAACAGCATGGCAGTTTCTGATTTATATTCTTTCTCGCACCATCTGATGTTTTTTCACATCACTACTTGAAAGTATGGGCATAAAACACTATGGCACTGAAAGGGATGGCTTGCAGAAAAAAACTTTGGGTCACTGGAACAATTAACTGCTGGCTTATTTTTAATATTGCATCTGCCATATGACAATATGATCCATTAGAAATCAACTAAACCCCAAGTCACAGAAAATGAAGCCTTTGCGACCACTTCAGTCTATTTCAATTATACTCAATAACTGAAAGTAGTAATTTGTACAAGTCTTATATTTTTGTTCATATAATATAAAATGGTTAATTTCCAAGTATTATTTTAACAGCAAGAAGCTGGGAACAGTGGAGGTCCAAAGAGATTTGGGGTTCCACATCCACAGAACAATGAAATATACAAAAAGTAATCTAAAAGGCTATTGGTATATTATTTGCATAACAAGAGGGCTAGAATTTTTTTTTCTTTATTCCTTCATAGGATGTGGGCATCACTGACAAGGCCAACATTTTTTACCCATCCTTCATTGTCCTTGAACTGAGTAACTTGCTAGGCCATTTTCAGAGGGCAGTTAAGAGTCACACACATTACTGTGGGTCTGGAATCACATGTAAGCCAGACCAGGTAAGGAAAGCAGATTTCCTTCCCTAAAGGACATTAGTGAACCAGGTGGGGTTTTTACATCAATCGGTGATAATGTCATGATCACTATTACTGAGGCTAGCTTTCAATTCCAGATTTTTATGAATTAAATTCAAATTCCACCAGCTGCCATGGTAGGATTTGAACCCATGTCCCCAGAGCATTAACCTAGGCCTCTGGATTACTAGTCTAGTGTTATTACCACTATGCCACCATCATAAAGCAGAGGAAGTTTTGCTACAGTCAAACAATACCCTTGTTAGATCACGTATGCAGTACTGTATAAAGTTCTGGGCAGCACACTTTGCAAGGAGTACGAGCCAGATTTACCAGAATGTTATCGGGGCTTTAAGGGTTAAATTATGAAAAGAGGGTTAATTATGAAAAAAATAATTAAGCTAGTAATAAGGAATATAGAATATTAAAAGAGTGACTTGATTGAGCTTTTGAGGAACTTTTTCTGCTGGCCAGTGAATCGAGAATTTAATATTTGATCCGGGCCATTCAGGGGAGAAGTTAGGAAATAGTTCTTCACTCAAAGGATTATAGAAGTATGGTACTCTCTTCCACAAAAAGCAGTACATGCTAGCTCAATTAATAATTTTAAACCAGACGTCGACAATGTTTTTGCCAGCCAAGGCAGGAAGGGTTAGGGAATTAAGGCAGGTGGATAGAGTCAAAATATAGATTAACCATGATCTAACTGACTAATGGAACCAGTTTGAGGGGCAGAATGGCTGCCACCTTCTTCTATGTTTCTACGTGGGTGCACAGCCACAGATCCCTGTGTACCTGTTTTCAGCCTTGGTCAGCAGGGAGTTCCATCTACGACTCAGGCCTTGCAGTTGATTCAGTGTCTTCTCGCGGTCTGTCAAATCGGCCAAACCAGCAATCTTCTCTCCTTCTCGTTTGATCATCTCCACAGTTGGTTTGCGATCATCCAGCAAGTGTTGGAGAAGCTTCATCGGCACAAATATTTAAAATCAGAATCATGACAAACAGAATACTCAGGCCATGCTACTCATTCCTATAATATGAGTGTAGAAATCTATGCTGTCTAACTTTGAGATCTATTTTCATCATTTTTTTTCATTGGCCAATAGCATTGGTATTTTTAAAAAACTGCTATACTGGAACTCTGTGCCTGAATGGATAATGGAAGTAGATTCAATAATAACTTTAAAAATGAATTGGATAAACACTTGATTGCAGGACTATGGAAAAGGAGAAGAGGGATTGAGAGTAATTGAATCCAGCACAGGCACGATGGGCTGAATGGCCTCTTTTGTTGTTGTATTGATCTACAATGTAATTGTCTGGCTGCAATGAGTAAATATATCCTGTTTTGACCTTAGATGTTAGCATCTGCTTGCCTGGCCAGAGACTAAAGTGAGTTCGCAACATACCCAATCACCACTAACCACACCCCTGTTCCACACTGAAGGCTCTTTTTTTTTTTAAACAAGCATTTCCAGTACTGGAAAAGAAAGACAACTGAAACTACCTTTACCTCCTCTCCCCACACAAACTGCCCCTCTCCCCATTCCTTCTCCCTCTTTACACACAACCTGTATCCCTTCCCCACATAAATTGACCCTTCCCCCTCCTCACATACACTACCTATCACAACACTACTCCCAACACAAAGTGTCCTTCTCCCCCCTCCCCCCATATAAATTGACCTTTACCCCTTCCATAAATACACGTTTATTGAAATGAGGGACTGCCATCAGATTTTAATTCATTCACTGCAGGATTATCTGGCAACAAGAACATCCAGCTCTTACTGACGTAATTTGTCTAGAAAACTGATCATTCAAAACCAGCACTATCGTGTTACAGTATCTCCCATTATTGTTTGGCCTGTCAACTTTTCACATTTGGATTGCATAACTCTAAATCCAACAAAAATATACATAGCTATGAAATATAAAACATATAGCATGGAAACAGCCCATTCTGAGATTTATGCTCCACACAAACTTCTTCCTACCCGTCTTCATATCTGCTGATATCCAACACAATTTTCTATTCCTTTCTCCCTCATCTGTTTATCTAGCTTCCTCTTATGCATCGAGTTCAACATTATAACCACTCATTGGGTAAAGAAGTTTCTCCTGAATTCCCAACTGGATTTATTGGTAAACATCCTATATCTATGGCCCCTAGTTTTGGGTTTGTAACAACATTACACACAAATTCACACATACATATTTTAAACTGCTAGATTTGGGAGGCCCTCACGGAACCATCTCCATCAGCTCTACAATGATAGCAGTCCACAGAGTGATTAGAACAAGCCAAGGCAATTTAAAAGGAACTTTTGTGAGAAATTCTTGTGGGCATCCAGAGGAAATTCTTGTGGGCATCTGGGGGAGCAGGGAGCTCGGGTGTGAAGCTCCATTGATTTCTTCATCCCAGCAGTGGGATCTTCATTCCAATCCCCTCCCTCAGCACTAGCTTCACACTGGGAACCAATCCCCTAGCCTCCTGGGCAACCTTGGGCAACTGACTGTTGTGGGTTTCAGGCATGAAGCAGCAGTGGAGTGTTTAAATGAATCCCAGGAGGTAAAGTGACCCAGGACACATGATGAACCCTCAGCAGGAGCATCCCTCTTCTCCTTCCCCCCTCCCTCCGTCAACCCACCCAAGTTAAAAGTGACCCCCTTATGTAGTTTACAATGAAAGAAAATGCTTGCTTAAAATGTCAAACTTTGGCAGGGGTCTCCTACAAATTTACAATTTGTGAAGCACTAACTTACCTTTTGTTCTTGAATCTGAGCCTTCACTACTTTGAACTCAGCTGAAGGTGGCTTTTGGTTCGCTACGAGTTCCTCGGTATCCATTAGCCAGCTGATTAATGATTCGAGCGCATCCTGAAACCTCCCACAATGCACGAGGGCTTCCTGCAGCTTGGCGGCTCGTTCTGCAACCTATTAAACAGAATACACAATCCCAATTAACTGGAGTGCACACAGCAGGCAGTGAGCTACCTGTTTAACAATGAGAGAAAGAAAGAAAATAAACCTTTGTTGTTAAGGTGTTCCATCGTGTATTTGCTTCTTCAAGGTTGTGCTCCAACTTCTGGATATTGGTGTTTTTAGCAGCACTCTGGATCAATCCTTGTCCAAGTCGGTTAACTTCTTGGAGCAAAGTCTGAAGTGGTTCAATTTCTTCCTTCTGAAATACCTGTATTTTGTAAAGGGAGGGAGGAGGATTACAATATACACTGGATTAGTCAATTAGATGTGCCCTCCCATGGACGACTATACAAAAATAAAAGCAGGGAAAGTTTCAAATCAAATAAATAGAAAAGTACAAGTCCGATGTCAAATCATTTTTGTGCCCTCATGATACAGTCCCCACGATTTACAGTCAATGCTTATCCCATAGTCCCATTTATATTGGGCAAATTACATTAATTGCTTGCTAGTGCCATACATGTCAAGTACAAAGATGCTGCTTAAACCACATTAATAGTTCTTCTGATATCACAAAGGCTCAGTACACATAGTGACAGAATGAACAATGTGCGGAAGAAACAAAGGAATTCATTTTAGCAAACCCTGCAGCCAGATTTTTTTCCCCAATTTAAATTAATCTCAACCTGATTAATTTCCACAGTTATTCTGGTAAAAACTAAAGTAAATCCTTTAATGGGCATCGAATCCAATCAACTTTTAGTCATCTCAGCTGGAAAATACAACATTTGAAAATAGTTGCTAAGCCAAGAACAAAACTGAATATTTAGCTGAATGCATGATGAAATTCTGCGGTTCATTAAACTTCTTGCACTATTCAAAATAAAACTGAGCTTATTTACAATGTTCTATACCACAGAGCCATCAGCAAACAGATTGTTAGCTGCTCTTCAAACATCCTTTCTTCTGTCCTTAAATTCTTTAGAGCTCCTTTAGGATCATGCATCATCTGCTCCACAGACCCTGTGTACAATCTTGCATAGTATCTCTCCTCTAAAACTCCTGAAGTAGGTGACCAACCAAAGACAAAGTTCCCTGGGCCTTCCACCTCATTCCAAGCTCCAAACCCCAGCCCGAACAACAAAACATTTAAGATTTTTTTCTACCACCTCGAGCAAAACTTCATCAATCTAATCCCATTCTGTTCGCTATTAATGTAACCTTCAATACTATTCCTAAGCTGTTTAAATTGACATCTCAAGTGAACTAACATGAAATCCGTTCTGTCCACCACCATTCTACAGGTGGAAGTGGTGAGAGGAAGTCTCATCACCATTTCTACTTGAAGAGCATTCACATGGGCCAAGATTTTAGGGCCCCGCCGTGGTGATGTGGCCAGCCATTTAAATCTCCATACAGTTCGGCTGGGCCGTAATATCCTGCCGGGCAGAAGGGGCTATAAAATCCTGGCCATGGTGTTCATGCAAACTCTCGGTTAAAGAATGTACTGTACTGGATAAATAATGGTCAAATGGGCCATTCCCTTCCATTTGATAAACCTGGAGGATGATTTCCCAATCTTTGCTTCCTCAATCAAGGCAAGCTCTGTTCAGCCAATGGCCCACTATAATGCAGAGTTCCATTACCTTGTCCTTCATTGTTATTTTAATCCTCTGTCTCACTTCCACTCTGACTGCCCTGTCCTCCGTTTCTTACATTAGCTCAGTGAACGCTCGAGGAACAGTACCTCAGCTTTTCATCAGACAATTCAGACTCATTTCAACAATTTCACAACCACTGCTTCTTTCTTTGGAGGACAGGAACTGGTAATGACTCACTTTTGTCATTTACACCTCCTCTAGACATCTTTTATTTCTGTACTTGTCCTGCTGTCACCCACTTTTGCCTTGCACCATCATTTGTCATTGAATGTCTCCTACCTTCTGACCAATCCCAATCACAGACCTCCCCTTTGTACTCCCCACTCCCCCCACCACCCACCCCTCCCCCCCACCAATTCTCAGCCTGTATTTGATTAAAACCTCTCACATTTCTAACTTTTTCCAACGCCAATGAAAGTTCATTGACCTGAAACATTTCTCTCGCCACTTGTGTTGAGTATTTTCAGCATTTTCTCTTTTGATTTCAGATTTCCAGAATCTGCAGAACTTTGCTTTTAAAATGCCTCATTTGAAGATTGAGTACATCACATTGCACTCTATTTGCTGAGTGCAGTTAATCAGTAATCATTACAATGTACAACCAAATTTAACCTTGTGGAGAACAGCTTCAGTCACCTCTTAATTCCTTTTCTTTTTTCACCTTTGTTAATGGAACATGGATTATCTTACATTTATTCCTGTTGTAATGTGCCACAACAGAGCACAGACAATCAAAGGATCTAGAGAACTGAGCTGATCTTTTCATGACTCACATGGCCATACAGTTCACTCTCAGCAAATTTATAATTAGTCACTCATATTATTTATGAATCCTCTATACAGCAGGAAACACAGAACAGATCTGTTCCTGACTCCATTAGTCAATGCCCCTCATTACTTTCTAATGTCAAAACTATTTTCAACCCAACTAGTTAATTTACCATTAATTCCACAAATGTTTATCTTCTTTAAAGGCCTTACTGTGGAATTCAACCAAATGACCTCTTGAAAATCAATGTCAATGTCTGTCCAATACAACTTGACTATTAACTTAGGTCCTCAATGATTCCAGGCTGCTAATCAGAAACAAAGTCCATGTGGCTAGTATGTGACCAACAGAAATGATGGTTTGATTTTACAAAAGACAGTTTGTTATCATTAACACATCATAAACTATTTTTCCATCATACATCACTGTTTCGCATCTTCACTCTTTAGTTACTTTAGATACTATTTTTGGTTTGCCTGTCCCAGGCTATTCTATTAGGTTAACCCTTTGTTCCCACATCCCAAAGAATGTTTACACTTGCGTAGGTGTCCAAGTGAACAAATAGTGTGCAGCCCGTCATTGAAAAGAACTTGACACTGAATTTACTTTGTCAGAATGTGGAACTTCTATCAGATGGAATGGCTGCAGCAAATAGAAAAGATGCATTTAAAGGGAAGATGAATAAGGACATGAGGGAGAAGGAAACGGAAGGAAACACTGATAGGGTTAGACGAAGTAGGGAGGAAGCTCAAGTAGCACATAAACACTGGCATAGACCAGCTGGGCAGAGTGGCCTGTTTCTGTGCTATAAGTATTACATACTTCAGCAGTTCATTCTATTACATGCTTCTTCACATTTTCAGAATGTGACAGAACAACACTACAATAGACTTTAACTGATGAGGAAGTTAACTAAATAGTGAATTTAAAAAAAAAATTGTTCATGGGATGTGGGCAGCACTGGTTAGGCCAGCAATTATTACCCATCCATAATGCCCTTGAGAAGGTGGTGGTGAGCTGCCTTCTTGAACCACTATGGTTCATGTGGTGTAAGTATACCAACAGTGCTGTTAGGGGGGGGGGGAGTTTCAGGATTTTGACCCAGCGACAGTGAAGGAATGGCAATATATTTCCAAGTCAGGATGCTGAGTGGCTTGGAGGGTAACTTGTAGATGGTGGTGTTCCCATGTACTGCAAGGTGCTGCCCTTGTTCTTCTACGTGGTAGCGATCATATGTTTGGAAGGTACTATATGAGGAGGCTTGGTGAGCTCCTGCAGTGCATCTTGTGGATGGTACACACTGCTGCCACTGTGCGTCAGTAGTGAAGGGAGGGAGTGTTTGTGGATGTGTTGCAAAGAACTTATATACAGTAGCAAGAAAATAACATGCATTCTTTCCACAGTAGTAGTCAAGCTTAGTCATCGCCTCCTGTAGTAGAAAAGGATAAATAATTTGCAACTGCTGTGGTGAACTCAAATATATGCAATATTCTTAATTAAGGATGCTTTCTTTGCACTCCCCATGGAAGCTTTCTCTCTGAAGGCTTCAGATAGGGTCCCCACACGTTAAAAGCAGCTTCAGAAAGTGAACCAAGATCAAGCAGATTTAAATAACAAATATTAAAATTAACACTCTCAATCAAATATTGAAGGAACGCACAAAATCTTTGTATTCAAGTTGAATGGCTTGACCGACTTCATCCGTGTCCCCACTCCCCTCCATTTGACGTAATTCTCAGGCAACCTAACACATTTTCTAACAGTTGTGGCAATGTAATCTGTGATATAACTCCTGTGAGAGGAGCTAGACTTTAATCCTTTATGTAGTGCGATGCCATTAAAAAAAAAAGCCCATACCCTGCTAAATATGAAAATGCTTCTTTCAAAGCAACTATCACTTGTAAACTATCATTGTCTCCAACCCTCAAATTTTAGACATTATTGCCAATTTAATTAAATAATACCACAGAGCACAGAAGTCTGGTGTCCATGCTGTGCTACATCTGAATCCAGCGCAGAGGAAATGCCAACTGCCTGATCAATTTTAAATATCTGCTGGTTCATTTCATGGAATCCAACAGCTCATTTAAATTAATATATAAATTGGATTGTCTGGCAATGTCACAAATTTAAAATTCTCACCCTTGTGTTCAAATCTCTTCCTGGCCTCATCTCTCTCTAACTTTGTCACCTTCTCCAGCCCGACCACCCTCCACAACATAGTAAAGGCTATGGGTCCCAACATCCTGGCTGTGGTGCTGAAGAATTAATTGTGCACCAGAACTTGTCACACCTCGAGCCAAGCTGGCATCTAACTGATAAAGTGGAAAATTGCTGTTATGGCCTGTCCACAAAAAAAAGGACAAATCTAAACTGGCCAATTACCGCCCTGTCAATCTACTCTCATTCATCAGCAAAAGGTTGGAGGATGTCATTGACAATGCTATCAAGAAGCACTTAATCTCCAATAACCTGGCCACCTATGTTCAGTTAACTGGACCAGACTAGCCATATAAATATTGTGGCCAAAAGGGCAGGTCATAGATTGGAATTCTGTGGCAAATAACTCATCTTCAGACTCCCCAAAAGTCCACTATCGACAAGGCACAAGTCAGGAGTGTGGTGGAATGCTTGCCACTTGTTTAGATGAGTGAGCTCCAACAATACTCAACAAGCTTGATGATCATCCAAGAAAAAGCAGCTACATGATCGGCACCCCATTCATCATCTTAGACATCCACTCCCTCCACCACCGCCCCACAGTGGCAGCAGTGTATATCATCTACAGATGCATTACAGCAACTCATCAAGGTTCTTTGACAGCACTTTCCAAACCATGTCCTTACCACTAGAAGAACAAAGACAGCAAGTACATAGGAACACTACTGTCTCTGAGTTCCCCTCCAAGTCACACACCATCCTGACTTAGAACTATGCTGCCACTCCTTCACTGTCACTGGGTTAAAATCCTTGAACTCCTAATCAGTACTGTGCTTATACCTATGCCATACAGACTGTAACATTTCAAGGAGACTGCTCAACATTACTTTCTCAAGGGCAAGTAAAGATGGGCAATAAACGTTGGCTTTACGAGTGACACCCATGTCTCATGAGCAAATAAGATAAAATCTCAGCGTTTCTTCAATCCTGGGTTCTCTCTCACTACCAATTTTCATCAGTCCACTAATGGTGCCTGTGCTTTCAACTGCCTAGACTCTAAACTCTGGAATTCTTTCCATTAACCTCTCCAAGCTCTCTCAAGCTTACTATTTGACCAAACTTTTGAACCCCTCTCCTAAAATCTCCGTACAGTACATGTCAAATTTTGCCTGATTTCTTGTGAAGCACCTTGGATGGTTCTACTACATTAAAGGTGCTTCGGAAATGCCAAGTTGTTGTTGAGTTGTAATTTTGGAAAGGAAACATCCGTGAATCTATGGAACAGATTGATTTAGCACCCCTTGGGTTTGACATCACATGGAATGTTTGTCCCATTGCAACTGCTGCTGTCTTCAGTCTCAATGTATCTATATTCAGCGGCTGGAAGCAGGACACCCTTCTTCATCCAACAGCCCAAACTGCAGCCAGGTAGCACAAATAACATGCAGCCATCTGCAAATGGATACTGAATGCACTGGTCTGAGATCAGTAGCAAAAGAGTGAACTGTATCCTCAGTTACTGCATCACAATCTGACTCTTCAGAGAACACAAAGTTACAGAGTTGAACAAAGTATTCTGTTCATACAATTCTGACAAGTTGCCTGCTCCCAGAGTGAAGATGAACAAACGCAAAGGACACCCCAATTCCACCCTGAATTACAACAAATATAGGACTTGCAACAATCTCACCTCAGGGTTTAAACAGTTGAACACAGTATAAACTTTAACCTGACAGATAGGGGAGATGATTTTAATTCCTCACTGGCAGGATTGGTAAACAGATGACACAGGTTTAAAGCAATTGGTGAAAAAGAGGGGAGATGAGGAGAATAAAAGCAAAGGGATACTGCAAATCTGAATTAAAAATATAAAGTGCTGGAAAAAAACTCAGCAGGTCCAGCAGCATCTGTGGAGAGAGAAGCCAAGTTAATGTTTTGAGTCAATATGAGTCTACTTTGGAAGCTGAGATGAGGAGAATTTTTTTAAAGACACAACGAATGGCCATGATCTGAAATGCATACCTGAAAGGGGAGCGGAAACAAATTCAATTGGTAACTTTCAAAAGTAAACTGGATAAATTCTTGAGAGAAAGGAATTCACAGGGCTACAGGGAAAGAACAGAAGAGTGGCATCAACATATGCCCAACCATCTTCAGCTCCTTCACCAATGACCTTCCTTCCATCACAAGGTCAGAAGTGGGGATGTTCGCTGATGATTGCACAATATTCAGCACCATTTGCGACTCTTCAGATACCGTAACAGTCCATGTCCAAATGCAGCAAGACCTGGACAATATCCAGGCTTGGGCTAACAAGTGGCAAGTAATATTTGCACATTCACACAAGTGCCAGGCAATGACCATCTGCAATAAGAGAATATCTAACCAGCCCTTGGCATTCAATGGCATTACCATCGCTAAATCTTCCACTATCAACACCCTGGGGGTTACCATTGACCAGAAACTGAACTGGACTAGCCACATAAATACTGTGGCTACAAGGGCAGGTCAGAGGCTAGGAATCCTGCAGCGAGTAACTCACCTCCTGACTCCCCAAAGCCTGTCCACCATCTACAAGGCACAAGTTAGGAGTGTGATGGAATGCTCTCCATTTGCCTGGATGAGTACACCTTTAACAACACTCAAGGAGCTCAACACCATCCAGGACAAAGCAGCCCACTTGATTGGCACCCCATCCACAAACGTTCACTCCCTCCACCACTGACACATAGTGGCAGCAGTGTGTACCATTTACAAGATGCATTGCAGGAACTCACTATGCCTCCTTAGACAGCACCTTCCAAACCCACAACCACTACCATCTAGAAGGACAAGGACAGCAGATAGATGGGAACACCACCGTTGGAAGTTCCCCTCCCAGTCACACACTATTCTGACATAAAACTATATTGTCATTCCTTCACTGTCGCTGGGTCAAAATCCTGGAACTCCCTCCCTAACAGCACAGTGGGTGCACCTACATCCTGCGGTTCAAGAAGGCAGCTCACCACCACCTTCTCAAGGGCAATTAGGGATGGGCGATAAATGCTGGCCTAGCCATATTCCATGATTGAAAAAATTAAGAAATTGGGTGTCTCTGAAAGCACAGGTACGATGGGCCAAATGACCTCCTTCGCCATTATTTGGTTCTGGGATATCCCTTTCTTGTATCACTGCGAGATATCCACTATCTCCCATATAAAAGACTGAGAAGAAAGTTTAAATTGCTTTCTTCTGAAATAGCTCTGAATTTCTTCTGAAGTAGCAAGGATTGAAGATCCGACCTGCTTCAAAAATTACATAAAACACATCATATATATTTTTTAAACATGCCTTATTTCATAGGATGCTGGTGGTTGGCCAGCTTGTGGTCACTTCAGTTTGATTACTGCCAGCTGGAAGTAGCCTGTCTGTGTGTACAGAAAATACACATCATTTGTCTCACTCTGGTGCCACCTCAAAGGCGATGACCCTTTCAAGGGACTTCATAATGAGCTTTAAGCTACAAAATCCATCCAAGCATTAATGATGCTTCACAGTGGCTGTCAAGGTGCAAGGTGATAGACCGCATTACTCGAGATTACCAACTTACCCAGAGGGCAGGTCTCTGTTGCAGCAGGCAGTGCAGCTAGGCTATCACTTGCTGGCATTGGAGAACAGCTCCATGTTCACAGCCTGTTTGCCTGCCTGCTGGAGTCTTCTCCCAGGTTGAGTGCCCCATAGCTTTCTACTGCCGAGCTCCAACCTCTGTCTTTGCAGCCTCCTCACAGTCACATAAACTCCACTTGCTTCCAGCCTCAAGTCCTATTGTGTCTGCATTCCTTCTAGACCCAGAGAATCCAAGCCCACTAGTCTCAGGACCTGCTACCTCCCTAACCAAATGCACCCACCCCATCTACCACCAGCACCCCCCACCCCAACCCCGCCTCCCCCCACCTTAGCACAGATCTCAACACAAGATCTACCCCAAGGTTTTGTCCTTCACTCTGTAACAGTAGCTCCAAGAGAAGACCTCTTCTCCCACACTCATCCTGACTCTCTTCCACCTAGTCCGTCAATCCACCTCCAACAGGCTGCAATTCTGGTGCATGCCTAGAGTTTTAACCAAGGTAAGGGATACATACAGAATAGATCAAAGCAACATGAGTGAATTACAAGGACTGCAAGATATATAGGAGACTGGAAATGGAGCAAAGGGGGAAATGTGTCTAAAGATAGATTGATGAGATGTCAGGGATAGAGATGGCAATGGTGTTAAAAAAGAATGTGAAAGCATGAAAGAGAAAGAAAATGAGTGAGAGCGAGAAAAAGAATGAGGGAAGAGAAAGAGTGAGAAAAAAGAGGGAGAGGAGAGAGAAGTGAGAGGAGGAAGGGACAAGAGATAAACAGAAAGAAAAGCACGAGGTGAACAAGGAGAGTTAATGGGGAGACTTGTTTTATCAATCAGCAACACCATTGGATATCGTCAATATTAATTGTACTACACAAGCTGCTAATCTTGAAACTGCAAACATTTTGAACATTTACTGGTGGTGTGCTTAGGTGGTGCATTCCCAAATTAAAGCAGGATTCTTGCAGAGCAGGGACAGAACTTTACTTACTCAGTTTCTCTGCTGAAAGAACTGTGAAAATGTTTGCTTTTCTGCGTCATTTAAGTTGTGGATACGTCAGATGGACAGGGGATGCGGTGGGAATGGGGTGACAATACTATGTCTCTGTGTTGCATATTTATCAAAAATATCAGCAACGTTAGGTTGGTGGCGAAATTTCTTTTAAGGTACTAAAATCAATCAACTCAACTAACTCAGTGAAAACCTGTGGCACTGAGACAATAGCTCAAGTGAAACCCAGCCCAGTAATCAATCTGTGTCTGTCGTTTTTTTTTACCTTGAAACGTCTGCCAAGTTCTTCATTACTCTGAAAGCTAAGAGCGACTAAATTGCATTGTACTGTGATGACATAACCCTTCGGTTCCATTTCTGACGTACAGGCAAAAAGATTAAAAGGGCCTTTTCAAAAAAAAAGACATCAGCTCAAATCATAGTATTTCCCCCAAACCGCAAAATGCCACAAAGTCATGAAGACCTTTAGCCAGTGAGGTTTGAGAAATGATGATTATACAGATATGAATGACGCTGTGGGGAGACATGCCACCACAATCCCCGGTTTCTGTTAAGTGAAATATGTTAGTGTAAAGGTACACCAGGACATGACGAGTAACAGACACCAGCTGGTTAATAACCACACAACAAACAGCTGGAACCTATCAGTCATGTCACAAGCTGCCTCCAGCTTACAAAGCCACATTGCTCACCCAATCTAATTCAACCATATTGAAATTTAATATTCTAAAGGTTGCTAGGAAACCGGTTACTCGGCAGTGCTGAAATAAAACAAAACGACGGAACTTCAGAAAGTGTCATCAGAAATCCTTTCCCAGCGCCTTGTATGCGAATACACCCTGTTCTTCACACAACTGTTATCGTTACCTTATCAGTGAAAACCCCACTGCTGTTCGCATCAGACTTTTCTATCACTGGTAACATCCTACAGTCACACACCTCATCCATAACTGGAGTGTTCTCATAATAACCCTTGCTCTCAGAGTTCAAGCTTTCAATAGCAGGAGTCATTTCCTCAGGAACAGATAATAGGACATCTGGTTCCACCAGTGCCTGCATATGGTCACATTCTGACAGTGTTTCAGATTGACTTTCGACCACCGTATCCCAGTAACATGTTTCTTGGGTGGATGCATTCTCCTTTCCATCCTCTGTTGTTGGTTTTTCCAGGTCTACCTGTTGTATCTCCGAGAACTTGGACATTATCTCTTCTGGTGTCGATGTGAAGTTGGATCTGCCATCAAGGATTTGTCTGCCAATGCAATTTCTCTCATTGTATTCCACAGTCTTTGCATTTCGCTCAAAAATACAGTCTCCTCTTGCATTACATTCAGAAACCAACTCCAAGGCCATAATGAGCTCTGCCTCTTCAGTTGAGGAGACTCCATAGTCACTCTTCGTGATAGAGGGCATACTTTTGGGAGCTTGTGATAACATTTGCTCTTTGTCAGAGTTGGACCCAATTCTTTTGGCTTCATTGTCCCTTGTTAAATGTACCCCATCTGTGGAGGACAAGCTCCTAAAACGGATTTTATCACCGTTCGCCAACTGGTACCTTTGCCCTTTACTTGCAGATGGGCTGGACAGCCCAGAGTCCTCCTCTGAAGTGAGGGAACCAGTGGTCCCCTTGCTTCGGCTCCAGGTGGACAAAGTGGCAATGTCCGCATTTTCAGAAGGCGAAGCTTCCGCTCTGCTGGAGTAGTCTGCGAAGGGCGGGACAAACGTTCTCCAGGATCGCCGGTTCTCCTTCCTTTCTGCCACAGCTTTCATCTTGGGAGCACCGACTGATCGGACAGCATCACTGTTGAGTTTCAGGGCGTCGAAGATCATTTTCTCGTCCAGTTTGCTGCTCTCCCTGGCTCTCAGCTCGAGGGCACTGGGGACCGATAGCGCTCCATTGCCAGAGAAGGTGGCAGATTCCAGTGTCCTTTGGCTGTATGGGAGGTAACGCTCTGTCAAATGCCTCGATGCCAGGCTGCCCTTTGAGCCCGAGTCTATCTGTTCATTCAGTCTCACCGTATCATAAATGGATCTTTGGGGAACATAGCAATCTTCTATATTAATGTCCTCTTCCTCAGTCATCCCGACACAGACTGGATTTTGACGCAAGCAATCAGGCCTACTAAGTGGTTTCCCCATTTTGTCGTCTTTTTTTGTTACAGCATTATGTAGTTGCTCCAAGTTTTGAAAAAGAAAATCCTTTCACAATTTTAAAGGTAGCCAAATAAAATCAAATCTACAAAAACATGGAGATTCCCAGTTAAAGCACGTGTACACTTTTTTTCCATTGTAAAGTGTTCTATCCACACTTAATAAAATAATAGAAATTTCATGCATCGAGACTGGATTTAAGGACGATTTTTTTAAAAAAAATCCAGTGCAATCGTGACTGTTTAACTTTACCTGATTGTAATTTGGTGCAAAGGAGAAAATCAATTCTGCAAATAAAGTGCGTAGACTCCTCTCAGTTTGGCAGATAAGTTAAGTTCAGAAGGTCTTTCAGTCAAAGATTCCATGGCATTTTTTTCCTCTTTCAACCCCCCTGTCCTCCCACCCCCTGCCCCCTCAATTCTTTTTAGCAGCAAGAAGGCATGGAGAGAGGCACTGTAATTTCATCTGATCTCCATCACCCCAGGAACTTTTCAAAGGAAGGAATGTTTAGCTGAGCACAATAGCTCTGCTGATGTCTCAGTGATTACGCTCAGTACACTTGTAGGCAAAACAATTCACAGTAACAACAAAAAACACCCTTTGCATAAGAAAACGAATTCCAGCAGTGTATTAATCAGTGTATTAGCTTGTGTTCAAACCAAACGTCTGGGATGAAGGAATACGATCAGATAAATCAAGTCGTTTTTTTTTTAAAAAAGGGAAACCACATTTTCTGCTGAAGACAAAGCCACAACAAAATACCAATTTGTTTTTTTTATAACACGTACTCCTTCTGTATATTATTTAAGGATTGGCTTCTCTCTCATATTAAGGCTCGGTCTGCAGTCTTTCTGTAAGTCTGAAGCAGAGTCCGCAGGCTTTATTGTGATAGCAAATCTTCCCCACTGCAGCCAACTCAGTGCAAACGTTTGAGAACAAACACTGTAAGAGAGCTCTTTAACACGCTCATCGCAGTAGAAAAAGTTCCAGTCGTGCAGCCGCTGAGGCAGAGTTTCCAATCGAGGGCAAAACCTGTCATCGTTCTCCAAAATAATCTGTTTCAGTCACAGACCCCAGGTACGGACATTGGGAGTGCGAAGCTGCTGTTGCAGCTGACTGTCACTGACGCTCCCTCCGCACAGGCACACACACATCGCCTCTGGAGAGGGGAAACATCGGAGCAGGCGGTTTGTTAAAGGCTGAGCAGACATGTACCGTTCAAAGCTGATGAAAGAGCTGTCCAAGCTCCCTCCCTCCGCAGCTGAGAAACCTTCAAACAGCCAGTTAAGTGACGCCCCTTTCTCATCCTTCAGCCAACATCTGCCGCACTCCGGGTTAGTGCAATCTATAAACATGGCTCGCTGCTTTGACTCCAGCAGCCTCTCCTGTCCGTACCCGCCCCCACCAATAACGTGCAGGTTTTCTTTTGTGTGCACGCCGGAATCTCACCCTCCTCGTTCCTTCCGTTTTCCGAAAAACGCTGAACTATTTTAGATGCAAATCTGGTGAATCCTGGGCTCTAGCTCAGCTCCCCACTCCCGAGCTGCTGCTGCTGTCCACACAGAGAGAGCAGCGATACAATGCCAACCTCAACAGAATCACAGCCCATCACCCTGCTCAGCAATGGCTTTTTGGAGGGGGATGGGGAAGAGAAGAAATGAGACCCAGTATGGGGCACTCCTGATCTTGGGTGATTGTGCAGCTTGGAGAATCTTAGATCAGCCTTATTGTACATTGTTCATCATGGTGAGTCAGTGGGAATAAAAATAAGGGGGAGATGTACAACGGACGGCAAATCCGACCCACACAACTGCCCAAAAGTCAACATTAGCCCCAGGGAATCATAGAGGCTTACAGCACAGAAGGCGGCCATTCAGCCCATTGTATTCTTGGAAACAGCTATCCAATTAGTCCCAGCCCCTCCCATCCCCTCCCCACACCTTCCCTAGTACCCTACAGATTTTTCTTCTTACATACTTAACTGATTCCACTTTGAAAGTTACTACTGAACAGGATTTTTAAAAAAAACACTGGAACCTACAGTGACCTAAAACACTATTTTCAGAGGGAAAGGGAAGGGGGGGGGTGTTGTGGTCGAGTGAAGGAGAAACACGGAGATGGTTAACAAGGGAGGGGAGGGAAGGGGAGGGAGGAATCTTTGGCTTTAAAATCACACTGACTGCTTCCTCAGCAACAAGACAATGCAACTCCACTCCAGAGCTAGCTGTGATTGAAAGAACCTGCCTCCTAACAGGTGACAAGGAACATCGCACTGATCTGTCGACACTTGAAGCAACCTCTCAGGTTTCAAGTTAACATTTGCTTTTAACTGTGATCGCCGTGCCTCACTGTGGATTTGTGAAACACGGGGTAGGTTGTTGTCCAGTACTCCTTTCTGCCCTCAAGTCATACAGTTTTCACTGTGCTGCTGCTCCCATCACCTGTAGCCTCCTCATTAAACAGGGGAATGGCAATGTCTACAGTGGCTCCGCGGTGGCCACTTTTAATTAGCTCCAAGATACTCCTGTTGTCACAAAAATACAACCATTAGTGGTGCAAGGTTACTCAGTTCCTGACATTCCAAAGAGTGAGGCAAATCAGAGCAGAAAAATCACATCCAATCTTTATAAATCACTGGTTCGGTCCCAGCTGGAATCGTGTGTTCAAGTCCAGGAACCACACATTAGGCAGGATGTCAATGCATTGGAAAGGTTGTGCAGAAGATTTACTAGAATAAGACCAGGGTTGTACAGAGACGGGAGAAGCTGGGAATGTTCACTATTCTAAGGCGAACAATAAGAGGAGATATAATAGAGGTGTTCAAAATGAAAGGTTTTGATAGAGTAAATAAGGAGAAACTGTTTCCACTGGCAGTTGGGTCAGTAATCAAAGATAATTGGCAAAAGAACCAGAGGTGAGATGTAAAGAACTTTTTATGCAGCGAGTTGTTGTGAACTGGAATGCTCTAACTGAAAGGGCTGTGGAAGCAGATTCAATAGTAACCCTCAAAAGGCAATTGGATAAATACTTACAAAGGAAAAAAACTGGAGGGAGAAATCAGGGGAGTGGAATTAATTGGATAGTCTTTTGAAAGTTCTGATACAGGCACAAGGTGTCAAATGGCCTCCTTTTGTGCTGTATGATTCTTCTCTCCTCTGCAAAAGACACAGGAGTTGACTTTCAACTTTGTTGTGGTGTGTAAAGCTGGCCGCTAATTTTATACACCACCCATTTGGGTGAGGATGTTCAGGTAGGATTGTAGAGCAAGAAGCTGATGCTTGGTTGCCAGTTTTAAACCACTCACTCTGCCCCCCTGAGTCCCCCCCAACAAATTTTAAAGATAGCCCCACAGACCCTCACTGGTTATAATTCTTCAGCTGCCTTCTGATACCTGCCACATTTTCAATTAAAAATTTAATTGCTGTGTTTTGGTGGGCTATTCCTCCAAAGGAGGAATCACATTTGAGCCTAGTATTGGCAATGTAGTGATCATTGGTACCTGACAACCATGCCAAAGTGTGAAACTGGCGTGAGATCTGGCAATTTGTGGGTGAGCAACAGCTGATACGATAACAAAGGCTGACAAATTGTTGCAAAGACCCAACTTTTCACTCATTCTCTCCACAGAAGGGAACTCGACAGATCTATCCAGGCTTTAGTCGAGCGCTATGTGATAGTCTTTTAATGAAATAACCCAGCAAGTCACAAGTGCCTACTGAAGAAAATGGCCGACCAGCACCATCTTAAGATAGCCAGTGATAGGAGGAAAGAAGAGAACCAGTTTTAAACACAATGTGCAATCTTATCTTTCATAGCTCAGAGGAAACGATTCCTGTGCTTCTGCGGAATAAATGGTGCACTTCAGCCAAAACAATAGATGAATGTGAAATCTAAACGCTGAGATCTAACTTGACTCGTCAATCCATCTCATTAAGATAAAGATCCCTGATGCAGAACTCTCATTGGTCATTTAAAAGGCAGAGTTGACTCTCCTTTATGGTCCAAGTAGCTTAATGTTTCTCTCCAAACCAAAAATGGTGCTTCAGTAACACATCATTGCTTCTAAATGTATATCTTCTAACTTTCTATAACCTTAAGATATTAATTTCTCAAACACTGCATTTACTTTAATGTCAGTGAGCAAATAATCACACATCATAATCTGATCGTTCCTCCATACCTCAGCAACAATAAAAACTATTTTTTTAAAAGGCAGTTTGAAAACATTACAGGGCTGTAGTTACAGCCCCAATAATAATTAGACTGAAGTGCTCTGAAGGCAGACAAAACCAATTAAGGACTTTGTAACCAGTGTCTGAGAGAACAGAGGCCAAAGTAATGCAATAAATCAACACAATGTTAAATCCCTAGCAAGATTAAGTCATTATTAAAAATACCCCAGGCCCCAGACATCCCAGAGTTGGTTAAAAAAAAACTTTTATTTAAAACCGGTTGTCCAACTGCAACTGCCTTAGAGGGGGTTGGGGGAGCTGGAGAAGGGAGGTTGGAGATGACAAACTGTCTCCTGGCAAAACTATGCACTCCTGAGCTCCATTTCAAAAATTGTTAAAACAAACATATTGGGATAACCATACAAAACAATTACTACAAATACTAGTCAGTCAAAAAAAAGAAAATGCACCAAAGGAAGTTCAGATAAGCAAAACACAATTAAAAGGAAGATTGTTCTGGGCATATTTTAGCAAGGGTTTTTTTTTCTCTATTGCATCGGAATAGATGCTGGATCGCATCTGTTTCCTGTTCAGCATCTCTTCCTTGAAACAGCTAAATCTCAGGGAGGCACAAACACACATGGGATTTAGCAAACGTCAAGGTTGAGTTTGACAAACATTCACATTCAAAGCCAGGTAGAGGCTCTACTCTGTGGAAGTTATTAAAAGAAGAACTTTCATTAATAATAGTGTCTTTCATAACCTCAGGATGTCCCAAAGCGCTTTACAGCCGATTAAGTACTTTTTGAAGTGTAGTCACTGTTGTAATGTAGGAAGCACAGCAGCCCACAAAGAGCAACATGATAATCTGTTTTTAGTGATGTTGGTTGAGGTGTAAATATTGGCCAGGACACTGGGGAGAGAGAACTCCCTGAAACAATATCATGGAATCCTTTCACATCCATGAGAGGGCAGATGGGGCCTTGGTATAATGCACCTCCAGCAGTGCAGCATTCCCTCAGTATGATAATGGGAGTGTCAGCCTAGATTATGTTCTCAAGCCTCTGGGAGTGGAGCTCGAGTCCACAATCTTCTGACTCAGAGGCTAGCGTGCTACTTATTGCATCAAGGATACCTCTCTTCCTCTGGAAAGCATGCATCTATAATAAGTCAATAGTGGCCCAGATGAAATAGCAGTAGATATAGAAACTAGCACTGCACTGGAGTGAGTATGAGCTTAAATTATGTGCTCCACTCTCTAGCTATTCATACTTGTTTTGCAGCAACACAAAAGAAAACAACAACTCTTCTTCAGTTTATTCAGCGAATTACATTGCAACTTAAAGAACAGGAAATATATGCATGAGAACACTACAGTCCTAATATCACAAAATTGCTAATCTTCACAATCAGTGCTGACTACCAAAATAAACCCAAAAATTCAGTTTGCAATTGCAATCAGCATAAGCAGTCCTTCATTTAATTGCATTGTACAAATGACCAGGAAATGTGAAACGTTTAGTAGTAAACATTTCGTGGACACGTATGGTACTACTTCAGTCTTTCACAAATTGCATCTGTTTTCTATACGCGTGTTGCAGATGCAAAGAGAACAGATGCCAGATCCCACCGGTCATGGTAAAGTTCAACCTTGGCTACTGATTTTCATTTTGCATCTTATAACAGAGTCCCCATGTCGGGATCACAGTGAACACATTGCCCACCCGCCCCACCCCTACACTGCACCCCACCCCACAACAAAATACATTCCTTGACATGAACATAATGGAGGGATTCATGTCTCTAAAATCTTCACTTCCTTTCATTACTAATAATGATCAAATATAAAAAAATAAATAGGAGCAAAGGTAGGCTAGGCAGTCCCTTGTGCCTGTATCCCCATTCAATAAGATCATGGATGGTCTGTTGTCTCAACTCCACCCTACTTCCATGTACCACATCCTTTTGTGTTCAGTACAATGGGCTGTATCATTAACTACTATACAACTTTCGTACAAAAATCTAAGATGTGTTGGGATGTTGGATTCAACCTTGTAATACCATTTTAGGATTAGATATTTTTCTTTCCTTCCCTTCCTCCCACTCCACCCTGCTTTGAATTTACCTTCTCACCCTCTCATTTTCTAAAGGTTTTTAACCTTGGTCAAGAGACCTACCACAGACCGAGCTGGCTGAGTCCTAAAGGATGCAGCTGTTAGACTGAGTCTCTGGCAGGTGATGAGGGGACCAACAAGAGGGAAAAACATACTTGACCTCATCCTCACCAACGTGCCTGCCGCAGATGCATCTGTCCATGACAATATCGGTAGGAATGGACCACCGCACAGTCCTTGTGGAGACAAAGTCCCATCTTCACATTGAGGATACTCCCCATCGTGTTGTGTGGTGCAAATGTGTTAGATTTTGAACAGATTTAGCAACTCAAAACTGGGTAACCATGAGGCACTGTGGGCCATCAGCAGTAGCAGAATTGGACTCAACCACAATCTGTAACAGCATATCCCCCACTCTACCATTACCACCAAACCGGGGATCAACCCTGGTTCAATGAAGAGGAGCAGCACCAGGCATACCTAAAAATATGGTGTCAACCTGGTGAAGCTACAACACAGGACTACGTGCATGCCAAACATTATTAGCAGCAAGTGACAGAGCTAAGCGATTCCATTACCAATGGATTAGATCTAATCTTTGCCATCCTGCCACATCCAGTTGTGAATGGTGGTGGACAATTAAACAACTCGCTGGAGGAGGAGGCTCCACAAATATCCCCATTTCAATGAAGGAGGAGCCCTGCACATCAGTGCAAAAGATAACAATCTTCAGCCAGAGGTGTCGAGTGGATGATCCATCTCAGCCTCCTCCTGAGGTCTTAAGCTAATTCGATACACTCCATATGACATCAAGAAATGGCACTGAATACTGCAAAGGCCCTAACAATATTCCAGCAACAGTACTGAAGACTTGTGCTCCAGAACTTGCCGCACCCCTGGCCAAGCTGTTCCAGTACAGCTACAATACTGGCATCTACCTGGCAATTTTCTACTTTGTACACAAAAAGCAACACAGCCAATTACCGCCCCATCTGTCTACTCTTAATCATTTGTAAAGTCATGGAAGGGGTAATCAACAATGCTATCAAGTGGCACTTGCTTAGCAATAACCTGCTTACTGATGCTCTGTTTGGGTTCTGCCAGGGCTACTCAGCTTTGACCTCATTACAACCTTGGCTCAAACATGGACAATAGAGCTGAACTCCAGGGGTGAGCTCAAGAACGTTTTGACATCAAGGCAACGTTGGACCGAGTGTGGCATCAAGGAGCCCTAGCAAAACTGGAGTCAATGGGAATCAGGGGGAAAATTCTCCACTGGTTGGAGTCATATCTAGCACAAAGGAGGATGGTTGTGGTTGTTGGAGATCAATCATCTCAGTTCCAGGACACCACTGCGGGGGTTCCTCAGGGTAGTATCCCAGGCCCAACTATCTTCAGCTGTTTCATCAATGACCTTCCTTCCATGATAAGGTGGGGATGATCGCTGATGATTCTACAGTTTTCAGTACCATTCATGACTCCTCAGATACTGAAGCAGTCCCTGTCCAAATACAATAAGACCTGGACAGTATCCAGGCTTGGGCTGACAAGTGCTAAGTAACATTCGTGCCACGAAAGTATCAGGCAATGACCATCTCCAACAAGAGAGAATCTAACCATCGCTCCATGACTTTCAATAGCATTACCATTGCTGAATCCCCCACTATCAACATCCTAGGGGTTACCATTGATCAGCAACTGAACTGGACTAGCCATTTCAATACTGTGGCTACAAGAGCAAGTCAGGAGCTAGGAAACCTGAGGTGAGTAACTCATCTCCTGACTCCCCAAAGCCTGTCCACCATCTACAAGGCACATGTCAGGAGTGTGATGGAATATTTTCCATTTGCTTGGGTGAGTGCAGCTTCAACAACACTCAAAAAGCTTGACACCGTCCAGGACAAAGCAACCCACTTAATTGGCACCCCATCCACAAACATTCACTCCCTCCACCACCGATAAAAAGTGGCAGTAGTGTGTACCATCTACAAGATGCACTGCAGAAACTCACCAAGGCTCCTTAGGCAGAAGCTACCAAACCTGAGACCACTACCATCTAGAAGGACAAGGGTACCCAGACACATAGGAACACCACCGGCTGCAAGTTCCCCTCCAAGCTACACACCATCCTGACTTGGAAATATATCACCGTTCCTTCACTGTCACTGGGTCAAAATCCTGGAACTCCCTCCCAAACAGCACTGTGGGTGCACCACATGGACTGCAACAGTTCAAGAAGGCAGCTCACCAGCACCTCCTCAAGGGCAATTATGAATGGGCAATAAATGTTGGCCTAGCCAGTGACACCCACATCCTGTAAATTAATTTTAAAAATGTCATGTCACCAGTTGTCACCTTGGACGTACAACTGAGCCCAATCATAGCCTCACTTGATCTGCACACACAGACATTTTTCAGCAGGTGTTACTGGATAATCTCTGATTTCCAAAGTTCTCCATTGACTGTTATGATTAGTCACCAACTCCATCAACACTGCACCATGATACCACCAGGACGGTAGAAGGCGAACTAGGTGGACACTGGCCTTTTCTCAGCCAGCAATTTGTGTTCCTATGACAATTATGAAACTTGACTGATTTTCCCCCTCCCTCGCCCAGAGGCACTGATTCCAATTGTTGGGGACTTAACACTAATCTGACAGCTTCACCAGCTCAGCATGACACTTTTGGGCCCCTCCTGGAATATCTCTTCCTGGTCTATTGGGCAAAATACCAAACTACATGGTGTATGTACTCACTAAATCATTGAGAAAAGCTTTTGCAGTATTACAAACTGATATTGTTTCACTCAGTTTACACCCTCAGAAGCTCTACATTAAATTGCAGCCTTACAACAGGTTGCTGTATGGGTGAAACACAATAGTTTAAAGAACAGAGGTTAGGATTCATGTATTATCCAATTCAGTATTTTGTTCATGCACAAAGGTTTTTCTAAATGTTGGGATACCAATTTTGGAACAAACTGTTCAGTCTCATGTTGTACACCATAAATCACTTTTATTAACTGGATTTAGTAAGTCTCCATCACAATCCACATGACCCACTAAAAACATGGCTTCAAATCATGTGTTTATTCTCAGAAGGGTGGGATTCTCCCACTCAGTTCCTATCAGAACACAGCCAGAATTTCTCTTGAACAGTTAAGATTCCTTATCCACTGATAGATGGCAGCAGCAGCCACAGTCACATGGGTGAAAAAAAAATCCCTATTTGTTTACAGGAGCACGGAAGCAGAAGGCAGCCATTCAACTCCTTGAGACTGTTATACCATTCAATTAGATCATGGCCGATCTGCACCTCAACCCCATTTACCTGCCTTTGACTCATATCCCTTAAAACCCTTACCCAACAAAAATCAATCAAATTGTGTCTTGTAAGCTCCAACTGTCACAGAATCCACAAGAAGAAAGAGTTCCAAATTTTACACTACCCTTAGTGTGAAGAAGTGCTTCCTGATTTCACTCCTGAATGGCCTGGCACTAATTTTAAAATTGCAGTGAGATTCTTACAACATAGCTCCTTTAAAACATGTCAAAACAGCTACCACAGAACAGGGAGGAACATCTCTCCTCAAATGAACACATTTGAAACTGTACAGATGAACAGGAAGAAATGTGAAAGCTTCCACAATTCCCTTAGGGTTAGCCATGACTCAATGGGTGACATCAGTGCTTCTCAGTTAGGAGGTTCTAGGTTCAAACACCACTCTGGAGACTTGAGCACATAAAACAAATTTACGCTCCCAGCGCAATACTGGGAGCATAATCCTTTGGATAAGACAATGGATGGAGTCGCCCAGACCCATTGGCAGCAGGCATCAGGGTGGGTGTGAGCTGGCAAGAAGGCAAGTTGCTTTTTCCTGGGTGGGTTGCGACGAGAACAGCAGTCCGAGGAGCGTTGTATGTCCTGGTGATACCTGTAATCCTGGGTGGGAATCCTCGTTGTTTTTTCCCGGCTGACTTTCAATGTGGTGCCAGGGCAAGGGGAATGGTGCCAGTGAGATTGAGGGTGGCAAGGCAGCATAGACTGAAGGAAGTACACAAGCACATGCTGGGGGTGGGGCAGTGGTGAATGAGGGAAGTGGCCATGCACTTGGAAAATCTTGTCAGAAATGAGCACTCGTCCACAGCTGAGACCATTCAGCAGCAGTTCCATTGACATGCTTGGAGTCAGGACTCTTGAAGCTTTTCTGCCCACTCAAGCAACGCAAAAGCATGAAAGCGCCACCAAATGCTCCAGAAATTTTTACCCCTTGGGCCCAGGCTTTATGTGCGTTTTAGGGGACTGCAAAACAATTGGCTGACTGGGTAAATTTTACAATCCCCTTGCAAAAGGTGGCTATGGCACAGTCACTGGTGGAAGTGCTCATGGCCCCTTGCAATGTTTTTATTAAGGTTTGGACCAGTATCCCTCATGGTTCAAGCTAACAGTGCAGCCTGGCAGTGCGGCTAAAGAGAATGCCTGCGCCTGAGCTGAGAGCACAGAATGCAGTACAGTGGCCGAAGCAGCCACCAATCAGTCAAGTTGAGTGGGGCGGAAGCTGGGTGGGGTTTCGGACAGCTATGAAGCGCACAACACACTGGCCATCCAAATGGTAGCCAACACTCTCCTACATGTGTGAAGGGCCTTCAGACTTAACCAAGAGAGGTTCTTAGGACACATACACTAACCCACACATCTCTCTCTTTGATCCTGCAGGAGGAGAACATCAGGATCATGGAACCTGGTGATTTAGCTGTGTGGCTTAGCAAGGAGCAGGGAAGAAGGAGGAGTGTGCAGAGACACCTGGCTCAACAAATGGATGAGCACCTCCCTCAAGACAAAGGGGTGGCCGGGCCTGCTGCACACACAGTCACTCGTAGGCACCTCGCTAGGCCTAGGGTCTATAGATGGCAACGGTCAATCCTGCAGATGACTGAGAACCAGTGGCGCTGAAGACTGCGTATGTCTAGGGAGCTGGTTGGTCACATATACCACCTGCTGCAGGATTTGGCGCCATGGGGATTTGGAGGTCATCGACTGCCAGTGGCCATGAAAGTGACTGTGGCGCTCAACTTTTATGCTAGTGGCTCTTTCCAGGGCTGCATAAATAACCTGTGCAGGATCTTACAAGCCTGCACACACAAGTGTATCCAGGAGTTTGTGGATGCCATCTTCACAAAGGCACAGAATTTTGTGCATTGCGCCCAAGAACAAGAAAGCCAGGAAGCAAAAGCACTGAAATTTGTGTAGATTGTGCAGATCTGTTTTCCAAAGATGCCATTGACTTCACTCATGTGGAGCTTGGATCTCTGTGGCAACAAGCAGTCAACTACATCAACCACAAAGGATTCCACTAGCTGAATGTTCAGCTGGTCCGTGACCAACAGGAAAATTCCCAGGGAACGCCCATGACTCCTACCATCCTTAGCATATCTCAGATCCCTGACATCTTCCAGGGTCCAAAGAGGCTGCAGGGTTGGCTCCTCGGAGACTAGAGCTACCAGAGGACCTGGCTGAGGAGGAGATAGAGGAGCTGCACATCTCCTACGATGAGGAGGACGCCAAAGGGGATGATGGTGATGAAGTCCTCGAAGGCGAGGATGCCGGCGACAAGGCCATTGCGCTGGCCAGGCGAGGCACGCAGGAGGCCTTCATAGTCACAAGATTCATGGGGGATGATGACAAGATGCAGTGAGGACAATCCTGACATCCTCACCTTGTATCTATGAATGTTTAACTCCTATGTGGCTGATGGCAGCGCACATACCCTCAGTGCTCAGGCTTATGTCATGGAGATGCAGCAGAGGCCCTAATAGTCACTAGATTGCAGGAGGATGATGACGGCATGCAGTGAGGACACTCCACAGATCTTCACATTGCCTCTGTGAATGTGTGTCTCCTGTTTGGCCAAGGGCAACTTGCTTGCATTCTGTGATCAGGGTGATATCATGGAGATGCAGCCATGCAACTTTAGATGCATCTGGTCCTTTGTCAGCCTTCAGCACCTGACCCCTTCAGGAGCACAGCGTCACCAGACACAGATGCTGAAGAGATTGGGGGCCAGCCCCATCTCAAGGTGTTGAGGGCACACAGAGAGAACGATGGAACTTTGTTATACCTGCTCACAACATTCTGGCAGCAATGCCAAACAGCTTCAAGGTGCAGGCATCACAAATGTGTCCAGTTAGTGTGAAATCGGACCATCACTTTGCTCTGAAGGTTACGCAGGGAAGAGGCCCTGGACTTTGACACCTGCCCTTATTTTGTGCACGAACCAAGGATTCACATCTGAGTGACACTGCTCATCAGAACAAGGAGCCGTAGGCAAGGAGACATTCTTGGGAGTTTATTTACAATAGTGAACATTATGTACAAGTGATTAATACCCATGCCCACACTGTGCAACTACATCTTCATACCAAGTGGTTATGGTACTGGGTTTGCAACCCCAAGATCAAGAGTTCAAATCTCACAATGGCAAACTATGAAACAATGTAACTTCATCTGAAACAGATGGAAACGGGATTGTACTCGAAAGAGTTACATCTTCATGCCAAGTGGTTATGGTACTGGGTTTGTAACCCCAAGATCAAGAGTTCAAATCTCACAATGGCAAACTATGAAACAATGTAACTTCATCTGAAACAGATGGAAACGGGTTTGTACTCGAAAGAGTTACATCTTCATAACCTTCTTAACTATGTCACTATGTCTTGGTGTTCCCCAGACATCCATAGTGGAGGAAGAGGCAGCCTGCTGACTGTGATGACTTTGGCATGTATCCTCTGGGGGGCCAAGACCTGGGGGACCATGGCTTCTTTGGATGTCCTGCTGTAGACCAGCTGCAACCACCTCGGTCTGTGGAGCTGGAGCTGCTGGGGTCGCAGGAAGAGGGGATTTTGATTGGCTGGACATTCCTGGACTCACCTGGGTGGATGGCCCCAGGATGTCGAGTTGCTGGTCCTCCTCCCTATAGGTGCCTGACAACCCCTGGCTAACTCCTTGAGGAGAAGGGGAAGCTGGAGTGAGATTGAGCTGCCCCACAGCCCTCTCACTGCTGGAGGCCAACTACAGCTTCAGTGATGGAGTTCAGCCTGCGCAACAGTGCAGAACTGATATCCTGGCCAAGGTCTCCATGGCAACCGCATTCCTGCCAGTGTTGACCTCGCTGCATTGGCATGCTGGTGCTATCACCTCAGGTTGAAGGCGGACAGACTCCTCCATCGTCCCTTGCAACCTGAGGAATGTACCAGACATCCCTTCCTGATGTTCCCCTGATTGTTTTTGCAGCTCCACCAACTGATTGAGGACCAAGTCCAGAGGCTCATCATCTAACTTGGACTCAGCAGGTTCTTTGCCTCCAGCAGTCCACCAAGCGCCAGCGACCAAGGATGTCCCTGCCTCCACCTGCTGTGGAATAGATTGTGTGGTGTGCTCACAATCCGAGGCTACTCTACTGAGGTCCCATTGAGGTGTGTCGCCGTGCTGGTGGAGGGTATAAGTGAGCATCATGATGGGTCTTCAACAGTGCTGCTGTCAGGGTCCTCATTCGAGGTGCTCTCGGTGCTGGGATTGTGGTCAAGTTTGCCCCAGGGTGATGTGTCAGATGTGCCTAGGACAGAAAGTGGAGATTATTAATACTTGGCAGCCATGTTGAACACAGAGCAATGGACTCAAGTAGTTTTGAGAGAGGGATGATGTGGCGCAGGACCCTCATGTGGGTGTTCGCCACCAATCTCACTATTGCCGCAAAATGGTCCATGTCCCCTTCGCCCAATTCCAATGCATGACTCTCGAATGGAGCGAGGAGCTTGATGTCCAGCGCTCCATCTCCAGATTTGTTGACTGTGTGCAATCCTGTCCTGCATAAAGACAGATGGAGAGTGTATGAACAAGGCACATACCAGGCCAAGTGAGAAGGATGCAAAGCATGCATATGTGCTGACTGGCGCCATGGACGGGATGAGGAGGCAGTCTCCAGAGATGAGATGAGGCCAGATGGAGATGTGAGGGTTTGTGTGAGAGAGTGAGTGGTGATGTCCTTGCGCTGGCAGTGAGTGAGATGCCAATGAATTGTGATGGGCTTGTGATTGGGTGAGTTGAGAGTGTTGAGATTGTTGACTTAAACTGGTGGCATGGATGAGAACTTCATCCATTATCTGCACTGGATGGCTGATATCTTGTGTGCAGCATTGGCACTGATCATCTCTGCCACCACCTCCCAAGTCCGAGTGGTGAGACTGACAAGCCTCCTGTGGCCAGAGCACATTACGACGGGTCTCCACGGTGTCCAGAAGGCGTCCCAGGGATGCATCACTGAATCAGGGGGCTGCAGTCTTTTTGGCTTTCAGGGCCATGTCTTCACTGGAACTGTCCCGGGCTGCAAGCATTGAGAACTGTGAGCGCGGCTGCAGTTTAAATATGTGCCCGGCATGAGGAAGCAGCAAGGTAACGACATGCTGGGCCAATCGGAGTCTGGCCCTTTGCGATCTGGTGTGTTTCCTGTGCCTGCATAATTTATGAAGTGGGAATGGAATAATACGGCCGGCAGGTAAAACATCTTTTTTCATGCCCGCTATCACACTTAGTGCAAATCTGGGATAATTCCGCCCGTTAACTTGAGGCCCCGTCAGGTGGATGCAATCGTCAAAAAAGAGCAGTGGCGTTCTTTTCAGTGTCCTGATCAATATTTATTTCTTAACAAATTTTTAAGCAGGTCATTATCTCTTTACTCTTTGTGGATGCTTGCTGGGCACAAATTGTCTGTCATATTTCTAACAACAGGGATTACACTTTAAAAAAATTACTTCATTGGTTGGGACATTCTTCTGGTTGTGATAGGAGCTCTACAGTCGGAGAAATGCAAGTTCTTCCTCAGTAAATATTACAACTGTGGCTCAAAAGGCCAAATCAGCTCACAATGACAAAGCATGGGACAAAATTAGTGGTAGTTTGCATAGTGCAAGAAGTTAAAATGCTGGCTAACTCTCAGGATTGAGAATACTTGAATCTGGGCATAAAAATAAATTATCAGCAAAGCTATTGTTTGAGATCACTGGTTACATCAAGTACTCAGCGCGAATCAAAAAGTTATACACACCAGAACAAACCACTATGATCTCATCTACCATCTGCGTTAGTCTACAGACATTGAACTGTGCTGAAGGTAAACCTTACGTAAGGAAACTATTCTCTGTGAAGTGTTAAAGAATTTAGTAAAACTTCTTAAATGTTCAATCAATATGAGAAACACACCATTAGGGAAATAAAGGACTAATTAAAACCTGCTTTCACATCTGGCCCAATCGTGTCTGTTTACCAATGTGCTCAGACGCACTTTAAGTGGATTAATCAGAATTTTAAAAAAAAATCCATGTTTAATTTTCTATTAAAAGCAACAGGATATGGAAATTATTACCACATTAGCCTCTGGTCTTAGAGGAAGCAACAACTTTTGGCTATCTCCCTTCATTCCTTTTAAAATCGCCATCCTGTTGCTCTATTTCTTAGCTCTTTTCTAACAAATATCCTGGTTTAAGGGCAAGCTCCTCAACAGCACAACTCTGTAGATTTTCTTTTCCCCATTAATTCAAACATTTGAACTTCAAGAGGTTAACAATGCAAAAAAGCAGCAGAACCAAAACAACAAAAGGATTTAAACCAAGGAGGAACCAAATACAAAAAAAAGCACAGGAGAAAAAATAAAGGAAGACAACGCAGGGTTGGAAGTAAGAAAACTACATCAGAGACCTGATAAAGCACAAATATATGCAACTTGTGTGGGTCAGCTGTGACTCAATGAGAAACACACTCTCCTCTGAGTCAGAACGTGGTGGGCTCAAGTCCCGTTCCAGAGGCTTGAGCATAAAATCCAGATTGACACTCCAAGTGCCATACTGAAGGAGTGCTACACTATTGGAGATGCTGTCTTTTGGATGAGATGTTAAAATCAAGGACCCATCTGGCCTCAAATAGAGGTAAAAGATCCCTTGGCATTTTTTGAAGAGGAGCAGCCTGGTTCTCCTCAGCATCTTCCAAACCCACAACCACTACCATCTGGAAAAACAAGGGCAGCAGACACATGGGAACACCACCACCTGGAAGTCCTCCTCCAAGCCACTCACCATCCTGACTTAGGGATATATCACCGTTCCTTCACTGTCACTGGGTCAAAATCCTGCAACTCCCTCACTCACAGTACAGTGAATGTATTTACATCACAGGGACTGCAGCAGTTCAAGAAGGCAGCTCACCACCACCTTCTCAAGGGCAATTAGGGATAGGCAATAAATGCTGATCTTGCCAGTGATGCCCACATCCTGTAAGCCAATAAAAAAATTCTGGCCAATATTTGGCCAATTCTGGCTCAATCAACATTGCTTAAAAAAAAGCCCACCTGACCATAGGCACACTGTTATTCGTGGGAGTTTGCTGTGTGCAAATTGGCGCCACATCTCCTGCATTACCTCATAAGTATTTCATCGACTTTGAGGACTTCCTATTTTATATTTTATATTTATTGCTTTTATACGTCACCCTCAATTAACATCAAGAGAATAAAAGGCAAAATAAAAATGGGGTGAGCCGGACCATTTTTTTTACGTAGTGAGTTGTGATGATCAGAAATGCTTGCCTGAAAGGGCAGTGGAAAAAGATTCAATAATAACTTTCAAAGCAGAATTGGATAAATATCTGAACAAGTAAAAAAACTGCAGAGCTACGGGAAAGAGCAGGGAACATGAGATTAATTGGGTAGCTCTTTCAAACAGCCGGCACAGTCACAATGGGCCAAATGGCCCCTTATATCTATGAATGGATAGAACAGGGTGAAAGTTGTGGGAAGAAGCCATAAGTGGAGTTGGGAAGAAACAACAAAAACAACATAACATACTTGAAGGGGAAGGAATGGGTCAGTGGATTCCTTTTTTCTAAAATGTCTCAGCATGGAAAACATAAGGCATTCGTTATTTTAGGCGTTTGTAGAAGCAGCAATTTGACCAATGGTGCTGAGTCCGTTGATTGAGTCATTCATCCTGATTAACTGCCCCGGTTAGCTCACCGATTACATCATTGCTCCCCTGAGTGAACCCAAAGGAAACAGTGGGGGTGGGGAGGGGTTATTAAATTGTGAACTGGTTGGAGCTGCCAGGCACAGGGAACCTTCGCAACCGATGGAATATCCCCATCCTCCAAAGGTGTTGTTGCCCTGGGCTCTTGAACAAGTATGAAGCCATGCCAATAGATGACTTGACACCCACACCAGTGGCAAGGCTGGTCTCGCTATAAAGTCATCATAATCTAATCATGGTCAACCTATTCTTCCTCTACATGAATGTGGATAGTACTATGAACAAAAAACAATCCCTCCCAGACCATCCTTTACCCTTTAAGGATATGTCGTAAGGCGAACCTTGGAAGAAAGAATTCGTTTACTAAAAATATCCTTCTGACCCATGACTTCACAATCCAGAAAATCCAAGTCTTGGGAAGGAACCTCTTCCTTTGTAAGGCTTGAGTTTCAGCCAGGGATCAAGTAAGGTTACTGAAAACAAATTGTCAGCACATATTGTGCAGCAAGCTCTCTTTGAAATTGTCTACTGGATATTCTGAGGGAATTAGAACTTCCTGTACAATGTATCCCCATATCGACACAGGCCAAGTTAATTGTGGGAACTAGTTATGTCATATATAAGGTCAAGAGCAACATTCTTCACTCACACACACACACAACACACATACTCCTCATCTCTCCTGAAGTTATCTAATCTTGATGTGCTGCTGCTCCGCAGGTACCAGAACCCTCCAACACCTCAGCCAAGTCATCACCCTTGACATGTAAGGCCAGTGAATGTTGGCAGACTATTGCACTTTGCTGGCATCACAGCAGAATCCGAACCTGGTCTCAATCAATTTCTGTACATGAGGACTTTCCAACACTGGTCAATAATTTTTGACCAGGAGTCAGAATCCTTGTTTTTCATGATGGGTCTCATTCTCCCATTCTCAATCTGTACTTAACTTGAGTGCTAGTGGCCTATATATACAAAAGAAGAAAAGTCTGGGAAAGTACAGTGAAGCTCACCAATGCATACATAGTGCAGCCGCAGACATTTATGCCTCACTCTCTGACCTCAAACACAGCTTCCTAGGCGAGTTAAACCTCCCAACTAAAGCTACGACTGCAAATTAAGACAATGACTATTTTATTCTTTATTAAATATGCTTGTGTACTATGCCTCTTTATTTTAAAAAATCTCCATCAGAATTACATCCAGAAATCATTGTGGTGGCTGATTAAATACCAAAGCATGATTGTATTTTAATCCCAGGAGAGGACACTAAGCACTGAAAGTGATAATAAAAATATTTATTATGCAGAGCCTGGCTTTCATTCCAAAAATGAACCGTTCAAGAAGACTAAATTATTTTCTCTTCTACTCTGATTTGTCCTCCCTACTCACTTAAAGATTCAGTGGAATACAGTGCAATACTCAGCCCAAAGGTCATTACCCCTGAATGAGCACAGATAACAACTTGCATTTATATAGCACCTTTAGTAGTAAAACATCCCAAGGTGCTTCACAGGAAGTTATCAAAAAAAATTGGTAGCGAGTCACATAATGAGCTACTACGGCTGATGACTACAAGTTTGGCCAAAGAGATAGATTTTAATGAGTGTCTTTAAGAGTGAAAGAGAGGCAGAGAGGTTAAGGAAGGAAGTTACAGAGCTTAGAGTCTAGGTAGCTGAAGGTACGGCTGCCAATGGGAAGTGATTAAAATCAGGGAATTGCCAGATGGGAGAACTGGAGAAGCACTGGTATCTGGGAGGTTTGTAGGGCTGGATGAGACTACAGAGATAGGGGAGGGCAAGGCCATGGAGCGATTTGGAAACAGGAATGAAAATTTTAAAATCGAGGTATTGTGTAACCGGAAGCTAATGTAGGTCAGTGAGTACTGGGATAATGTGGGAACGTGCCTTCATGTGAGTAAGGATATGAGCAGCAAAGTTTTGGATGAGCTTAAGTTTATGGAAGGTAGAATGTGGGAAGCCAGCCAGGGGTGTGTTGGAATCTTCACCTCTGGAGGCAACAGAAGCATGGATGAGGGTTTCAGCAGGCGCACTGAGGGGTGGTGGGGGGCAGAGTCGGGCGACATTACAGATGTGGAAGTAGGTGGTCTCAGTGATGGCACAGATGTGTAGTTGGAAGTCTATCTTGGAGTCAAATATAACACCAAGGCTGTGAACAGTCTGGTTTTGTCTCAGACAGCTGCCAAGGAGAGGGATGGAGTCGATGGCAAGGGAGGTAGTTTGTGGCAGTGGCAGAAGACAAAGGCTTTGGTCTCCCCAATATTTAGTTGGAGGAAATTTCTGTTTATCCAGTACTGAATGCTGGATTATGGAGCGTCAGCAGATTACTGATACATTGGCGTGGGCGCAGGGTGGGTTGACAGTGGTGTTGGGGAAAAACAGTCCGAGCCTAGTCATTCCCTTACCTAATATTCTCCCACCCACTGTTTCCCAAACCGGGAATGTTGTTGCAAACAGCTGACATCCCACCATCCTTCCTACTGGAGACCATTTAAGTTAACATGTATTTATCTAGCAACTTTGATGTGGTAAAACATCCTCAGAAGCTTCACAGGAGTGCTATCAAAACAAAGTCAAGTAAGCAAACCTGGCAGCCAATATATGCACAGCAAACTCCCAAAAACCACAACAAGCTCATCTGCTTCAGTTGAGTTGAGAAATAAACATTTTTGGGGCATTAGAACTCCTTGATGAATACATCCAACTGTAACAAAAAGACAGGACCGCAAAAATACAGCACTCATTCAGGATTTCACTGCTTGTACTGATCACGAGTGTCACGTCATGGCTCAGTTGGTAGTGCTTTCACCTTTGGTTCAGAAGCTTGCAAATTCTGCTTGATTCCCACTCTAGAGAATTGAGCACAAAAATCCAGACTGACACTCCCAGTGAAGCAGTGAGGGAGTACTGTACTGTCAAAGATGTTTTCTTTCAGATGAGATATTAAACCAAGGCCCTGTCTGTCCTTTCAGGTGGGTCTTTGTCACCCAAAGATCCCACAGCGCCATTTTGAAAAAGCGCAGGGCAGGTTTTCCTTAGTGCCTTGGCCAATATTTATCATTCAACCAAAATCACTAAAAAATGCATTACCTACAAGGCAGAAAGTGAAATTCAGTTTCCCCAGCAGATTCAAGATTAAGTGGAGAGCCAATTTGGCACGATCCTAGGAAAATATTTACCTTAGAGGTTCAGACGTGCAAAGTAAGCTGAGTATTCTACTTTGTCAATCAATTAATGTTGAACTTGTTGGCAGAGGTGCTGGCAGGACCTTGGGAGCAGGAAGAGTGCGTGGGGGCAGGGGTCACCCGCAGGCGTGAGGTTAGGGTGACACCCATGTAACACAAACCAGACATCACACGGCTGACTAACCCACACGCACAAACCACAAACTGACACGGCCGACTAACTTGTACACAAACCATAACCTGACACGGCCAACTAACCCGTATACAAACCACAACCTGACACGGCCGACTAACCCATACACAAACCACAAACTGACATGGCCGACTAACCCGTACACAAACCATAACCTGACATGGCCGACTAACCCATACACAAACCATAACCTGACATGGCCGACTAACCCATACACAAACCACAACCCGACACAGCTGACTAACCCATACACAAACCACAACCCGACACAGCCGACTAACCCATACACAAATCACAACCCGACACGGCCGACTAACCCGTATACGAACCACAACGTGACACGGCCGACTAACCCATACACAAACCACAACCTGACACGGCCGACTAACCCATATACAAACCACAAGCTGACAGGGCCGACGAACCCATAAACAAACCACAACCCGACACGGCCGACTAACCCGTACACAAACCACAACCTGACACGGCCGACTAACTTGTACACAAACCACAACCTGACACGGCCAACTAACCCGTTTACAAACCACAACCTGAAACGGCCTACTAACCCGTATACAAACCACAATCTGACACGGCCGACTAACCCATACACAAACCACAACCTGACACGGCCAACTAACCCGTATACAAACCACAACCTGACACGGCCGACTAACCCGTACACAAACCACAACCTGACTTGGCCAACTAACCCACATACAAACCACAACCTGACACGGCCGACTAACTTGTATACAAACCACAACCTGACATGGCCGACTAACCCGTATACAAACCACAACTTGAAAGGGCCGACTAACCCATACACAAACCACAAACTGAGAGGGCCGACTAACCAGTATACAAACCACAACCTGACACGGCCGACTAACCCATACACAAACCACAACCTGACAGGGCCGACTAACCCGTACACAAACCACAACCTGAGAGGGCCGACTAACCAGTATACAAACCACAACCTGACACGGCCGACTAACCCATACACAAACCACAACCTGACATGGCCAACTAACCCGTATACAAACCACAACCTGACACGGCCGACTAACCCATACACAAACCACAACCTGAAACAGCTGACTAACCCGTATACAAACCACAACCAGACACGGCCGACTAACCCGTATACAAACCACAACCTGACACGGCCGACTAACCCACATACAAACCACAACCTGAAACGGCCAACTAACTTGTAGACAAACCACAACCTGACACGGCCGACTAACCCGTACACAAACCACAACCTGACATGGCCGACTAATCCGTATAAAAACCACAACCTGACTCGGCCGACTAACCCATACACAAACCACAACCTGAAACAGCCAACTAACCCTTATACAAACCACAACCTGACTCGGCCGACTAACCCATACACAAACCACAACCTGAAACAGCCGACTAACCCGTATACAAACCACAACCTGCCACGGCCGACTAACCCACACACACAAACCACAACCTGACACGGCCGACTAACCCGTATACAAAACACAACCTGACACGGCCGACTAACCCACAAACAAACCACAACCTGAAACGGCCAACTAACTTGTAGACAAACCACAACCTGACACGGCCGACTAACCCATATACAAACCACAACCTGATAGGGCCGACTAACCCATACACAAACCACAACCTGACATGGCTGACTTATCCCTATACAAACCACAACCTGAAACGGCCGACTAACTTGTACACAAACCACAACTCGACACGGCCGACTAACCCGTATACAAACCACAACCTGACATGGCCGACTAACCCGTATACAAACCACAACCAGACACGGCCGACTAACCCATACACAAACCACAACCTGACACGGCCGACTAACCCGTACACAAACCACAACCTGAAACGGCCTACTAACCCGTACACAAACCACAACCTGACACGGCCGACTAACCAGTCTACAAATCACAACCTGACAGGGCCGACTAACCCATACACAAACCACAACCTGACACGGCCAACTAACCAGTATACAAACCACAACCTGACACGGCCGACTAACTTGTACACAAACCACAACCTGACACAGCCGACTAACCCGTATACAAACCACAACCTGATAGGGCTGACTAACCCATACACAAACCACAACATGACATGGCCGACTTAACCCTATACAAACCACAACCTGAAACAGCCGACAAACTTGTACACAAACCACAACCTGACACGGCTGACTAACCCATACACAAACCACAACCTGACACGGCCGACTAACCCATACACAAACCACAACCCGACACGGCCGACTAAACCGTACACAAACCACAACCTGACATGGCCAACTAACCCATATACAAACCACAACCTGACACGGCCGACTAACCCATACACAAACCACAACCTGAAACAGCCGACTAACCCGTATACAAACCACAACCAGACACGGCCGACTAAACCGTACACAAACCACAACCTGACACAGCTGACTAACCCGTATACAAACCACAACCTGACACGGCTGACTAACCCATACACAAACCACAACTTGACACGGCCAACTAACCCATACACAAACCACAACCTGACATGGCTGACTAACCCATATACAAACCACAACCTGACACGGCCGACTAACCCATACACAAACCACAACCTGAAACAGCCGTCTAACCCTTATACAAACCACAACCTGACACGGCCGACTACACCATACACAAACCACAACCTGAAACAGCCGACTAACCCGTTTACAAACCACAACCTGACACGGCCGACTAACCCACACACACAAACCACAACCCGACACGGCCGACTAACCCGTATACAAACCACAACCTGACACGGCCGACTAACCCGTATACAAACCACAACCTGAAACAGACGACTAACCCATACACAAACCACAACCTGACACGGCTGACTAACCCGTATACAAACCACAACCTGACACGGCCTACTAACCCATACACAAACCACAACTTGACACGGCCGACTAACCCGTACACAAACCACAACCTGACACGGCTGACTAACCCATATACAAACCACAATCTGACACAGCCGACTAACCCATACACAAACCACAACCTGAAACAGCCGACTAACCCTTATACAAACCACAACCTGACACGGCTGACTAACCCGTACACAAACCACAACCTGACATGGCCGACTAACCCACACACACAAACCACAACCTGACACGGCCGACTAACCAGTATACAAACCACAATCTGACACGGCCGACTAACCCATACACAACCACAACCTGACATGGCCAACTAACCCGTATACAAATCACAACCTGAAACAGCCAACTAACCCATACACAAACCACAACCTGAAACAGCTGACTAACCCATACACAAACCACAACCTGACACGGCCGACTAACCCGTATACAAACCACAACCTGAAACAGCCGACTAACCCGTATACAAACCACAACCTGCCACGGCCGACTAACCCATACACAAACCACAACTTGACACGGCCGACTAACCCGTACACAAACCACAACCTGAAACAGCCGACTAACCCGTATACAAACCACAACCTGCCACGGCCGACTAACCCACACACACAAACCACAACCCGACACGGCCGACTAACCCGTATACAAACCACAACCTGAAACGGCCGACTAACCCATACGCAAACCACAACCGGACACGGCCAACTAACCCGTATACAAATCACAACCTGAAACGGCCGACTAACCCGTATACAAACCACAACCTGAAACGGCCGACTAACCCGTACACAAACCACAACCTGACACGGCCGACTAACCCGTACACAAACCACAAACTGACTTGGCCAACTAACCCACATACAAACCACAACCTGACACGGCCGACTAACGTGTACACAAACCACAACCTGACACAGCCGACTAACCCTTATACAAACCACAACCTGACATGGCCGACTAACCCGTACACAAACCACAACCTGACTTGGCCAATTAACCCACATACAAACCACAACCTGACACGGCCGACTAACTTGTACACAAACCACAACCTGACACGGCCGACTAACCCGTATACAAACCACAACCTGACATGGCCAACTAACCCTTATACAAACCACAACCTGATAGGGCCAACTAACCCATACACAAACCACAACCTGACATGGCCGACTTATCCCTATACAAACCACAACCTGAAACGGCCGACTAACCCGTATACAAACCACAACCTGATAGGGCCGACTAACCCGTATACAAACCACAACCTGACATGGCCGACTAACCCGTATACAAACCACAACCTGATAGGGCCGACTAACCCATACACAAACCACAACCTGACATGGCTGACTTATCCCTATACAAACCACAACCTGAAACGGCCGACTAACCCACATACAAACCACAACCTGACATGGCCGACTAACCTGTACACAAACCACAACCTGAAACAGCCGACTAACCCATACACAAACCACACCTGACACGGCCGACTAACCCGTACACAAACCACAACCTGAGAGGGCCGACTAACCCATACACAAACCACAACCTGACACGGCCGACTAACCCGTACACAAACCACAACCTGACATGGCCAACTAACCCGTATACAAACCACAACCTCACATGGCCGACTAATCCATACACAAACCACAACCTGAAACAGCCGACTAACCCGTATACAAACCACAACCTGACAGGGCCGACTAACCCATACACAAATCACAACCTGACACGGCCAACTAACCCGTATACAAACCACAGCCTGACACAGCCGACTAACCCGTACACAAACCACAACCTGAAACAGCCGACTAACCCATACACAAACCACAACCTGAAACAGACGATTAACCCATACACAAACCACAACCTGACACGGCTGACTAACCCATATACAAACCACAACCTGACAAGGCCTACTAACCCGTATACAAACCACAACTTGACACGGCCGACTAACCCGTATACAAACCACAACCTGACACGGCCGACTAACCCGTACACAAACCACAACCTGACACGGCTGACTTATCCCTATACAAACCACAACCTGAAACGGCCGACTAACTTGTACAGAAACCACAACTTGACACGGCCGACTAACCCGTATACAAACCACAACCTGAAACAGCCGACTAACCCATACACAAACCACAACCTGACACGGCCGACTAACCCATACACAAACCACAACCTGACACGCTGACTAACCCGTATACAAACCACAACCTGACACGGCTGACTAACCCATACACAAACCACAACCTGACACGGCCAACTAACCCGTATACAAACCACAATCTGACACGGCCGACTAACCCATACACAACCACAACCTGACATGGCCAACTAACCCGTATACAAATCACAACCTGAAACAGCCAACTAACCCATACACAAACCACAACCTGAAACAGCTGACTAACCCATACACAAACCACAACCTGACACGGCCGACTAACCCGTATACAAACCACAACCTGAAACAGCCGACTAACCCGTATACAAACCACAACCTGCCACGGCCGACTAACCCATACACAAACCACAACTTGACACGGCCGACTAACCCGTACACAAACCACAACCTGAAACAGCCGACTAACCCGTATACAAACCACAACCTGCCACGGCCGACTAACCCACACACACAAACCACAACCCGACACGGCCGACTAACCCGTATACAAACCACAACCTGACACGGCCGACTAACTCGCATACAAACCACTACCTGACACGACCGACTAACCCGTATACAAAACACAACCTGATAGGGCCGACTAACCCATACACAAACCACAACCTGACATGGCTGACGTATCCCTATACAAACCACAACCTGAAACGGCCGACTAAATTGTACACAAACCACAACTTGACACAGCCGACTAACCTGTATACAAACCACAACCTGAAACAGCCGACTAACCCATACACAAACCACAACCTGACACGGCCGACTAACCCACACACAAACCACAACCTGACACGGCTGACTAACCCGTATACAAACCACAACCTGACACGGCCGACTAACCCATACACAAACCACAACCTGAAACAGCCGACTAACCCTTATACCAACCACAACCTGCCACGGTCGACTAACCCACACACACAAACCACAACCCGACAT
This sequence comes from Carcharodon carcharias, assembly GCF_017639515.1. NCBI lineage: Eukaryota > Metazoa > Chordata > Chondrichthyes > Lamniformes > Lamnidae > Carcharodon > Carcharodon carcharias. The sequence continues at coordinate 74,968,507 of NC_054471.1, forward strand.
GGCCGACTAACCCGTATACAAACCACAACCTGACACGGCCGACTAACCCGTATACAAACCACAACCAGACACGGCCGACTAACCCATACACAAACCAAAACCTGACACAGCCGACTAACCCGTACACAAACCACAACCTGACACGGCCGACTAACCCGTATACAAATCACAACCTGACAGGGCCGACTAACCCATACACAAACCACAACCTGACACGGCCGACTAACCCGTACACAAACCACAACCTGACTTGGCCAACTAACCCACATACAAACCACAACCTGACACGGCCGACTAACTTGTACACAAACCACAACCTGACACGGCCGACTAACCTGTATACAGACCACAACCTGACATGGTCGACTAACCCATATACAAACCACAACCTGACACGGCCGACTAACCCATAAATAAACCACAACCTGACATGGCCGACTTAACCCGATACAAACCACAACCTGACACGGCCGACTAACCCATACACAAACCACAACCTGACACGGCCGACAAACCCGTCCACAAACCACAACCCGACACGGCCGACTAAACCATACACAAACCACAACCTGACATGGCCAACTAACCCGTATACAAACCACAACCTGACACGGCCGACTAACCCATACACAAACCACAACCTGAAACAGCCGACTAACCCGTATACAAACCACAACCTGACACGGCCGACTAAACCGTACACAAACCACAACCTGACATGGCCAACTAACCCGTATACAAACCACAACCTCACATGGCCGACTAAACCATACACAAACCACAACCTGAAACAGCCGACTAACCCGTATACAAACCACAACCTGACAGGGCCGACTAACCCATACACAAACCACAACCTGACATGGCCAACTAACCCATATACAAACCACAACCTGACACGGCCGACTAACCCGTACACCAACCACAACCTGAAACAGCCGACTAACCCATACACAAACCACAACCTGAAACAGACGACTAACCCATACACAAACCACAACCTGACACAGCTGACTAACTCGTATACAAACCACAACCTGACACGGCTGACTAACCCATACACAAACCACAACTTGACACAGCCAACTAACCCATACACAAACCACAACCTGACATGGCTGACTAACCCGTATACAAACCACAACCTGACACGGCCGACTAACCCATACACAAACCACAACCTGAAACAGCCGACTAACCCTTATACAAACCACAACCTGACACGGCCGACTACACCATACACAAACCACAACCTGAAACGGCCGACTAACCCGTTTACAAACCACAACCTGACATGGCCGACTAACCCACACACACAAACCACAACCCGACACGGCCGACTAATCCGTACACAAACCACAACCTGACACAGCCGACTAACTTGTACACAAACCACAACCTGACACGGCCGACTAACCCATACACAAACCACAACCTGGAACAGCCGACTAACCCGTATACAAACCACAACCTGTCAGTGCCGACTAACCCATACACAAACCACAACCTGACACAGCCGACTAACCCGTACAGAAACCACAATCTGACACGGCCGACTAACCCATACACAAACCACAACCTGAAACAGCCGACTAACCCGTATACAAACCACAACCTGACAGGGCCGACTAACCCATACACAAACCACAACCTGACACAGCCGACTAACCCGTACACAAACCACAACCTGAAACGGCCGACTAACCTGTACACAAACCACAACCTGATACGTCCGACTAACCCATACACAAACCACAACCTGACACAGCCGACTAACCCGTACACAAACCACAACCTGAAACGGCCGACTAACCCGTACACAAACCACAACCTGACACAGCCGACTAACTTGTACACAAACCACAACCTGACACGGCCGACTAACCCATACACAAACCACAACCTGACACAGCCGACTAACTTGTACACAAACCACAACCTGACACGGCCGACTAACCCATACACAAACCACAACCTGGAACAGCCGACTAACCCGTATACAAACCACAACCTGACAGTGCCAACTAACCCATACACAAACCACAACCTGACACAGCCGACTAACCCGTACAGAAACCACAACCTGACACGGCCGACTAACCCATACAAAACCACAACCTGAAACAGCCGACTAACCCGTCTACAAACCACAACCTGACAGGGCCGACTAACCCATACACAAACCACAACCTGACACAGCCGACTAACCCGTACACAAACCACAACCTGAAACGGCCGACTAACCCGTACACAAACCACAACCGGACACGGCCAACTAATCCGTATACAAATCACAACCTGATACGTCCGACTAACCCATACACAAACCATAACCTGACACAGCCGACTAACCCGTACACAAACCACAACCTGAAACGGCCGACTAACCCGTACACAAACCACAACCTGACACGGCCGACTAACCCGTACACAAACCACAAACTGACATGGCCAAGTAACCCACATACAAACCACAACCTGACACGGCCGACTAACATGTACACAAACCACAACCTGACACAGCCGACTAACCCTTAGACAAACCACAACCTGACATGGCCGACTAACCCATATACAAATCACAACCTGATACGGCCGACTAACCTGTATACAAACCACAACCTGAAACGGCCGACTAACCCATACACAAACCACAACCTGACACGGCCAACTAACCCGCATACAAACCACAACCTGACACGGCCGACTAACCCGTACACAAACCACAACCTGACTTGGCCAATTAACCCACATACAAACCACAACCTGACACGGCCGACTAACTTGTACACAAACCACAACCTGACACGGCCGACTAACCCGTATACAAACCACAACCTGACATGGCCAACTAACCCTTATACAAACCACAACCTGATAGGGCCAACTAACCCATACACAAACCACAACCTGACATGGCCGACTTATCCCTATACAAACCACAACCTGAAACGGCCGACTAACCCGTATACAAACCACAACCTGATAGGGCCGACTAACCCGTATACAAACCACAACCTGTCATGGCCGACTAACCCGTATACAAACCACAACCTGATAGGGCCGACTAACCCATACACAAACCACTACCTGACACAGCCGACTAACCCATACACAAAACACAACCTGACACGGCCGACTAACCCATACACAAACCACAAAATGAAACAGCCGACTAACCCGTATACAAACCACAACCTGACACGGCTGACTAACCCATACACAAACCACAACCTGACACGGCCGACTAACCCATATACAAACCACAACCTGAAACGGCCGACTAACCCGTACACAAATCACAACCTGACACGGCCGACTAACCCGTATACAAACCACAACCTCACAGGGCCGACTAACCCATACACAAACCACAACCTGACACGGTCAACTAACCCATATACAAACCACAACCTGACACGGCCGACTAACCCATACACAAACCACAACCTGACTTGGTCAACTAACCCACATACAAACCACAACTTGACACAGCCGACTAACCTGTACACAAACCACAACCTGAAACAGCCAACTAACCCATACACAAACCACAACCTGACACGGCCGACTAACCCGTACACAAACCACAACCTGACACGGCCGACTAACCCGTACACAAACCACAACCCGACACGGCCGACTAACCTGTATACAAACCACAACCTGAGAGGGCCGACTAACCCGTATACAAACCACAACCTGACACGGCCGACTAACCCATACACAAACCACAACCTGACATGGCCGACTAACCCATACACAAACCATAACCTGACACAGCCGACTAACCCGTATACAAACCACAACCTGACATGGCCAACTAACCCATACACAAACCACAACCTGACACGGCCGACTAACCCACATACAAACCACAATCTGACACGGCCGACTAACTTGTATACAAACCACAACCTGACACGGCCGACTAACCCGCACACAAACCACAACCTGACATGGCCGACTAACCCGTATACAAACCACAACCTGACAGGGCCGACTAACCCATACACAAACCACAACCTGACATGGCCGACTAACCCCTACACAAACCACAACCTGAAACGGCCGACTAACTTGTACACAAACCACAACCTGACACGGCCGACTAACCCTTATACAAACCACAACCTGACATGGCCGACTAACCCATATACAAACCACAACCTGAAACGGCCGACTAACCCGTACACAAATCACAACCTGACACGGCCGACTAACCCGTATACAAACCACAACCTGACAGGGCCGACTAACCCATACACAAACCACAACCTGACACGGCCAACTAACCCATATACAAACCACAACCTGACACGGCCGACTAACCCATACACAAACCACAACCTGACTTGGTCAACTAACCCACATACAAACCACAACTTGACACGGCCGACTAACCCGTACACAAACCACAACCTGAAACGGCCGACTAACCTGTACACAAACCACAACCTGATACGTCCGACTAACCCATACACAAACCACAACCTGACACAGCCGACTAACCCGTACACAAACCACAACCTGAAACGGCCGACTAACCCGTACACAAACCACAACCTGACACAGCCGACTAACTTGTACACAAACCACAACCTGACACGGCCGACTAACCCATACACAAACCACAACCTGGAACAGCCGACTAACCCGTATACAAACCACAACCTGACAGTGCCAACTAACCCATACACAAACCACAACCTGACACAGCCGACTAACCCGTACAGAAACCACAACCTGACACGGCCGACTAACCCATACAAAACCACAACCTGAAACAGCCGACTAACCCGTCTACAAACCACAACCTGACAGGGCCGACTAACCCATACACAAACCACAACCTGACACAGCCGACTAACCCGTACACAAACCACAACCTGAAACGGCCGACTAACCCGTACACAAACCACAACCGGACACGGCCAACTAATCCGTATACAAATCACAACCTGATACGTCCGACTAACCCATACACAAACCATAACCTGACACAGCCGACTAACCCGTACACAAACCACAACCTGAAACGGCCGACTAACCCGTACACAAACCACAACCTGACACGGCCGACTAACCCGTACACAAACCACAAACTGACATGGCCAACTAACCCACATACAAACCACAACCTGACACGGCCGACTAACATGTACACAAACCACAACCTGACACAGCCGACTAACCCTTAGACAAACCACAACCTGACATGGCCGACTAACCCATATACAAACCACAACCTGATACGGCCGACTAACCTGTATACAAACCACAACCTGAAACGGCCGACTAACCCATACACAAACCACAACCTGACACGGCCAACTAACCCGCATACAAACCACAACCTGACACGGCCGACTAACCCGTACACAAACCACAACCTGACTTGGCCAATTAACCCACATACAAACCACAACCTGACACGGCCGACTAACTTGTACACAAACCACAACCTGACACGGCCGACTAACCCGTATACAAACCACAACCTGACATGGCCAACTAACCCTTATACAAACCACAACCTGATAGGGCCAACTAACCCATACACAAACCACAACCTGACATGGCCGACTTATCCCTATACAAACCACAACCTGAAACGGCCGACTAACCCGTATACAAACCACAACCTGATAGGGCCGACTAACCCGTATACAAACCACAACCTGTCATGGCCGACTAACCCGTATACAAACCACAACCTGATAGGGCCGACTAACCCATACACAAACCACTACCTGACACAGCCGACTAACCCATACACAAAACACAACCTGACACGGCCGACTAACCCATACACAAACCACAAAATGAAACAGCCGACTAACCCGTATACAAACCACAACCTGACACGGCTGACTAACCCATACACAAACCACAACCTGACACGGCCGACTAACCCATATACAAACCACAACCTGAAACGGCCGACTAACCCGTACACAAATCACAACCTGACACGGCCGACTAACCCGTATACAAACCACAACCTCACAGGGCCGACTAACCCATACACAAACCACAACCTGACACGGTCAACTAACCCATATACAAACCACAACCTGACACGGCCGACTAACCCATACACAAACCACAACCTGACTTGGTCAACTAACCCACATACAAACCACAACTTGACACAGCCGACTAACCTGTACACAAACCACAACCTGAAACAGCCAACTAACCCATACACAAACCACAACCTGACACGGCCGACTAACCCGTACACAAACCACAACCTGACACGGCCGACTAACCCGTACACAAACCACAACCCGACACGGCCGACTAACCTGTATACAAACCACAACCTGAGAGGGCCGACTAACCCGTATACAAACCACAACCTGACACGGCCGACTAACCCATACACAAACCACAACCTGACATGGCCGACTAACCCATACACAAACCATAACCTGACACAGCCGACTAACCCGTATACAAACCACAACCTGACATGGCCAACTAACCCATACACAAACCACAACCTGACATGGCCGACTAACCCACATACAAACCACAATCTGACACGGCCGACTAACTTGTATACAAACCACAACCTGACACGGCCGACTAACCCGCACACAAACCACAACCTGACATGGCCGACTAACCCGTATACAAACCACAACCTGACAGGGCCGACTAACCCATACACAAACCACAACCTGACATGGCCGACTAACCCCTACACAAACCACAACCTGAAACGGCCGACTAACTTGTACACAAACCACAACCTGACACGGCCGACTAACCCTTATACAAACCACAACCTGACATGGCCGACTAACCCATATACAAACCACAACCTGAAACGGCCGACTAACCCGTACACAAATCACAACCTGACACGGCCGACTAACCCGTATACAAACCACAACCTGACAGGGCCGACTAACCCATACACAAACCACAACCTGACACGGCCAACTAACCCATATACAAACCACAACCTGACACGGCCGACTAACCCATACACAAACCACAACCTGACTTGGTCAACTAACCCACATACAAACCACAACTTGACACGGCCGACTAACCTGTACACAAACCACAACCTGAAACAGCCAAATAACCCATACACAAACCACAACCTGACACGGCCGACTAACCCATACACAAACCACAACCTGACACGGCCGACTAACCCGTACACAAACCACAAGCTGACACGGCCAACTAACCCGTATACAATCCACAACCTGACGGGTCTGACTAACCCATATACAAACCACAATCTGACATGCCAACTAACCGATACACAAACCACCAATCTAACACGGCTGACTAACCCGTACACAAACTACAAATTTACACTGCCGACTAACCCAGACAAAATGTGTCCCGGGAAAGCCTCACTCAGGATGCAGAATCAAAAGCCGAATTACGGGATAGTCCTGGGACAGTTGGTCACCCTGGATGAGTCTTCTCTCTGTGCAATACACAACAGAAAAATGGCACGAGGCTGGGATGGAATTTTTTTTATGTCTCATTTGACAAATTAAGGGCTGAAGAACGTTGTGGCATATTTTTTGGAACTCAAAGATGATTTGATGATACTTGAGTGATTTGTAATATTGTTCCGTGTGCACATAATGTTTAGGTATAGCTCAGTAAGTCGGCATGGTACATAATTGAAAAAAATGACACTGAAGGTATATTTGGGTACAAGGAGGGAATTCAAAGCTAACAAAGAGAACTGGTCTAATTACAAATTAAAGTTTCAGGTTTGGTTGGAAGTGAATTAAATAGGAGATGAATAAAGTAAATGTTCTCCTCTCCATGATAGGGTCAGATGATGTGGTATCTAACCAATATTGTCCAAGAGACCCCAGTGCTACAGAATATGCTGAAAATAATGAGATTCTGGACTCATATTATGGCATGACCAAGAATGAAATTGCCCTGACAGTTGCATTCTGTCAAAGGAAACAGTTGTCAAGTGAGACTGTTGGAGATTACTTTCTCGAGTTAAAGAAACTCTCTCGTCATTTTGGGTATGGCGTGAACTTAGGAATCAATCTGACAGACACATTCATAGGAGACCTAAAGAACAATAAAATTCAGGCCAAGCTTTTGAGAAAAGGATACAAGCTGATGTGGAAGGAGACCTGCAATGAGGCCACAGCCATGGAAATGGCATAAAGAGATAGTGGCAAACTGCAAACAAATTATTTCCCTGAAACGGCAGGGGAGAACCACAGAGTTTCAGCAGGATCCAGGTCACTGCAGCCAAGTTCACAATCACAGAGTTAGAAATTTAGATGTTACTGCTGCCTTGGTAGCCACCAACCATCTAAATGCTTCAATTTCCAGTCAAAGTACGATGCCTGTGAGAAAGTCGGCTATATCCAGACGGCATGCAGGAGTAGAGGAAACAGTAATGCTCCAAGGTCGCAGTCAAACACCTGGTCACGGTCATGTACCAGGTCAAGGTACTGGTACACCTAAAGCTAGTTCAGGAGCCTGGAAGTCCTTGAATGAGCATATGATAGATATGGAAATAGAGACTGATGTTGTGAAGAAGAAAAGTCAAGAGTTGTACTCAGTTAGCAAGGAAAACAACACATGGAAGATGAGAGTAATAGGGTGGAAGATAGGATTCCGACGCCCACAGTAGAAATGAAATTGGAGAGTCACAACTTACTTTAATAGTTGATATAGCTATAGCTGTGTCTGTTAACTCAGAACGAGAGAAGAAATCTCAAAGTCACATTCCTAATGCAAAACTTGTGCGAAACTGGATAGTTATTCCAATAACAGTATTCCAGTATTAGGTCAAGTTAGTGTTAGGATGGAATATGAAGATGCATCCTATTACTTGCCATTGGTAGTAGTTGGAAAACCAAAGTTTCCCTGATGGGAAGGGAGTGGCTTAAGACACGGTTAAACTGTGCCAAATTATTTATAGTAGGGATCAGTAAGAGTACGTCTGACATTGAGGAAGTGCTTAGTGAGCATAAAGTGGTCTTTGAACAAGGGTGACCAAGTGATAAAATTAGGTGTCACAAGGTTGGTGAAAAGTTGTGAAGTGCGCCTCAGAATGAGAAATGGTTCCTTTCCTTTCCATGGTCAAACACAAGAAAACTGCAGGAATGAATACATGTCAATTTTCTTTGAAGTGAAAGGGGTAGAGTACCTTGTTTTGGTCAATAGTAGCAAGTGGATAAATGTTGAGTCTATGCCCAACATCACAGGGTCAAAATTGTTGAGATTTTGAGAAATCGGTTTGCAATGTATAGGCTGTCAGAGGTGTTGGTGTCAGACAATGGTCTGTAGTTTAGAAGAGTTTGAAATACTTCTGAGCAAGAATGGAGTCAAATACACTCTAGGAGCACCATATCACCCAGCACTGAATGGTACTGCAGAAAGAAAGGTACAGATTGTGAAGGCATCTTTGAAGAAGTATTTGCTAGGTAACAAGCTAGGAAGTAATTTCTATGTTTTTCTTCAACACAGGCTAGACAATTTTCTATTCTGTACAGAATAACCTCACAGTTTACAACAGGTTGCACATCTTATGAATTAGTTTTAAACATGCTCCTAGGATAAGGTTTACATTGCTTGAGCCTGACATTAATAGCAAAGTAAGACAAAAACAAGACAAAGTGAAGATGAGTCATAATACATCAGGTATGAAACTTAGAGTTCAGTGCTGGTCAGAAGGTCACGATGAAATAACACTGAGGGGATAAGAAGTATGTGATCGGAGTTGCTTTAAAGTGACTAGGTACATTCACATATCTAGTGAAGACTGGGGAGAGATTCCATCAGTGTCATCCAGATCAATTGCTTGAAAGAGGAAATCTGATAAGAGGAGAGCATGATAAACTTCCTTTAGCCCTAATGCCTCCTACCGTCCAAAATGAAGGTCAGAAAGAAAGTGAAAATCACAACAAAACTGAAAGTTTGCCGGTATCACAGAATCCACTGGTAGAGCAAAGTGAGTCAGGATCTTTGATTAAGATAAATCACTGTGACATTGATTTAAGTCCGACTATTAAGTGGAGTTTGTAGTCAAAGTTCAGGGTTTACACAGTCAGAGATGTTGAGAGAGCAAAGTCAAGGGGATGTGGTGGTGTAGCGGTATTGTCACTGGACTAGTGTTCCAGAGACTCAGGGTAATGCTCTGGGGACCTGGGTTCAAATCCCATGGCTGACAGTGGAATTTGAATTCAGTAAATATCTGGAATTAGAAGTCTAATGATGAAACCATTGTCGATTGTCATAAAAACCCATCTGGTTCACTGATGTACTTTAGGGAAGGAAACCTGCCATCCTCACCTGGTCTGGCCTACATGTGACTCCAGACCCACAGCAATGTGGTGACTCTTAAAAATGCCCTCTGAACAAGGGCAATTAGGGATGGGCAATAAATGCTGGCCTAGCCAGTGATGCCCATATCTCATGAATGAATTTTTAAAAAGCTAATGGAATAGGAAGAAGACATCCAGACAAAGTATGTAGGAAGGAAATTGCTCTTTTTATTTCTTCTTGTAGAGTGATGATATTTTTGTTAAATACATATATACATACTGGTTGTTTTTCCTTAACATGTAAATTACTCTGATAGTATCGATCATATATTTTCTGGTTGTGATTAAAACAAGTAAGCAATCTAACCATTTAAACTTCAGGTATTGTTGATGTTGGTTTAGTCATATTATATTCTGGGAAATTATGTTCATGTACCATTTTACATTTTAAAATTTGTAAAAGTTGTTTCTTTTTAGAGTGGGGAGGAAGTGTAGTACTATATATTGTAAAAGCTGCCCTCTGTTTCTGTTGGGGAGGATTTAAAAATGTTAGTTCAATAATGACTCCTTACAGTTAATCCATATCTTCTCTCAGTGCAATACATACCAATTATTACATTGGTTAACAGATGAAAATTGCGAATGCAGGAAACGAACCCCTTCTGATGTACAAAACAATTGAAACTGAAGCAAAGGGGTCTGCAGAATATACCCTTGTGAGTAAGTGCACTATGGTATGTTGACCAAGCCAAATAAAGTTCAGTGCTCCACCCATCTATTACATAAGATTATAACAAACAGAAGCTAGAGTAGAAACAAAAACAAAAATTGCTGGAAAAACTCAGCAGGTCCGACAGCATCTTGGAGGGAAAGACAGGGTCAACGTTTCGAGTCCGGGTGACTCTTTTTTCCAGCAATATTTGTTTTTGTTTCAGATTTCCAGCATCTGCAGTATTTTGCTTTTATCAGAAGCTAGAGTAGGCCCCTTAGTCCTTTGATCCTGCATGTCATTGAATTAGGTCATGATTAATCTTAAACCTCAACTCCTCCTTCCTGCAATATTCCCATATCTCTTGATTCCTGTAGTACCAAAAAAATCTATCAATTGCTGTCTTGAATGTAGTTAATGACTGAGCATCTACAGCTTCCTGAGGTAGAGAATTTCAAAGATTCATAACCCTTTGAGTGAAAAAGTTCTCCTCATCTCAGTTCTAAATGTTTCAAACCTAATTCCGAAACTGTGACCCCATGTTCTAGACTCCCAAACCAGGGGAAACATTTTATCAGCATCTACCCTGTAAAGCATCTTAAGAATTTCATATGTTTCAATTAACTCACATCTCATTCTCCTAAGCTCCAGGAAATATAAACCTAGTCTATTCAGCCTCTCCATTGAGGTCAATCCCCTCAACCCAGGAACCAGTCTAGTGAACCTTCATTGTACTCCCTTTAAGGCAGTACAGTCCTTCCTTAGTTAAGACAAAACTACATAAACTACTCCTGCTGTGGCCTCACCAATGCCGTGTGTAGTTGTAGTAAGACTTCTTTACTCTTATACTCCAATCCCATTGCAACAAAAAGTGAACATACTATTTACCTTCCTAATTGCTTTTTTTATACCTGCATGTTAACTTTGTGGTTCATGTGCAAGGACACCCAAGTCCCCTTGAATATAAACATTTCCCAGTCTTTCAATATTCAAAAAATATGCTGCTTTTTTACTTTTCATGCCAAAGAGATAACTTCACACTTTCCCACATTGTATTCCATATGCCAAATTCATGCCCGCTGAACTACCCTGTCTTGAACACTTTGCAGTCTCTTTGCATCCTCCTTACTGCGTAGTTTTCCACTTTGTATTGTCAGTGAAGTTTGGTACATTATATTCAGTTCGCCTAACTAAGCCATCAATATAAATTATAAAGAGCTGAAGTCTAAGTACTCACCACAGTTGTAGCCTGCCGACCCGAAAATGCCTGGTTTATTCCAACTCTCTTTTCTGTTCATTAACCAATCTTCAGTTCATGAGTCATCAATACCCCAATCCCATGAGTCCAATTCAGCAGAGACTGTGCACAGGTCTGAATACGTGGGCAGCTTACTCCATGGGGGAATAGCCCTTAGGTACTCAAAGCTGAGATGGCATGAGGACTTCAAGTGCTGTAGATCCCTACCCACATTATATCCCCAGCCTTTAGGAAAGAAGGGGAGGGAAGCAGAGAAAAATGGAGATGGAAAGCGGAAGTAGTGTTTTCAGAGCAGGGTTGAGGGGTTGGGGGGGGCGGGGGGGGCGTGAATTTGGAGAGATCAGCTGAGCAAAAGCTCTGACAGAGCACAACGTCCAATGTCACCTCCTCTCAGCAGAAGACAGAAATCTCGATTCTGGAAACCCATACAAACGAGGTAATTTAATTTTCGACTGAATTTGGATCAGACATTGCCCCAACCATATCTAGCAAATGTGCAGACACTTCAGCTGACTATTCGCCCATTAACATTGCAATATTCCCCTCCACGTATTCAGCAGGGGGAAAAAAAATCCCTGATTTCAAAGACCACAAATCCATTCATTAATGGTGTGGAGCTGCCAGCACCCACAACAGCTGTTTGGCTCAATTTGGAGCCATTACATCAACATGAAATTGAATTTATATACCATCTGTCACATAATTAAACATTACAAGGCACTATTATGCAAAATAACCTGCAATAAATAGGGCAACTAACCGGCGTCAAGGCCAAGGGAAATATTGAGAAACAGCATCGTACCTTGAATGATTCCAGTTGTTGGTTGATGACATCTGTTTCCGTCCCGACGCTGCCCTGGCTCTCCTCATGCTCCTCAGCAATTTCCATCAGCTCGTTGAGCGTCTTGCATCTACTGTCAAATTCCTCAACCCGAGCAAGGTTGGTATCCACCTGCTCCTGTCTGATCATTGCCCTGTCCAGCAGTTTATTGCACTGTTTGCTTAAAGCATCCAAATCCCGTTTTAACCCCAGTAAATCTGGAGAACTTGCCGACTCCAGCATCTGCTTGCCCTCTTTCTTTGCACCTTCAATGCTTGCTGTCAGCTCCTGAAGTCTTACAATGAACTCTCGGATGCCATCCTTCTGGACATGTAGACAGCCCAGATCCCTTCCCACAGGAGCCATGCTGTCCAATTCATCGTCGAGGTCAGCAAATAAGGAAAACATCTCCCTGATATTGTTTTGAAACTGCCCGATGCCTTGGAGCTTGGTCTCCAAGAAGCAGCACCTTTCCCGCACTTGCTGGCTCACTGATCCATAATCTTCTTGCAAGGTGTTGGCCTGCTGTAGGATCAAGGACGTGCCTGCTCCATCTGAGGTACCAGCAGCCAATCTCTGAGCAAGGCGCTTGACATTTTCCACTTGTGGCGTCAAAGCCTGAAGAGCCTTCTGTTGGGCATTCATGTTGGTCAGGCACTTATTACTGTATGCCTGGGGTCCTAGGGCATCATGGTATTCAAGTTGCTGCTTAGCTCCGTCTAGTTGCTTCTTGGCATCTTTGAGAGAATTCTGAAACTCCTTCATGCATTTTGCCATCTCGTCCAGGGCATCGATTTTGAGGCGGAGCTGTTCATTGATCAGATCAACCTTCTGATTGACTGAAGCCTTCTCACTCTGGATATCACCTAAATCAGCCTGACTAGCTTCAATCAAGCTATCGGCAGCATTATTTAGAGACTCTAAAGCCCTACGATGTTTGTCCACATCATCTTGTAAACCTCTAATGTTTGTCAATGAAGACTCGATTTCTGTGGCATCACTGCAGACTGGTACCTGAGAAGCCTTTGCTTCACACTCTTGTATCCATGGTAGTAAGTGTTCGAAACTTTCTCTGTACTTTTGGGATTTCTGGAAACAATCCCTCAGCTTTTCTTGTCTTGCTTCTACGTGCTTGGCCAGTTCTTCCCAGTCGGCTCGGAGGGTTCCCAGCCGACCCTGCAAGGCAGTTTTCTCAGACCCGGGCTGCATATTCTGAAGGAGAGCCTCACCTTCCACGAGGATCATCTCATAGGACCCAGCTTTCTGGGCCAAGGATTTCTGAAATTCTGCCTGCTCATCAATCAGCAAGTGCAGACGCTCGAGTTTGGCAGATATGGGAGCTCTTTGGTCCTGCTCACTGCGCTTTCTACCCATCCAGGACTGAAAATCATCGAACATCTGCTGAAACTGCTCGGAATTAGCAAGTGCTGACTGTAGCTGATGGACTCGGTTTCCTTTACCAAAACAAAATTACGGCAAAATATTATTTTATAACATCTATTGATTCTCCCACCTAAATAGAATATACTGCACAGGAGGAGACTTGTTAGTCCACCATGCCTGTGCCAGCTCTTTAAAAGAGTTATTCAATTGGTCACATTCCCCTGTTCTCCTACACGGCCCTGTGAAATTTTCCTTTCCAAGAATTTATCCAATTCCCTTTGGAAAGTTAGCAGTGAATCTGTTCTGCTGGTCTGTGCATCCCAGGTCATAATTACTCACTGCATTAAAAACAAATCTCAACTCCACCTGCATCCTCCCCCAGTTCTTTCCAATTACAATAAATCTGTGTACTCTGGTTACCAACCCTCTTAACAGTTTCTCCCCATTTACTGCATCAAAACACCTGATAATTTTGAATATCTTTATTAAATGGCCCCTTAACCTTCTGTGGTCTAAAGAGAACAGCCCTAGCTTCTCCAGTCTCTCCAGGAAGTCCCTCAGCCCCAGAACCATTTCAGTAAATCTCCTCTGCACCACTTCCAAGGCCTTAACATCCCAATTCCTCAAGTGTGATGCCCAGAATTCAATACAGTACTCCAGCTGAGGCCTAATCAGGGTTTTATAAAGGTTTAGCATAACTTCCATGCTTTTGTACTTTATGCCTCTAATTATAAAGCCAAAATCCAATATGCTTTTCAAAATAGTCTGATCAACAAGTAATTCCACCTTCAAAGATTTGTTCACACCCAGGTCTCTGTTCCTGCACCCCTTTTAAAATCGTACTATTCAGTTTAATGTTGCCTCTCGTCATTTTTCCTTCTAGATGCATCAAAAATCATGTATACTCTTATTTTAACATCAATTTTATTTAGGCTAACTGGTCATTAAGCCAACGAGGTTTTTGTGGTCTCTGTGCAAAATAGTTGCCATGTTTGTCTATACGAGACCTTTTTCACTCCATTAGCAATTCATTGATCACCAGTAACACGAGCCTTCTGAAATAAAGAAGGCAGAACCATTCCAAACCGCCCAGTAGAATGTAGTGTTTTAAAATAAAATAAAAATAGCAACTATAAAATATAGAGGCAATTTATAGTTAGGCTCCACATCAACTTAAAAAATAAGAAGTTAAAATGAACCCAAAGTAAGAAATTGCAGGGGTTAACAAGCATGAGAGAAATACAGATCAACATTTCAGATATGTCCCTGGGTCACTGTAGTTCAAATTAAATTGTTAACTTTGTTCTTTTTCTGATCCTGTGTCCTTCCAGTACTTGCCATTGTAATTTTAGATTTGTAGTAGCGGAGAATTTTTAAACTCATTGAGCAAATGAGTTTGAATGCATTCTCGTAACACACGTTCTCTGTTTATTAAATGCTCAGATTAAACCGCTCACCTGCTCTTTCCTCCAGATCTCGGAAGGGCTTCAAGACATTGTCCAATTGCCTGCTAAGCTCGGCTTTCAGGTACTGCTCACCAACGAGGGTTGCGATCTCCTCGCAGAGTGTCTGGGCCTCCTGCACGCATTTCTCCTCCTGCTCCACCTCCGACCGGATTTCACTGGCTGCCTCCAGTTGGGATTTCACAGCTTGGAGCTGGGAGCCGATGGGTGGCTGACTGGCTAGCTTAATGTCCAGGGCTCTCAGCCTGCCCGAGAGGTCACAAACTAGGTTCTGGTACCGGGTGCTTTTGATGATGGCCCTATCGATGAGGTCGGATCGGTCAACCAGCTGCCCTGTTAAGCTGTCCCACTTTTGCATCACGGCAGCCAACTGGTCACTCACAATTTTGCAGGCCGGAGTAGGGACATCTGACCGACTCAAGATGCCGCCGGCCGCTGTTTTCAGCTGTTCATGTTGTGGTTTTCGAGTCTCAAACTCCTTGAGCAGTATCTGGGAACAAGCGAGAGAAACATCAACACAAAAGGAGCAAGTCGTTCGAATCACAGTGAAGTATCGAGGCCAATCTCAAGGTGTCAACCTTAATAACAGTTTTGAACGATATGGAATTGCAAGGGTGAAGTTTAAGTGGTTTTATTTTTAAAGTCATACCTGAGCCCAAACTTATTCTAGGGTATGTGTTTGTTATTTGCAATCTTATGGGGTACTGGTGCATTCACATCATCCATCTGTCTGAATCACACACTTCTAAAATTGAGAAATAGTCTTGTATTATATTTCTTTGTTTAAACATTTGAGCATCACTGGCTAGGCCAGCAGTTATTGCCCATCCCTAATTACCCTCGAGAAGCTGGTAGAGAGCTGCCTTCTTGAACCACTACAATTCATGTAGTGTAGGAATGTGATAAGGGAGGAGTGTCTCAAAGTCATAATGGCACAGAATGAGACCATTCAGCCCATTGAGTTTGTGCCAGTTCTCTGTAGAGCAATAGAGTCAGTCCCATTTCACGACTCTATCCCTGAAGCCCTGCGCTGTTGAACCTTTACATCATCTTGGAAAGGAATTCCAGAGGTTGGCCCTAATCAACAACACTTTAGAAAGTGAGCTGGATACCCCCAGGAATATGGAATGCTGCTTCTTGACTTCAACAGAGATCTTTGGCATTGTTAGTGTCAGGACTTTACCCTCTCCAATGGTCACTGGAGACAAGGTAAGCATTTGCACTTTGGGACAGCTCAAGGGGCTGTCATCAGAGATGTTAAAGGCAGTTTTTCCGGTCAAGAGGCAAGATCAAAGAAACCTGAGGCTCTTTTTATTGCAGTGAAGGGTAAGAGATCTGATGGATATGTGGAAAATCACAACGGTTTTATAGAAGGAAAGTAGGGAAAAGCCAATTCAATTGGTCAGTGAATTAGCAGCTAGAACCCACACAGTTTAAAGAGAGAAAGGTTAGGATAATTAAAAAAAATATATATATGTCGGGGATTAAAAGAATAATGGATGTCCTACCAGAAACAATAGTGAAAACAGAATTCTTAATGGCTTTTTAAAAAGGAAGTGGATAAATATCTGAAGGAGAGTTCACGAAGAAATGGAGAAAGGGCAAAGTAACGGGAGTAAGTTGAGAGCTCTTTTCAAGAGCATCACATGCATGATAGCTGAACACCCACCTTGTGTGCTGTAAAATTCTGTGACTCTAAAATAAAATTAAAATCTGGCATTCAAAAGGTACACACAAATCATCAACACAGTCTCTGGGACCAGCACGTGCTAACACACAACTTCCCTTGCTCACCGAGAATAAAGAGCTCCTCCTGTTAACATCATAACAAAACCAGGGAAGCTTTGGTTGGCCCTTACTTTGTATGGTATAAAAAATTTATATCATTCCACCTGACAGTCATTTTAGCCAATTTTCACATTCTTCTTGCTCCCAGTACATGGAGTTAGAAAATATGATTGGAGATATTTAATTCTCCCAAGTTGTTGAATGCAAAAAGCCACTTTTCTGTTTTTATCTCATCGCTGATACTTTGATCAGGTTAAAAAAAATACTTTTAAACAATTCATATTTCCCCACTGGCCAGTAACTTAGAACCTTACAGCACAAAATGAGGTCCTTTGGCCCATTTGAAAGAGCTGCCTAATTACTCCCAATCCCCCCCTCTTTCCCCACAGCCCTCTAAGTTTTCCTCCTTATCCAATTCTCTTTAGAATTTCTGAATGTGCCTCTCCACCCTTTCAGGCAGTGCATTCCAGATCACAACTCACTGCGTAACAAGAAAACTTCCTCAACCTCTTTGATTTCAACAGAAATGTTCACCCAAAGAACCAACATCATTTGTCAAGAACACCAGTGGATAATGTTACTCCTTACCTGAACTTGTTGTTTTTGATTATTCAACATATGTGGATCGATGGAGAGTGGTCCGAGCACGTTCATCATTAGTTCCTTTTCAACAAGCCACTGGCTGAGCTGCATCTCTGCTGTTTCAAACTGAAGGAGGAAACTGGACGACTCCTCCAACTTCTGCTGCCGTTCAGCTGCCGACTGGCTGACCTGTTGCCATTTTGAATCTAAAAACAATATAGAAAATGTAAGTTTTTAAAAAAACTTTTCTTCGCCAACCAATTTTTTACAAAACAAGTGTTGTGAACATAATGACATAATTAATGTTTAACAGGTCACTGTTCTAGCTGGATGAAACTACTCATAGAAACATTGCGCACACACACAGGAGTAAAAACAAGGGTGTGAGCAAAGAGTAAGTGGGTGAGAACAGGCAGAAAGTGACAGAAAGACAGTTAGAGTATACAGAGAAAACGCAGAGTGAGCAGAGAGTAGAAGAGAGCAGATGCAGAAAGACAGCAGGATAGAGAATGCACAGAGCGGGCACGGTGTAATGCAGAGTGAGATAGAGCGTACTGAGTGAGATAGAGCGCACAGAGTGAGATAGAGCGCACAGAGTGAGATAGAGCGCACAGAGTGAGATAGAGCGCACAGAGTGAGATAGAGCATACAGAGTGAGATAGAGCATATAGAGTGAGATAGAGCATAAAGAGTGGAATAGAGCATACAGGGTGAGATAGAGTATAGAGTGAGATAGAGCATAGAGAGTGAGATAGAGCATACAGAAGAGTGAGACAGAGCATACAGAGTGAGTGCAGAGTGAGTGCAGACTGAGATAGAGCATACAGAGTGAGATAGAGCATACAGAGTGAGTAAAAAGTGAATTAGACCATACAGAGTGAGAGAGAGCATAAAGAAGGTAGAGCATACAGAATGAGGTAGAGCATACAGAGTGAGATACAGCATACAGAATAACACAGAGTAAGAGAGAGAGATAAAACACAGGCAGGGAGGAAACGAGAACATGCAGAGGGATAGAGCACGTGCAGAGAGCTCATGGGAGCTAAGAAGAGTGCGTGGGCTGAGAGCACACACATGCAGAGGGAGGAGGTGAGGAAGATGTGGAATGCACGTGCAGTGAGAGAGAGAAGTTAGACACACAAAAGCAGAGACCACAGAAAGAGAAGATGAGAGAGGAAACGTGCATACAGCATAAATATGCCATACACCTGGTGAATGGTGAAATTATTGGTGCCCAATGTAATAAAGAGCGAAAAGGTATACAAGAATGCAGTAGTAGCAAGAGAGAGCAAGAATAAGTACGTCCATTGTATATTTCCCTAATTATTTTTGAAGTATTCACTCAAGATACGGATTTCACTGATAAAGCCAACATTTTATCCATTCCTAGGCACCCTTGAGAAGCTGGTGGTGAGCCTTTTCGGCTGCAGTCCATGTGGTGAAGACACACCCACAGTGCTGCTTCTGAATGTCCTCAATAAATCCAATGTTGCAGAACAGGCACTATCGTGCAACTCACATGATGAACCCAAGAATTTCTCTCAACAGTCTCTGAATACACCCGTTGGGAACAGTGCTGAAAGACAGTACAGTGAATCAAGTTGACAGGGGGCATCATCTACCTACCAAGGGAGAGGCAAGCTCTCCACAGAAAGCAAATGTTTCCTGCACTAAGTTAACCTCTACAACAAATGGAAACAGGAGAACTGAGGCACTAAATAGTGACTACTTTCACCAATGCAGGTAGGTGTAGAAGATTGGTGTGAACTTAGAATGGGAACAAATAGCTAGGACATTAAAAACAGGAGAGCAGTGAGTGCCACTGGGCTGGTACTCAGCACCATTATGTCCCTGATCCCAACATGTCTATAATGGGCTTTGATCGCAAGATTTTCCCATTTAGTAGTCCAGAGTTACCCAACTGCTATGTGAAGAACCATAAATGAAATTGCTTAAATAATCTGCATTATTTCTCTATTTTGCTGAATAAAATATTGACATCATGCCAGACTAAGAATTTTCTCTATCAGAAACATTAGTATTTGGTGTCCAATAGCTCTCAAGTAACAGTTGGTATCTCCCAGTGCCAGGTTGTACATTGGTATAACTCCTGGTGTCTAGTGCTGACAATAGATGCACAGGTCACAAAATTGATCCCATATCCCAGCTTAGCACAGTGCAATAACTCATCAAAAAGTAACATGTAGGGAGAAAACTGCACTAGTTTCAGAGGCTCACCTGTTTTGTGTCAAGTTGACTTTAGGTTTAGCACACAACCGACTCACAGCAGAAAATGGAATCCTGCTCCACAGAACATATTTATAGCTTCAAACTATGTCCATTTATAAATTTCAGCAACAGGGATTAGAAGAAAACCAAAGCTTTCAAAGTCCCTGGAACTGCTGGTGACAGATTGAGCTGGCGGTGCATCTGGTAAATATTTACTCCAAAATCAAACGAGGAGCATTAACGTTACTTAGCTGAATGGCAAGGCAAGTTGAAACACCAGAAAACTTGAATTTGTGTTGCAATGGGACAGCAGACTTGTGCACGAAAGGACTTAATCCATAAATGGGGTCCTCTCGCCCAATATTTTTTAAAAGGAGCTGACTCAATCGATAATTTCATCGTACCATACATGGAAGGAGCATCACTAACTTCCCAGGATGAAAAAGACAGTAAAAATTTGGAAAAAAGGAATACTGGTCCGAATTGTTTTTTTCCTTCTGGGTTGCCTGACCTCATCAGTCTAAAAGAACCAACAACAATTTTAGGGACCACTTAGGAGAGATTTCTTTTTAAGAAAAGATTTTCCTTTCATACATTAGGGTCTGTGTTTTTTTCTTATTCTTTCACAGAATGTGGGTGTTGCTGGCTGAGCCTTCTTGAACTGCTGCCGTCCATGTGGTGTAGGTACACCCACAGTGCTGTTAGGAAGAGAGGTCCAGGATTTTGACCCAGTGACAGTGAAGGAACGGCGATATATTTCCAAGTCAAGATGGTGAGTGGGGCTTGGAAGGGAACTTGCAGGTGGTGGTGTTTCCATGCATCTTCTGACCTTGTCCTTCTAGTTAGTAGATGTTGCAGATTTGGAAGGTGTTGTCGAAGGAGCCTCGCTGAGTTGCTGCAGTGCATCTTGTTGACGGTACACACTGCTGCCATTGTGCATCAGTGGTCAAGAGAATGAATGTTGAAGGTGGTGGATGGGGTGCCAATTATGCAGGCTGCTTTATCCTGAATGGTGTCAAGCCTTGAGTGTTGTTGGAGCTGCGCTCATCCAGGCAAATGGAAAGTATTCCATCACTCAGGGAGTCAGGAGGTGAGTTACTTTCCACAGAATTCCTAGCCTCTGATGTTGATAGTTGGGGATTCAGGGATGGTAATGCTATTGAACGTCAAGGGAAAATGGTTAATTTTCTCTTGTTGAAGATGGTCATTGCCTGGCACTTGTGTGACACAAACATTACTTGCCACTTATCAGCCTAAGCCTGGATATTGTCCAGGTCCTGCTGCATATGGACACGGACTGCTTCAGTATCTGAGGAGTTGCAAGTGGTGCTGAACATTGTGCAATCATCTGTGGACATCCCCACTTTTTTTTAATATTTCATGGGATATGGGCATCACTGGCAAAGCTGGCTTTTGTTGCCCATTTCTAATTGCCCTGGAACTGAACATTTCAGAGGACAGTTAAGAGTCAACCACACTGCTATGGGTCTGGAGTCACATGTAGGCCTGACTGGGTAAGGATGGCATATATCCTCCCTTGAAGGACATTAGTGAACCAGATGGATTTTTATGACAATTAATGATACTTTTATGGTCACCATTACAGAGACTAGCTTTCAATTCTAGATTTTATTTTATTAATTAAATTTAAATTCCACCAGCTACCATGGTGGGATTTGAACCTATGACCCTGGAGCATTAGCCTGGACCTTTGGATTACCACCATCTACCCCCCTGAACCTTATGATGGAAGGAAGGTGATTGATGAAGCAGCTGAAGATAGTTGGGCCTATGACACTACCCTGGGGAACTCTTGCAGTGATATCCTGGAATTGCGATGATTGACATCCAACAACCACAACCATCTTCCTTTGTGCTAGGTATGACTCCAACCAATGGGAGTTTCCCCCCTTATTCTTATTGATTCCAATTTTACAAAAGCTCCGAAATGCCATTCTCAGTCAAATGCTGCCTTGATGTCAAGGGTGTCACTTTATCCTCATTTCTGAAGTTCAGCTCTTTTGTCCATGTTTGGACCAATGTTGTAATGAGGTCAGGAGCTGAGGGCTCTACCAGAACCCAAATTGAACATCAGTGAGCAGGTTATTGCTAAGCAAGTGTCACTTGATAGCACCACTGAAGACACTTTCCATCATTTTACTGATGATCGAGAGTAGACTGATGGGACGGTAATTGGCTAGGTTGGATTAGTACTGCTTTTTGTGTACAGGACATACCTGGAAAATTTCCACATAGCCAGGTAGATGGCTGTGTTGTACTGGTACAGTTTGGCTAGGGGCTGGGCTAATTCTGGAGCACATGTATTCAGTACTATTGCCACAATGTTGTGTGAGTCTTGAGATTCTAACTGCTCAGTCAATCCAGGTGAAGATTGTGGAACTGATTGTCTTCCTAATGCTGAATTCTTAATAGTGCCTTTCTTTTGTCAAGCTTATGTATTGCTGCCAATATACTTATGTTAAATAACCAAGCTTCAGGCATAATATCTGGGCACAAAAGAGGCATTACAGCTTATTCAGGAGGAGCAGAGTGGATTTCGACCTTGTCTTGATTAAATAAAGGATAAAATTTTAAAATGAGCAGGCAGCTAACATGCTGAGCAATTTGGGATTTGGATTTAAGGCTCTGCCAGGATATAAGAAGCAAAAATATTATTTAACAACATTTTTCACAAAATAAATAAATGGAAATAATGACATGTAGGGAGTGCAATGTCGTAACAAATGAAAATGTCCCATTGCATTGGATTTGGCAGTGGTTTTGACGACTTTACAGATGGAAGAAAAAGAGAAATCACTATAGTCGGTGCTCCTCACATGCTGAACTTTCATCACTCGATTTGAGGTCTTTTGTGGTACATTTTGCAGCTACAGATATAGATCTTAATTTTCTCTGCACAACTTCATCTTTCCAACATAAGATTGCAGAGAAGAGATTTGTTGGACTTCTACGAAGTCTGGGGAAGTGGGAGGGGGAAATGGGGGCGAGAGGAAAAAGTGGGAGGGAAAGATGGGGAGAGGGTGAAAGTAGGAGGGAAGGATGGGGGGTGGAAGTTTGTGGCCCCTCCCGCCAGCGGGATCTTCCGGTCCCACCGAAGGCAATGGACTTGTGAACAGCTTGCCTCATTTTCCAGCACTGCTCCCGCTGCACTGGGAAGAGGGTGAAAGTGGGAAGAGGGTGAAAGTAGGAGGGAGAGATGGGGAGAAGGGTAAAATGGGAGGGGGAGCTGTGGGGGTAAAGTGGTGGGGAGGTGGTAAGTAAAATGGGAGAGGAGCTCAGGTAAATTGGGAGGGGGAGCTGGGTAAAGTACAATTGAGAGTTGGGAAAATGGGGAAGAGGGATAAAGTGGTGGGGGGGATGGGAAGAGAGAGAAATGGGATGGGAGATGGAAACAGTTAGAAGTGGGGAAGGTAAGAAAGAAACTATGGATAGAGTTTCTTGCTTCCAACATTAATTTTACGGCAGCCAGCTTTGAAGTAGGTTATAGATTGAGCTAAGCACTTTCCACAGAATAATATGAAGTAAACAGAGATCCACTTGGGGAACAGACATTGTAAAAAGTGTAGAACACAAACAAAAATGCTTTCAGGGAGTAGCTCAAAAGAGAGATACAGATACAAATGGAAGGTAGGTCAGGCATTCAATACCAACCATTCATTAACTGTACAGCAGAGGAAAAATACCCTTTTCATAACAATAAGCATTTCTGCTGCATTCAACTTTCCTACAATTCTCATTTATGTTTTGTGCCTATTTCCTTGTGTCAACAGCTTTATTCTTTTTGCAACAAGTTACATTTTGCTGAGCATTAGCGTTTCACTGAGAAAATGAGCATACAATTCGTCATTTTCAATGAAGAGACAAGGAAACTATTTAGTGTAGAGTTAATCTTAAAAAGATTATAAGAAGAATAATGAAGAGATTGCATTAAAATGGCCACATAATGGTTGCATTTAAATTAAGGACACAGGTTTGTTTGTGCATTGAACAGAAAGGTCAGCACTTTCTCAAAGGTTTTGTTTCATTCTACAATTAAGTTTGTGTGTCTCAGCAACATTCAAATCGTGCCTTCACTCCAGATCAAGCTTCCTTGACCAAGTAATGCGTTTGTTAATAATGTAGTAAACTAACTAGCAAGCAGACAAACCTTACATATGTGGAAAGGATGTTTCCTCTTGTGGGAGAATCTCGAACCGGGCTGTTTGAAAATAAGGGGTCACCCATTTAAGACAAAAATAAGCAGAATTTTTTTTTTGGGTCGTGAGTCTTTGGAACTCTTCTTCAGAAGGCGGTGGAAGCAGAGTCTTTGAATATTTTTAAGGCAGAGCTGGATAGATTCTTAATAAGCAAGGGGGTGAAAGGTGATGGGAGTAGGTGGGAATGTGGAGAAATCAGATGATCTTATTGAATGGTGGAACAGACAAGTGGGGCCAAGTGGCCTAATCCTGCTCCCAATTTATATATTCATATGAACTCTTTCTTCCTGTTCCTGTGTTAATTCTTAAAGTAAGGCTATTATAGTTCATTGGCTGTAAAGCACTTTGGAGCATCTCAACGTTGTAAAAGGCTCTTTATAAATCAAGTATAGTACTTTAGTATAAAATGCTAGAAATACCAAGCAGGTCAGGCAGCATCTGTGGACAGAGAAACATTTAAGAGTTAACATTTCAGATCAGTGCCCTTTCATCAGTTCTGATTCTGTATCTCTCTCCACAGACGCTAGTCCTCAGTACCATAAACAGTATAAATCGATCCCATTTCTCCAGCCCCAAAAATCATGTTTTTGCATTTGCTCAGTGTATAAGTCGGCTCCCCCTTTCCTTTTTCAGCCAGGACATGTTATTCTTGCATTAGTAGTCAGCCTTAATTTTTCACCCCACAAAATTGCATGTTTTACTTACTAGCACCTTATAGCTGGGCGTAAGGGATCAAGCAGGTGTTGCAAAGGTGCGTGCGAGTTTAAGGCAAGGCTATTCTGTGTCAGACAGTGATGATATTTCAAAGTGGCCACCACCCATGCCCCTTGCAGGTAGTTCAATTTTATAGTCAACGTACAAGTCAAAATCCATTTTTGGAGCGATTTTGAGGCTTCAAAGATCAACTGATACGCTGACATCAACGGTGTTTCAGCATTTTCTGTTTTTATTTCAGATTTCTAGCATCTGGGGTACTTTTCTTTTCTGC
The DNA here is from genome assembly GCF_017639515.1 of Carcharodon carcharias. Lineage (NCBI taxonomy): Eukaryota > Metazoa > Chordata > Chondrichthyes > Lamniformes > Lamnidae > Carcharodon > Carcharodon carcharias. The sequence goes on from NC_054471.1 coordinate 74,994,227, forward strand.
ACTCTTTTGGCCTTTCTTCCATATATCATAAAAATAAGTCTCCACCACAAAGCGATTAATATATATTTTGACTCAATTTGAACACTCAGGAGGTTTGAAGTGTTAAGCTCTCGAGAAATGGGCTTTTTTCAGTTCTATGCATCCAAAGACTGCATCAAGGAAAAGAATAGGCATAAAACCAGCCTTAAACTAAGTAAGAGCCCATCCAATACAACAAGGTATCAAGCTCAGAACTGCCCTAATCTCCGAACCAACCATCTTTTTGGCCTCCAAGTGAGGTTGACAACTGCTGTTGTATTGTGCAAAATTCAGTGTGCTGGATCTTAAAATTAGAACTAGACCATTTAGGAGGGAAATGAGGAAGGGTTTTTTTTTCACACAAAGGATACTGGAAATTTGGAACTCTTTCCCCCAAAATGCTGTGGAAGCTAGTAGGTCAATTTCAATTTTCAAGACTAGGATTGACAGACCTTTGCTGGGTAATGGCATTATGGGATAAAAGATGTGTAAATCAAGATGAGGCACAGATTAGTTATGATCGGACTGAATGGTGAAACAGGCTCGAGGGCTGAATGAAGGGGCTACTCCCATTTCTACATTACGGTATCCCAGATTGATTCCAAAGGTGAACAGGATGCAAAGTTTTAATCCACCTTATCATACCAATGGGAAATAGTGGCATAGTGGTAATGCTGCTGGACTAGTAATCCTGAGACCTGCTAATGATCTGGGTACCATAGCAGCTGGTGGAATTTGAATTTAGTTAATAAATCTGCAATATAAAGCTACTCTTAGTTTCACGGTCACTATTACCATCATCGACTGTCATACAAACCTATCCAGTTTACTAATAGGGAAGGAAATTTGCCATCCTTACCTGGTCTGGCCTACATGTGACTCCAGAGCCACAGCAATATGGTTGACTCTTAAATGCCCTCTGAAATTGCCTAGCAAGCTACTCAGTTCAAGGGCACTTAGGAATGAGCAACAAGTGCTGGTCTTGCCAGTGACACCCATATCCCATGAAAGAATAAAGGAAAAAAAATTCCAGTGGTTTTAACTAAGAGAATAGATGACATTTTAGCTAGCTAACAAACATATCAAAAAGCTGATATTAAAAATAACTACTTCTAAATGGTTGTCCAATAAATAAATTGACACATTACTTATATCATCCAACATCTGCCTCCATTTCCCAGCTTCAGGAGCGTCTGTGTTCTCCTCCAGCAACAACGTCAACTTCTCTTTTACCTGTCCAACTTTGCCAGTGTTTTGGTTCAACTCGGCTTCAAATGCCTGCAGCAAAAGGAAATTGCTAAGATAAATTGCTAATCAAGATCTAGATGCCTTTATTTTCAATTCACCATTTAAACCCAACAACAAATGAAAAGCAAACAAATCAAAACACTATTTCTTACAGTTCAATCAGACAGATGGCAAGAAGCTAATACATTGCTTACCTAATATACAGTCACTGATTATTTAGTAGAATGAAATACACTTGCTTTAATTAAGCACATTATTCTATAATTCCTCACAAAACACTAAAAACGTGAGGCACAAAATAAGAGGGTAGTGGAATATTTACAGCGAACAGTTCCATTTTTCCATCACGTGCCTAACTGTTTTGGCACATTTTTGGTATCTGAAACACCTTTTTATGTTTCTGCTATTTTTAAACTTTCTTCTTGTTATCCTAAATATAGATAAATACTTGTACTTCAAACATTTTAGTGACAGTGATGTCACTCAGTGGATGGGAAACCAACACCAATTAGAAAGGAGGCAGACCTTAGCATTAAAGAACAAACTCAAAATGTTTGTATCACTCTACAGAAACTTAGCAATCACTCCTCATCGCCCAACCCAATGTCCAGACCACTGCATCACCCACTGTGAAATATGCCACAATCAGCTTCTTACAGGGCACCATAATTGGTGACTTTCTCCAAACCCAGTGGCGTAAAAATGGAGAGTTGCACACTTCAATAAAACCTTTCGCCTGCACCTCAGGGTGGAAAAAAGAGGCTCACACATAAGCTGGGAATTTATAGCCACTGGTTTGAACTTCAGTCTTCATCGCACTCAACAATTGGTTGGTGTGAGGAGACTTTTTATTCGACTACTTACGGGCATGTATTCCTTATACTGTTTTCTCAACCACCTTTCATGTTATGTTGTTCCCACATGTGACCTAACCATTTTATTGGTGCTGACTTGACAATTTGGCTAGTTGATCTTTCTTGCCTGTTATTTTTGTACATTTGTAATCAAGGAAGTATGTGGATGGCCTCTGCCTTCATTATTTAGTTAGGGTATCAGCAGACAAGGAAGAGTATCGTAACTCGACGTCATAGAATCTAACAGCACAGGAGACCTTTCAGCCCATCATGCCTGTGCTGGTGCTTTGAAAAAGCTGTCCAATTAGATGCACCCCTGCTCTTTCCCCAAAGCCCCGCAGAATTTTCTTTTTTGAAGTACTTATTCAATTCCCTTTTACAAGTTACAATTGAATCTGCTTCAGGCAGTGCATTTCAGATCATAACAACTCACTATGGAAAATACAATTTCTTTGCACCTGATGCTTTTGCCAATTGCTTTAAAGATTCCTCATCCTCGCATTTCTTGTTTCAGCCCTTCACCGACCAACCAAATTAGAAGAGCTGTATTAACTCCACTTTCTGATTAAAAGGTGGCCTGAAAGAACCTCACAAACTGAGGAACTAACATAGGTGAGAACTTATACCACTTTCATCAGCACAGCACGCCGGTTCAATGTGCTACACTGCCTGGTCCTTTAAAATGTTCATGCAATTTGAACCAAGAATGCTTGGATAATAGGCAATAAACTAGCAAATTTTGATAATTGGCTTCTGTCCAGCTGGACTAACAGGATTATTAGCAGCTTGTACATCATAGCCAACTCTAAAGGGTCATTCTGAGTGAACCCTAAATGGCAATTTAAACTCATGGAACAGCTAGCTCAATTTCTTTTTAAAAAATCATTCTTCCTGGGGGCGGGAGGGGTGGGGTGAGAGTAGGGAATTGTTTTAGTTTACCCTACTAATTACAAGGATAATCTGTTCATGTTTCCATCATTATTAATGCAATGTCAGATGCCCAGTACTGCCTGGAGGTATTAGCCATGAGTCAGTGGTAGACTTTCACCTCAGAGGCAGCAGGTCCTGGGTTCAAATACACAAAATCTCTGCCAGGACTTCAGTGCAGTGCTGCGGGAGTGCTGTACTGTTAGAGGTGCCACACTGAATTGGGTGAGATGTTAAATCAAGGTCCAATAGACCCTCTTGGATGAGTGGAAAAGATCGTGCAGCATTAATTTGAAAAGCAAGGAAGGCCCTAGCCTATATCTAAACTCAACCAACATCACTAAAACAGACTATCTGGTCATTATCACATTGCTGTTTGTGGGAACTTGCTGGTGTGTCCAGGTTGGTTGTTGTATTTGTACTTTACAACAGTGACAACACTTCAAAAATGCTGCATTGCCTGTAATGCATTTTGACATATATGTATAACTCCTTTCTAAAAGAACAGCCAATTCACTACCACGTTATGAGGCAATGGAAAAAAAAGTTCAATTGAAAAAAAACTTTTACAGCTTCCGAGCAAGATCCAAATGAGCAGATTTTATTGGATGGTGGCTTGATAATATTCTGCTCCTTACAACGGTCCTGTCACATTGTAAGTTCTCCCTCCTTCGTTATACTGCAACATAACTGGTCCTACCACTTCCATTTCTTCAACTTCACTTTGAAGATCATGAGTGCAATGACACTGTTATCACAAGCACAACATTGCTGACAAAAGGAGGACCAGTCACAGCAGATCTCATGGTGGAACTTGAGTGCATAATAAGCAATGATCAATGCTCAAATGCTGTAATGGATTCTTCCCCAACCACCTCCATTGTAGTACCCGTACCAGTACAAGATCAGAAAATAACTTAATAGAAAATTGTGTGAATCCAAATCATGGCTGCTTTGTGCCAGCACCCTGATTTTCAACACCATCGGCGCATCACAATTCATCATATCCCATTGCAGGTTAACATTACTGCAGGTCAAAGGTGATCAAACTACATTAAGAAAAGGAAATAAACAAATAATTAGCAATAAAGTATTGGGCTAGATCTTTCTGGAAAAATAACTGTGTTAACAATGCACGTCGTTACTGATGTGCAAATTGGTCAGCAAATTCAGGGGATTACGGGATATGCCGTGATGTACCATAACTTCCAAATCTTCCTGGTAGATTGACGCCATTCTTCTGTTTGATTAGCACAACCAACATTACACCTTTAGCCTCCTCGCTACTTTTAAGAACTTGCTGAATTTGCACATTAATTGCTCATTCATCTCATTGCAGAAAATTAGGGCTGGTACTAAAGAATTTAAATACCTCTTTAACAATATACTAATTGTTAATGCAATGCCAATCAATCTTTAGTCCAGAAAGGGAACAATTTAAATGGTTCAATCTCATTCCTGTAGGTAGTCAAATATTCGAGGCTTTTAAAATGCCAGATTTTACCTTTTGTCTTTTTTTTACTTATTTTTTTCATTTTGTCTCTTTTTCACCTTCTTAATCTAATCTTCCATTGCCTCTCTCTATTTCTCTCTCAATTGATTTGACTCTAATTCACCTTATTTCCTTCTCCACTGCTCCTGTTACTTTCTCAGCCTTAAAACTCATTGGTTGGGGAGATGGACTGTTGATTCTGCCATTAACCAAGATTCCAGATGCCTCCGTTGTCCTCACTGTACTGTTACTAGCTCACACTGCAGGCAACTGATGGGGCAAGAAATTAAGTTGAAAGATACAGGGAAAAGTCCAACTAATGATATAAGTTGTGAGATGCTCCACCTTAGCAAGATCCAACCTAATAAGGTTTATTGTAAAGTTTATCTTTAAAAAGCCTTTTTTAAAAAAAGGTTAATGTTAGCCAGTAAAGTTTGGCACTCCATTGACATATTTAACCAGGACAAACAAATTTTATAAAACATACACAACACACACACCTTATGTTGCTCAACTTGTTCCTTTATAGCTTCAGTCTCAGTTGGTAATGTATCCCAAGATGCTGTTTTCTTGTCCATCGATTCCAACCATTCCTTGACCAAATGGGCTTCCTCCTGGACTTGCTGCCTTTGAATCAGCATGGATTCCAGCTGGCTCACCTTGTCTTTCAGCAAGCCTCCCACTTCTTCATATTGATGATTCACATCTGCAATGTCTTGTTTGATAGCAATCAGATCTGCAGCCAGGAAACATACTTCAGCATCTCATTGATGACAGTTTTTTTTTGTAAAAAGGCATTCCTTAAATCAAATACTCAACAAGTTATAAAGTTCATGTAAATTCAACAAGTGTCTGGTTTAAATTTTATAGTTCCGAGCTCCATGACTCCAACAAATTTGGAAAAGTCAAGTGTTATTTTCATTCTTACAACTAAAGCAAATCCTAAGTAGTTCCACTGAAGATTAAGAGGCATTATCCCAAATATAGCTGTTCTTGTTTATATCCAATTCCTTTTTTCAAAAAAGCTGAAAGCAAACTAGTCCAGTTATAGTGCTGGCTTTTGAATATATTATAAAGCTGGTCTCTAATGAAGTGTGAGGAGTTTTTCTTGCTTTATTACAGCTGCAGTTTCAAAAAGGAAGCAAATAATCTAGTTTTTAACATTGAGGGTTAGAACTGAAATGGCCTTGTGTTTAATGATCATTCTCAGCAATGCTCCATCACATCAGTGACCATACCTAGATTTGCCCTTGATTTCAATCATGTTGGGGTATGAAAATTCCCCCTGGGAAGGAGGAAAATAAATAAAACTGATAGTTTCCAGAGACCCTCTCAATCCTATAACTTAGCAGAACTGCAGAGAGTTGGATTGACATGTGGGGGGTGTCACGTTTTTATAATGATATAAAGGTACCAATCACACATAAGGGATGGTGTAAACATGTTGTGGGTTAATTTATTGCAACTAGGCACATGAAGATATTTATACATGGGTACAAAGCTTAAAGACATCAGAGCTGTGTGTGCTGTGTTTTGCTCACAGCCAAAAGTGAAACTGAAACTGGATCACACGAAACACTTCCTTTCTGGTATTGACATGTTGCTATCTCTTAAAGGCATATCGCAACAGAGAGAAAAAGACTATGGGTAGAATTTTCTGCCTGCCGGGCAGGCGGGCCTGACCCAATCTCCGGTGGGTGGGGAGCCGATCCCCGCCAGAAAAGCGGACCCTGCCGCCATTTTACATGGGTGGGCCAATTAAGGCCCACCCAACGTGATGTTCGGTGGGAAGCGCAATGTGCTTCCTGTGCGGGTGGGGGAGGATTCCCCAAAAGCGAGAGTGCGCTCTTTTGCGCATGCGCATGAAAAAGCGCACATCTCCTTGAGGCTAAGTGCTGCCTCAGGGAGATTGCTTACAATTCTAAAAATATGAAAATTAGAAGAAAAAAAAATTCCCTAACATGTCCCCCTCATATGACAATGTCACATGAAATGGAACATGTTCATAATTTACATTATAAGTTTATTAAACTTTTTAAATCCCTAAATGAAACCTCATCCCGCCGGTGGATGAAGTTTCATGTTTTTTCTATTGCCTGCCGGGGCTCCTGGCCTGTCTGCCAACCTTAAGGTTGGACGGGCAGGTTCCTTAATTGTTTTAATGATCCTGTCAATGGCCTCAATTGGCCACTGACAGGTTGGTGGGCGCACAGCTGATTTGGCTGTGCTCCCGCCTTCCTGAAAATTTAATTAGGGTGGGATGACGTCGGGGGATCCCCCCAACGTCATTCCGCGTCATTTTACGCAACGGTGAGCAAGCCCCACCCCCTGCTTGCCGAAGGCAAAATTCTGCCTTATGTCTCCTGCACTTTGAAGCTACATTGTGCCTTTGGGCATATTCTCTTGGCTGGCTGATGGAGACTCTGACAAAGGCCTTCCCAGTGACACTGAGGAGTGAAATGCCCAGGCAGTTATATATTTTGCATTTTCCATGGAAGGATAGAATTAGAGGAGCTCAGCCATCTTGGATAGTTGTGGGGCTGGAGGACATCACAGAGATATGAAGGGGCAAGGCCATGGAGGGATTTCAAAACAAGTGTGATCATTTTAAAATCAAGGGGCAGAATTTTACGGCCCCATTTCAGCAGGGACGTGGCTGTAAAATGTAGCGAGCCATTATAAACCCCATTGACTTCAACGGGAACGTAAAATCCCACTGTCGTAAAATTCTGCCCAAGATGTTTCTTGAACAGGGGCCAGTGTAGGTCAGCGAGTACAGGGGGTGATAAGTGAACAGAATTTAGTGCTTGTTAAGATATGGACAGCAGAATTTTAGATGACCTCGCATTTATGGAGAGTGAAATATGGGAGGCTGACCAGGAATGCATTTGAGTAGTCAAGTCTCAGGTTAACAAAGGCATGGTTGAGGGTTTCAGCAGCAGGTGAGCAGAGAGAGGGGCAAAGATGGGTGATGTTACAGAGGTGGAAGTGGGCAGTCTTAGTGATAGCACGAATGTGTAGTTGGAAGCTCATTTTAGGATTAAATATGGCCAAGATTGTGAACAGTCTGATTGAGTCTCTGACTGTTGCCATGGAGATTGAGGTGTGGTGTTGGTAGCTAGGAAACGGAGTTTGCAGCGGGGACCACAAACAGTGACTTCACCCTTCCCAATGTTTAATTGCAGGAAATGTTTGCTCATCCAGTACAGAGGCATTTAAGAGGAAGGCCATCTGGACTGCATAATGGGAAAAATTTTCCCACAAATTAAGGCCCATCCAGCGTGGCGTCCACCAGGAAGCGCTATGCGCTCCATGTGCGGATGGGGGGGGGTGGTATTCTCTCAGCCGGGGATGTGCTCTTTCGCACATGCATGGGGAACAGCGCACAGATCTCCCTGAGGCTAAGCGCTGCCTCAGGAAGATGGGCTCTGAATTAAAATTTGCAATAAAAATGATAGAAAAATTTCCTTGACATGTCCCCTCATGTGACACTGTCTCTAGACTTGGGACATGTCCATAACCTTAACTGAAACCTTTATTAAAAATTTAAATACCCTCATGAAGCCTCATTCCGCCCGTGGATGAGGTTTCATGCTTCTTCTCAAGCCCGCCAGGGCTCTCAGCCTGCCCACCAACCTTAAGGTTGGATGGGCTGGTCCATTAACGATTTTAATTAGTTTCTCAATGGCCTCAATTGGCCATTGACAGGTCAGCAGGCGCACAGCTGACTTGGCTGTGCCCCTGCCGACCTGAAAATGGAAATGATGCCAGCTGATGTCAGGAGTTTCATCCGACATAATCCTGAGTCATTTTACGTGTCAGCGAGCGGGCCCCGCCCCCACTCACCAACCAGAAGATCCTGCCCAATGAGTATCGCCATCTTCTTTAAGCATTCAATATATCAACAATATTCCATTTGCAAGAATTTGGTTCTAAAAGTTTGCTACACATTGAATGCCTGACCATACCAACATCAACAAGGGAGTGGAGATCTGGAAATCGCTCCCCCAAAACGCTGTGAGTACTAAGCGTCAATTTTAAAATTGAAATTGATGGGTTTTTGTTAGACAAGGTATTATGGTTCCAGGAAAAATCTGGATAAATAGCATTAAGATACAGAATAGTCATGATCTAATTGAATGGCATATTTGAAAGTGCAGCTCCACGAATGGCCCAGCCAGGAATAACCAAAATTTCACATTTTCAACATCAGCATTAAAAAGCTCAGCTGAGGCTAGATATGATGAAATACCATAAGGGTGAACCACGTGTGGATTCCATTGCTTTAATCTAAAGACAATAACTTATTTTAATGGAAAGTTTGCATTCTTCCTCCTACCCCCTTCTCATCCACTATTCCAGTCACTTATTTGATACAGTAGATCACTTAATCCTCCAGGATTGTCCAGGAATCTCTAGGAATTTCAACTTAATCTCCAGGGTTTTTTTTTTCATTTTCTTTAAACACTCTTGTTTATTAATTCTAAAAATCTTGGAAATGGGGATGGCGGCATAAATGCTGTTTGAGCTGAAAGTGAAGGTTCATTCAATCGAGTGAGAAGAAACTATTCACTTTCTGTTTGATATGAGAAGGAGGGGAATCGCGAGGATTCATGGTCAATAACAGGAGTGTGGGGAGTGTGGCAATAATGTCATGTGATAACTCTAGGACTACACCCAATCAGGGACCCCCAAAACTGACCACAGTGAATTCAGTCGAACATCACCTCCTAGAAGTAAGGACAACACAACCAAGAACCCTACTAGGAAATGGCATCTCATGGCCCAATCAGAAGAGCACCTACCATCCAATTCAATGATTCAAGCTTCACCACAGCAAGATTCATAGGCCAGGATTTCCTGGTTGGTGAGCGGGGTGCGGGGTCCGCTTGCTGATGCAGAAAATGATGTGGAATGACGTCGGGCGGGACTCCCAACGTCACCGTGCCTCATTTCAATTTTCAGGTCAGCAGAGGCTCAGCAGAGTCAGGTATGCACCCATTGACCTGTCAATGGCCAATTGAGGCCATTGACAAAGTAGTTAAAGTGATTAATGGACCTGCCTGTCCAACCTTAAGGATGGTGGGCAGGCCGGGAGCCCTGGTGAGCTTAAGAAAAAGCATGAAACCTCATCCACGGGTGGGATGAGGTTTCTTGTAGGTTTTCAAAGTTTTAATGAAAGTGTCAATGAAAGTGATGGACATGTCCCAACTCAGTGTCACATGAGGGGACATGTCAGGGGAATTTATATATTCTGTTTTTAAAGTTTTTTCCACACAGGAGCCGATCTCCCTGAGGCAGCATTTAGCCTCAGGGAGATGATTGCGCTTTTTCATGCGCATGCATGAAAGAGCGCACTCTCAGCTCAGGGTATCCCCCCCCCCACCCATCGGCCACAGAGAGCACATAGCACTTCCTTGCGGACTTCACGCTGGGTGGGCCTTAATTGGCCCACCCACGTAAAATGGCAGCACGTGCCCGAACGGGGGTGCCAATCAGAGGTGTGCCTCCACGCGCCCACTCCTAAACTTCCCCCCCACCCTGCCGAACGAGGGAAAATTCTGCCCATAGTGTGGCCAAAGGAGGCCATTCAGTCAATAATGCCAATGGAGCTTTGAAAAAGAACTTTCAACTAACTTTAGACTTAGGTTTAGATGTAGGTAACCATTTTTCCCCACAGCTTTCTTCTCGACATGGCACAAGAGACAATTTTGTCTCTGACTCTGGGGCAGCCAGTCGCTCAGGTCAATTCACCAAAGTGTGAGTGACCCATGGTACACGTAGCAAATTTTCCTACCTCACTATTATCTTTGCAGATGAATTAACCTCAAAAAATAAAGCCACATTAAAATGGAGGATGAATTTATACTATTTATTTGAGATATTTACAGAAAAAGTGAATTGCACACTTGACCTGTTTTAACACAGCTTCATACTACAAGGAAAGTAAATCCTTGTTTTGCAAATGATTAATCAGAGATAGTAATGAACTAAAAATACTTGAAATTTGGGATTTTTCACAGAAGTGTTTTTGGCCACGTTAATACATCATTTCATGCACTATATTAACTTCTAACATGAAAGAAATTCAGAAGTTGACATTGGACCCATGTCCCATTTTGATATTGTAATAACAAAACTTGTGTGGTTTAAATTCTTTTTGAACCCATTTTCTTAAAAACAGCAAAACTGTCAAAAAACCCATTCAAGTATTTCATTAGAAGATTGGACTGTACTCAGATTATGCAACTTGTAAGGTGATTTCCTTACCTTTGGAATCACAGACTGCAGAGTCTGCTCCCCCACCGTTTATCACTTGTGTGTCTGTATATTGGGCAAAGAAAACATCATTAGTTGCATCAAACACAAGGCCAACACTCATGTAACGTTCTCTCTGACCTGTTATGCACAAATGAAACTCAGCAAAAGACTCAACAAATAGGCAGAGAACAGCTTCTTGAAACTATTCAGATTAAATATTTCTAAGCAGAAGAGAAGTTATAGGTGTAACTTTCACCAACTCAATTTGGAGTACCAGGTGATATTGGACCACAGGAACAGAAAGAGGCCATTCTGCCCCACAGATCTATTCCACTAATCAATTAGATCATAGCTAATCTGTATCATAACTTCATTTGCTTGCCTTTGTTATATAATCCTTAAAACCTAGCAAAAACCTTGCAGTACGTAAATTTTTAATTGACCCCCAACCTCAACAGCTTTTTTGGGGAAAAAGTTTCAGATGTCCTCTACTGTGTGTGACAAAGTGCTTCCTGACATCACCTCTGAATGGTCCAGCTCTAATTTTAAGTTTATACCCCTTGTGCTGGATTCCCCCCACCAGAGGAAATAGTTTAATTCTATCTAACCTATTAAATCCTTTAATCATTTTAATCACCTCAATTAGATCATCCTTTAATCTTCTATACGTGAGAAAATTGAAGCCTAGTCAATGCAACTGATTCTTATAATTTAATCCATTCGATCCAGTTATCATTCTGGTGAGTCTGCACAGCATCCTTTCCAAGGTCAGTCCTTCCCAGGTGTGGTGCCCAAACCTGAATGCAGACCATCCACTTGACCCGTATCTCATTGCACAATCCTACCATCCTTTGGGTGAAAACAGTTCTGCCCAATTTCCCCCATAACACGTACTGAGCTTTAAACTGCATATTCGCTTCCATGAATATGCTGCACAGCCTCCCATTTGAAATTGTAGTTTAGCAAAATGATGTTCTTGCTGCTTATTTTAAGTTTTTTCACCTTAACAGCCTTCCATAAGAAGGACAACCACCTGTGAATATATCATCCAGTGAAATCTCCTGTGACAACAGCATCAACCCAGGTTACGCTTGGTCAGTTTATATCAAAGATCATTCTACAGAAAGAATACTATTAAATATGAAGCCATGAAAAGGGAGCAGAATTACAAAAACACGCGTGGAAACCCCTGGCGAATTAAACTTTTATATTTTATGCTTAATCACAAGGATATTTGTGTTACAGTAATGACTCGTTTCCATGTTTACTTAAAATAACTTTTTTTTTAAAAAACTGAATTACAGCAGCTCTTTAAACCACCAACCCACGAAATGAAAAAGCTGAACAAATATGTCTAATATCTATATTGCATTGTAGAAATGTAGGGGATTCTGCCTGGAAACATTATTCACTTAAATATATGAGCTTATTGACAGACAGATTGTAGAATGTAGGTCCATTTGGAAATAGTGCGGATTTACCGCATTCCAATAAATCTTTTATGAGCTATTGTGGCAAGAATCCATTCACTTGACTTCATACATCACTGATTAAAATTTGTCAAAATAGCATATTTTTCAATCTGCTGCGCTGGTATACAAAAATAAAACTGTAATCAGGTTGAAAATTCCAACAAACAATTTTCATTCCAATCATCAATCTCTGAACTGTAACTATTAAATAATTTAGGTTTTAACAAGAGAACTACACTGACTAAAATATCTGCCAAAACAATGTATGTGACATTCAGCCAAGATACACAGACTGCCTACCTGATTTGAATATCGTCCTCGGGTGGGCTGAAGAAGTCAGTGTATTGATTAGGTGACATAAAGCTGATCCTTTCTGATTAATTTCCTCAACCTCGGAGGCTTTCGATGACCACTCATTGAGCATGACCTAAAAAAAATTCCAAAACTGTATTTAAGTAAATCATCTTGCTGCACAAATGGTTTAATTCCTTGTGCAACAAAAAAAAAACTGAATGAGGAAGAGGACCAGAAATATCTGCTTGCATTTCTCATGGTCACAGTTCCCTCTGTGGTAATGATGAACATAGAAGAGCAAAATGGTCGTTTCTTCACAAAACTTGTCTTTACCAAGAAGGCAGATGCTACCCAGGCCATGATGACAGATGAGGAAACTCTGTCACTAGAAGGGTTCAAAATTGATAAGGAGGAAATGTTGAATAGCCTGACGGTACTTGAAGTTGATAAGGCACCAGGACCGGACGAGATGCATCCAAGGATACTGAAGGAAGTGAGAGTGGAAATTGCAAGGGCACTGGTCATAATTTTTCAATCTTCCTAGACTCAGGGGAGGTGCCAGAGTTCTGGAGAATTGTAAACATTACACCTTTGTTCAAAAAAGGTTGTAAGGATAGGCCCAGCAGTTACAGAGCAGTCGGTATAACTTCAGTGGTGAGCAAGATTCTAGAATCAATTATTCGGGATAGAATTAGTAGTCACATAGAAAAATATGGGTTGATAAGGAAGAGCCAGCATGGATTTCTAAAGAAGCAATCATGTTTAACTAACTTGCTGGAGCATGTTAAAGAGGTAACAGAAAAGGTTGATGAGGGTAATGCCGTTGATGTGGTCTACATGGACTTTCAAAAGGCATTTGATGCAGTGCCACACAACAGACTTGTGAGAAAAGTTATTGCTCATGGAATAAAAGGGACAGTAGCAATGTGGATATAAAATTGGCTGAAAAATAGGAAGCAGAGAGTAATGATTAATGGATATTTTTCAGGCTGGAGGAACGTTTGTAGTGGAGTTCCCCACGGGTTGGTATTGAGACACTTGCTGTTCCTGATGTATATTAATGATCTAGATCTTGGTGTGCAGGGGACAATTTCAAAGTTTGTGGATTATATGAAGCTTGGGAACATTGTAAACTGTGAGGACAGTGTAGAACTTCAAAAGGACATAGACAAGTTGGTGGAGTGGGCAGATAGGTAGCAGATTACATTCAATGCGGAGAAATGTGAGGTGATGCATTTTGGTAGGAAGAACGTGGACAGACGATGTAAAATAAAGGATGAAATTTTGAAGGGGGTGCAGGAGCAAAAAGACCTGGTTGTAAATGTGCATGGATCATTGAAGGTGGCAGGACAGATGGAGAGAGCAGTTGATAAAGTATATAGTATCCTGAGCTTTATTAATACGGATATAAAGTACAAAAGCAGGGAGGTTAGGCTGAATTCATATAAGATACTTGTTAGACATCAGCTGGAGTATTGTGTACAATTCTGGGCACCAGGTTATGGGAAGCATGAGAAGGAACACATTGGAGAGAGTGCAGGAGGTTTACAGAATGGTTCCAGGGATGAGAAACTTCAGTTATGAAGATAGATTGGAGAAGTTGGAACTGTTGTCCTTGGAGAGACGGTGGCTAAGAGGAGATTTAATAGAGATGTTCAAAATCATGAGGGGGATGGACAGAGTAGATAGGGAAAAGCTGTTCTCACTCGTAAAAGGATCAGGAACGAGGGGGCACAGATTTAAAGTGATTTGTAAAAGAAGTAAATGTGACGTGAGAAAAAACTTTTTCACACAAACATTGGTTCAGGTCTAGAATGCACTGCCTGGAAATATGGTGGAGGTAGGCATTCAAGAGGGCATTAGATGATTATTTGAATAAAAACAACATGCAGGGGTACGTGGAAAATGTAGGGCAATGGCACTAGGTCATAATGCTCGTTTGGAGAGCCAGTGCAGACAGGATGGCCGAATGGCCTCCTTCTGTGCCGTCAAAAGTCTGTGATTCTGTGAATCTAACAGGGTGATTAATGACGAGTGTCCTGATAAGAAAATTGAGGGAATTGTCTATATTATCACAGAAGGGATTACAAAAGAGAAAGATTAACATTAAGCTTTGTTAGTAAAAAAATGAAATATTTGCATTCTTTGGAACTTCCTCAAAATCATACAGCACACAGAAGTAGGCCATTCAGCCTCTGTCAGCTCTTAGAGAGAGCTATCCATTAATCCCACTCCTCAGCTCCCCCTCCTAGCCATGCAAATGTTTTCTTTTTAAAATATATCAACAATTCCCTTTTCAAAGTTACTGCTGAATCTGCTTCTGCTCACCAATTCAACTTCCACAATGGTCGCAAACATTTAAAATCATGTCTGGTGTGATACATGCTGGATTCCACATCTATATGTTGTCCATTCTGCTTCACATTCGCCATTTCACTTCTAAAATTACCAAAGCCTCTTTAATGGGCTGAAGATGGGCACTAGGACAATGCAAATGGTCAGAGACCAAGTATGAAATTCAGCGGCTGTAACTTATTGACATCGCCTGATCCCTGATGTCAAATCTCCCACTCTAGAAAGATTGCTGGGCGCGAGTGGTCATGTGCGCATAGAACCTCCCTCAACATGACATGACATTTTTGAAAACATGGGTGAGGCAATCCACACTCTTGGAGGAGGTTTTTTTGCCTCAGGCCTCTTGCACATTCCCAATTTCCAACTCTCCGCCTGTGGCGGTTGTGTCCTGCTGTCTAGCTCCAAGGTCCCCTAACTAAATCTTTCCACCTCACTCTGCTTCTTTCAGACCCTCCTTAAAACCTATCCCCCTGTCCAAGCTTTTGGGTCACCTGTCCTAATGTGTGTAGCTCAGTGTAAAATTTTGCTTGACAAAACGCTCCTGTGAAGTGCCTTGGCACGTTTTATCATGTTAAAAGATGCTATATTAATGCAAACTGCTGCTACTTTTTAAACTGGATGGAAACCAAATTATACTTTATGCAGTGAGAAGTCAAAGCATGAAGCCCGCCTTTTCCAAGGAATTCCGCCGCATTTCAATCCAAAACACCAACTGGAGCCAAATCCAAGTGTAGTCTAGGAGATGAGCCCTTATAATAATATTTTACTTACTCATTTTGATATAAAGGTGCCCTTGGGCACAGAAACATTAAATAACAGAGCATTCAAGCCACTGGATAATAGAATAAAATATATAAAGAACCTGGGGATAAGAGTTGTCTTTAAAGAAATTTGGTTAATTTGCTGATTAAAATTACCTGTCCTTAAAGGCACAATGCACAAAGTATTTAGCCTAGGATTCCTCACCTGAGCATGGGACAAATGCCCCTGAAGAGTTTCTGTAGTTAGGTTTGGCTCTATAACTGGAATCCTTGAGTTCATCCCCTCCACCCACTTTTTGAACAACATCAGCAAGGTTTTAAATTGATCCGTCTGATTTTGGCAACAGGATAATTTTTCCTCTCTGCAAATCAAAAATAAAAGGAAAGTGAGTGAGTGGGAATAGAAAGTTGAATAAGTCTGTTTTTGGGATGTCCGTATTTCTCACCTATATTTGGCCTTTCAGAATGGAGGTTGTAATGCCATATAACCGGGAGCCAAACAGATCCTTGATCTCTATATGTAACATAATTTCTGATTGATTTAAACCAACAACATTCTACCAAAACATTTCACACAGTATAACTCCTGTGAATCTTAGCCATTTTTTTCAGGTGGACCATTGCACCAGTCACGGGACATCCATCAACTTGTCCACAGGGACCTGGAGCAACAGCAATACTACATTCACTCATTTCCCATTTGCTGCTGATCCAGAAGGGAGTGAGGGTGTGAGTGCTATAATGTAAACAGGGGGTGTAGGCAAGGTCAGCCGATAGGAATAACCGCACCTTTAGTGGATTGAGGTTTGCAGCCTGATTGAGCAGAGATTCAGCACAGATTTGGAACAGATGAATGGGAAATCATTCAATTTTATGGGAATGACAATTTTACGGGAAGGAACTATGTACATTGGGGTTAATCAATGTACAGGAATGCAATGGGTGTTAATTGTATAGTAAATGAGTGTTTAATCATTTCAGGTGGAAGGCACCAACTGGGGATTGACTTGTGCTCCAAAATATCGGAACAGACTGAAACTGTGGTTTAGTTTGAAGGCTCAGGTTTGTAGTTTGCACCTCTTTAATTAAAAGCTTGTAAAATGTGTAAAGATTAGTCTTCACTGCTTGGCAGTGTGATGAATAGACGCATGGACATACTCCTCAGTCCAATGGAGACACAAGATCATTTCTACAGCTCATAGAAGGTCCTGAGTTTGCTCCAGATTTCCATGAGAGAAGAGAAATGTGACAGAGAGACAGAGGCCCATAGCAAAAGAAGCAATGTATATGAGAAGCATAGGGAAAAAATGGGAAAAATACATGGGAAGCATAAGGGAAAAATATAGTGGTAGTAAGATTTAAAAAAGAGAAACAGTTAAAAAAGAGATCCAAAGAATCAGGCAAAGATTTTAATGCGTGAGTCAGCAGAGATCAGAACACAATTAGGAGAAAGAGGAAACATTATGGAAGAAAAGATTTACAGAAAGATGGAAAGAAAAATTGAGAAAAATCAGAGGGTCAGAGATGACAAGAGAAAATGTATGGAGGTGAGGACCGTGAAGACAAAATGAAGAGAGGTGAGAGAAAAAGAAAGGGTGAGATGACAGGGAACACCAGGAGACATCAAACCATTCCAGCATAAAAAAGGCCCATTCTCCCATATCTAATCTTCAGTTCCTCTGGATCAAGGATGATTTGCTTCCACTCAGGTTTGATGGGTTCTGAGATGGCTGATAAGGCCAATGTGTGATCTGCAGGCTCTGCCACACGCGGTGCAGGTGGTGCTCGAAGGATTTGGGAAATGAGTTGTTTGGAGGTTAATGTGTTTTCTCCAGTCACAAACGAGTTCCGAGTAGAGCAGTTGCTTGTGAGTGTGGTGTCAGGCATATGCACAGCATGTCCTGCCTAGCTGAACTGGTTTTGACTGATTAGTGCCTCAATGCTGGGAATGTTGGCTTGGGAGAGGGACGCTGCTGTTGAACCACCTTCCTTGCCACCGAATTTGGAGGATCTTGTGAAGGCACCGCTGATGGTATTGCTCCAGTACTTTGAGATACCTGCTGTAGTCTGTCCGAGTCTCTAAAGCATATAGGAGCACGGGGATCACTGCTGCCCAGTAAACCATGACCTAGTCTTAGGTTTGAGAATCCTGGTCCTCAAATACGCTTTTCCTCAGTTAGCCGAAGGCTGAGCTGGCACGTGATGATGAATTTGTCATCTATTTCTGCCTTTATCAAGAGGAGGCTCTCACAATACAGAAAATGGTCCACATTTTCCAGGATCTCGTAGCTGATCATAATTGATGAGGGTGGGGGGTCTGATGCGCTGTGGGAGCTGATTGGTAGAGGACATTAGTTTCCTGGCTATTCAGTAAGGAGTCAACAATGACCTGGAGCTCAGTTTCTGAGTGAACTCACACACAAGCATCATCTGCATATTAAAACTCAATGACTGGAGTTGGAGTGATTTTGGTTTTGGATTGAAGGTGGTTTAGGTGAAGAGTTAGCTGTTTGTTCTGTAGATTATTTCCACGCTTGTGGGTAAATTTGCTTTGAGGACATCCCTAAAGCATTTCCGCTCTCCTCCTGTGAGTCTCCTGTCATGAACGAGTAGAGCAAATAGAACAGTCACTTCGGGAGTCTGATGTCAGGCATACCAACAACAATTGCCTCCCAGCAAGGCTGGTTTTGAGCCGAGGTGCAGTATTGCATAGAGGAAAATGGAGAAGAGAGTTGGTTCAATGACACAGTCTTGTTTGACTCCAGTCTTTACTGTGATAGGATCTCAAGTGGCTCCACTGGTGAGGATTACCAAGTACCATGTCATCGTGGAGTAGGTGGTGGATCGTGACAAATTTCCGAGGGTAGCCGAATTTGAGTGCGACACTCCATAAACCTTCACGTTTGACAGAGCCACAGACTTTCGTGAGGTCAAAAAAGGCCATTTACAGTGGTTGGTGCTGTTCCTTGGATTTTTCTTGAATTTTTCATGCAGATGTGCTATGGTGTTTCTCGATAGGCAAAAACTGCACAGCAACTCTGGAAAGAGTCCTTCAGTCACTAGGAGCAGGCGATTAAGCAACATAGGAACATAAGGAACAGGAGCAGGAGTATGCCATTCGGGCCCTCAAGCCTGCTCTGCCATTCAGTAAAATCATGGCTGATCTGATTGTGGCCTTAACTCCACTTTCCTGCCTGTCCCACATAACCCTTGACTCCTTTGTAGATCAAAAATCTGTCTAACTCAGCCTTGAATATATTCAGTGACCCAGTCTCCACTGCTTTCTGGATAAGAGGATTCCAAAGATTCACAAACCTCAGAGAAGAAATTCCTCCTCATCTACGGCTTAAACAGGGGGCCCATAATGTTGAAACTGTGCACTCTAGTTCTAGATTCCCCCATGAGAGGAAACAACCTCTCAGCATCTACCCTGTCAAGCCCCTTCAGAATCTTGTTTCAATAAGATCATCTCACTCTTCTAAACTCCAATGGATACATGTCAAACATACTCAACCTTTCCTCATAAGACAACCCCTTCAACCCAGAAATCAACTTAAGTGGACCTTCTCTGAAATGCTTTCATTCAAGTATAACGCTCATTAAGTAAGGATACCAAAACTGTACACAGTACTCTAGGTGCAGTCTCACCAATGCCGGTATAATTGTGTCAAGACTTACCTACTTTTATACTCCCATCCCTCTTGCAACAAAGGTCAACATTCCATTTGCCTTCCTAATTAATTGCTGTACTTGGATACTAACATTTTGTGATTCATGCACAAGGACACCCAGATCCCACTGTACTGCAGCATTCTGCTGCCTCTCTATTTAATTATATTATAATATTCTGCTTATCTATTCTTCCTGCCAAAGTGGACAACCTCGCTTTTGCCCACATTACACTCCATATGTCAAATTTTTGTCCACTCACTTAACTTATCTATACCCTTTGCAGACTCTTTATAGCCTCCTCAACTTAATTTCCTACCTATCTTTGTATCGTCAGTAAATTTGGCTACAATACAGTCGGTCCCTTCCTTCAAGTTATTAATATAGTTAAGGCCTCAGCATTGATCTTTGTGGTACTCCACAAGTTACAGCTTGCCATCATGAAAATGACTCATTTATTCCTCCCTTCTGCTTCCTGTTGGCTAACCAATCCTCTATCCATGCTAATATGTTACTCACTACACCATGAGCTATTATTTCGTAAAGTAACTTTTGATGTGGCACCTTATCAAATGCCTTGGGATGCCTTTCACGTCTTCTACCGTGAAGACAGATACAAAATACTCATTCAAAGCCTCTGCTATTTCCTCGTTTCCCATTATTAATTCCCCAGTCTCACCCTCTAAGGGACCAATGCTCATTTTAGCTACTCCTTTCTTTTTTATACGCTCGTAGAAACTTTACTGTCTGTTTTTATATTTCTTGATGTGACACCTCATCAAATGCCTTTTGGAAATCCAAGTACACCACATCTACTGGTTCCCATTTTTCTCCCCTGCATGTTACAACCTCAAAAAACTCCTTTAAAAAAAAAGTCAAAAAAAATTTCCCTTTCGCAAAACCATGTTGACTCGTCCTGATTGTATTATGATTTTCTAAATGTCCTGCTCTTTAATAATAGACTCTAGCATCTTCCCAATAACATATGTCAGATTAACTGGTTTCCTGCTTTCTGTCTCCCTCCTTTCTTGAACAGATGCATTACATTTGCAGTTTTCCAATCAGCTGGAATTTTTCTAGAAACTAAGGAATTTTGGAAGATTACAACCAATGCATCCATTATCTCTGTAGCCACCTCCTTTAAGGCCCTTAGATGCAGGTCATCAAGTCCAGAGGACTCGTCAGCTTTAAGTTCCAATAGTTTTCACATTACTTTTTCTCTAGTGATCATGATGGTTTTAAGTTCCTCCCGCCTTTTTGCCTCTTGATTTTCTACTATATTTGGGTTGCTTTGTGTGAAGACAAGTACAGAATACTCATTCAAAGACTCTGTCATTTCCTTGTTTCCCATTAACAACTCCCTAGTGTCACCCTCTAAGGAACCGACGCTCACTTTAGCTATTCTTCATTTTTATATACTTGTAGAAGCTTTTACTGTCTATTTAAAATATTTCTTGCTAATTTTCTCTCATCCTCCAATCTCTCCCTCTATTTTTTTTTTAGTCATCCTTTGTTTGGTTTCTAAAACTTTCCCAATCTTCAGGCCTATCACTAATCTTTGCAGTATTGCACACATTTTCTTTCAATTTGATACTACTCTTAACTTCAGTAGTTAGCCACAGATGATGCATCCTTCTGGAAGAGTTTTTCTTTCTCAATGGAATATATATTTGCAGAGAGTTACAGAAGATCTGCTTAAATGTCTGCCATTGCTCCTGTATTGTCTTCCCTTTTAACCTATTTCCCCATTCCACTTTAGCTGACTCTGTCTCCATATTCTTGTAATTACCTTTATTTAAGTTTAAGGCACTAGTTATGGACTAGTGATGATCAGGATCCTTACAATGATCTTGCCTTTGGTAGCGAGCAAGGGGACTCCTCTGTAGCTACTGTAATTGTTAATAATAGTGTTAGCCTCAGCGTCAGATTTCAAAGTATTGTAGAAGCTTAAATATTTAAGCTAAAAGCTTAAATATCATTTGTGAAGTCCAAGATTGCAGGAAGGAACTTTTCCTTATCCCATCAGCAGTAATGTCCAATACCACTGTATCATGTGGTTTCTGATTCATTGGGATTGGAATGCAGTAGTCATACAGCTTTCCATTAATTAGTCACATTGAACTTTGATGGGGGGAAAAATGAGGTAAATCTTTCCTAATGCTTCTCATTTAGTAATGGTGGATGAGAGTTGACCAAAACCACCAAATTAGGAAACAGAGACTGGTGATTATTGGCGAGGCCTGAAAGACTGCAAACTGCTCCAATCCATCATTTAAATGAGGGCTTGATGGACTCAACTTCATATCAGTAAATAGAACTGTGGCATATGTCCACACTTTATTCAAACTCTGATAGGTTATGCTGGCTTCCACATCTTTCACGCTTGTTTGTAGCTCTGCTGCCTGCTAATGAGATTTTCAGGAAATTTTGGCACAAGTTGACATCGGAAAGAAAAAGAGTCATATGGACTTGAAACGCTAACTCCGTCTTTCTCTTCACAGATGCTGTTAGACTTGCTGAGTATTTCCAGCAGTTTCTGTTTTTGTTTCAGACTTGCAGCATCTGCAGTATTTTGCTTTTATCTTTTGACATCGGAAAGGTTGGTGTAGAGACTCACCTAAATTTCTTTGCATGTCAGACTGAGGAAATTCTGGCCCAACGTACAAAATATACAGCAGAAATACTCACCTGAATATTTAATATGGGGAAAGAAGAAACATTGCACACAATATGTAGGACAAGTTGATAGGACTTGACAGGTTGAACCAACATTTTTTAAAAGTGCAATAGATAAAGGCAAATGGCAGGGGGGGGTGGGGTTTAGAAAGGACCGTGCGGGGAAGATTGTGGAAGTAAGAGAGAACACAAAAGTGAAAATAAATGAGAGGGAAAATGAGAGATAAAGATTGAAAAAGAGCAAAGAAGAGCAAAAGAGTAAGGAGAGAAAGGAAAGACAAGGAAAATAAAGTGACAGAGACACAAATATGGAGTGGAAGTGAGTCGCATGTTAGGATTAGGAGGTGAAAAGAGAGAGAGAGAGAGAACGTGAGTACATACTGAGTGCATGGGGTGGGGTGAGTACAGAGGAGAGACCCTCAAATATATATCCAAGAAAAAAACCAGATCCAAGACTGCTCCAGCTTGTTGCGAACTTCAGCCGATTCCATTGTTTATTTTCGAAAGACTTGTTATGAATACTGATAAACATTGTGAGATTCTATTTAGAACTTGCCAAATAATGAGTATAGATTTCTGCAGTTCCATTTAATCAAAAACGCCCAGTGGAATACATTTGTGAAAACAAAATATTGACATAATTTGCTGACTCATTGTCCAACAAAAGGAATAAACAATGCATCACTGTGGCAATGAGGAAAATTCAATTGCAAGAATTAAATCTTAGCTACTCACTTTTTCTTGGTAGCTTCTTCCAGTTCTTGAAAATTCTTTGACAGAGTATTGACTTTGTTGAGGATCCGTGTCCGTTCTTTAGCTGTAGCGCAACCCCCCAACTCCTCAGCCAACTGGTTTAATGTGTTCAGGTCTTTATTTTGGTCCAATAGCTCAGCATTCATTTCCTGCAACAATGAGGGTCATGATTATAACTAACACCGGCAGCAATACAAGAAGCAGATAAACAGCACAGCTCGGCCAAAACACAAAATAGTCCTCATTATATGAGCAGGTGCTTCGGTGTTGACCTGATTTGCCGGCTATAAATTGGTGGGTGATAAAGGCAAGAAAGTTAGATAAGCAAAATATTTTTCTTAAAACACAGGACACCCACACTTGCTAACTGCCTCACTTAATTATTACCCAATTGCAACCAGAATCTCATCACTTTCAAAATGGCTAAATACAGGCTACATACTTGCTGAAATGCCTGAAATGGTCATCATGATTACTATGTTTTGAGCAGTGCCTTTGTAATTGGCTTTTATGGCACTGGAAAATGGTTAGGATTTGTCCAATAAAAGGAGCAGTCTGGCATAAGTGTGGATGGTGTAAGTGGTGGGGACTGTTATCCATGTGTGGAAAGAAAATTATTTTAGGAAAAAAATAAACTTCTTTTTATGTAGTGCTTTTTGTTGTAGAAAAGTGACTCAAAGTGCTTTGCAGAGAGGTAATAAAATAAAATGGATACTGAGCTAAAGCACAATGCAATAGCTTGGACTAAGAGGTCGGACTTGAAGGAGGAGAGAGAGCGAGAGCTTGAGAGAAAGAGGTGAAGGAGTTATGGCAGGGAACTCCATAGTAAAGGACCTAGGTCACTGAATGGCAAGCCATCAAAGTTGTTTGCAAAGAACAAGGGGATGCAAAAAAGGCCACATTCAGAGGTAGAGAGAGTTGGGAGAGTTTTGTGGGACTGGAGGAGGTTAGGAAGACAGGGTAGCATAAAGTCCTGAAGCGGTTTAGATTCAAGGAGAAGAATTTTAAATCAGAGTCGTTGGGAGATGGGAAGCTAAAGCAGTTTAAAGAAAAGAGGGCTGCTGGGCCAAGTAGACCAGGCAAAGAGTTTTGGATGAGCTGAAGTTTACGGAGGGGAGAGAATGGGAGCCAATGTAAATATGGGTGAACATAGCAGCAACAAAGGCAGAAATTAGGGTTTCGGCAGCACTTGGGCGGAGATAATGGCAAATACTGACAATATTATAGAGGTACAAGGCAATAAATATTTTGCTAGTGGAGGTGAGAGTTGTTAAGCAAACTGACGTGTATTTTGGCAAATGGAGAAACAAGGACCAGGCAGTTGGGAGTTTGAAAGTTAATTTGTTGCTAACTTGGGTTCCCAGAAATAGATATAAAAGGAAGTGGGGTTAGCAGAGAGTTGTGGGTAATAAATACAATGAAGTGGTCAGAAAGCAATTATTACTTATCTGAAACCTGGTTGCATACTAATCTAGTTAATCTGATATTCTACAGGCCACTACAAATATATTGGGTAGCAAAAAGAAAATGCAGTTCATTAAAGCTGGGAAATATATAGGAAGAGAAGGTGGTATTTAATGGAGGCGATGGGGGTCTTGCCTGCGCCGGGAGAGCCAGTGGGATAATGATGTGTCCCTCTTTTGGGAAAAGCATTAAGAATTAGGCACTTAACTGGGCAGTAGCATGCCTTCCCTGGGACCAAGGGCCACTGGGGTGGAAGTCCCACCCCCCCCCCCAAGTGCTGCCAGGCCAATCAGACTCCTGAAGGGAATGATAGGTCTGGAACTGGAGTTTACTTCTTTTATTATGGGCTTGATTAATCTTAAGAGTTATTTCGCTCTATCCCATGATTTTCTCTCCATATTAGTTCTATCCATTTCTTCCCTGTTTGTCAATTAGAACTTCGGTAACGGACTGATTCTTCCCAATGACATGACAATCTCAATCAATCACTAAGTGTGCTTCAATCATTCATTATTCAATCACTGGTGAACACTGTGCTGCTAAAGGTAGGCTCTTTCTGTTAACCCAGTATTTAGTCCATTCCTTTTGAGGCGAAAAAATGAGGAGGGTTGTTGGGTTTTAAAGGACACAGAAGTGTCAATTTATAACTTTGTTACCCAACTGCACACTTTCTTTCTACCCTGCCGCCACCAACCACCACCACCACCACCACCACTATCAAACTCACTGAGCTGCTGAGCAACTTGGAACCTAGCTCGAAAATGGAACCCTATCCCACCAGGAGCTATGTTTCCAGCTATATTTTCAAACATGGATTGAAACGCAAGTTTTTGAGACATTTTGCAGCAAGTTACAAATACTGCTGGGAACTCTGGAATAGAAATAGGCTGTTTGCAACCAAGGACAAACTCAGTGACTTGAAGACTTAGTCATTCTGAATATTCCTATTCTTGGACTTTATTCTGCACTGTTCCTCGAATGGGCATTACAGAACAGTGGGTCATGTGAGCAATGAGTTGGAAGGCACAACAAGGAAGTTCTGCTAAACCATTTTAAAATCATGGGTTAGGCCTCAGTTGGACTGTATCGCCCAGTTCTGGGCTGAATGTCAAGGCCTTGGAGACGGTGCCGAGGAGATTTACTAGAATAGTACCAGGAACCTTCAGCCCTCTCCTTCAGTTACGTGGGACACTAGTGAAGCTGGGATTATTCTCCTTGGAGCAGAGAAGATTAAGGGGGTATTTTACAGAGGTGTTGAAAATTATGAATAGTTTTGGTAGATTAAGTAAGGAGAAACTATTTTCAACAGCAGAAGGGTCAGTAAACAAAGGACACGATTTAAGAAAAATCAGAAGAGCTAGAGATAAGATTTAAAAAAATTCTTTTTTTAAAATGAAGCATGTTAGGAACATCTGGAATGCACTGATTTAAATAATTGCATAGGATATACAGCACAGAAAGAGGCCATTTTGCATAATAAGGCTATGCTCCATTCGAGCTTCCTTCTATCTTTCCTCAGATAACTCTATTAGCACAAACCCCTATTCCCTTCTCCCTCAGATGTTTACCTAGCTTCTCCTAAAATGCATCTTCCATATCCACTTCAACTAGAGATAAAAACAGAAAAACTGCGGATGCTGGAAATCCAAAACAAAAACAGAATTACCTGGAAAAACTCAGCAGGTCTGGCAGCATCGGCGGAGAAGAAAAGAGTTGACGTTTCGAGTCCTCATGACCCTTCGACAGAAGTTCTGTCGAAGGGTCATGAGGACTCGAAACGTCAACTCTTTTCTTCTCCGCCGATGCTGCCAGACCTGCTGAGTTTTTCCAGGTAATTCTGTTTTTGTTTTCCACTTCAACTAGTCCTTGTGGTAACAACTTCTATATTCTCACCACTCTCCAGCTAATGAAGTTTCTTCTGAATTCCTTTCTTTGATTTCCTGCGGACTATCTTATATAGTTTTACTTTTCCCTCGGCCTCTAGTTTTACTCTTCCCCATAAATGGAAACATTCTCTCAATGACTAACTTATGAAAACCTTTCATAAAATTAAACACCTCCATTAGATCACCCCTCAGCTCTCTCTTTTCAAGAGAAAAAAAGATTCAGCCTGTTCATTCTTTCATCTTCTTTTGATGGGCGACTCAATGGCCTGAATATTACAGGGGTGGGGATGTGGAAGGTTTGCCTAGCGTGCTGTGGGCGGGCTAAACCAGGGTCATGTGAGTCTTCTGCCCCTCACTGGGGAGGAAGTCCCGCCCTCCATCCCGGCAGTGCCATGAGTCTATTAGTGGGCGCTGCTGGGTCTGCAACAGAGGACAAGGAGAAGGAGCAATGGATCCCCAGAAACAGGTGAGTTTGGGGTCTTGGGCAGGGAGAAAATGAGCAGGTTAGGGAGGGGTGAGGGGGATGGGGTAGTGGGTTTAAGGCTGCAGGCGGGTAGGAAGAAAGGGGGGGTTCTATCTTCAGGACGTTGCCCCCAATCCACAAAGAGCAACCCCCAAAAGATAGAAACGCTGTCCCATCCCGCCCTTTGAAAATTTATATTTTAAAAATCCCACTGCTGCCCAACTGCCCATGCCAAACGTTTTATGATGTGCGCAATGTAAGATCAAGGTCAATTGGCTTGGCAAAAAGCCTAACTGACCTTTGATTGCCTATTTAAATATGGCAGGCAGGCTGCCGATTTCGGCGTCCACTCACCCACTGTATTATGGGGTGAGCACAGGGGTGGGAGAGAAGGCGGCACCTGCCAAAAACACAGCCTGCAGGGGCACATAAAATGCAACCCTATGGGCAGAATCTTCTGCCTGTCGGGCGGAGCGGTAGGGAACAGACACGGGCGGGCGTGGAACCAATTGCCACTCGCGATCGGCTGCGCGCTACCATTTTACATGGGTGGGCCAATTAAGGCCCGCCCAGCGTGACGTGTGTCCAATAGCGCTCAGTGCTACCTTTGTGGGGAGGAGCAAGAAGGAGAGTTGGGGCTTGCGCTCTTTTGCACATGCATGTGAAACAGCACAGAAATCTCCGAGGCACGGAGCTGCCACAGGGAGATTAAGTTCAGTTTTAAAGTTTGCAAAAAAGAAACAATAAAATTATTCAGACATGTCCCCTAATGTGATAGTGTCACATGAGTTGGGACATGTTTATGAATTGTCCAAAAAAATTTTCCTTATTTAATAAAACATTCATGAAACCTCATCTCACCCATGGATGAGGTTTCATGCAAAACGCAAAGGCCGCTTGGGCTCTTTGCCTGCCTGCCAGCCTTAAGGTTGGATGGGAGCCCTATCAATTGCTTAAATTGGTTCATTAATGGCCTTAACAGGCCTTTGACAGTTTGGCGGGCGCGCAGCCGACTCTGGCGCATGCCCACCGAGCAAAAAGGCCCACCCCCGCACAACGACGAGAAAATTCTGCCCTTTTTTTTTATAGGACAACCAGAATTGTGCACAATACTCTGGTTGTGGTCTGATCAAGTTTGATACAAGTTTAGTGTAACTTCTTTATTTTTCAATTCAATTCAATTTCCTCCAGTAATAAGGCCTAGTGCCTGGTTTGCTTTTTTTTTAAAAAAAAATGGCCTTGTTAACCTGTGATGTTGCTTTGTGATTTGTGCACATGTACTCCCAGATCCCTTTGCTCCTCAACCCCATTTAGATCCTTCGGGCAGAATTTTGCCATTGGTGGGCGGGCTTGGCGGAGTCGGTCGGGAAGCCGACCACCACCCGCGATCGGCACTGGTCCGCGATTGGCTGTCAGGCCAATTAAGGCCCATCCAACATGAAACGCAAGTGGCAAGTGGCGGGGTGGGGGAGGACGGCGAGCGGGCTGAGCACAAACCTCACGCATGCACAGAGCTGCCTCAGGGAGATGAAGGGATATGGAGAAAAAATAATTTTTAAAAAAATGTAATGAAACATGTCGCTGCTCATGTGACTCTGCCAATGAGCAGGGACATGTTATTAGTGTAAAATTAAAGTTTTTATTTTACTTTTATTTGCTTTTGGAAACCTCATCCTGCCCCTTTTCGCTTGCCACTCCAATCTAAGTTAATTGATTACTTAATGGCCTTAATGGGCCTTTTAACTGCCGGCTCCGGCACGCGCCCACCGACTGAACTATTGTGTGACTGTGCATTGGTGTCAGCATGCTCGACTTATGTCAGCGTGCGACATTTCACGCTCAAGAGGGCCGGGTGCCCGCCTGCCAAGCGAAAATTTCTGCCCTTATTTTCTAAGCAATGTCGCCTCCTCAGTTTTCTAGGCAAAATCTATTACCTCACGTTTATCTAAATCAAAATTAATTTGCCAATTATTTGCCCATTCTGCAAGTTAATTGATGTCCTCCTGTAATTTGTTGCAGTCCTCCTCAGTATTGATTATCCCCCTACAATTTGATGTCATCCACAAATTTAAAAATGATGTTTTTAATTCCAAATTCAAAATTGTTATTAAAAATTGTGGACAGTTGTCCCAGCACTGATCCCTCTAGAACACCACTTCCAATCTTCTGCCAGTCTGAAGAAACATCCTTTATTCCCACTCTCTTTCTATCTTATAACTAGCTAGTTACTATTTTGCTACTGGTCCCCCGCCTCCACATTTCCTGACCTAATTCACTAGTTTATTATGGAACACCTTATCAAAAGTCTTCTGAAAATCTAGGTAAATTACATTTACTGCAATAACCTTGTCTGTTTCTCTGTGTTACCTGTCAATAAATTCAATAAGGATGGCTGAGCAAGGCTTTCCTTTTTGAAATCCATGTTGACTATCCATTATTATATTTTTAATTTCTAGATGTTCTACTATTCTCTCCTTTGATTGGGATTCCATTATTTTTCTAATGTTAAGCTGACTGGCCTATAGTTCCCTGGAGATGTTCTAACTCCCTTTTTAAATATAGGTATTAGGGTGGTGGAAGCAAATTAAATAGGAACTTTTAAAAGGGAATTGGATAAATAATTGAAAAGGAAAAAACTGCAGGTCGATGGAGGAAAAGCAGGGGAATGGAACAAACTGGCTAATTCTTTCAAAAAAGCCGGCACAGGCACGATGTGTTTCTGTGTTGCAAGATTTATAAATGAAGAAAGCTATTACAGGCACTGAAAGGAAACGCTTGATTGTAGTTCATCCAAACCTTGAAGCCAAGACTTCACATGAACTTGGCCCAGCAATAACAGCAAAGTAACAATACTGTTTAGATCATTTTATTATTTTTCACTTGTCAGATCAGTGCATTTCCAACTGAGTGATGGACATGAAACAAAAAGAGATGGCAAAAGGCCACCATAGTGGGTCAAGAAAAGGACATCAACTGTGGTGCTGCAAGACATTAAAAAAGATAGGCACTGTGCAGCATGTGGATAAACCAATAAAGAAAATAAATTTTAGCGGTCTCTCTCACTAGGGTAGGGTTGCCAACCCTCCAGTATTATCCTGGATTTAAAGATTCATTTCCTGGGCATGCTGTGAGCAAACCCAGGAGATAAAGTATAGGCGCGTTAAAGAAATTTTTCAGTTTTGTTTGAACACATTTATTTATTGGTGATGGGTGGGGGAGGGGGTTTGATAGGGTTGAGCTGTGTAAATCTGGAGATAGTATTGAAACCTTCAGGAATACATACAACCAGAGTTGACAACCCTACACTTGGGGCTGGGAGGGAGGGAAGAAGATCAATAAGTCAGCTAGTTGCTGGAGTTATAGCTAAAAATTGAAGGGGAATTCCGTGGATGGAACAAATAAAGCAGGACATATTAGTGCGGAGAGGAGACAAATGAATGTTCGTGTGAATTGGACATTTGACTCAAAATGAAGAGAAGGACCTCACTTCACCTACCCAAGGGAATTTCTTTAACTCTTCACTCGTACACCAGCTCTAAAAGTCAGGAACAAACCAAATTAATTTGCATTACCCATTATTCGGGTTTGTTTTTTAACTCCCCATTCCTTTCTGCTGATTTTTTGTCACAAGCAGCAAGGGCTGAATCATCGGTTGTACTTTAACATAGATTGCAATGTTGAGCCTCACTTTTTAAGCATTCAATTTTTTTGTCTTAATTGAGACAAATAGGGACAGATTGTTAGTGGAGCTCTGAAGTGATACACAGCACATTGCACCAATGGGAACTAACCCCCAAAAAGGTGTCCTTTCTGATGGTGCCCTGCCTCTAGTTCAGATTATATTAGATACACTGCCGATGCAAATCACATCAAGAGAAAATACAGATCAAGTAGACAAGGTGCCAAGGCTGGCTTTTACATCAAATAGAAACAAAGGAATTAATGGATGAAAAGGGCAAGGTCCATCTAGTTCACCTTCTACCTTCTTGGTGTTTGTAGGATGCAATGATGATGGATTTATTGACTAATCATAGCAATCAATTTCTATCAATTAGTCTATAACAGACCCAGACATGACGTGAAGAAAACCCAGGTGATGGTTCTGTCTTTTTATGCAATTTTAAACTGCTAATAAATTTAAAACAATTTTCAAGTAGATAGTCTGTAAGTTAATTTATAAATAGGAAGATTTCCTTGGATCTATCAGCTGATCAGTAACCTCACATACTAAAATCTTACACAGGAAAATTTGTTTACCTTTATCCAAGCAAAATATGCTTTTAAATGGGATTTTTAAAAAAACGTATGGATACAATTAACAAACAATGTGAGACTATTATGTTAGTGGACATTCCTCAGCTATAGAAACTGACAGTTCCCTCTTGCCATAAGGGTACAAATGAACACTCTCCTACCTGCATGTGCTGCGAGAGTTCAGTGACATCTTTTCCCGGGCCATCAATTTCAGGGAGAGACAGAGATTTCTTGGTTACAAATTGCTCGATTTTTTGGTAAGTCTTCTCAAAAAGCTCTACTTTATCTCTGAGTTTTTCCAGTTTGGCTGTTCTTTCCTTCTGTCGGCTGCTGGCTGAGGTGAATCGTTTGGCGAGGTCGTCCACTTTTGCTTGTAATGCAGAGGCACTGGACATGTCCGCTGTTGCGATGAACTTGTTTGCTTTCTCTTTAATTGCACTGATACTGCTTTGGCGACTGGCAATGTTCTGTTCTAGTACCTGAAAGAAAGAGCACAAGTGTTTAGTTATATGAATTGGCAGTTATTTTAAGCACTATAAATCATAACAAATGTTGATAATTGTGCTTCATTAATCCACTCAGCACAGTTAGCAACACAATGCTGTCTCAGCCACAGAGAACATGATCGGCATTGTAGAATGGAGGTGATTATACCATGCCTGATTCACATAAACACTACAGGATCATCATGGAAAACAAAATTCCATTGGAAGGAACAACTCGGGAAATAAAAGATTTCGACTATATGATGATTAATTTTGCGCAATAATATTAAGAAAGACTTCATTTCTATTGGGCCTTTCTTTGTATGAAATATATTCCTTAGGGTGTTTAATGGGAGTCCCCAATAGAGATCCCATATTGGTGTAGTATTCCACAACACCACTTCACACGAAGAGTAGTGGAGATATGGAATTCTTTTCTGCAAAACCTATCGAGGCTAGAAGGTGTGAATTGAACATCAAAACTGGGGCTGAAATTTTTGTTAGGCTATTAAGGAATATGGAACCAAGGCAGGTACATGGAGTAAAGATCAGCCATGATCTAACTGAATGGTGGAGTAGGCGCGAGAGGCTGAATGGCCTCCTCCTGTTCCAATGGGTCGAATTTTCCCCTCGTCGGGAGGGTTACGTGGAGGCAGGAGGGAGCAAGCGCGAACCCAACTGGCGCCCCCGATCGGGCGCACGCCGAAGAGTGCAGAGATCTACCTGAGGCACAGAAGTGCCTCAGGGAGATTTGTTTAAGGTTCAAACATTTAAATAAAGAATTGAAAATATTTTAAGAATGTCCCCTCATGTGACAGTGTCACATGAGCTGGGACATATCAAGGAACATTAATTTAAAAAATTATTTAATTTATAAACACTTCATGAAACCTCATCCCGCCTGTGGATGAAATTCAATGAAAAATGGCGAGTCAGCTATGCAACACCAAACTGAAAATCTAAATGACGTGTGATGATGTCAGGATGCCCGCCGATGTCACCGCGTATCATTTTATGCATCAATGAGCAGGCCCCGCCCCTGCTTGCCGACTGGAAAATTCTCCCCATGTATCAATTTGTAAACAACTGCTTCTATTCTTCTAATGAAAAGGGAAACCAAGTTTCATTTTTCAGACTCAAGCCGTTGATTACTAACCTGATCCCTCAAAAAATTTCCATGGAGTTCAAGCAGTTGGTAAAGACCACCACACACCTCTTTATAAAAGGAGTAATTTGAGGACTCATGTCATGGCTTCCATATCTAACACAAGCATGATTGAGCACAAAGTGTAAATTTGTGTGCTTTCATTTTAAAAAAAATTACCACAATAAAATAAACTCCCAAAATTGACACCCAAAGCAAAAATATCCATTATGGCTGGAGTTTAGCATTTCATGTCTGACAATTTCATAATTTATGGCATTTTACTTTGAGCTAAACTCTTAATGAATAAAATTATACCCTGTGAAATCTTCCACAGTCGGACAGCCTGCTGACACTCTTTGTCAAATAATGGAGCCAAGGTCTTTAGAAAAGGAAAAGCAGATCGATACTCAATTTGAAGCTTTAATTTGGATCCCTGTAATTTAAAACACATCTGAAATATTACTATGGTGTAATGCTCAGAAGAGTTTTGTCAAGTGGAAACATCAAGCCTTGTACTGGGAAATTGACCCTAATCACTTCTGCTCTCTTTTACTGAAGCTATTTTTGGATTAATGAAAGCTTTGAACTTTTTATTTTCAATTCAAATTTTTGTCATTGTTATTCACGTGTATCTGAACAATGTTGAAACACTGTCCAGTGATTAGAGTGAAAAGATGAACACTTAAATGCCTTGTGGCTGATAAATCACTTTTGTTAGTGTTTACCATGTTTCATTTTTAGGCATTTATACTCACAGCATTTTTATTGAAGGCCTCTTGAATGGCAGGAGAATTCAAAGGCATCTCTTCTTCATCTTCTAGGCTCCTTTCAACACTTGCCATCCAGTCAAGCATTTCATCCAAACCATCCTGAACACTTAGGGACCGCGTGAGTGTCATCCGTAGCTTTTCATTGCGGTCACTGGTCGATTTGGATAGATTCTCGTATCTCAACACAACATCATCTATTGAGAGGCAAACATTGGTAATATTTTTGGTAATACTGTTCACCATTATTGACCAGTGAAGGCAATCCAAATGGTTATGAGTATTGAAAGCACATTTCCAATTCTTTGCTAAATAACATCCAAACAATTCCACACATGATTTAAAATTGACTGGCTGCATTTTCACAAATACTTTTCAAAGGTTTATTTCCTTTCTCTTGCACATCCACCATTTCCATCACTCTTCCGTTGATGGGCCCATCTGCAGCTGCCTGGGCTCGAAACTCTGGAATTCCCTCCCTAAACCTCTCTGCCACTCTCCCTGTGTTTAAGACACTCCTAAAAATCCACCTCTGACCAAGCTTTTTGTCACCTGTCCTATTATCTCCTTACATGGTCCCTGTTTAAAATTTTATTTGATTACATTCATGTGAAGCACCTTGGAAGGTTTCATCAGGGTAATGCCCTATATAAATGCAAGTTGTTGTTTTCTTGTCCTTGTCAGGGGATATCTTCCTGGGTCCAGATTACTAGAAAATATCAGCATGATAAAAGAACCACCCAGTTTTTCTTCTATTCAAACAACTGAAGGAAAATTGGGTGGACTCCTTTACAAGTCAATTCTCCAAAATTCACTGTGCTTCTGCAATCCCATTCCCAAAGGATCAAAATTGCAGCTTTTCCACATTGAGATTGACTTGAAGGACTTGGGATGACAGTTCCACGAAGGGAGCAAGTATTTCTTTTTATTGAGAGCAATGCAGCTCACGTGTTAGAAGGTATTTTCGCTCATAGCTCCACACATTTTCTATGAGGCAAATGTTGACTTTTCTTCCAACCCCACTTCCCCTTCTCAACACCATTTACTTTCAACCACTCCACCATAGCATCATGACATGAGAAACTGGATGCTACATGATAACTGTAAATGAAAATTCCGAACACATCACTCTAACTTTCAGTAATATTCCCGATTGTTTGTGAAACGTTTGCAAGTCAAGAGCAAAATAAGAAATTAAGAGCTTGCATTTTTATACTGCCTTTCATGCACTCCTGATGTCCAGAACTATTTTATAGTTAATGAGGTATTTTTGAAATGTAATTACTGCTATAACCTAGGAAACACAGCAGTTTGCACACAGCAAGCTCCCATAAATAGCAATGTGATAACGACCAGATCATTTGTTACAATTATGTTGTTTGAAGATTAAATATTAATCAGACAGCAGGTAGCCTTCCCTAGTTTTTTTCTTTGAACAGTGCTATGTGGGATCTTATTCTTCCACCAAGTGGCACAGCGACTATCAGCTTAGATTTTGGGTTTAAGTCTCTGAAGTGGGACTTGAGCCCACAACCTTTGCGTCAGAGGAGAAAGTGCTGCCAACTGAGCCACAGATGACATCTAGGGCAAAAAGGTACAGAGGAAAGTTAGATTGTCCATTTTTGGATTGCTCAACCCACACTTTGAATGCCCCTCAAAGCCATTTGCTCAAGAGCTTCATATAGTCAAGTGAATTTCCTCCAATCCCTCACTG
This sequence comes from Carcharodon carcharias, assembly GCF_017639515.1. NCBI lineage: Eukaryota > Metazoa > Chordata > Chondrichthyes > Lamniformes > Lamnidae > Carcharodon > Carcharodon carcharias. The sequence continues at coordinate 75,029,187 of NC_054471.1, forward strand.
TGCAAGAGTCATAACTCCAGACCAGCTCTCCCTTTTTCTTAGAGGAAACCTAATTGCAGATTTAGCTCACACGGCTAAAACCATTTTGGGAAAAAAATAAATCAGCCAATTCTAACAAATGCTTTCATCTGTCTCTGACTCTTTCCTCCAATGTCTCCAATTTAAATTTATCATAATCATTGACTTCTACAAAAAGAGAAAATCATGTGGGATATACAATAGGAATAGGCCATTCAGCCCATTAAGCCTTTTTTGCCATTCAATTAGATTATGGCTGATCTTTATTCTATAACATTCATCCACCTTTGCTCCATGATGCTTGATATCATTACTCAACAAAAAGCTATTGTTTTCAAGCCTTGAAAGGATCAATTGTCCCCCAGAATCAAAGGGAGACAGTCCCAGCGGTCTACTGCCCCTTGGATGAAGAATTGCATCTTTGGGCAACGTTGTCATTACTGGCACAATGGGCCAAAATGCCTCTTTCTGTGCAGTATATGATTAGACAGGTTGGTCATCCACTGTCAGCGGTTTTCCCTGACTGCCAGAAGTTAAAATCATCTCAGTAAGGAAGAAATGCTTTAGATTACATACATAATTCAGATTTGATTCTGACATTAAGGCAGACAAAAAGATTGCTCTTTCAGGGCCATTTTGTGAATTTGAACACCAGGGACACTCTCTCCTGTTCCTTTTCCATCTCCACAAAGTTCCTAAGCTGAATTACCAACTAGTATGGAGCCTGCTTTGAAGCGCTGATGAAACAAATATTGGCGATAAAGAAAGGCTATTTGAACATTAAGGTCAATGGCCTTTAATTAATAGACTGCTGAGAGAGAGAAAGAGAAGCTAGGGAGGATTATTCTATCTATTAATGATTACAATATGGATCACATTACCACAAGGAGGTGAATAGCATAAATGCAGTTAAGGGGGAGCTGGATAAACAAATGAGAGAGAAAAGAATAGGATATACTGACAACACAGATGAAAGGTGGGGGGGGGTGGGGGAGAAGGTTGGTGTTAGGGATGGCTTGCATGCAGCATAAGCGTTGGCATTGGCCTGTTTCTGTGCTGTAAATTCTATGCACTAATGTATTTGATCTGAAAACATACCCAAATTATCTTGGATTTCATCACGATTCAGTAGGAGATCCCCAGCAGTACTGATAAGTGCATCAACTGTTTTCCTTAGCTTCTCAACAACACTTTGGTGTCCAGACATCTGATCCTGCAGAGACTATTCACGACAAAAAAAAAATTAAACACCATTTGTACAATGAAACACCACGACGCTGGGAAATTGTGAGCAGTTATTGGAGAATGCATAGGTTTTAACCTTGACTTGCTCCAGTTGCTTCTGAAGGTTTTTGGGATCGGCAGCAATGGCCTCAGTCAACTGGATTTTTGCAGTTTCCTCGGTGGTTTGAAGCCATGGTAGAAGGCTGGCTGAGATTTCTTGGTATTGGCTGTAATTATCCACCATATCTTTGAGATTTTTACCCAAGGCATTGCACTGGAGGGAGGAAACAAAATCAAACAGAATGAACCAAGCACAGCTTCTATTCAGAAAGCAAGAAGTAGGAGGAGTAGGCCACACAGTCCCTTGAGGTTGCTTTGACATTCAAGATGATCATAGCCACTATTCATCTCACCTCCTCTTTCTGGCCCAATCCCCATATCCCTTGATAGCCTTAAGAGTCCAAAAAGCTATTTATCTCAGTCTTGACTATAGTCAATGATGGAGCATCCACAGCTGGATGTAGTAGAATGTTCCAAAGACTCACAGCATTAAGTGAGGAAGACTTTCCTCATCTCAATCCTAAATGGCTAACCTCTTATACAAGACCACGGTTCCTAGCTCTAGACTCTCTAGCATGGGGAAACAGCCTCTCAGCATCTACTCTGTCAGAATTTTATATATTTCAATGAGATCATCTCATTCTTCAAATCTACAGAGAGCAGAGGCCCATTCTATTCAACTTCCCCCTACAGGACAACCCTCTCATCTCAGGATTCAATCTTAGTGAGCCTTCGTTGCAACCCCTCTAAGGCAAGTGTATCCATTCGCAGATATGGAGGTCAAAAACACACACAGTATTTCAGTTGTGGTCTCACCAAAGTCCTGTACGATTGCAGTAACACTTCCTTATTCCTGTGTTCTAAACCTCTTGTAAAAGTGGCCAAAATACCATTTTCCTTCCTAATTGCTTGCTATACCTGAATTTTAACCTTGTTTTTTGAGTACTGAATTCCTTATTATACCTGAAAAACATTTATGTGGGCTACTATTTGAGACATTGATGACAAAGTATGGTCCTGAAGCAAGATATAGATACAGAAATTATTAGCCAACTATATGGAAAGGGGGTGACACATAGCTGTAGTTATCAAAAGGGGTTGAGACATAGTTAACTCAAAACCGAGACCTGTTTAAAATCACAAAGAGGGCATGACCACTGTAATATATGTGAAGCAGAAGCTCGTTTAACTTTAAAACGAAATGATTGTTGTAAGCAGATAGAATGGAAACCTGTTTTAAAACACAAAGAGACGTGACCACTGTAAAATGCCTCAACCAGAGACTAGCATAGTTTCACAAAGAAATGCAAAGTACTGTAATAGTTCTGCATAGCTTGTAATCATATGATAATCAGAACACCCAAGTAACCGACATGATTGTAAAGTGAATAAATGTGTAAACCAAACTACGATCGGGGAGGCAGTCTCTCCACGAGCTGTGTCCCCTATGTGCACACTTGTAATAAAGCTGTTGACTTGTTCAGACCTCCACCTCCTCCATCTCTAGCGTCGCTTGAACACTACAACAATCCACACTGGCTGTAGCTTTCCCACATGTGCTCTTGCCAGCATTGTAGCTATAAATCAAACAGTCTAACAATGAAACCATTTTTCATGCTGCTCTGATTTGAGGGTAATGTCAAAATCTAATTGATTTGTTTTTACTTTCCTTCATTCTCATGGGCAAGTGTCTGAGATTAACAATGTCTGAAAATCAAAGGCACCAATACAAAATGACTCAACAATGAAACACATGATCAAACACATTTTAAATGATGGAGGAAACCAATCCAATAAGAGAATTGTTCCAGGTTCGGTAGTTCATTTTGGTTAGGTGTAAACGTCAAAAATACAATATTTCATTTCAGAGGGAGTAGGTCGGAAGGGAATTAAGATTAATCGCAACAAGCATCTGTATAGCATTCTTCTCTTGAAACACATGCAAGTTATGACACAGAAACAAGCCTTTTAGTTCAACAAATCACATGCAAGCAAATAGTTTTTATCACGTTTACCCAATCTGTTCCCATACACCTTCAACCTCCTTTCTTTTATCCACCAGTCCAATCTAATGTTCAATGTTGACATTGTTTCTGCTTCAAGTACTCCTGGAATTCAATTCCAGCTTCACAATTCTACTTGTGAAGAAGTTTCAGCTGCCTCCGTTATAAGTCTTATATTTACACTGTACTTACAGCACAGACACGGGACATTCAGCCCAAAAGGCCTATTCCAGTGTTTAACCTCCACACAAGCTAATTTATCAGCTCAGTGAACCATGCAAAGTCCTCCTTATTAACATCTGGGGGCTTGTGCAAAATCTGGGAGAGTTGTCCCACAGGCTAGTCAGGCAACAGCCTGACATAGTCATATTCACGGAATCATACCTTACAGACAATGTCCCAGACACCCCCATCACCATTCCCGCCCAGAAGGAAAAAAACAGTAAAAATTGGGAAATAAGAGTACTGGTCCAAACTGTTTTTTTCTTCTGGGTGGGTATGTCCTGTCCCACCGGCAGGACAGACAGTGGTATACAGTCAGGAGGGAGTTGTCTTGGAGTCTTCAACATTGACCCCAGACTCCATGAAGTCTCATGGCATCAGTTCAGACATGGGCATGAAACTTCCTGCTGATTGCCACCTACCGCCTCCCCCCACCTCCATCCCCACCCCTCCCCTCAGCTGACTAATCAATATTCCTCCATGTTGAACACCACTTGGAAGAAACACTGAGGGTGGCAAGGGCATATAATGTACTCTGGGTAGGGGACTTCAATGTCCATTACCCAAGGCCAGCAAGAGAAATCATGAATCCTATCCTGTTTCAGGCATTTTATCTCCCCCTCACCCCTTTAACCCTCCTCCTTAATCAAGTATGTTATCTATTTCCCATTTTAAGATTCACCAATTTTCTTTCATTTAAGCTCTTCATGCTTCCACGCCATAGCCTCCATGTATTTCAAATGTTTGCAATTTTTATTCATCCATTACTGATATCATGCTTTTGTGGCTCGGTTTTTATGACAGAGTGAATGTACTTAGCAAGATTCGCAAAAAGACAGGACCAGATGCTGGGGACAATTTTTGGCCTTGCAAGGTTTCTTTAAAGTTCCGAAATAGAGATTGTGGCACATGCACGAACTTCTGGAGAAGCAAGCCCCGCTGCCATTTTAAGTGGGCGGGTCAATTAAGGCTATGCGCTTCCTGTGCAGGCGGGGAGTGATTCCCCAAATATGAGAGTGCGCTCTTTTGCGCACACATCTCCCTGAAGCTGAGTGCTGCCTCAGGGAAATTGCTGAAAGTTGTACAAACATTAAAAATAGAGGAAAAAAATCCTTAACGTGTCCCCCTCATGTGACATCGAGTGGCCTTATATCCTGCTAGACTGCAAGTTTAAGTGCAAGTGAAAGAAAAAGAAGCTTGCATTTATATAGCCCTGTGTGACGTGTCAAAACGTTTCACAACCGATGAAGTGTAATCAATGTTGTAATGTTGGGATACACAGCATTCAATTTTCACACAGCAAGCTCCCACACAAACACATTGAAGAACAGCATAGAATCTTGTAGAGATTTGTAACCTCTGTCTGAAGAAAGGCACCTTGAATAGTGCAACACTGGAGTGTCAGTCTGGATTACGCGGTCTCTGAAGTGGGGCTTGAACTCACAACCTTCTGACTCAATAGGTGAGAGTGCTACCCACTGAGCCAAGACTGACACCTAAGAGTGGACAATAGTTAACCATCACTACTTAAACTTGTTAAATTATCTAGGAAAATAGACTTCTGTCAAATTTCTGTAACTGAAAGCTTTTTCTCAAATAAAATACAGAATATTTATTTTGCTCCATGTTAAGTATTTCCTTCAATAATGAGATGGTTAAATAAGATTTAGTAAATTGGTTACAGTCTGGAAATGAGGGTAATTAGGAATTTACCTCCAATATTCAGTACAATGTACACAATATTTAACATGAGTATGGTGTAAGGCTTGTGTGTCAAGATTAAATCTACTATTCAGTCTTTATGTAACAATTCGTTTGACAAATTAATCCTAAAAACATTTAAATCCCCATTTATACAAGTAGACAGCAGCCTCAGTTGTATGTGCTGTGACATGATGTTATACTTGATATGACTCAAGAATGAGACAATCTGTGAGCTGCTAAATGTTCAAGTCACCAACAAAACATGATTCCCCCTCACCAGTGAAAGTGAAGCTAACAATGGCCAAAAAAACAGAATGAGACAGACCCGGCCTCCGTGATCTCATTTAGTCTTTACCAGTACAGTGTTTTCCATCTATAGTAGCAGTGTAGGGGAGTCGGTTAATAGAAATAAATAGATGTTATATGTATGTGTCTTGCAAACATTGTGTTTCTTTATCCCGCATTTCACCTGATGCTGAATAAACCTGGTACAAAACTGCTGTTATACAAGGCGAGGTGGGGCTCTTTCCCATCTGATGGCTTCTCCCTATCGCATGCAACCGATCATCATCCAGTGGCCAGAGGTTTGCTGCGTCACATACATAATTACAAGAGAAAATATTGCAAAAAGTATTAGAAGCACATGGCTCAGTAAGAGGTTACCTTAGAGTACAGCAATTTATAACCGTCACTGGCCACCTCCAGTTGCCTCTGTACCAGGGCACAAGTAGCAGACGTATCAATGCAAGGCTTTGCATCTTTGTCCAGGTCCAATTTACCACAGGATTTAGCAGCATCGAGGACTCTTTGCCCTGAGATGGTGATGTACCTTAAGTCGCCTTTGTGAGAGATGACATCTTCAGAGAAGCTTTTCTGCCTTTGCAGCTTGCCAACAAAAGTTTCGACATCAGTGGCACCAGATTGGAGATCGCCCAGCTGCTGTTCGGACTGGTGCAACCAGTTTTCAAATTCATTGTAGTCGGCGGAAAACTTTTGCAGTTCATCCTGTACGGTCTGTATCAGTTTCAGTCTGGTTTCCGACTGCGCCAGCGTGGTCTCATATTGAACCTTCAACTCGTTCAGGTCCTGCTCCAATTTCTCTCGCTCCTCTGCAGAAATACTGGAACCTTGCTTCTTCAGGAAGTCCTGGACTGATTGTGTAGATATAATGTAGGACTGCTGTTTTGACATAACTTGTTGGTGAAGAAGCTGTTTTAAACAAAACCATGACAGGAACAGTCACTGAGTGGATACACAGGTTTTTTACATCGCAAGAAGAATCCACATTTCCCACACAATGCAAGAGCAAAGAACCATTGATTTTCATTTATATAGCACCTTTCACAACCTGTGGATGCCCAATCTCCCTAAAGTCAATGAAGGACTTTTGAAGTGTAACTGCTATTGTAATATAGGAAACACATTAGCCAGTTTCTGCACAGCAAGTTCCCACAAACAGCAATGAGATCTGTGTTGGATAAGAGATAGATATTGGCCAAGGTACCAGTGAGAACTCTACTGCTCGTCTTCAAAATAATGGCTGAGAGATCATTTACATCCACCTGAGAAGGCAGATGGAGTCTCAGTTTAACCATCTCGGGAGATGGCAGCTCCAATTGTGCAACACTCCCTCAGGACTTAAACCCACCCCAACCTTCTGACTCTGAGGCATGAGTGTTACTCATTAAGCCAAGGTTGACACTCTCACAATTTGTCTTGTGTGTAGGTATGGAAGACTTAAACGTTAACTGCCTTAGATGTATAATGCTTTCATAAAGAACAAGTCTCCATGTTTACTTTTGTTGTGTTCAATTTAACATGATCATTGCATTCAATGCTGGAATAAATACTTCAAAAAATTGTGTATCATTAGCTTCAAAATAATTTAAATAACTTCAATCCACACCTTGGCTTTTTGGTACTGATAATTCAAATCCCCATCAGATGTTGGTTCCATTGTTTCATCTCCTTTAGTCTCACTCAAGTCACGAGGTAGGTTTCCATTAACCGTATCCTCATTCTCCAGTCTCTTCAGTCCATCCACAAAAATGGTGTTGCCATTCTGCTGCACTATCTCATTTCTTTTCTGTTCAATGGCTGGCTCCTGTCCCATGCTGGACAACCAACCCAAGAGTCCTTGAATTTTATTCTCATTTTCCTTCAATTGTTCAACTGCTGCAGCCTGCAAACCAAACTGCAATGAGTACCTTAACACATTTCAAAAATAAAAACTACTTAAAACAAAAAATCAGAATTTTCTTGAGCCAAATTAGACTTCTATTCAAGTGACACACTGTCCCAACCTGGATTATTGTTCCTTCAAGGGTCAAAATTGTGGAACTCCCTTCCAAACACCACATGGGCTGCAGATGTTCAAGGTTGTGGGTTCCCCCTTACATATTCTCAAGAGCAATTAGGGCAATAAATGCTGCCAATACTCATAGCCCAAGAATGAAGAAAATACAATATTTCTTAAATTAGCGTTGTGATGATATAAAGCGGTGTACTGTCACATGCATTACTGATCAAAAGGGCCAAGGTTTCATACATAGATTTCCCAATAGAGTGAGCTGAAATATCAACTAAGTGTTGGGAAGAAGCACCAAGCAAAGCAACGTACAGGTGGGGAGCAAGTTAGTTAACAATACCTATATATTTGCATTGTCAGTGATCAGTTCTACAAAACTGGACATCTGCCCACTATCTAGGCCTCTTGAGTGGCATAAAAGGAGAAGACGAACATCAATGGTTAACTTATTAATTCAAACGTTTGTCCACCAACAAAAATAAAGCTTTCCCTCAGTTTTATTAAATAAAGATAACTAGCATAATTAGAAAGCAAGCAGAAATGAGACAACAAATATTCGGGATTTGTATTAAAAAGGCTGAGTACTACAGGCCACTTAAGGCAAAGTCTTATATTCCAAAAAAAAACCTGATCGCAAAAATTGTTTTGGCCACAACCCGGTAATGCTTTTTCCAAAACTTAGGTTCAGTCACTGTGAACACAAGTTTGGTATGCTAAGGCAGAAAGCAAAATATTTTTCCTGAGCAACTGAGTGTGGGTTAATCTTGTCCTGTTAAGGCCAGAAGTTTAATCCCTCAATGATGTCATAAAATATTAGTGCTTTACAAATGCATTAAAAAAATGGATCAGGTCTGAGTGATCAACAACAAAAATTTATCTTATCTCGTGGTTCAAACAAGCAATTAATCAATCTTCATTTTGTGGTTTATACTGCACTGACAGACAATCCCATGAAGGGTCTACAGAGAAAAAGCATTCTCAAGATAACATGGTACACAATGTCTGTAAATTGTAAAGCGATATTTACTCATTCAGCATCAAACATCAATGTGCTGAAAATGGGATGGAGCTGTTCCGATCACATAAATCTTTTTCAAAACCACAAAACCAATATCATTACCTGAACCACACAAAGTTGCTCCCTCGCATTTTTGTTGCTGTTCGTGAAAATAATTAGTTCAAGAATAAGGTATAGCTACTTTCTGCATTTCTTCACAGAAAGGGCAGCAGAAATCTTGAACTCCAAATGATGTTGAAAGTGCCAGGGCTTGGAGCAGGGGTGGGGGGGAAAGGCGGGGCAGGTTAAGATACAGGGCAGCTATGATCTAACTGAACAGGCTCGAGGGGCTGAATGCCTACTCAGTTCCTACGTTCCCTATATTTCAAAGGCTTAAGGTATGCGAACATCATAGTAAATCAAGACACTTACACATGATCTTGATTGAAATTGTTATGCGAGAGAGCAAGAAATTTACCTAAAAGGCTGAACAGTATCATTGACCTAAAGTACAAGTGATCTTAAAGCTGACCTCCTGCTCTGCATTAAACAAAGTGCTTTTGCACATTAGGTAATACTAAAGTGAAACATGTTTAATTAATGTGAATTGTATTTTAAAAAAAGACATAGCACTTCATACCAGTGAGGAAGCACTCTAATATTTGGAATCCTAAGGCAGGATTTTCCCATCGGTGAGCAGGGACAGGGCCCGCTCGCCAATGCGTAAAATGACGCGCGGTGATGTCAGGCGGAACTCCCGACGTCACTGCACTCCATTCAAGTTTTCAGGTCGGCGGGGGTGCAGCAAAATCAGCAGCGCACCCACCAACCTGTCAATGGCCAATTGACAGAGTCACTTAACTAATTAATGGTCCTGCCCGTCCAACCTTAAGGTTCGCGGGCAGGCCAGGAGCCCCGACGCAAATTAGAAAAAGCATGAAACCTCATCCACGGGTGGGATGAGGTTTCATGTAGGTTTTTAAACATTTTATTAAAGTTTTTTAAAAAATTATGGAAATATCCCAACTCATGTGACAGTGACACATGAGGGGACATGTCAGGAATTTTTTTTCTCTATTTTTAATATTTGTGACAGAACAGCTGATCTCCCTGAGGCAGCACTTAGCTTCAGGGGGATGAATGCGCTCTTTTGTGCACTTGCGCGAAGGAGCGCACTCTCAGGTTTAGGGATTCCACCCCACCCGCACAGGGAGTGCATAGTGCTTCCGTGCGGACATCACGCTGAGTGGGCCTTAATTGGCCTGCCCACGTAAAATGGCGCTGCACCCCCGATTGGGAGCATCTGTGTGCGCCCGCACTTCAACTTCACCCCCGATGGGGGGAAAATCCTGCCCATAGAAACTTATAGGACAAAAGGTGGTTTTTTGGCTTGTAACGCCATATCTCTTTTTTCCTTTTGAAACTGCTGTCATGCTTAATATAGCACACCCACTTTTTGCCCATAACTCTGCAAGTTCCTCATCAAATGTCTGCCGAACTCCCTCTAATTATTATTTATGGAATCAACTTCCACCACATTTTCAGGTAGAGCATTCCAGGTCCCAACAACTGAGTGAAAATATTTCTCCTCACCTTCTCCCTGGCTCTTATACCCACGATTTTAAATCTATGACCTTCGATTAGTGACTCACTCAACAGAGGAAGCAGTTTTTCTTTAGTTGTTCTAATGAAACCTCACATCATCTGGAAAACCTTTATTTGGTTACAGTGTCATGAAACTATTAATGTATATATTATTGGAAAATATTTTTCTTTTAAAATAGAGGTTTAGTCTGTGGGTGTCATAGTCATAGAGGTCTACAGCACAAAGAAGGCCCTTTAGCCCATCGAGTCTGCGCCAGTCAAACAAACACCTAACTATTCTAATCCCATTTTCCAGCACTAGGCCCATAGCCTTGTATGCCATGGCATCGCAAATGCACATCTATATACTTCCTAAATGTTATGAGGGTCTCTGCCTCTACCTCCCTTTCAGGCAGTGAGTTCCAGATTCCCACCAGCCACTTGGTGAAAAAATTCTTCCTCACATCCCTTCTAAACCTCCTGCCCCTTACCTTAAATCTATGCCTCCTGGTTATTGGTCTCTCCAACAAGGGGAAATGTTCCCTCCTGTCTACCCTACATACGCCCCTCATAATTTTATATACCTCAACTATTTCACAGAATCACACAGTGCAGGAGAGGCCCTTCGGCCCATCGAGTCTGCACCGACACACCTGACCTACCTACCTAATCCCATTTACCAGCTCTTGGCCCATAGCCTTGAATGTTAAGACGTGCCAAGTGCTCATCCAGGTACAATTTAAAGGATGTGAGGCAACCCGCCTCCACCACCCTCCCAGGCAGAGCATTCCAGACTGAAATGCGGTCACCACACTCTGGGTAAAGAGGTTTTTCCTCACATCCCCCCTAAACCGCCTTCCCCTCACCTCGAACTTGTGTACCCTCGTGAATGACCCTTCAACTAAGAGGAACAGCTGCTCCCTATCCACCCTGTCCATGCCCCTCATAATCTTGTACACCTCGATCAGGTCACCCCTCAGTCTTCTCTGCTCCAAAGCAAACAACCCAAGTCTATCCAACCTCTCTTCATAACTTAAATGTTTCACCCCTGGCAAAATCCTGGTGAATCTCCTCTGCACCCCCTCCAGTGCAATCACATCCTTCCTATAATGTGGCGACCAGAACTGCACACAGTACTCCAGCTGTGGTCTCACCAAGGTTCTATACAACTCCAACATGACATCCCTACTTTTGTAATCTATAGCTCAATTGATAAAGGCAAGTGTACCATATGCCTTTTTCACCATCCCATTAAGATGCCCCTCCACCTTCAGAGATCTATGGAAACACACGCCAAAGTCCCTTTGTTCCTCAGAACTTCATAGTGTCATGCCGTTCATTGAATACTTCCTTGTCAAATTAATCCTTCCAAAGTGTACCATCTCACACTTTTCAGGGTTAAATTCCATCTGCTACTTATCTGCCCCTTTGACCATCCATTTATATCTTCCTGTAGCCCAAGACAATCAACCTCACTGTTAACCACCCGGTCAATCTTTGTGTCATCCGCAAACTTACTAATCCTAACCCCCACCTAGTCATCTATGTCGTTTATATAAATGACAATTAATAGGGGACCCAGCACAAATTCCTGTTGTACGCCACTGGACACTGGCTTCCAGTCACTAAAGCACCCTTCTGTCAGCACCCTCTGTCTCCTACAACTAAGCCAATTTTGAATCCACCTTATCAAATTACCTTGTATCCCATGTGCCTTTGCCTTCTTTATAAGTCTCCCATGTGGGACCTTGTCAAAGGCTTTGCTGAAATCCATATAAACTACATCAACTGCACTACCCTCATCTACACACCTGGTCACCTCCTCAAAAAATTCAATCAAATTTGTTAGGCATGGCCTCCCTCTGACAAAGCCATGCTAACTATCCCTGATCAAACCTTGCCTCTCTAAATGGAGATAGATTCTCTCCTTCAGAATTTTCTCCAATAGTTTCCCTACCACTGGACTTAAGACTCACTGGTCTGTAGTTCCCTGGCTTATCTTTACAATGCTTCTTAAATAGCGAAACCACATTAGCTGTTCTCCAGTCCTCTGGCACTTCCCCTGTGGCCAGAGAGGAATTAAAAATTTGGGTCAGAGCCTCTGCGGTCTCCTCCCTTGCCTCGTTCAGTTGTCTGGGACACAAATCATCCAGACCTGGAGATTGGTCCACTTTTACTCCTGCCAACACTTCCAATACCTTGTCAATCCCTATATCAATTTGCTCAAGAACCTCGCAGTCTCTCTCCCTGGGTTCCATACCTTCATCCTCATTCTCTTTGGTGAAGATCTCTGGCTCCACCCATAGATTGCCCCCTTGGTCCCTAATGGGCCCGACTCTTTCCCTGGTTATCCTCTTCCCATTGATATACATATAGAATATCTTGAGATTTTCCCTACTTTTACCAGCCAGAGCTTTCTCATATCCCCTCTTTGCTCTCCGATTTGCTTTCTTAAGCTCCACCCTGTACTTTCTGTACTCCATAATGCTTCTGCTGATTTGCTCCCCTTGTACCTGCTAAAAGCCTCTCTTTTCCTTCTCATCATATCCTGGATATCTCTGGTAATCTATGGTTCTCTGGGCTTGTTACTCTTTCCTATCACCCTAGAGGGAACACCTGCCCATTTCCTTTTTGAATGCCCCCCACTGCTCCTCTGTAGATTTCACCACAAGTAGCACCCCAGTCAACCTTGGCCAGATCCTGACTTATTTTACTGAAATCCACTCTCCCTCAATCGAAAACATTTTTTTGCAACTTGTCGATTTCTTTGTCCATAACAAGCTTAAATTGTACCAAAACAAAAACAGAAACAGAAATACCTGGAAAAACTCAGCAGGTCTGGCAGCATCGGTGGAGAAGAGTACAGTTCACGTTTCGAGTCCTCATGACCCTTCAACAGTTCAGTTCTGTTGAAGGGTCATGAGGACTTGAAACATCAACTGTACTCTTCTCCGACGATGCTGCCAGACCTGCTGAGTTTTTCCAGGTATTTCGGTTTCTGTTTTTGTTTTGGATTTCCAGCATCCACAGTTTTTTGTTTTTAAATTGTACCATGTTGTGGTCACTATCCCCACCACCACCTCAGCTACCTGTCCGGCTTCATTCCCCAGAATTAGGTCCAGCAATGCACCGTCCCTTGTTGGACTCTCTACATATTGACCTAAGAAGTTCTCCTGTACACATTTCAAGAAATCCACTCCATCCAAGCCCTTAACACTATGTCTATCCCAATTAATGTTGGGAAAGTTGAAATCACCTAATATAATTACCCTATTGTTATTGTTTTTACAGACCCCCACTAATTGTGCACATATTTGCTCCTCAATTTCCTGCTGACTATCTGGGGGTCTATAATAAACACCTAACAATGTGGCTGCCCCTTTTTTATTCCAAAGTTCTACCCACAAACCTTCATTCGATGCCTCCTCCAAGATATCATCTCTCCTTACTGCAGTAACTGACTCCTTAACTAATAATGTAATGCCTCCTCCTCTTTTAACTCCTCCGCTGTCTCACCTGAAGATTCTATATCCTGGAATGTTCAGCTGCCAATCCTGCCCCTCCCTCAACCACGTCTCTGTGATGGCTACTATATCACAATTCCACGTGTTAATCCTCACCATTAACTCATCCGTTTTACCTGTAATACTCCTGGCATTAAAGAAGAGGCCATCCAGCCTTGCCTTATTCCCTTGAAACTTAATGCAGCTGTACTCCCTCTGACTTAATTGTTTTACTATATTGTGATGTGTCCCTATTCTGCTAACATTCTGTGTTCCCTCCCCCTGCTGATTTAGTTTAAACTCCTTCCAACAGCTCAAGCAAACCCGCCCACAAGGATGTTAGTCCTGCTCTGGTTCAGATGTAGATCTTCCCATTTGTACAGGTCCCACCTTCCCCAGAAACAGTCCCACTGATCCAGGAATCTAAAACCCTCCCTCCTGCACCAACTCTTAAGCCATGTATTCATCTGCACTATTCTCCTACTTCTGTGCTCGCAAGCACATGGTGCTGGGAGTAATCCAGAGATTACAACTCGAGAGGTCCTGCTTTTCAGGCTACTGCCTAACTTCCTGAATTCTTGGTGCAAGACCTCATCCCTCTTTCTAACTATGTCATTAGTATCAATATGTACCATGACCTCTGCCTTATCACCCCCCACCAACCCCCTTCAGGATGCCCTGCAGCCACTCAGTGACATCCCAGACCCTGGCACCAGGGAGGCAACACATCATCCTGGAGTCACGTTGACGGCCACAGTAGCACCTATCTGTTCCCCTGACTGTAGAATCCCCTATTACTATTGCTCTTCCTCCTTTCCTCCCCTCCTGTACAGACAGGCTGCTTGTGGTGCCAGAAGCTTGGCTCTGTCTACACTCCCTGGAGGAATCAGCACCCTCATCAGCCTCCAAAATGGAATACCGATTTGCGAGCAGGACCCCAGGGGACTTCTGAACTACCTGCCTGTTTCTCTTGGACTGCCTGGTGATCAACTATTCCCTTCCTTCCTCAAGTCCCTTCAGCTGCGGTGTGACCACCTCTCTAAATGTGCTATCCACGATGCTCTCAAACTCATGGATGCTCCATAGTGTCCCCAGCCGCCGTTCCAGCTCTGAAACCCGAGCTTCCAGGAGCTGCAGCTGGACACACTTCCTGCAGACATGCTGGTCCCGGGCACTGGAAATGTTCCCGGCTTCCCATATGGAGCACGAGGAGCACACCATGGCTTTGAGCTCTTCTGCCATGACTTATCCCTTTAAATTAATCCTTTTAAATCAATTACTCTAGGGCCATTCTTTCCAGATCCTCATTACTACAGAATATACAAACTATAAACCACAAAAAGACCTTAAACTATGAGCGATAAAAGTAGTAAAAACTTACCTGACCTTACCCACTACTTACCAGTCATTTCCCTCCCTTGTAGCCTCTACTGCTGCAGCAGGGCAAGACCACTCTCTGAAGATTTAATAAGTTGGATAGCAAAGAAAAAATGTAAAGAGTACCTCTTCCCCTATGCACCGAATTCCCACTGTGCACTAAATTGCCAATACCCACACTTACTCTGGCTGTGTCTCACTCAGGATTAGGTCTCTCCCCTGCTCGTGTGCAAGCTTAATCTCCTCTGCTCCAAGGAAAATAACTGCAGTCTATCCAATCTGTCCTCATAACTAAAACTACCCAGCCCAGGCAACATCCTGGCAAATCTCCTCTCTCTAGTGCAATCACATCCTTCCTATAATGCAGTTTCCAGAACTGTATGCAATAATCAAGCTGTGGCCTAACCAGTATTTTATACAGTTCCAGCATAACCTCCCTGCTCTTATATTCTATGCCCCGGCTAATAAAGGCAAGTATCCCATATACTTTCTCAATCACCTTATCTACCACCTATCCAGCTACCTTAAGGGACCGGTGGACATGCACACCAAGATCCCTCTGATCCTTGGTACTTCCCAGGTGTGTCTTAATTGGATTAAAGCCAGCTAGTCTGGGTGCTTTGATGTGTACTAATTTTGAAATTTAGGGTAGAATTTTCAGCCGATCGGGTCCGCCCCACCATATTATGAGGGCGGGCCAATTAAGGCCCAACCTTTAGGTTGGACGGGCAGTTCGGATAATTGCTTAATTGCCTTTTTAAATGGCCTTAATAGGCCTTCGACAGTTCGGCGGGCACGCAGCTGAGTCGGCTGCATGCCCACCAAACTGGAAGTCTAAATGATGCATGGTGACATTGGGACGCACACCGGATGTCACCCCGCATCATTTTACACCTTGGCGAGTGGGCCCTGCCTCACTCACTGAGCCGAAGATTCAGGCCTTAAACTGAGAGGTAGTGTGCATTTTCATTTTTTGAATAGAGCATTCAAGAAGTGGGGTGAAAACTACCACCTAGCTAGCTGATACTAAGCAATATGTTTATATTACTAATAAAATTGGTACTATGAAAAGGGTTTTATGCATACAAGGTGGAGTTCAAAGAGGCTGGTGATACAATGAGAATTTACATTCACTGGGCTGTGCTAGGTATAACGTCAGCAGTTTTGTGTATGTAGAGCAGAGGCAATGTGAGATCAAAAGCAGCTGTAAGATTCCAACTGTCTCCACAGGAACCAAAGTGAAAAGAAACTCATTTTAAATTTGTAAGGTGAAAATGCTTTCCCTGGTGTTTGGTTAAGTCTATGGGTTGCTGTTGCCTTAATGGAGATTAGTTTGGGAATTTGTTAAAAGTTATGATTGTAGAAATTTGTAGCTATGTGTATATATTTAACTTGTGTAAATTAATAAAATGTTTCATTTAGCTTAATATAAAACCTATCCAGACCTGGGTGGTATGATTCCTGAATCTAGAGTTGTATCTCAAACATAACACTTAAAATTATAGGTTATGACAGTTGCTTAAAGTTTCCCTCTGGGATTTAAAAAAAAAACTAATCTTTACCAACTGTTTGTTCATAACACATATCTTAATAACCTTCTCTGTTCCAAGGAGAATAATTCTACTTTTCCAACTGCTCCTTGTAACTTGGGTCCCTCATCTACGGTAATATATTTGACTATGTTCAAAGAAAATACAAAGCATTGTCTGCAACATTACATTCTATGACCAGAGGTTGGCATCAGGACTAAATTTAGTCATAGTCAGATGTAAGAAAGTAATCATCTGCACCTTCTCAGTCTCCTGTTTAAGAGCAGTTGTTACAGCATTGTCCAGATTCTTGAGCTTGGAATCTACTTGCTCACTTAACATACTGAGCTTCGACTTGGCTTCCTTCAGCTTCTTGTCCATTGCTGCTTTTGCTTCTGGTTGCAGTTTGTCCCCATTCTTCTCCAGGAACTGTTCAGTTGCACTAACCACATTTGCTAAAGTGGCTGCATTAGCCTGGATTTCCCTTTGCAAGGACTGAAACACATGGGAATAAGATACAAGTTAGAACAAGTGTTAGAATAGTCAAGATCATTTAAATAAAAACCTGTTATGATAATTTGCCAGGCTGACCAAATCCACAAGGGAAACTTGGTCACGCTATCACAATGGTTTTGCAATTTGTATTTATTACGAGAAGATTTGTGCACTGAATTCTGGAGTAATGAGTCCACTAACACCTTTAGAGATTTTAAACATTAAATTAAAACATTTATTAATAAAGTAATAAAACATATATACAAGATTACAGTTACACAGTTACTTAATATTATAACAATTCCCCAAATTCTTAGTTAACCAGGCTCTCGACTACATAGTCCCCTTTAAGGCCACAGTCCAAAATAGATTTTAGATTTATAGAGACAATCCAGCAAGGTTACCACATGCACCCGCTCGGCGGTAGAATTCCAAAGGCTTTTAATACAACTTTGGTTACTGAAACAGCAGGTTTCTGCAAAGTGGCTAGAGGCTTTTCTCCAAGTCTGTTTCACACTGTGTACCTTGCAGGTCTTGCAGGGCGACACCCTTCCACAGCCATCCATCCTTCTTTAAATATATTTCTTCCTCTTCAATCTGTATAATCCCATTGTTCCCCCATGTCTTTGGAATTTACTCTTCCAATAATATAAAAATCTTTAATGTTATCATTATGGCCAGCACTTTTGGGAAAAATCAACGTAATAACCTTGCCCTATTTATCTTGCCAGTTGTAAAAACCTTATCATGTCTCTTTGAAAATCCAACTTTATCTAAAAATGCAACCTCCCCTTTACTTATCTCACCCATTAACATATCAAATACATTTTTACACCTAACTCTTTTGATAATTTAAACCTTGCAGTCCACCCGTCTCTAATTTAATAAAATCAGACACACACACGCACACACCTACTTTACAATTTCCCACAATAATATTATGAAAAATAATAGTTTTGTGACAAATCTGATAAACAATACATCGGAGGATAAAAGCACTAGGCACAATTCCCTTTTCTCTCTTTTCCAGTGGTAGCTCTCTCTGTTAAATGAAAGAAGGGAAGACTATGGCCGGGATTTTCCAGCCCCGCTGTGGGGTTTACGGCGGCCCAACCAAAAGTTCATTGATTTTCGGCGGGACCGGAAAATCTTGCCCTATATCTATGCAGCAATTTTCAGGAACCAGGACATCCCAAAGCACTTTAAAGCCAATAAATTAATTATAATGCAGGAAATGCAGCAGCAAATTCGCATTGTCCCACAAACAGCAACATGATCATGACCAGATACTTTTTTTTTAATGACATTGGTTGAGAAATGGGAATGAGCTCAGAACCCTAGGAGGAACTCTTTTTCCAATTGTCATGCCCCAGTATAAGATGAACTTTCAGTCAATTTTTGTACTTTTAAAACTGGACACAAAAGGCAGCAAAATGGCTGCCTGCAGAGTGAAACCACTCTCCTGTTTTAAGGGGGAACAAAAGGAACATTCCAGGTTGGCAGCAATCAATGCCTTTCCCTGAAACCAATTCAAAAAAGTATTTGCATCAAATTGAATGGGTCATTCAAACACAAAGGCACTGCCTCAAACTCTCAAGGTGTTAAAACAACGCAGTATGTGCAAACAACATAATTATCCACCTTATTTGGAAAAGGACTTTGAATGTATAAAAGGTCACATGATGAGACAGCCACGTCTGCTTTTAAAATCAGCAGAAGTTGTTTTGCAGACAGTTTCACCAAAAGCCATCAAACTAGCTGTAAATCACCAAGCATGCAAGGTAATTAATAGCAATACGTTGAAAGCTGGAGATCCTAATAAAGCGGACTCCCCCAACCTATTCCACTTAAAGTCCACCTGAGAACCAAACTCCTATAAATTTAACCACAGGAAACTTCACAGCCTGCTGAGAATCCTTCATTTTACAAGACCCTCACTTTAACTTTAAAGCATCAACTTCATTCAAGAACCCAGGCCTGCCAATCGGGACAAGAAATCGTAAACTCGTCATTTTTGCGTCGCTTGCTGACGCAAAAATGAAGCGGGATGACGTTGGGGGGAACCCCCGACGTCATCCCACCCCATTTAAATATTCAGAAAGGTGGGGGCACAGCGCGATCAGCTGTCCGCCTGCCAGCCTGTCAATGACCGGAGGGATGAGGTTTCATGTCTGTTTTTGAAAAACTTTAATAAAATTTCTGTGATATTTATTAACATGTCCCATCTCGTATGACATTGTCACATGAGGGGGATATGTTAATAATTTTTTTATTTTTCTATTTTTAAACTTTCAAAAACTTTCAGCGATCTCCCTGAAACAGTATTTAGTCTCAGGGAGATGTGCACTCTTTTGTGCGCATGCGCGAAAGAACAAACTCGGGCAGTTGGGGAATACCCCCCCGCCCACACAGGAAGCGCATAGTCCACTTAAAATGGCAGCAGGGCCTGTTTCGGCAGCAGCGATTGTCTGCTCGCCCGCCGCCAAGTCGGTGGGGCCCGCCCGCCATCAAGGGCAAAATTCTGCCCATGGAGAATGTTTGGTCAAGAAACACTCTCAAAAGTGTTTTTAAACTTCAAGCAGAGCGAGAATGTTTCAGCCTTCTAGTTTCACTCCAATTATACAATACCTTGATTTCATCTGTCTTGAATATGAGAGACTTAGAATTAGTTTTAATTATTTGACAATGATTTTGGGCAATTTCAATCCACTTCCCAATGAGCATAGGGATGTATGAAATGTATTATATAACACTTGCTTAGCATAGAAGTGGGATTTGGCTCAACAGGTCCATGCCAGTGTTCATGCTCCCCCTCTGCATCTAAACACATCAGCATAACCTTCTATACCTCCCCTCCCTTGTTTATCTAGCTCCACCTTAACTACATCTATTCTATTCACCTCAACTAATTCCTATGGCACATTCTCACAACTCTACGGGCAAAGACATTTATCTTGAATTCCCAGTAGGATTTAACAGTGACTATCTTATATTTATAGCCCCTAGTTTTGCTATCACACATAGGTGGAAACATCATCTTTACCTCTAGAGGAAAAAGCCCCAGCCTATTCAATCTTTCCTGATGCTTATAACTTCTCAGTTCTGGTATCATTCTTGTAAATCTGTTTTTCCACCTTCTTCAGCATCTCTAAATCCTTCCTGATTAAAAAAGTTTCATTCATACAGTCTGGGCTTATGCCTGAATAACAGAGGGTGTTTTACTTTGCGTCTAATAGTTGATGTCTCCTTAACCAATGAAGGATACACTTACCTTAGGAGGGCAATGAATGTTCCCTAGATAGATTTCTGAGATAAGAGAGTTGTCCCATGAGGTGAGATTGAGAAGAATATTATTGTGTGGGTGAATATTACAGGACTGCATTTTCCTTTTTGCAGAAATCGGTAAGTTGTAAGCACGAGAAAAACCTTGCACATCTGTTCCCGGTGGTGTGACAGGTCAAGACAACTGGAGGTGTGGTTGATTGCAGTAAATTGCAGTAACTTCTGTGCCCGAGTGATGAACTTTGCAGCTGTCCACACAGCTCTGCTGCTATGCTTTCAGTACCAGTAAGAGAATACCATTTCCTTTGCTACATCCATCAAGGCAACCTTTCTTTTGTGCACTGAGAAAGGGTGATAGGTGTTTTCTCTCACATGTGGACAGCAGCTTGTACGCTAACCTCACCTGGTTTGGCCTGAGAATCAGACCAGTTATTGGGTGTGGCTGTTGCCGGGCACAAACAGCTATGTGGAGCCACTGGTGAAAGCTGGGTCAGTGTCAGGGACCAGGTGCTGTTATTCATCCAGCTATGGAGTAGGAAACAGCTGACTCCTACGGAAGGGACTACCTCTGACACAAACCCCACACACCTCTGAATTTAAAGTATATAAAGTAATTGTAGCATCAATATGAGAAACAGATTTGAGTGAGGATTCAGTTGGCGGATAAGTCATTAAAGCTGCAAGTCATTAATGATGGTCTACTAAAGGATAATTAATGCCTCGGTGCTTGAAATATTAGGCGCAATGTGGCTAACTATCCCTCAATGGATATGTTCAGCAGAACCTCCCCATGCCGACTTGGGGGATGTGAGTGGGTTAGATGTTTAAAGTTACTTAGTTTACCCCATTTACATCCTTCTAACCTATTAAAACACTCACCATGCACTGTATCACTAACCTGGTGTTCCATCTGATGCTGTTGTAAATCAGCTAAGTCATCAACAGTAATGGACATCCCACTCTCATAGTCAATTATTTTATTTTCAGTCACCATCAACATATCACACATCTCCTGAAGTCTCTTGTTACATTCTCCTTGCTTTTCTTCGAAGGCCTGTTTTTTCCAGCAAAAACACACCATTTCAGTTACTTTGCTCTTACTTCTTTGTGAGACAGTCTTTTCTCTCTATACAACAAAGTCCTACACTACTTCACCAGTGTATGCTGCAAACATGATAGCAGTTGGCAATCAAGTGAACAAGATGGGTTACGATAAATCGGATTAAACAAAGGATGCATCTCACGAAGGAGTTAGCTCCATCAGTGTCACATCTGCACAGATGTCATGCAAGGAGGAAGATAACAGCTGCCTTTTGATTGTTTTCAGAGGGCCTTAGATTCAGGCTTTATTTCTCTCGAGAGATTGCAGGTGAATAATGCAGCAAGCAGTCATCTGTAAAAAGGTCTACAGAACAGTGTTAGTCACATTATGCAAAGTCTTTGAATTTCAAGCAGTGCTTTTTTAAACAAGGACTATTTTGAGTGCTCATCAACTTCATGGAATGTTATGTAAATAGTGAACCCATGCAGTGGCATGCTGCATATTACTTACAAAACATGTTACCATTTCATTAAATTGTTTCATTTGATTAAATAATACACTTCACACAAATCTCTTTTGAAATATACTTCACACTGCAAAAACCAGAAGCTCAAGAAGATTACGCTGGTAGTAACCCAGGTGGATGGGGGAGTCACAATCTTCAGACAGTGGCATCAAACTCCCTGACACTTCATCATTGAGTGAATCATACCAGAGTTACCCTTTACATACAAGGTCAGACAATAGATTAGGCACCTGATACATATATGGCTCAAAGACACATACATGACCTTCTGAACAGCCTTTGGCTAAAATAGGATGCAAGGCATTAGTTAACATTGGTCCTGAGAAAAGGTCATCAACCTGAAACGTTAACTCCCTTTCTCCCCACAGATGCTGCCAGATCTGCTCAGAATTTCCAACACTTTCTGTTCTTACTCAGATTTCCAGCATCCATGATATTTTGCTTTTGCATTGGTTAACACTTCTTGGGAAGTTCCAATCTTGGCTCCAAGACAGCCCTCTCAACATACAGACAATGACAGAGGGCAGGAGGGGCAGACAAAGGATCAGAATTCTATTTTTGTAAACTCAGTGAGCTCTGGTCTCAACTAATATGCAGCTCTGTGAAGATTTTTTGCACTGAGCATGCATCTCATATGCATAAGCAAAGAACTTAAATTTATGCCCATCACTTGTTCTGTGAATCAAATTATATAACTAGGAGAACACTCAGCCCATCATGCTCGTGCTGGCTCTTTGCAAGAGCTAATGGATTAGTTTCACTCCCCTGCTCTTTTCTCGTAGTGCTACAAATCTTCTGTTTTCAAGCATATATCCAACTCCCTTTTATTGTTACATTTCCTTCCACCATTCTTCCAGACAATACATTCCAGATCAGAACTCATTGCATTTAAAAAAGAAATGTCACCTCTGGGTCCTTTGACACAATTATTGTAAATCTGTCTGTCTGCTGGTCAGTGGAAACTGCTTTCAACCACCATAAATCACAGCATATAAGTCGACCTGGCGTATAAGGCGACCCAATGTACTCAGCGTACAACGTGTCAGAATCGTATGAGTAGTCAGCCTCAATTTCTCATCCCACAAATGCCCATTTTACTTACCAGTACCTTATAACTGGGTGCAAGGGATCAAGCAAGTGATACGGGCTGTGTTGTAAAGATGTGCAGGAGTTTAAGACAAATCCATTCTTTGTGTCAGATGCCAATTACATTTCAAAATGGCGACCACCCACACCTATGCCAGCTGTTATACTGTTTTATACTCAGTGTACAAGTCCACAACCATTTTTGGAGGAATCTTTCTAGACGCTGAAGGTCTATTTATATGCCGATATCTATGGTGTCTACTTCCATAATTTTGAATCTATCTAGCTCTACTTGTTTCTGAAAAAATGTTCTAACTTCTTTTTTCTAAGCTGATGAAGCATTTTTAACAAATGCAAAATTTCTGCCATAACCACAGTCATTATGACCTCAATACTGGTGAGCATTATTAGATAATTGATAGGCATTTGGAGATCTTTGAGGCTACCTATTGAAATGTGTTTTGATGGTGAGTATGGAAGATGGAGGCACCAAATCAAAGCAGGGGCTACCTACACCACCCGTTTTTGCTGACCTATATTCGCTCCGTATGAGCAATGCCTCAACTTTAAAACTTCCACCCTTGTTTCAAAATCACTCCATGGCCTCGCCCCTCCAGATTTCTTGTAACCTCCTCATCTCTACAGCCCTCCAAGATATCAGCATTCTTCCTATTCTGGAGTTTTTCACTCCCTGGTTTCCTTTGTTCCACCACTGGCAGCCACACCTTCTGCTACCTTGGCCCTAAGCTCTGGAGTTCCTTCCCAAAACCTCTCCTCCTCTCTACCTCTCCTTCCTCTTTTATGGTACTCCTCTCTGAGGAAGCTTTTGGTCACCTGTCCTAAAATCTCCTTATGTAGCTCAGTGTTAAATGTTGTTTGATAACACTTCTATGAGTACCTTGGGATTAAATTAAAGGTGCTATATAAATGAAAGTTGTTGTTAGTATTAACTCTAGAGATTGATGACAGAGATCAATGTAGGGCCTGTGTGCCATCATAGTTTAAAATGGACCAACAGTTGACTTGACTTTAGGGCTACAGATTTCAGAATTGCCTCTAGTATCAGTGTAGAGTCTTCCAGTAATGTTGGTAAAAGAACAAATTCAACAGACTTCACAGATGCAAGTTATAGATAATTTTGTTATGTATCATGCCAACTGTCCACAATCAAGCAACTCAAACCTTCTGATTATCTTGCTCTAGTCTGGTCTGCAACTGAAGACTCAAAACCTCCACCTGCGCTGTTAGCTTTTCCATCACACTTTTAAAAGATGTCTGAGTGCTATTCAAGAGTTTGAGCAGTTTCCTGTTCTCCTGAGGGGCAAGATCCAGTGCGTGCTCAGAGACAAAGAACTGTACGTCAAATGCGGTGGCTTCCAGCTGAATTTTCAAATCACTGAAGGTTTTCTGTAAATCCTGCAGGAAGAAAGAAATAGAATCAATGGATAGTCAACGCCACAGAATAATCAAATCAAAGATTTATTGGCCCAGATTTTGTGTTGAGAATCACAGTGCCCACTGTTATTGAAGAGTACATTGGACAGCAACTTCCTGTAACTGCAAATGCATGGTTAAACCTGGAAACGAGGAAGCTGCTGTCAGATTTGAACTGCTCCTCCACAAGGTTCACTACATCGGTTTCTCACTGAAATACTCGGCATGGAAGCATATGGAAGGGCTTGAAACTATGGTATTTACTCACAAGGTTA
This sequence comes from Carcharodon carcharias, assembly GCF_017639515.1. Lineage (NCBI taxonomy): Eukaryota > Metazoa > Chordata > Chondrichthyes > Lamniformes > Lamnidae > Carcharodon > Carcharodon carcharias. Next base: position 75,053,856 of record NC_054471.1, read on the forward strand.
ACCATTAAACAGGCTAGAAAAAGTTAGAGCTTGTCTACTCAAATGTAAGTGAATGTTTAATAGCTTGATAAGTCTTAATTACTGTCAAACAAACTCCTTAACACTGAAAATTCACCTTTAAAAATGTGGAGTCTCACTCCTTCAGATTTAAATTAATGTTGAAGATTTAAAATATTTAAAATTTAAATCATTTAATTTTTTAAATTTCTGTCTCTTGAATTTCTCTCTTTTAGACCCATCTTTCTTTGCCTCTATAAAAGCAAGGACAAAAATACAAAACATTAAATTAACTATTCTAACTTTCCGTCCCGGTTTAGATTCTACATGACTCAGTAAGAATTCTTCAATTTGATCGACTGAGGAGAGACACCATTGCCTGCCCTGTTTACGCAGGTCCCATATCCGCTATAGAGAGCACCACACTGTCCTGACTCTCTATTTACCATAGGCTGCAGCGTAAAAGCCCATGGAAAGCCCATGGGCAAGAGTAAGAATCACGAACTGTGAGCACTATTTGTTCACTACTGACCGCAAAATCGAGCCACTGTCTTTTATAAAGCAGCACACACACAAAGGACAATTCTTTACCGAAGACAGAAACCAAAATTCCAGAATTAATTGAATTTAAGAATAGCAGGGGATGACCATCTAAAGTTCAAGCATCCCACTCTGTTGGATGTAAGTGCAATTTGATTGGAGTCGCACAGAGATCACGTTAGTAGAAATCTCCTTACTCAAACAAGCATATTAAGTTGAAACCTTTAAGATCCTGATGGATGTGGAGAGGATGTTTCCTCATGTGGAAAAATCCAGAACTAGCGGTCACTACTTAAAAATAAAAGGTTGCTCATTTAAGAAAGAGATGGGGAGAACTTTTTTACTCCCAGAGGCTTGTGAGCCTTTGGAACTCTTCCTCAAAAAGCGGTGGAAGCAGAGTCTTTGAATATTTTTAAGGCAGGGCTAGATGGATTCTTGATTAACAAGGATGTGAATGGTTATGGGGGTAGACGGGAATATGGGGTTGAGGTTGTATTCAGGTCAGCCATGTTCTTATTGAATGGCCGAGTGGCCTACTCCTGCTCCTAATTCATATGTTCGTATGTACGTATATTCGTATATAAGTGGGTTGGTTTCAAAAATAACAAACACCAAACCTACTCTCGCCATTCACTGAATCAATATAACTGATCTAGCAAACCAACTCTTCCAGCTCAGGTAAATTTGGTGCTAAGAAGCTGACGTGAAAGCAGCAACAATTCCAATTAACATAATTTCTTCCTAAAACACATCACAAAACAGTTCTAACATTTTTTTTTACTGTTATTATTCAACACATTTGGCACCGGTTTATGGGTTAAACCATTCCTACACCATGTAGAACTAAGGTTAACTACTGCAGAGTGTTATATGCCAGTGCATAGGTTTCAGGATCGAAGTCTCATTTTCAATCAGATTATTACATGGTCAGTTTGAAATTCGTCCTGGGCTGTGATTTGGTACATCTTACTGAAAGTATTTGCATGGTGTATAATCTCAGTTCACTAAATAGAATTTAATCAAAACTAAATAGAACAAACTCCAAACAAGAGAGTCACTGCTTTGTCAGCTATGACTCAGTGGGTAGCACTCTTCGCCTCAGAGTCAGGATGTTGTTGGCTTAAATCCCATTCCAGGCACTTGCTTCCATAATCTAGGCTGATACTCCCAGTGCAGTACTGAGGGAGTGCTGCATTGTTGGTGGTGACATCTTTCAGATGAGATGTTAGATTGAATCCCCGTTGCTCACTCAGGTTTTTTAAAATTTATTCATGGGATGTGGGCTTTGCTGGCTAGGCCAGCATTTATTGTCCAAATCTAATTGCCCTTGAGAAGGTAGTGGTGAGCTGCCTTCATGAACCGCTGCAGTCCATGTGGTGTAGGTACACCCACAGTGCTATTAGGAAGGGAGTTCCAGAATTTTGACCCAGCAACAGTGAAGGAATGGCGATATAGTTCCAAGTCATAATGGTGTGTGGTTTGGAGGGGAACTTCCAAGTGGTGGTGTTCCCGTGCATCTGCTGCCCTTGTCCTTCCAAGTGGTCGAGGTTTCCGGTTTGAAAAGTGCTGTCGAAGGAGCTTGGTGAGTTGCAGTGCAGATGGTACACACTCCTGCCACCGTGCATCAGTGGTGGAAGGAGTGAATGCTTAAGGTGGTTGATGGGGTGCCAATCAAGCAGGCTGCTTTGTCCTGGATGGTGTCAAGCTTCCTGAGTGTTGTTGGAGCTGCACTCATCCAGGCAAGTGCAGAGGTGGATGTGAAAGATCCACGGCACTAGTCAATAAAATGCAGGGGCGTTCTCCTCAGCATCCTGACCAACATTTATCCCTTAACCAACTACACAAAAAGCAATAGGTTACAGCAAGAACAATAAATATTTATATAGCCCTGCAGTGATGTTGGTTGAGGGACAATTTTTGTTCAGGACACTGGGGAGAACTTCCTTGTTCTTCTTCAAATAGTGCCATGGGATCTTTTATGTCCCGCTGAGGGAGCAGACGAAGCCTTGGTTTAACATCTCACATAGACAGAACAAGTGGTTTTGTGTCATGGATAAATGTTTCTGAGGAATTAGATTTAAATTGCCCAAACATTCCTTCTATTGGGCAGTTACAGGCATCAGGAAGGTTCAATTTTAATCCCATCAGTCAGGACTGAATTCAAAGCAAGTTCCATAAGTGAAAAGTTCGTATCAATCCAACAGTAAACATGTCATTGCTTTCCTCGCAGATATCTAATTCAGCAGCTAAATACTCCAACCTCAAGACTGAAAGGTCACAATCTTTCAATGTGCCCTTTTATCTGATTACACCCTGCGAATCACATTGGGGCATGCTAAGTATATTAAATCCACCATAAATCCAAAATGCTATCATCATAGTTTACATTTGAAAGTGTTAGTTCGTTGTAAAATTACACTATTTCAAAATTTAAAAAATTTTTTAATTTTAGTGGGAATACAGCCATTTTCTAGAGTTCCTGGAGCTGTCCGCAACACTTGCCTTGTGCTGTTGCATACGACTTTTCAGAGCTTCCAGATCACCAGCAGTGTCAGTGAGCAGCGTTTCTAATATAACAGCATTTTCTTGAATGTGTCCAGAAAGCTGATCCAGTGCGACAAAGAGTTCCCGATGTGTCGACTTGATCTTAAACTGAAAATGAGCAGAAAAATTGCAACCAGTTTGTATTCATATCACAGAATAAGACAGCTCAAAAAGGGAGCGTTGTTAAAATGGGCAATCACCGAAAACGGCCAAATGCAAAAACCATTAACTATTTGCATTAATGTCAATTTCAAAGCTGCGAATTATAACATCTTGAAGTGCTCTGTTTATTTTGAGTAGAAACAGCTGGAGGCCAGTGTTTTATTGGAAAGTGATTGATGTCAGCAGACAACATGAGGGGGAACAGACTTACAGGCCAGAATTGTGGGCAGGATTTTCAGGTCATCGGGCGGACGCAGCGGGCAGGCCCGGGAGCGGCCGGGAAACGTGCCGCTGCCTGCGATCGGCCTCCGACCACGATTTCACGCTGGCTGCCCAACTAACAGCCAGCCAGCATGAAACGCACGCTGAAAGGTCCAGCTGGGGTGGGGGTGAGTGCTAAAGTCAGCGCGGGCGCGGGGGGAGCACGCAATGAAAGCTCCCTGAAGGCAGAGAGCTGCCTCAGGAAGTTGGAGAATCTTAAGGCTAAAAATGAACGTTATTGAATTCCGAAAAAAATTTCCACCCATAAGAATCACTCACCTAAACATGCCAATAAAAATTCTGCCCGAACATTTTTTTTCTAATTAATATCGGAAATCTCATCCCGCCCTTGGATGAGGTTTCCTCAAAAATCCAAAGGCCACCTGGCCAATTCGCCCACCTGCCAACCGTAACATTGGACGGGCAGCGAAAAATCCAGGTCAATTAATACATTAATGGCCTCAGTAGGCCTCTTAATTGTCTGCGGCCGCGCTGTCAGCTCTCACGAGCATCCGCAGACCGAAATATCGCACTCGCTCAACGTCATCGCGCAATTTATGTCCGATCGAGTCAGGCGCACACCCGTGGGATGTAAAATTATGCTGTGCGGGGAAATCAGGACTGCTGCCGTCCCATGCATACATAAAATCTGGGGTGATGATAACAACACGTGGATTTCCCATCATATGGTATTTGGGTAGGCGCCCAAATTGGCAGCCCGCCCGCCATTTAAAAAAATTCACTGACAGGCAATTGGGCTTGTTAACAAGCCAATTAACCTGAATATTATGCATTCCATGCTGTAATGTGGTCGGTCGGGGGTAGGTGGGCAAGAGTGGGCAACTCTGGTGAAAAAGTGAAAAGGAAGAAGGGGCACCTCCTTGGGGGGGAGGGGATGCTGCCCTGTGCGCATCGTAGGGCACCCCTGGCCACTTCCCCCTTTGCGCTTCCATTGCCGGTCCAATCCTTCCACACCCAAAAGGCCTCCTTGCTCCGGCATCCATGCTGCCCTCTTCCTCATCGAACCACTTGCCGGAGCGGCCTTTTTTAATGTCAGTCATTTTGCAACCGACTTTTCTACTAAGGAGTGGTGGTGGGTGGGGGCTTATTGCCCCATTTGTAAAATTCAACCCACATCTACAGAACACAAGTGTAATTCCACCAGCTACTTTTATACAAAATCATAATGCTGAATGAAAATCACTGAACTCAACATAGTGCCTTGTGTAAAAGGCACAGGAACATTAGGAACAGGAGGAGACTACTTAGCTCCCCCTCACCTCCTCCCAGCCCTCCAAGATTTCTTCATCATTTGATCAAATCTGGGCAGATGTGCACCTCAACTCCATTTATCCACTTTTACTCCATATTCCTTGGTAGCTTTACCTAACAAAAATCAATTCACCTCAATCGGGAAAGCTCCAATTGTCCTTCGGCTTTGACGGTTTTTTTTTTGGGAGGGGATGGGGGAGGGAGACAGCATTCCAGATTTACAGAGGGTCCCACAGAGAGTGTCTCAGGAGACAGTTCAACATGAATAAAGTGCTACTTTTAGTTTTTGAAGTAATGCAGAGATTACAAAATTGTTGAAGTGTTCGCTTTGACAGAAAAAAGAGGAGAATCATTTGTAAAATATTTGAAAAACAGGACAACAGACCTGTTCTATTTCAATGGCGCTTGACAAGGTCTCGACCCTGCTCGTACAAACATCAATCATGTCCCCGAGAGATGTTTGTAAATCTTTACAGTCAGTTTCCAAATTCTTCAGTAATGGTTCATCAGGGTCCAGGTGAACGTCCTCCAGGAATCTCTCTGCTGCTCTCAGATCGCGTGTTACAGGCTCCTCCAGCTCACACTTCAATAACTGGAAAACATAGGTTTACAATGAACCATTCCAGGCTATAGGCTTATACAGCTTACTCACTTATAGTACAACATCTGGGTCCGATCAAAATATGTTCAACAGGTACATCAAAAATCAGATGTTAATGGGAAAAAGAAACGAGGACAGGGGAGAGAGAGAGAAGCAGTGGGGAGGGGAGGGAGAGAGAGAAACAACAAGGAAGGGAGAGAGAGAAACAGCAGTGAGGGGAGAGAGAGAGACAGAAATGGCGGAGAGGGGAGAGAGAGAGAAACGGCGGGGAGGGGAGAGAGAGAGAAACAGTGGAGAGGGGAGAGGGAGAGAAACAGCAGGGAGGGGAGAGAGTGGGAGAAATGGCAGAGAGGGGAAAGAGAGAGAGAGCAATGGTGGGATGGGACAGAGAGCGAGAAATGGAGGGGAGGGGAGAGAGAAAAATGGTGGGGAGGGCAGAGACAGAAACGGTGGGGAGGGCAGCGAGAGAAGGGAGAGCGAAGGGGCGGAGGGAGAGGGAAGAGGGAAGAGAATGGGACGAGGTAGAGAGAAGGAGGGAGGAGGGAAGGGGAGAGAAGGGGAGGAGGGAAGGAGCGAGAAGGGGAGGAGGCAAGGGGAGAAGGGGAGGAGGGAAGGGAGGAGGGAAGGGAGGAGGAGGGAAGGGAGGAGGAGGGAAGGGAGGAGGAGGGAAGGGAGGAGGAGGGAAGGGAGGAGGAGGGAAGTGGAGAGGAGAAGAGGGAGGAGGGAAGGGGGAGAAGGGGAAGCAGGGAAGCAGGAGAAGGTCGAGGAGGGAAGGGTGGAGAAGGGGGAGGAGGAAAGGGAGGAAAGCGGAAGAGGGAAAGGGTAAAGGGAGATAGGGAGAGAGAGGGGAAGGGGGAGAGGGGGAGAGGGGAGAGAGAGGGAAAGGGATAGAGAGAAAGGGGGAGAGAGTGTGGGAGTGTGCAGCTGGTATCGAGCAGCAAGGACAGGCAGAAGCAGGGACATGCACACGGGCATGGGAAGAAACCGAAAGAGACAGAGGAGAGAGAGGAAAATATGCTAAAACATATCACCTTTCATGATCCAAGGACTTCTGAATGAAATAATTTTGAAGTGTAGTCACAATTATTGCCATAAACAGCAATGTGATAATGACCAAATAATCTGTTTTAATGAGACAAATACTGCCCAGGATATCCAGTCACCTTGTGAGGGTACTGAACATCATTGTACCCAGGAGAATATCTCATGCAAGACGCTAAACTTTTAACAGCAACAAAAAGTGCTCTCGCTTATAAGTTTACTCATATATGCTTTCTACTTTCTTAAATTTATGTGGACTGTACAGCACAGAATTAGATAATTCGGCACATCAGGTCTATACTAGGAGTTCTGTCGAAGGGTCATGAGGACTCGAGACGTCAACTCTTTTCTTCTCCGCTAATGCTGCCAGACCTGCTGAGTTTTTCCAGGTAATTCTGTTTTTGTTTTCTATACTAGTGTATATGGTCCACCCGAACCTCCTCTTCTCCTCAACCACTCCGTGTGGTAAACGAGTCCCCCACTCTCACCACCATCTGGATTGAATTGACTACTGGGTTTAAGTGATTATTTCTATATATAAGGCCACCAGGTTTGGATTCCTCAACAAGTGCGAACCTCTTCTACCCAAGTAATCCCATTTAATTTTGAAGATTTCTGCTATGTCATCCCTCATTTTTACTTAAGTGGCAACAGTTATGATACAACAATCCAACACAAGTTATTTGAAAAAAGATATAATTGCATTGGAAGCAGTTCGGAGAAGGCTCACTCGAATCATTCCTGGGATGAGGGGATTATCATCATTAAAAAAAGGTTGAACAGGTTGGAGCTATTGGAGTTTAGAAGAATGAGAGGTGATCTTATTGAAACAAATAAGATTCCGAGGGTGGTTGACAGGGTGGATACCAGGAGGATGTTTCCACTTGTGGGAGAGACTAGAACCAGGGAGCACTGTTTAAGAATAAGAGGTCTACTGTTTAAGATGGAGATGAGAAGATTTTTTCTCTCCAAGGGTCATTAGTCTATGAAGTTCTCTTCTCCAGGAAGAAGTGGAGACTGGACCATTGAATTTATTCAAAGATGAGTTAGATTTTTGATCGACAAGGAAGTTGAGTGTCATGAAGAGCGGACAGGAAAGTGGAGTTGAGGCCACAACCAAACCAGCCATGACCTTATTGAATGGTGGAGCAGGTTCGAGGGGCCAAATGGCCTACTCCTGTTCCTAAGTCCTATGTTCCTATGCGTTCAAAGTAACATTAGAATCATTGCTGTGCATTAGTTACGATAAGTCTCCACTTAACATTGTCCCATTTAACGTTTTTCACTTTAATGCCAGTGAGCTTATGGGGCCTGTATTCTTGTTTAGCATTGCGAGATTCATTTTAAAGGTATTTCCTGTTGGTCTGACGTAGGCTCACGAGACCCAATTGGTGCCATTTATGAGTGGCCTCTGCAGCTCCTTAACCACCATCTTCTGCCAACCCTCCGACTTGCGGCCTCTATTGCTCCCTGACCCACCCTCGAGGGTCAGAGAGTGGAATGCGTGGTGGGCAAAGTTTCTGGAAGCAGGATTGGCAGTGAGTGGGAGATACTGTCAGTAGGGAGTGACTATATTTCTTTTATATTTTTAAATTTTTTTATTTTAGAAGTTATTTCATTTACTAATATAGGAATTTAGCAATGTGAAGTATATCAACTTACAGGGTATAAAGTTTTAACATTTTCTTTCTGGTGAGGAAGGACCTACACAGCCTAACTACGGCTTTTACGTTGGTTTTAATGGGAAAATGTGATTCGACTTCAACTTTAAGTGAGGACTGATTGTACTCCTTCAGCCTGCACTCAATGAGACTGTAATGTCATCCCAGCTACACAGTGGCAAGACAGCTGCTTCATAGGCTCCCCATGTATCTGCCCACAACTGAACTGAAGTTGCACCATAATCTTTTACAATACAGCAGAAGGCCATTTAGCCCATCTTGCTTGTGCCAGCTCTTTGAAAGAGCTATCCCATTATCCCCACTCCAATCTTCTCTCCTCATAGCTCTGCAATTTTTTTTCCTTTTTAGATACATGCCCAACTCCCTTTTGAAAGTTATGACTGAATCTGCTTTCATTACCTTTTCAGGCAGTACATTCCAGATCATAACAGTTCATTGCATAAAAATTCTCATAATTTCTCCCTTGGTTCTTTTGCCACTTATCTTAAACCCATGGTCTCTGGTTACCAACCTACCTGCCAATGGAAAGTTTCTCCCCTATCTATCAAAATCCTTCTTAATTTTGAATACCTCTGTTAAAACTCCTCTTAGCATTCTCTGCTCTAAGAAGAGCAATCCTGATGTCCCTCACCTCATCACGTAACTTAAGTGTCTGGTATCACTCCAGTAAATCTCCTCTGTACCCTCTCCAAGGCAATCCTATATGTCACTGCATTGCATAAGTGTATCCTTAAAAGGATTACAACGTTCCGCAGTTGTGAATCTTACTTTAGAAAAACGTTAATTGTGCTTTGAATTCAGTGAGCTCGTCCCATAAGAAACACATTACTTACATTGTGATAATCTAGTTGTTCTTGAAGGATTTCCAGGTTGCTGTCAACAGGCTGCAGACTCTCCAGCTGAATCTTCCTATCTTGGAGCAATGTCAAGTGTGCTCGCAGTTTCTCCGTATGTTGCAAACACTGCTGTGCAATGTTACAAGGCTGCAATGAAAATCCAATTAACACTATTTTAGTTCTGGTCTAAATCTTTGCAATATTGTGAGGAAACAGTGTATTTCCAAGATAAATATTAAATTGATCAATTTTAAGCTGTGAATTTTCATACTACTATCGAGTCTTGACAACATAAATAATATTTGTCACAAAATACATCAAAATAAAGTCCATGAAAAATTGTCTCTGACAGCTTCTATTATTTGGCCCAAACCCAAAATAGTGCACTAAGTGGTAGGAATGAGATAATTCAATAAATATTTCCTTTTAATTTAATGTTCTTGAAAAGACAAAAACACCAGAGTTGAATTCAAATAAGTCGAATACTCAGGTAGTTCTACTTTCAAAGTATACAAACAGGGTCCATTTAATTGACCATTCAGCCCCAGAGAGGAGAAAAAAAGTTCTTGCATTTATAGTACAACTTTCACGACCTCTGGATGTCCCAAAGCACTTTACAGCCATGAAGTACATTTTCTTTTGAAGTGTAGTCACTGTTGTAAAGTAGGAAACGTGGCAGCCAATTTGTGCAAAACAAGCTCCCACAAACAATAATGTGATAATGACTAGATAATCTACTTCAGTGATGTTGGATGAGGGATAAATATTGATAAATATTGATTTGGCCAGGACAACGGGGAGAACTCCCTTAGCTATAAATTTGATTATAATTTTCCCCTCCGCTGCTTCATTCAGGAAAACAAATTGGTTTGTAAACTATAATGTTTACCCAACTTAAAGGAGTTTAAAAAAAAGCCCTTGACGGCAGACAACAGATTCAATCCCACGTTCAATTAAAGGTCATGATTTGGAATGTTGCACAAGAGCGTGGTGGACCTACCAAAGACCTTCTTAAACTATAAAATCTACAAAGAACTGATTCAATATTACTGCTTAACTGTATTGAGAGTAAAGTATACAATGCTGACTGCAACACAGCAGAATAGTAAGTGGATCATTTAAAATAATCTATCTATAGCATTAAGATTTTCCTCTCATATTACCTAATTAGCATCAGCTCTGTTGTGTGAGGAGTGAGAATGTTAATAAAGATGTGGACAACATTATGATTCAACTAATTCCTGGTTTTGCGCTTTTATAATTGAATTGCATGAAGGCACAACTCAAGGACTACTAACCTGTCCATCTCCTTCAACAATCTCATGGTCCTCATGCTGTTCAGTTTTATCAGTGGTCTTCTCCCCAGTGCCTTCCAATGGTTTCATTTCAGCAGATGCATTGTGAGACTGCAGCACTAAGTCCTCAATTTTGGCTTCATTTAGATTTTGTCCATTTGTTCTTACTTCCTTTAAGTCATCTTTATTGTCGTTAGTCCACACGCCGTTTGGTGCATCTTCAAAAGTGATTTTCTCCTGAATGTCCTCCATTGGTGATTCCACTTCATCGGGATTACCAAATAACATTGCAAATGAATCTTCCTTAGTTCCCTCATCTGTACTTTGTCCATTTGATTGAATTTCTCTTTCATTCATCATATTTGTATTCCAGACATTATTTGAAGCATTTCCTTGAGTGCCTTTGAGAAATTCCTCTTTGTCACTGGAAGGAGGAGAGTGCATCAGCAAATCCTCATTTTTGCCCTCATGTATATTTTGGCCATGCAGCATCTCTATCTTTCCCTTCACACTGCCACCTTCATTGTCTTTAACACAGAAATCATTCAATGCTAGTTTGGAAGTGTTCCCCTGAATATTGCTTAGCAAGTCCATTTGATCAAGAGAATCAGATTGTATTTCCTCATTTTCTTTCTCATTTATACCTTGTCCACCTTTCCTGAACTGCAACACTTCCTTCAATTCACCAGCACCTTTGTTGTTAATCCAAATGTTATTTGATGTATCCTCCAAGGTGCCTTTGTCCTGAGTATCCTCCAGTGACTCCATTTCATCAAAAACAGCAGATTGCCTTACTGAATCAACTCCTTGTCTTTCTTGTTTTATTTTTCTCATTCCATTTATGGTATCACCAATTTTATCATTATTAAACACATTAACTTTTGATGGACTGTCACAAATAACTACATTCTCAATACCTTCTCGTGATTCCAACATGCCAGTACTGGAACCAGAATGAGTCACTGGATTCCCATTTTCATACCCAGCTACACTTTCTCCATTTGCTTTCACCTGAATTATTTGATTCATGTTATCCCGTTTCTCCTTGGTTGTTTGCTGCGATACATCTTGAGGAGTTTCTGCAGTGCTGAGTAGCACCAGAATTCTTTCACGAAGCATTTCTTTCACTTGCCTGTTTAAGAACCTGTCCTCCATCGAACCAGGCACTTCATTTTTTATATAGTGGAAAAGCTCATCAGTCAGGCTGCTGATCATTTCCTGACTTTTTACACTGCCAGGATCTTGCTCCTCAGATAAAGCATAAAGCATTTCCTGCACCTGTGCACTCATCATTTCAGGCTTCAAACTAGCAAGCAAATCTGCTATTTTTGATGGCTTATCATCCTTCAAATCAAATTCACTAAACTCTTCATTAAGAAATTCTTGCTTCAGGCAGTTAAGGAGAAGTTCTGATTTTTTCATAGCAGCCTGAGCATCACCACATGTCACCACATCCTGAACAACAGGCATTGCAGCACCACCTTCCACCTCTCTACTGCATTCCATTAAACTGGAGAGGTCTGCTTCCTTATCATCACCAGTTTCAATATTTACTTCAACTACCCTTTGAACATCTGTATTTTCGACAGGCTCATCTTCACCAATTGTGAAACCAAGCACATTCTCTGAATGGACAAGACTTTCTTCTTCTATAACCAAGTTGGCTTTTTCTTCAAGTTCAAATGAATCCAATGACTTCTCAAGCTTCTGACCTCCTTTAACATCCTGGTCTTGCATTTCTTCATCAATTCTTTCTTGACACAACAGATTTTCAGATTCCACCAATGAATTTTGACTGCCATAGGCTGACACCTCTCCCTCATTTCCTCCTGCTCTGGGCATTTTGTTCTCCATTTCTTTCACCCTTTGTGCAAGTTCTGCCATTGCTTCTAAATCTGCATTATCATCATTTAATGTTGCAACAACCTTTCTTTCTTGTCTGCTACCATTCATCACTGTAGCCTCAGTTGAATTTTCCTTATCATCACTTGGTCTGCTTTTGAATGCATCACTGAGTTTCATGCACACAGCTTTCAGCACATTCCCCACAGTCATAGCTATATTTACATTTTGTTCAAACCCTTTTGCACGGTCACCACATTCGGAATTTTGTGTACCTTGATTACTCTCTTTGAAAATCCCATTTAATTGCTCTTTATTGTGTAGGCTGAGCTTCACACTAGGGTCTCCTCCCTCAACATCTCCTTCCAAACTACAGTTTCCTTCGGTACTCATTAGATCTTGGGCCTTGGTGCTGCTTGGAGGATTATTCAGCTCCAACTCTTCTGTACCCGTTCCTTTCATAAGTGTTTTCACAGTCAGTTCTCCAACCTCTTCATTCAGCTCCCCCTCTTCACTTGATAAAGCATTTTCTTTTTCAGCCAATTCAACCTCCAGCTCAATATCTGATGTACATTCTCGAATGTATGAGAAAAAGTCACCTTGTGGTGAATCTTTGACATAAGGTGATTTGGATGAAAGGTAGTCCAGTTTACCAGGCAAATCTTCCTCAGAGGTTTGAGTTGCAGGAGAAGGCTGGACAATGTGGAGGGAACTATCTTGGTTACTTTCTGGAACTGAGGAACTAGAAGGTGAAGAACTTATCTGAAGGTTCTGATCACTCCTTGTTATGAAATCTTGAACAGTGATTTCATCTTCTTTGACACGTATCAATGTTTGATCATTTAACTCCTTTCTGAGAGTGGTACAAGCCATAGCCAGATGTACATCTACATCTTTCAATTTTGACATTGATTTAACATTTTTCACATTCAAAATTTCTTCATGAGGTTTAACTGCCATGTATCTTCGCCCAGTGTTTATATCTATTTTACTTATCCTCACCAAATCGGAGTAAGGAATAATGTTCAACTGACTCTCATCAATATTGTTCTGGCTTTCATAAAGGTTCATTTCTTTTTTCAAACTGTCATCAAATAATTTTCCTTCAACAGATTCTATTTGTATTGCTGATTTTCCATTTTCAAATTCAGTGACGAGTTCATTCAATTTCTGGTCCCTTTCAACTTCCACTGGAAAATTTAAACTCTGTGCAATATCCTGAGAACACAAATTCCTCCCAGCACTTGAAGTGTGAATACTTTGGCATGATGCTTCCAACTCAAACAGGTCATCAGCTAAGTCTTCATTAATTAAACCATGCCTTAAAGCATTAGTTACAGAGAGGCGAAGCCCTGATTTATGCTGAATGATACCACCATCTTCAACTTGCTTACGAAGAACACTTAGCATGACATCTCTTTCCACAAGCCCTCTGCTGACTGCTTCAATCACAGACAAAGGTTGTTTTGTTTGTGGATCTAATATGCCATTCATTTCAAACTGGTAGTTTAGTGCCCTCAATTTGGTCACCTCATCGACTTGTCCTCCACTTTTTGCCTTTTCTATTTTGATCAATTGTTCAGCAGTCTTTTCATCTACCAGAAAAAGTGTTGAGATCTCAGCCACTGATAACCTACCTTCTTGTTTAAGATCTACAATGCCACCAGAAATAATTTGGCCTTCTAGCAAATGCCGAGCCGCACGAGAGTTCAAAATACCAAGTCTTAGTGCATCCTGAACATTGTGTAGTTTGTTGGTCTCTGGGTCAATAACACCAGAGACAATTTTTTCAGAAAGCAATATCTTTGTCAGGAGGTCATCATTTATTAAATGTTCTGCAACATCTGCCACTTCCATTATTTCGCCTGTACCAGAATTATAGAATCCTCCTACCAGTCCAAGCTTATCTAATACTTTGATGGCAACATGATTTTTTAGACATCCCTTTGCCACTGCTTCACTAAGAGTTAAATTTTCACCACTCTCTTCAAAAAGGATTCCTCCATCTTGGAACTGTGAAACTAAAATATCCACGACCATCTCCTCATCCAAAAGCCCACGTGCCAAGGAAGCTTCAAGTGTGTACCTTTTACCAGTAACAGGGTCAAATATTCCACCTGTTTCAACTTCTAATTTGCGCTGTTTTATCAAAGCTGATCGGTCCCATTTCCAATCCCCAACTGCCTCAAAACAAATAATTTGCCTATTGTTTTCCTCATCCTCCTCTTCCAAGACGTACAAATTTCTCCCATTAACTCTTTGAATGTCTTCAGCATTCTTCAATGTCACTGCACAGTCACTTGGTTCCACTTGCAACATACATCTTACATCGACACAGCAATTCTTTATCATCGTATCTAGCATTGTTAGGTTACCTCCTGATGCATCCTGTTCAAATGCTCCACAACTCTGCATGGCTTCCTCCACAGACTCAATATTCACTTGCATTTGCTCTTCCTGCTCACCTTTTATTATTCCAAAGTCTTGGTGATATATCTGATGGTCCTGGTTTTGCTCATTGCTATTTGAATTAAATTCTTCATCATTTAGAAAAACCACTTCACCACTTGCCATTTGTATGGAAGGTTCAAATACACCCTTAATGCCTTCAATTCCAGAAGGACTAAACATTTGAGTTTCTTTTTTTCCTGTAAAGTCTCCAACAAACCATGACATTTCCTGGGTCTCTGCAATATCCTCCAATCCTTTCACACTCATAATTGATTTGTTCCTCCCATATTCAGCATCTGTATACTGGTGAATGCTGTCACCTTCAACTAAATTAGTGGGTCCACTCAATCCATTTCTGAACACATCTTCGCTGTAATCTTCATTGGAATATGGCTTCTCGTTCTTTAATGAACTTATAACAATAGGTTCTTCAGCAATCTCGACTTTATCTTCTAAGTCCCCTATGTCATCTAGTGTTTCAATGATCCTTATTACTTTATATTTTACATCTTCATGGCTCTCTGTACCATCTGTAGAGTGTGCACTTTTGTTTCCATTTTCTGTAGGGCTCAAACGCAAGATTTCATTGGTTACAGTGAGATGCTCTTCCACTGATGGACCAATTACATCCCATATTTCCTCCATGCTGCCTTGTATAATTGGGGAATCTATGTTTGTTTCTATGAATTTATGAAAGCTGACCTGGTTTTCAAGTTTGGTATCTTCTAGTGTATCTTCATCAGCAGGTATATACTTGCCATCTTTAAAATACCATTCTTCACCCTTCGCCTTCATTGCTTCATCTATCTTAACATCTTCACTTAATTGCTCTGCATTAGGAGTACCAATGAGATACACCATTTCATGTGCAACTCCAATGTCTTCTAAAGTTTCAACTGTCCTTATTTTAGTTTTTCCACATACAAGCTCTTTGCTTGTTCCTGCAACAGTTTCCAATGGATGTAAAATAAATTCATCTTCCCCAGTTGGAAGCTGTAGTTCCAAAGGAATTGATTGCACAGTTTCATCTGCCATGTTATTCTGATGGTCTACTGACGGCTTAGCAATACTTTGTCTTCTGCTTACATCATTAGATTCTTCCATTTGTGAAGCTTCCATAGATTGTTGAGCATTCCAATTGTTTGCAGTTTTGTTAGCATGTTCTGCGTAGATCGCGAATGTGTCTTTAAAATCTTGGGTGCTGTTGCCAATATTATCACCACCTTGCAGACCTGGCGATCCATCAAAACCCAGCATTTTACTCAGGTCTTCTCCAAACTCACTTTGGAGGTCCATATCCAATGGAAGTGGGCTGAGCTTCCTACTTTCATGTGCTGGAAACAATTGCTCCATTGGAAACCTATGCGTGACTTCAGCTGCCGGCTGTTCTGCTGAAGACAAGGTGATAGCCACTTTGTCCCCTTGGTACAAACCTGCAGTTTGCAAAGCTGTAGTTACCACTTGTGTAAGTTTATCATCTTTTGGAGCTGCCATACTTTTTCTCAATTCGTTTCCTAAATCACTTTCAACAGGATTAATGTTGCCAGTTTGCTTGGCCAATATAATACTTTCATTAAGGTCTGGATGCACACTCAAATTTCCATTAAAAGTCGGTGCTTCAAGAGAATCCGCAAAATTGTCCAACATTTCAATTGCCTGAATTGCTTCAGCCCCACCCTGTTCTTTGGTGTTAATTACATGATTTCCTGGGCTATCCATTCTCTGAGAATAAGCAAACTCTCCAAGTTCATTTGTTGGAAACTGTTGTGCACCGGGCATCCAATATAATGCTTCACTACTGATATTCCCACAATGTTCACCTGGTGCATCAATGGTCTGCTTTTCTTCCATATCATCTGGATCCCACATTTCAGAATTAGTATGGCTTTTAAGGATGCCAATATTTTTTGAAATTTCTTTGGCCTCCAAGTGGTTTTCAAGTCCACTGACATCTTGAATATGAAGATATTCTTGCCAATTTTCTAATGGAACATCTTCACCACTTGCTTCCATCACCATTTTAACCTTTTCATTCAAGTCACTATTGGCCAACAGTAGCCTCCTTCCTGAACCTGCATCCATATAGCTGTGCATCATTAAGTAAGATATGAATTTCTGTTGCACCTCCATCTGACTCTGAGTTGAATTCTCATTTTTTCCTCTTTTTTCAACATCAGTAGTGTCAATAGTAGCACAAGTTTGGACTTCAGGATTTGATCTCCAGTTTGAGATATCTGCCTGCAAAGACTGAAAGTGTTTGGCTCCAGGCATTAAGTCAGGCATTGTTGCTGTGCTTAGAATATGTGCTGCCTTCTTGTCAATTATACCTAGCCTGCTAGCCTCCTCAGGTGTGAGCACTGATGAGCTTTCAGGGATGTAAAGAGCTGCTATTTTTTGCCTGTTGTTCAGGATTTTGTGGGCTAATTCATTTGTTACCACTCCTTGTTGCAAAGAAGTATCTATAGAAAATATTTCTCCAGAATCAGGCCAAATGAGTCCCATAAATACCCTCTGTGATTCTAGGACTAAAAGTGCACTACTTGGCGTTATTAAATTGCACTGCACAGCTTCATCCATGGTTAACCTCCCGCCAGTGGCTGGGTTGATTATGCCTCCTGTTTGAACTTGATGAGCGAGGAGGCCAGAAGCTGTTTCGTGATCGATGAGGCCACATTCCAAAGCTTCATCTACTGTTAGTCGAGCTCCTGTTTGAGGATCAATAAGCCCGCCAGCAAACAGCTGAGCTCCGAGAAACCTGATCATCACTTCCCGGTCTATGTGACCTTCATGGACTGCCCGGAAAACACTGACCTGTCTGCCAGATTTCAAGGTGATTGTGCCCCATTCTTGTTGCTTCACACGAAGCAACCTTAGACCAGTTTCTTTGTCCACAACGACTCTTTGCATTAATTCCATTAATGATACTTTCTCGGCCATATTTGGATCAATAAGCTCCTTGCACATCTTCTGCCTCTCTAGCAGTTTGAAGTACAGTTGAGCGGTGATGAATTCTCTCTGAAAAGCTTCCTCAAGACAGAGTTTTTCACCTGTAGCTGGTACTCTTAAGCCTCCAGTGGCAAACTGTGCCTCCAGGACTTTAATGACTGAAATCTCTGAGACTGTATTGTGATCATTAGCACTGACAACAGAATGGACATCACTTGTTTCACACAAGGCGCTTGAAATAAGTTTGGCAGAATTACTCAATTCCTCCAGTTGATTGAAGATCTTTCCATCTATTAACTGACATCTCAAAGCTTCTTCCATACCAAGGCACTGTCTTGTTTTTGGAAGAATAAGGCCTGACACAATGACCTGAGCTTCCAGCAAGATCATCCCTGTGTCATAATCAATAAGACCATTACGTATTGCATGGAAGACTGGATAAACCGTCCCAGTTGCCAGGTCAATAACACCTGCAATGGTTTCATAGCCCTGCAAATCAAAAGGGGAAAGAAGAATAATTACAGAAGGCAAAAAGATGCCACCAAAATAATAAAATGCACACACCAAATAATCATTACCTCCAAGCACTTCAGAACCCGTTCATGCAAAATATACTCCAGCTGTGCCCACATGATACAAGAATGTGTACTTACCAGGGAGGTGAATGTTAGCGATGCAACTGCAAAAGTGAAGCCCAGTATTGGTGTCGATAGAAGCAATAATTTTTTTTAATGTCCTGCATGCACATCCTTTAATGCAAAAGTATCATCTATGTATTTAAAAGGGTTAGTCATAAGAGGAAGCAAAAGAGGGTTATTCTTAGTCTTAAACACCACTCAACGTGTACTTATAGAGCTTAAGCATCATGCTTCTGTTTACAGAGAAAGGAAAGAATTATATATTCAACATTATGGTGACCATGCTATGCATGTTTACAGCATACAGTAGCTTGATCGCTTTCTACAACTAAAAAAAAGCTTTCCCTTTCTCAGTCAAAGAATAAGATAGTCCAAATCTCAGAGACCATCACAATTTCAGTTATAAAAATAAAATGAAACACGCACATTTGTCGAAAGTCTGACTGCATTAATTTCTTTTGATTGAGGTTATGTGTGAACAATCTGACTGATTTTTGGATGGTTAATGACAAGATACCCCTGTACTCAAATCCTGCTCTGCTGCAGAAATTCAGCTTAAACATCTCCTGAACCCAGAGTCACTTATTACCTTCTCCACTGCCTCTTCAGCTAGTGTGCTCTGTGCTTGCTGGAGGTCATCAGAAGTCTCCTCACACAACTTATCATAAGCTTCCTGAAGAGACTCGAGCTGTTTCTCCATTTGTTGTTTATCTTCTTCCGATATCCTACGTTTAAAAAAAAGAGAGAGAAAACTGAGTTTTCTATCAGCATTAACAATCCAGTAAATAAAACTCAGTTATAAATCACCGCAAAACCAAATAATTATGACCTTGTCATTTGGAGGATTTCAAACAAAAAGTGATCATTTCAATCCAAACTCCTTACAATCATGCCCTTGGAGGTAGGTGATAGTCAATGAGAAAAGTGTTGCTCACCAGATTTAAAGGAAGTTTGCTTGCACAAGCAAATGCATTTTATCGGTTTGTCGTGAAGTGAGGAAGCAGATAGCTATCTCTTGGCTGATCACTAGTTACCACGTCTACAGATCAATGTTTCATGGCTTTAGGCAAGAAGCTTCAGTGGCAATGTGCCTCAGGGAATCTGGTTCAGCACTAACCATATAGTCGCTTACCACCAGACGGAAACCCACAAACAGTGTTACTGGCAGAGATCCTATTAATAAGGAGACCCTGCCCAAATGGGCTGAGAGTAATTGCCAATAAAAGTTACTGAGATGCTGCACCTGCTCCAGTTGGCATCTACTTTAAATGAAAAAGGAATCCCAACCTCACCATGATTGTTTCAAAAACCAACACGGCAATAGCCTCAGCAGCATTTTGGGAAAGTGATTAAATAAGAGCTAAACATGAAGATATAATATTCAGATAAGACTGGCACCAGTGGTAACCCTGTCTTGCCATACTGAGAGTAATAAAAGGAATATAAGATTGGAAGTTTACTTCTGTTGCATTAAGAACAAAAGTGTTAAGGTGCCACAACAGAAGCATGGAGATGTCCAGAACCAATTCAACTGGGGCTGAATCAATAATCAGAGAAGACCAAGATCAACAGAGGGTGCAAAGTTAGCTGAGATATTTGTTGGGTGGATGGTTGACTCCACAACCTGTACTGCAACAGTGAAAACACTTAAAAAATACTTTATTGGCTGTAAAGCACTTTGAAACAGTCCTAAGGTTGTGAAAAGGTTCTATATAAAATGCAAGTCTTTAATTTTATTTAGCGAATGAGCATTAGAGAATAACTTTTGGAAGTGGGAATGATTGTAACTTGTCTGATTTCTGAAAAAAGTGCCATAAGTTATTGACCTCCCACATACAGGACATATGATTTAAACCCACTAACATCTGGTTAAAAGGGTTAGTCTTGAATATAACTAGAGGGGAAAAAAAACGAACTTGTCACTGTGTTTAGCCAAGAAGATCTGTGTCATTTGGATAGCTTCAGCAATCTGGTCTTTCTTGTTCGACAATTCCACACAAAGCACCTGGAACAAGTAAGAGATAATGTGAGGACAATCATGTCATTCAGAAAGTTTCTGTTTTATCTTGGGATTTTCTAACATTCACATATATTCCTCAAAGGCGTTCATATTAAATCCACATAGACCATTCAAGGGTGATGTCAGGAAACACGTCTTCACAAAAAGCGGTGTGGAAATCTGGAACTCACTCACTTAAGAATCTGTTGAGTCTGGGGGTCTACTGAGCATTTCAAAACTGAGATTAATACCCTTTCCAAACAAAAATCTATCAAATGCTATGGAACCAAAATGGGCAACTGAATGATGGAACAGGCTCGAGAAGCTGTATGGCCTCTTCCTGTTCCAAGTTAGGGGAGATGGGGAGAAATTTTTCTCTGAAAGTGAATTGGATATATAAGTGAACAGGAAGAGGAGCGGGGTTAACTGGACAGCTCTTTCAAAAAAAGCACAATGGATTGAATGGCCTCCTGTGTTGTACAAGTCTATAGCATCACCAATCTAAAATTGCAAAATATTGTACTCATTATTACTGAAGATATTCTCCACTGAACAGTGTAGGATGCAAACCTACATGATAGCACTTAATGCAAATTATCCCTGTCAGCACACATATAATCAGCAGCAATAGAGTTGATTAAAGATTTCCTGAAGAACCTATCATGACCAGATTTCAGAAATAAATGTGGTGTGTGAAGTAGGTGGAAATCTTGGCAGGAACTCCATTAGCAAGCATCTCCACTGATTAAACAGACATTACTATCCTTTTTGCTTTGAGCTATCAAACAAAGGATTTAACATTTGGCTTTTTATAAAAACCAAAACCAAACACTGGTTCCTCACAGAGCAGCTACAGCCCAATGGCAGACTTCTGCCAATGTTACTTTGAGCTGGTCAGTAGGGGGCAAAAGACCATCTGAGGACCACTTGCCTGTGCTTGTTTTTTTCCCTCCCTAACTTGACCATTGGGAGGGGTTTTTCCTGTTTGGTGGTGGAGAGAAGAAATTGAACTAACACCCCCTTACTCCAAAAACTCAATGTTTACATAGTTTTTTTTAATTAATCCACTCAGGCTTATACGGCTAAAATGGCAGCAAAGGTGGGGATCTATGCCACTTCAAATAAATTTAAGACATGAGAGAATGAGATCACAGGGTGATGCAGCACAGCAGGAAGCCACTTAGTCCATTATATCTCTTTGAAGGAGATATCCCACCACCCTACTCTTTTTCCATGGCCCTGCAAATTTGTTCCCCTCAATTATTTATCCAATTCTCTTTAGAAAGTCATTTTCAAAAGGTGGGAAGTCAAAATAGAAATAAGAATCTTATTCCCAAGATCTATATGTTATTATTTACTTCCCAAATGCCACTTACTTCACTCAATAGTCATATTCGACATTGAGTAGACATATATGGTGAGACATTTAAGATGAGAGCTGAATTTCCTTTGGAACTATCTCCAGTTTATTTATTTTGTTGATTCAGTAGGTTTGTCTGATTTGCACAAACACATCATCGCACTTAAAGGCACACAAGGATCTTTTCATAGACACAAAGAGATAATAATGTAACTGCAGCATGACTCTTGAGTCAGAGACTGACCTGGAGCAAATTGGAGTGAGATGCCTGCTTTGTTCCAACAACAACTTCCATTCATATACCACCTTTAGCATAGCAAAACATCTCAAGGCACTTCACAGGAGTGTTTTCAAATAAAATCTGACACCGAGTCACATTAGGAGGTATGAGTTGATTGTTCCATCAGCAAGGTAAGTTTTATGGATGGTTTTAAAATGAGGAAAGAGAGATGGAGAGCTTTATGGAGGAAATTCCAAAGCTTAGGTCTTGATCAATTGAAGGCATGGCTGCCAGTAGTGGGACACAGGAAGTGCAGGAAACATGAGAACGAGTATTTACAAATCAAGATCCTGGTCCCTGAATCAATTAGGAAGGCAAATGGTATAACAAAAACAGAATTACCTGGAAAAACTCAGCAGGTCTGGCAGCATCGGCGGAGAAGAAAAGAGTTGACGTTTCGGGTCCTCATGACCCTTCGACAGAACTTGAGTTCGAGTCCAAGAAAGAGTTGAAATATAAGCTGGTTTAAGGTGTGTGTGTGGGGGGCGGAGAGATAGAGAGACAGAGAGGTGGAGGGGGGGGGTGTGGTTGTAGGGACAAACAAGCAGTGATAGAAGCAGATCATCAAAAGATGTCAACGACAATAGTACAATAGAACACATAGGTGTTAAAGTTAAAGTTGGTGATATTATCTAAACGAATGTGCTAATTAAGAATGGATGGTAGGGCACTCAAAGTATAGCTCTAGTGGGGTTTTTTTATATAATGGAAATAGGTGGGAAAAGGAAAATCTTTATAATTTATTGGAAAAAAAAGGAAGGGGGAAACAGAAAGGGGGTGGGGATGGGGGAGGGAGCTCACGACCTAAAGTTGTTGAATTCAATATTCAGTCCGGAAGGCTGTAAAGTCCCTAGTCGGAAGATGAGGTGCTGTTCCTCCAGTTTGCGTTGGGCTTCACTGGAACAATGCAGCAAGCCAAGGACAGACATGTGGGCAAGAGAGCAGGGTGGAGTGTTAAAATGGCAAGCGACAGGGAGGTTTGGGTCATTCTTGCGGACAGACCGCAGGTGTTCTGCAAAGCGGTCACCCAGTTCACGTTTGGTCTCTCCAATGTAGAGGAGACCACATTGGGAGCAACGAATGCAGTAGACTAAGTTGGGGGAAATGCAAGTGAAATGCTGCTTCACTTGAAAGGAGTGTTTGGGTCCTTGGACGGTGAGGAGAGAGGAAGTGAAGGGGCTGGTGTTGCATCTTTTGCGTGGGCATGGGGTGGTGCCATAGGAGGGGGTTGAGGAGTAGGGGGTGATGGAGAAGTGGACCAGGATGTCCCGGAGGGAGCGATCCCTACGGAATGCCGATAAGGGGGGTGAAGGGAAGATGTGTTTGGTGGTGGCATCATGCTGGAGTTGGCGGAAATGGCGGAGGATGATCCTTTGAATGCGGAGGCTGGTGGGGTGATAAGTGAGGACAAGGGGGACCTTATCATGTTTCTGGGAGGGAGGAGAAGGCGTGAGGGTGGATGCGCGGGAGATGGGCCGGACACGGTTGAGGGCCCTGTCAACGACCGTGGGTGGAAAACCTCGGTTAAGGAAGAAGGAGGACATGTCAGAGGAACTGTTTTTGAATGTAGCATCATCGGAACAGATGCGACGGAGGCGAAGGAACTGAGAGAATGGGATGGAGTCCTTATAGGAAGCGGGGTGTGAGGAGCTGTAGTCGAGATAGCTGTGGGAGTCGGTGGGTTTGTAATGGATATTGGTGGACAGTCTATCACCAGAGATTGAGACAGAGAGGTCAAGGAAGGGAAGGGAAGTGTCAGAGATGGACCACGTGAAAATGATGGAGGGGTGGAGATTGGAAGCAAAATTAATAAATTTTTCCAAGTCCCGACGAGAGCAAGAAGCGGCACCGAAGTAATCATCGACGTACCGGAGGAAGAGTTGTGGAAGGGGGCCGGAGTAGGACTGCAACAAGGAATGTTCCACATACCCCATAAAGAGACAGGCATAACTGGGGCCCATGAGGGTACCCATAGCCACACCTTTTATTTGGAGGAAGTGAGAGGAGTTGAAGGAGAAATTGTTCAGCGTGAGAACAAGTTCAGCCAGATGGAGGAGAGTAGTGGTGGATGGGGATTGTTCGGGCCTGTGTTCGAGGAAGAAGCTAAGGGCCCTCAGACCATCCTGGTGGGGGATGGAGGTGTAGAGGGATTGGACGTCCTCCTATGGCACCACCCCATGCCCACGCAAAAGATGCAACACCTGCCCCTTCACTTCCTCTCTCCTCACCGTCCAAGGACCCAAACACTCCTTTCAAGTGAAGCAGCATTTCACTTGCATTTCCCCCAACTTAGTCTACTGCATTCGTTGCTCCCAATGTGGTCTCCTCTACATTGGAGAGACCAAACGTAAACTGGGCGACCGCTTTGCAGAACACCTGCGGTCTGTCCGCAAGAATGACCCAAACCTCCCTGTTGCTTGCCATTTTAACACTCCACCCTGCTCTCTTGCCCACATGTCTGTCCTTGGCTTGCTGCATTGTTCCAGTGAAGCCCAACGCAAACTGGAGGAACAGCACCTCATCTTCCGACTAGGGACTTTACAGCCTTCCGGACTGAATATTGAATTCGACAACTTAAGGTCGTGAGCTCCCTCCCCCATCCCCACCCCCTTTCTGTTTCCCCCTTCCTTTTTTTTCCCAATAAATTATAAAGATTTTCCTTTTCCCACCTATTTCCATTATAAAAAAAAACCCCACTAGAGCTATACCTTGAGTGCCCTACCATCCATTCTTAATTAGCACATTCGTTTAGATAATATCACCAACTTTAACTTTAACACCTATGTGTTCTATTGTACTATTGTCGTTGACATCTTTTGATGATCTGCTTCTATCACTGCTTGTTTGTCCCTACAACCACACCACCCCCCCACCGCCCCCACCTCTCTGTCTCTCTATCTCTCCGCCCCCCCACACACACACCTTAAACCAGCTTATATTTCAACTCTTTCTTGGACTCGAACTCAAGTTCTGTCGAAGGGTCATGAGGACTCGAAACGTCAACTCTTTTCTTCTCCGCCGATGTTGCCAGACCTGCTGAGTTTTTCCAGGTAATTCTGTTTTTGTTTTGGATTTCCAGCATCCGCAGTTTTTTTGTTTTTGTTTTTAAGGCAAATGGTATGTTGGCCTTTATTGCAAGATGGTTTGAGTGCAGGAATAAAGATTTCCTTCTGTAATTGTATACAGCCTTGGTGAGAACGCACCTGAAGAAGTGTACAGTTTGGGCTCCTTACCTAAGGAAGGATATATTTGCCCTAGGAATGCAACAAAAGTTCATCAGACTGATCCTTGGGATGGTGGGATTCTCCTATGAGGAGAGATTGGGGAGGCTAGGTCAGTATTCTCTAAAGTTTAGAAGAATGACAGATGATCTCATTGAAGTATGCAAAATTTTTACAGGGCTCGATAGGGTAGATGCAGGAAGGATGTTTCCCCTGCCTGGGAGGAGGTTCTAGACCTAGAGGACACAGTCTCAGAATAAGAGGTAGGCCATTTAGGCTGTGAAGAAGAAATTCCTCCTCATCTGAGGGCGGTGAATCTTTGGAATGCTCTACCCCAGCAGGCTGTAGAGGCTCAGTCATTGAGAATATTTAAGACAGAGATCGATAGATTTCTAGATATTAAATATATCAAGGGATATGGGCATGGTGCAAGAATATGGCACTGAGGTAGGAGATCAGCCACGATCTAGCTGAAAGGCGGAGCAGGTTCGAGGGGCCGAATTTTTAAAAAATTCTTTCACAGGACTTGGGCGTTGCTGGGCAGCCCAGTATTGTTAATTACCCATCCCTAAATGCCCTTGAGAAGGTGGTGGTGAGCTGCCTTCCTGAACCGCTGCAGTCCATATGGTGTAGATATACACACAGTGCTGTTTGTTGGGAGTTCCAGGATTTTGATCCAGCGACAGTGAAGGAATGGCAATATAGTTCCAGTCAGGATGGTGTGTGGCTGGGAGAGGAACTTGGAGGTGGTGGTGGTCCCAATCATCGGCTGCCCTTGTCCTTCTGGGTAGTAGAGAGCGCATGTTTGGAAGGTGCTGTTGAAGCAGCTTTTGGTGAGTTGCTGCAGTGCACCTTGTAGATGATACACACTGCTGTTACTTTGCATTTGTGGTGGAAGTGGATGTTTGAAGTGGTGGATGGGGTGCCAATCAAGCAGGCTGCTTTGACTGGATGGTGTTGAGCTTCTTGGGTGCTATTGGAGCAGTACTCATCCAGGCAAGTGGAGAATTTTGCCTCCTGACTTGTGCCTGGTAGATAGTGGTCAGGCTTTGGGCAGTCAGGAGATGAGTTACTTTCTGCAAAATTCCCAACCTCTGGCCTGCTCTTGTCGACACAGTATTTATATGGCTGGTTTGTTCAGTATCTGGTCAGCGATAATTCCCAGGATGTTGATAGTGGGAGATTCAGTGATGGTAATGCCATTGAATGTCAAGGGGAGTCTGGATTCTCTCTTGTTGGAGAAAGTCATTGCCTGGCACTTATGTAGCACAAACGTTACTTGCCATTTTTCAGCCTAAGCCCAAATGTTGTCTAGGTCTTGCTGCATATGGGCATGGAGTGCTTCAGTATCTGAGGAATCAGAAATGGTGAACATTGTGTAATAACCAGCGGACATCCCCACTCTAGCCTTATAATGGAATGAAGGCCATTAATGAAGCAGATGAAGGTGGTTGGGCCTAGGATACTGCCCTGAGGAACTCCTGCAGTGATGCCCTGGAGCTGAGATAATTGACCTCCAACAACCACAACCATCTTCCTTTGTGCTGGGTATAACTGCAACCAATGCAGAGTTTTGCCCCTGATTCCCATTGACACCAATTTTGCTAGGGCTCTTTGGTGCCACACTCGGTCAAATGATGCTTTGATGTCAAGGGCAGTCACTCTCGTCTCACCGTTTGAGTTTAGCTCTTTTGTTTATGTTTGGACTAAGGCTGTAATGGGGTCAGATTTTGAATGGCCCAGGTGGACCCCAAACTGAGCGTTAGTGTGCAGGTTATTGCTGAGTAAATGCCATTTAATAGCACTGTTGATGACTCCTTCCATCACTTTGCTGGTGTTGGAGAGTAGACTTAAGGGGCAGTAATCGGCCGGGTTGGATTTGTCCTGCTTTTTGTGGACAGGACATCCTGAGCAGTTTTTCATATTGCCGGGTAGATGCCAGTGTTGTAGCTGTACTGGAACAGCTTGCCTAGGGGCCTAATCCTGCTCCACTTTCCTATATTCATATGAACGAATACCTGGGTTATGCTATAAGAGGTTAACCAAAACCTAGACATCATCTGAGCAAACTATTGAACGTGACACAAGCTGAGCTCTTTCCTTAACTTGAGAACTGTCAATCTGCCTCGTTTTTAAAATTCTCATCCATGTGTTCAAATCCATCCATGGCCTCGCCCCTCCCTATATCTGTCATCTCCTCCAGCCCTACAAACCTCCAAGATCTCTGCACTCCTCCAATTCTGGCATGTTACCGATTTTTCATTGTTTCACCCCCACATAGGGATTGTGCATTCAGCCACATGAGCCCAAAGCTCTGGAATGCCCTCTCCCCTCCTTTAAGACACATTGACGTTTGAACAAGCTTTTGGTCACTTGTCCTAATATCTCCTTACATTACTCTGTGTCAAATTTAATTTACACTCCTGTGAAGAGCCTTGTGATGTTCTACAGCATTAAAGGCACTAAGTAATAGCAAGTTATTGTTGTTGTGTGTGCCAGAAGGTTCAATCTCTGATGACCAGCAGGCCATTATACAGCTAATTCAACTGCCAACCTGGCTTCACCCATCCACTAAGGAAAGTGATTCGACTTAAAATGTTGCCTTCAGTTAATAACCTAAACTTTTTATTTCTTCAAAAGCTTCTTGTGTACTAAAAGGACAGAACTGATTTTACCCTCCCTCCCACGTAGATCCAATGGGATGTTCCATGTAAAATATAAACACTGATATGTGTGTGTGATCTACAATACCTGTTTCTCAGAAAGCGACGTTTCCACTCCACCTGGCTCAGCTGCTGGAGATTCGAGCTGTCTCTTAGCTAAGCTCTTGCTCTTCTCGGACACCCACTTCAACAATTCGCCAACTTTATCAACATGCTCTTGCTTTGCTTCTTCTACCGATTTCTAGCAGAGTTAAAAGATGTATTCAAAACAATCCCATTCGCTGTAATGAACCCCAATTACTTGCCACAAAGTGGTAATCAATCATAATTACAAAAGTCATCACATTTCAAAACACTTTTCACCTCCTCTTTCCCAAATTTATTGATCTGGAGCTTCAAAGCAAATTGGCTGATGAATCAATGATTTGATATACAATCAGATATTGAAGGCATTTCTGAGCAAGAAAACCAAAACTTGAGCTTTTCGGGAATGGACAACAAGCCATAAATGCACAGAATTAAATATATTGCTTACAGAATGAAATGCAGTGTTTTCTACTTGGTGCGACTCTCAGTTTTGACTCTGATGTAAAGGTTATACCCCAAAACATGAAGTTGCTCCTACAGATGCTGCTTTGGTGAATTGTGCACCTCAGGCATTTTGTGTTTCCATTTCCAAATTCTTAACGTTTCCCCTTCAAATATTTCTTGTGCTTAATATTGCGGCAACACAAGAGCAAAATCTACATGGTACAGCTCCAAGAATATGCAGAGTATACAGTTAAAAACAAAAGGACTGCGTGCGACAAATGACTTTTCAAACAGAAGGCAAGGAAAATTGTCAAAAAGAAAAGCATTATTTTATTAAGAAGTAAGTTAATAACTTAATTACAAACTGTGAAGAGTTTTGTTCTAAATAGTGCTCAAACACTACTATTAGAGAGATCCTTCAAAACTTAGTGGAATGCTACAGTAGCTGGAAAATATCTTCTGAAGTCATTCTTCAACAAGATTTGAGAGATATGGCTGAAAACTACCATTTATACACTGATGAGCTCACAGAGCATTTTTCTTATCCAGCTAAATAGTTTCATGTTGACAATGGCAAATAAGTCCACTCATGTTGGCACCTCTCAAATTTGAAGACTTGAAGTATCTAGTTGCTTCAGTGAAATCTCTTTCTTTCATTTAGAGATGAACAGCTGTTTGTCTAAAGTGCTGGAAAGCATCATCAAAGAAGTAGAGAACCAAACGCTCACCTCTGTTTAAAAAAAAATTTGAAGCGATGGGAGAGCACCAATTATCTAGATATCGGCTCAGACTTCCAGTATGGGTTGCTATAAACTGGCCCTCACCTTCTTGTTTAAAATGTTCTATCTCTACCCCTGCACCACCTGCTCCTGCCCAAAAGACATTCACTGGAATGGGAAAGTAAATCCAGCCGGCTGTTTAACCAGCGGCCAATCCAATGTTGCCCATTTTGCATCCATTCCAAGATCAATGGCTTAGTCCATTGATATCTTGGTCTTCCACAATTTCACAGATACAACTCACCTTCTGTTGCCCCCACCCAGCGCCCATTCATTATCCACTAGCTTAATCAGTTGAAGGTGACAGGCTATTTGACTGAAGCATCAGACCTGAGCCTAATCCTATTCCCCATTCAGCACTGACAGAGGATTTTGCAGCAAGGGTTCATTGGTCAGCATTTCAGGAGCAGGAAGCCTGGGCAATGAATTCCCTCCCTAACTGGACCACATTGAGGCCTGTCGCATACACCCTACTCAGAACAAACCATGGATCATTGCTGGACGTTCTTGGTCTGTACAGCTCAGCTAGTCCTCATTCTTCTCAGCCTCCTGCAACCTTTGACACAGCTGGCCACACCATCCTCCTCCAACACCTCTCAAATGTTGTCCAGTAGGACTGCACTTGCCTGGTTCCATTCTTATCCATCTAATCACTGCCAGAGAATCACTTGCAATGGCTTCTCTTCCTGCTCCCACACTGTTACCTTTGGTGTCCCCCCCAATGATTTATCCTTGGCCACCTCCTATTTCCTATCTACCTCAGTGACATCATCTGAAGGCACAGTGTCATATATAAGCTGATAATACCCAGCTCTACCTCACCACCACCTCTCTTGACTCCTCCACTGTTGTTAAATTATCAGACTGCTTAACCGACATCCAGCACTGGATGAGCAGAAATTTCCTCCAATTAAATTTTAGGAAGACTGAAGCCATCATTTTTAGTCCCCATTTCAAACTCTGCTCCATAACTACAAACTCCATCCTTCTCCTTGGCAACAGTATGTGATATTCAGCCAGCCTGTACGCAACTTTGGTGTCATATTTGATAAATTTCCGACCTCATATTCATGCCATCATTGAGACACTTATTTCCATCCCTAACATCGCCCTTGTCTGCTGCTGAAACCCTCATTCATGCCTTCGTTACTTCTAGATTTCATTGCTCTCCTGGCTGGTCTCCCATATTCTACTCCCTGTAAACTTGAGGTGATCCAAAACTCTGCTGCCCATGTCTTAACTCACAGAGTCCCATGCCCCCTTCACCACTGACCTACATTAGCTCTCAGTCAAGCACATCTTGATTATAAAATTCTTAATATTTGTTTTCAAATCCCTCTCCTCTCTCTATTTCTGTAATCTCCTCGAGTCCCACAACCCTCGGATATCTGCCCTTCTCTTATTCTGGCCTCTTGTGCATCCCTGATTTTAATTGCTCCACCACTGGCCTTTAGTTGCCTAGGTCCCAATGCCCTCCCTACACCTCTTGATCTCATTTTCTTCCTTTAAGACACTCCTTAAAACCAATTTCTTTGACCAAGCGTTTGGTCAACTGACCTAATATCGCCTTATGTGGCTCAGTGTCATACTTTGTTTTATAATGCTCCTATGAAGCATCTTGGGACATTTTATTATGTTAGACACAATACAAGTCATTGTTATGTTGCTGGTCAGATAAGCCATGAGAGAAACCCCTGAGAATGCAAACCTGATTATATGACAATTATCATTATAAACAGAGACCTGATCAGATCAAGGAGACTGGTAAAGTTTATT
Source organism: Carcharodon carcharias (assembly GCF_017639515.1). NCBI lineage: Eukaryota > Metazoa > Chordata > Chondrichthyes > Lamniformes > Lamnidae > Carcharodon > Carcharodon carcharias. Next base: position 75,084,573 of record NC_054471.1, read on the forward strand.
AAATTCACATTTTGTAGCATGTTTTAAATATGTTCCATTACAGGTATAAGATAAAATGATAGAAAGCACAGGAGGAGGCAAAATTGAACTTAATGGGAATCAGGGGAAAACTCTCCACTGGTTGGAGTCATACTTAGCACAAAGACAAACAGTTGTGGTTGTTGGAGGCCAATCATCTCAGTTCCAGGACATTACTGCAGGAGTTCCTCGGGTAGTATCCTAGGCTCATACATCTTCAGCTGCTTCATCAATGACCTTCCTTCCATCATAAGGTCAGAAGTGGGGATGTTCACTCAGGATTGCACAATGTTCAGCACCATGAAGCTGTTCATGTTCAAATGCAGCAAGACCTGGACAATATCCAGCTTGGGCTTACAAGTGGCAAGTAACATCTGCATCACACAAGTACCAAGCAATGACATCTCTAACAAGACAGAATCTAACTATTTTCCCTTGATGTTCAATGACATTACCATCACTGAATTCCCCACTATCAACATCCTGGGGGCTACCATTGACCAGACACTGAACTGGACTAGCCATATAAATACTGTGCTACAAGAGCAGGTCAGAGGCTGGGAACTCTGCACAGAGTAACTCATTCGCCTCCTGACTCCCCAAAGCCTGCCCACCATCTACAAGGCACAAGTCAGGAGTGTGATGGAATACTCTCCACTTGCCTGGATGAATGCAGCTCCAACAACACTCAAGAAGCTCGACACCATCCAGGACAAAGAAGCCCCTTTGTCAACACTCCCTCCATCATTGATACAAGTAGCAGCCATGTGTACCATCTATAAGATGTACTGTAGCAACCCACCAACACTCCTTTGACAGCACCTTCCAAACCCACGACATCTACAGTAAGTCCTCACTTAATGTTATGGTTCCATTCTTGAAAATCACAACTTTAAGTGAAGCAACTTTAAGGGAATCATAGATTCCAATAGGAATCAATGTTAAAGCCAGAGTAAGGTTCCTTCAAAGAGTTCTTGCCCAGAAAAACCAATGCACAAGATTAAATGCTGTACCGTAGATATGCAGCACTGTGCATTCCTGGCTGGTATAGCTTACAAAATTAATCACTGAATAATAGAAATACTATATAAATTCAAATTATAACACTAAATCACCCAAAAACGCTCCAAGTAGCACAACTTCTGTGTCTCACCCCCAGCCCTCCTGAAACTCAGCTCAACATTTTGCTTGCTTTCCTCACCCACTCATGCCCCTCTCCGTCCTGCTCTCTCCTCTATCCCACTGTGTCACTCTCTTTCCCCTATACCACTCTCTCTGTCTCTCTCTCCCCTATCCCGCTCTGTCTAACTGTCTTCCTCTCTCTCGCTCTCTCCTATCCCACTCTATCTCTCCCTCTCTTTCCTATCCCATTGTCTGTCTGTCTCTCTCCTATCTCACAGTCCGTCTCTCTCTCTCTCCTATCTCACTGTCCGTCTCTCTCTCCTATCTCACTGTCCGTCTTTCTCTCACTCCGTTTCTCTCCTATCCCCAATCTGTCCCTTGCTCTCTCCTATCCCCACTGTCTCTCTCTCTCCGATCCCCACTGTCTCTCTCTCTCCGATCCCCACTGTCTCTCTCTCTCCGATCCCCACTGTCTCTCTCTCTCCGATCCCCACTGTCTCTCTCTCTCCTATCCCCACTGTCTCTCTCTCTCCTATCCCCACTGTCTCTCTCTCTCTCCTATCCCCACTGTCTCTCTCTCTCTCCTATCCCCACTGTCTCTCTCTCTCTCCTATCCCCACTGTCTCTCTCTCTCTCCTATCCCCACTCTCTCTCTCTCTCTCCTATCCCCACTCTCTCTCTCTCTCTCCTATCCCCACTCTCTCTCTCTCTCTCCTATCCCCACTCTCTCTCTCTCTCTCCTATCCCCACTCTCTCTCTCTCTCTCCTATCCCCACTCTCTCTCTCTCTCCTATCCCCACTCTCTCTCTCTCTCCTATCCCCACTCTCTCTCTCTCTCCTATCCCCACTCTCTCTCTCTCTCCTATCCCCACTCTCTCTCTCTCTCCTATCCCCACTCTCTCTCTCTCTCCTATCCCCACTCTCTCTCTCTCTCCTATCCCCACTCTCTCTCTCTCTCCTATCCCCACTCTCTCTCTCTCTCCTATCCCCACTCTCTCTCTCTCCTA